>NC_059157.1:185898355-186631507 GCF_019923935.1 Bubalus bubalis | reverse complement strand
CTGGAGAATCCCAGGGACGGGGTAGTCTGGTGGGTTGCCATCTATGGAGTCGCGCAGAGTCGGACATGACTGAAGCGACTCAGCAGCAGCAACAGTAGCTCTTTTGTTATTCAGTCGCTCAGTCGTTTCCAACTCTTTGCGACCCCATGGACTGCAGCACGCCAGGCTTCCCTGTCCATCAAGAACTCCCGGAGCTTGCTCAAACTCATGTCCGTTGAGTTGGTGATGCCATCCAACCATCTCATCCTCTGTTGTCACCTTCTCCTCCTGCCTTCAATCTTTCCCAGCATCAGGGTCTTTTCCAATGAGTTGGCTCTTTCTATTAGGTGGCCAAAGTATTGGAGTTTCAGCTTCAGCATCATAATTTTGATTGTTATATCACTGATTTTACTTCCTTTAATGGGTATCTTTGCAATATGGATTCTCATTTTAAATAGACATCTGCTTTTGATCTGCTTTTGGATTTAGGATTTTGAATTTTACTCCTTCCAGGGGATCTTTTCAAATCAGAGAAGATCCACCCCTCTATGTGGTGTGGGTCTGGCCCTAGTAGAGTCTCTTACAAATATGCATTCCCCTCCACACAGCACTGGGTTCCTAGAGCTGTGTAAACAGTGGCTTTGTTGACATAGAAGGAGAGCTGGAACAAGCTGATGCCAAAAAAACCAGGCTTCCCTCCTGCTCCAGGTGCTGGTCTCCACTGGCTGGGGTGGTGGTTTTGTTTGGTTCTGTGCAATAGCACATGCCTGGAGTGCTGCAGTCCATGGGGTCACAAAGAGTTGGGCACAACTGAGCGACTGAACTAAACTGAACTGTGCAATAGTTTGCTCTTTGTTGTCTTTTCAAACCCTGTTCAGATCCATCATTTCCTGGAACTGTTGGCACCACCAGCAGGGACAGGCTCACCCCCAAGTCCCTGCGTTACAGAGCAGGACATGGTCGCTGGCCAACAGCTATACCCCTGGAACCTAGGAGACTGGAACCCAAACCCAGGTATGGACACTACAGTCCCAGCCTGGACGCATTCATGTCCAGTTAGGGACCCTACCTGAGGTTTCCAGCTATGGCAGAGCCTGCTCAGGGAGCCATTCTCTCCTCCAGGCCCGAGGAAAGAACCCCAGGGGCCCCAGGGGTTAATTACCTCTGCAGCTGGCTGTTTCTGGTCCGACTGGAAAAACCAGGCCGGCTGGGCTCTGGGTGATGGGCCAGTGGAAAGAGGGAAAGTGTTTCCTTGTGCAGCTAGTGAGAGAGGGGAGAAGCAGAGAAGGCGAACATTCAGCAAGCAGCGAGTCCACTGGGGGAAGAACAGGAGTCCATCCGGGGGGCGGTCAGGGCCCCCAACCCTGACTGTGGATGTGGCCACACAGGCCCTGCCGAGGAAGGGTCAGGACTCACTTCAGTCTCTTGCTGAGTCTCCGTTTCTACCAGTCCCAGCTCCCATCCAGTCTCCTAGCTGTCAACCCATCTTCCAAACAGGACAGGGGACTACACTTCTAACAATCTGGCCAGCACTTGCTATGTGGCCTAGAAGTAAACTTGGAACATAGAACCTGCCCACCCACGTGCTGGGCCACCTGGGGGTGGGGGGATGGCCTCCAGGGCTCAGGCCTGGGCTTGACCTTGTGGCCTACCATCTCTAGGTATGGTGCTGGCCTGGCACCCTTTTTGACCACAACACCCTGGGACATGAGTGTGTAACTGGGAAGGGTTAATTTTGAATTCATGCTGGAGCTGCTTCTGAGACTTTAACCCTCATCTTGCCACTTTTGTTATTATAAATATACATAATGGGCTGCAAGGAGATCAAACTAATTAATCCTGAAGGAACTGATCCACCCAGTCAATCCTAGAGGAAATCAGTCCTGAATATTCATTGGAAGGACTGATGCTGAAGCTGAAGCTCCAGTACTTTGCCCACCTGATGCGAAGAACTGACTCATTGTAAAAGACCCTGATGGTAGGAAAGATTGAAGGCAGGAGGAGAAGGGGACGACAGAGGATGAGATGATTGGATGGCATCATCAACTCAATGGATATGAGTTTGAGCAAGCTCTGGGAGTTGGTGATAGACAGGGAGCCTGACGTGCTGCAGTCCATGGAGTGGCAAAAAGTCAGACAGGACTGAGTGACTGAACTGAACAGAATGGTCTGCCTCAGGGAGATAACCTGAGCCACCCACCTGTGGAGGACTGTAAGGAAGTGAAGCTAACACATTCCTCTGCCTGAGGCTTGTTATTCTAGGGGACATTTACAAGGATTGAATAGCTTTTTGAATTTGTTTCCTCACCTCCCCCACATCTGATCCATAAAAGAACCTGGCATCCAGGTCCAGAGTGGATGGATATTTTGCGAGCACCCACTGTCTTCTTTGTCTCCCGAATAAAGTCCCTTCCTGATCCCAACACTTCCTCTGGGATTCATGGACTTGTCTTGCTGTGAGCAGAGAGGACTTGGGGTACCAATTTGGGGCACCAGTGCAGGAGCCTTGCTGTTCGTGGCTAGCCAGCCCTGGTCAGGGGGTATTGAAACCAATATCGGAGCTGCCAGGACCATTTGTTTTGGGAATCTTTCCCTCAAGACTCCTTGAAAGCAGTGCTGGCTACCCCCAGCATTTGGCCTTTGGGACCAGGAACTGACTTAATTTGTAGGGTGAATTGAAAGTGAAAGTGTTGTGTCCACCTCTTTGTATCCCCATGGACTGTAGTCTACCAGGTTCCTCTGTCCATGGAATTCTGGCAAGAATACTGGGGTGGGTAACCATTCCGTTAGTCTACATAATCCAATAACTGGCTTGTAGTTTGCATGTGCTTTTATGTTACAAGTTGATGGGCTCAATTTTTGTAGGATAGATCACTCCACTGTGCACCCTGGGAATATATTTCCTTTACAGGACAGGCTAATCTGGTTGGGGTACCCTGTTGGAGGGGGAAGGTGTTTTTTAGACTAGCCGAGTGGAAACTGGCTCATCTGGGAACTAATTATTGTAGGGTAGGATGCCTAGTTGGAATTGGCTTATCTGCTCTGTAGCATATTTAGAATGTGTTAGTTGCTCAATTGTGTCCGACTCTTTGCAACCCCATGGACCCCATGCAACCCCTGCCAGGCTCCTCTCCATGGAATTTCCCAGGCAAGAATGCTGCAGTGGATTGCCATTTCTTTCTCCAGGGGATCTTCCTGACCCGGGGATCAAACCTGGGTTTCCGGCATTGCAGGTAGACGCTTCACCATCTGAGCCACTAGCAACGCCCTCTGTTCTATAGGGTAAAGCCTATTTACCTGAGTGGGACCCAGAATCAGTTCATTTGGGGAGCTAATTCTTGTGGGGTAAGCTATCTAGCCAAAATTGGTTCATTTGTTCTGTAGGGTGAAGCCTACTCACCTGATCTGACTGCTGGCTCTTCGGTGCATTGATGTTGAAGTTTGTGCCATTTTTGTTGAAATTTGTGTAGGTCTTTAGCATTTTGGTATTATGAAGCTTATAGAAGTGGAGAATACTCTGTCCGTCCCAAAGGAAAGCATTCTTGGGTGTGTGTTAGATAAATGGGCAAAATGGAGCCGTGGCCTCTGCGGTCAGCCCCCCTGCTTCCCACTCGAGAGCTTCCCGGCACCACAAGTGGTCTGTTGGCCGCTCCCCACGGTGTCCGGGGCAGGGCCGGTCCCATGCACATGATGGGGAAACGATGATGGTGGGGCCAAGTCTGGTCCTCTTTTGATGCTCTGTCTTCACCAGTGTCCCAGTGCCTGGCTGGCCCCCTCTGAGGCTCCCTCCCCACCAGGTATCCGGGTCTGCGCCCACTCTGACCCCCTCGCTTCACTTTGTTGGGGCGAGAGGCTTGCGTGAGGCGTGAGTCACATTCACGGTTGCGCCCCAGGTTGGCATGCCCCAGCAGCAACCCATGGGGCCCCACGACCCCACCTGCAGCTGCATCAGAGGGAACAGGGAAAAACAGTCTAAATAAACAACAGTGGGGATTCCTTAAAGGAAAACGGAGAGCCCCTAGAGGGAAATGTACATTTCTGTGTGTCTTTGAGATGCAGATGTCCTATCTGGTCTCCTCTCTGCTGTCCTTTGGAATGCGATTTTAGAAGGGAAAAATAAAAACCTACTGATAACCCAATATCAGTCCAACCTTTTTGCAAACTAATGGGTTTTATAGTACTATACCTGACTCAGGATCGAAACCAAAATAAGAACTGAGGTCTCACTGTGTGTCTGTATGTGTCTTTTTTTAATCACATTGCTGCGGTTAATTTGAGTTTCAGGTTCACGTGAACTGGGAAATATTTGATATTAAATTAGTACATGGTGTTAATGTTTAAGTTGGTTGATCTGATAATAATGATATAGACATGTCTTGAGTCATCAACATATTAAATTTAATATTAAGTATAATACTTTCATTGTGCCTAGGTTTAGCATAAATGAGGCGTTATATCTATTACAAATTTGTGAGCCAAAATGTACCTCAATATGGAAAAAACTTTAAGAAAACTAAGATATGTGCTTTCAGTAGAAGGTGTGAGAAATAAAAAAAATGCTGAAGAGTTATGTATGATCAGGACCTCCTAAGACTGGGTTGAGTTTGGTTGGGTAAATGAGTCTTTTTTGGGAGTAAGCTAGGATGTGGATTTGATTTTTCTTTCTGTTCAGAGGAAAGCTTTCCTGGAGTGTCATTTTGATGATGGATTATGTGAGATTTTTGCCTTTGTATGAGTTAATTCCTCAGTCGTGTCCAGCTTTTTGTGACCCCATAAACTATAGCCTGCCAGGCTCTTCTGTCCTATGGATTTCCCAGGCAAGAATACTAGAGTGGGTTGTCATTCCCTTCTCCAGAGGATCTTCCTGACCCAGGGATCGAACCCAGTCTCCTGCATTGCAGGCAGATTCCTTACCATCTGAGCCACCAGGGAAGCCCAAGAAAATATGTTCCTGCCTGGTTAAGTGATGTGTATTTGCTTTTGATATCTCTGGTTACTTTGGTTAAGAATTAAGTTTTATTCAAATGCCTTTGTCAATTGATCAGATGTTTAACCGTGACTTTGACGTCTTTTGTGATTTACAGATACTTTTGTACTCTGATGTTCTACAGTAAGGGCTTCATTTTCCAGGAGATTCACAGAAAGCTCACGGAAGCAGCTGCAGCAGTTCCACATGAAAATGATGACTGTGTGAGGATTCCAGCCCATACAGATGAAAACAAGGCTGCCCTGCCCTTGGGCCCCTGGACCAGGTATTCTGGGAGTTTTGCTCCCTGACAAGCAAGGTTGAAGCTTCACTAAACCTTAAAGCAACTACAGAAGGTAGGTACCACTTTAATTCTCACAAGAATATGGGAATAAAATCTCTGAGGGGCAAGGGGAAATGAAACAGAAGAAAAGGGGGCAGGACACAATCTGAAAGAATGACATAATCCAAGGACATTACACAGGCTGAATATAAGCAAATAGGTCCAGGACGGTGGACTAGTCAATTTCCACTGGACCTTAAGCCTCAACACACACTCTTTATAACACATCAGCAAGTTAAGTGATACACCTACAAGTGGGTGGAGGCCCCATTAAATGTAAAGGAACTTTTAGAAATCATGTTTTAGAACCTCTTTGGATATTCTACAACTTAAAAGTTGAAATTGTGCTAAGATAATGATATAATGGTCTTGCACATGATCAGTCAGCTTGACTAAGGTTTAGACAAGTTTAACTGAGTAAATGAAACTTTAAGCTAATGTGAAAAATAAATTTCACTTTTCCTTCTCTTAAAACGGACAAATTTTCTGAAGATGTTAAACTGCCTTTTTATAACAGAGTTCTAGTTACCTTTTAAATAATCTGTATTTGCCTTTGAAATCTTCTATTATTGCTTTAGCTAAGTTTCATGGTGACCCATGGTCTGGTTGTATTTTAAAATGTTACTTGGTACTCCTTTGACAAGACTTCCCAAATCAAATTATAATCAAGTTCCTCTGACCTCCGGCTAACTCTGGGGTGCTTCAGAGGACCTCTGAGGGACCCCAAAGAGAGATATTAAATCAGGTTCTTTTGGTATGTTAAACTACAAGGGAAGTGTTGTCAAATGAGTAATAAACTTCAGATTCTGTGGTAGATGGTACAGATATTCTAGAACCTAAGAATCTGATATGTCCTGGTAGAATGTCATCAGTCATATTTTTAGTTATCTGAAGGTGTTATATATCATAACAGTAATCAGGTTGCTTTGTCAATTGCATTTTAATCAAA
Organism: Bubalus bubalis; assembly: GCF_019923935.1. Lineage (NCBI taxonomy): Eukaryota > Metazoa > Chordata > Mammalia > Artiodactyla > Bovidae > Bubalus > Bubalus bubalis. Next base: position 186,625,270 of record NC_059157.1, on the reverse strand, counting down.
TTTAAATTTTCCTTCTTTCAGTTTTTGTTAATATAAACAGTTATGGTTTCACTCTGAGGCCTTCATAAAAATGCTTCCTCTTGAAGATTTATGGAAAGGACTTTCAAATAAAAACAAGTTTCTAACTTTCAGAACATAATTCTGAACTGAATTAAAAAAACTGAATTCTAATGAGAAACCTGATGACTTCATAAAGCAAAACAAAAAGAGTTGGTCACAGAGAGCTGAATAAACTGGTAAATATGGTTGCAATTTTTATGGTTTCTATCTCAAAGGACTACAGTTTAAATCTGTGTTTTTCAGTTGTAAGAAAAAAACTTCTTCAATTGACTTGCAATGGTTTGGTAGATGATGCCGTTTGGAACATTTTTCTTTTTCTCTCTACCTGGTTGATCCTGCCAGTAATATATGCTTGTCTCAAAGATTAAGCCATGCATAAGTGTGCATGGCCAGTACAACGAAACCATAGATAGCTCATTAAATCAGTTATGGTTCCTTGTGTCATTTGATCATTGTAACTGGATTACAACTAGTTATAATAATCTTTATAGATTTGTTTTCAGAACATGCTTTGTGTCTCTGAGCTATACTATGTCATAGTCTACATTACTTATATCCTGTTTAATTTGTAAGATTGTTGTCTCTTGCAGTAAACAATGTGTAAATCAGGCCTCCGTCATAACGTCGATGACTAAACATTTTTGAGGAAACGATTGTAGCAGTGTAATTCTAGGCATGGGAAGAAACAACAAAGGCTAGTGTTTCCGGGGTAATATTAACAGAATCCAGAGAATTTTAATTACTGGTGGGGCTTGGTCTAAAACTTAACCCCTGGAGCAGCATATCAAGAATTTTGCCTGAACTGGGATGAGCCTCCCAGTGCCTTGGAACAAAAGTTGATCATAAACTGTCTCCCAAGAGGGGAAGACCTGAGAAATGGATCAGCAATTGCAGCCCTAGCAATGTGAGCTAGTGATCCCCGAGGAAGGGGAATCTCTGCCACCTGGCAGTCATCAGACTGCAGCCACTTCCTATGGTGAGACCTGAGAAGAACTGAGAATGCAGGACTACAGGCCCCAGGTAGCTAAGATATATAAAATGTGACTTAATGAGCCCTGACTCTTGCATCTTCCCATACATTGTTGTTGTTATTCAGTTGCTCAGTCGTGTGACTCTTTGCAACCCCCTGGACTGCAACACACCAGGCTTCCCTGTCCTTCACCATCTCCCAGAGCTTGCTAAAACTCATGTCCATTGAGTCAGTGATGCCATCCAACCATCTCATCCTCTGTCATCCCCTTCTCCTCCTGCCTTCAATCTTTCCCAGCATCAGGGTCTTTTCCAGGGTCTTTTCTTCCCCGTGCATAGAGAAGAGGTAAGTTTCTTAACTTGAGATGCTGCCTCTTATGTTTGAAGTTCATTATTTCTAAGTCTACGGGTGTAAAGTATGCATTTTTCCAAGAGGAACAAAAGAAGACAAGTCTCAACATTTAAAACTCCAGCACCAATGGCAGGCACTCCCAGGAAGATCCATCTGACAAGCTAAATGGTCCCCCACATCTCCCACAAGATTTGGGATGCACGTTGAGAGGGGGGAATTTTAAATGGGAAGGGTTAATTTTGAATTGACACTGCTGTGACTTTAATCCACATCTTGCTACTTTTGTAAGCATACATAATGGCCTGCCTGAGGGAGATAGCCTGAGCCGCCCACCTGTGAAGGACAGTAAGGAAGTAAAACTAGCACATCCCCCTACCTGAGGCTTGCCATTCTAGGGGACATTTGCAAGGATTGAACAGTCAGGAGGCACCACAGACATACAGAGCACATGGTGATCCTTCAAACTTAAGAAAATTAAGCCTATTGTCTTAGTCCATTTAGGCTGCTATAACATAAATACCGTAGACTGGGTGGCTCACACAGCAAGCATCTCCCACAATTCTGCCTACTGGGGCCAGGGAAACCAAGATCAGCTTGCCAGCATGTTCAGCATGTGGTCAGGAGGGCCTCCTTGGTCCATGGATGCCTGACTTCTCACTGGGTCCTCAGCTCCCCCGGATCTCTTCCATAAAGACACTGACCACATTCATGAAGACTTCATCCTCATGACCTAATCACCCAGAGTCCCTACTCCTAATACCATCACACTGGGAGTCAGGATTTGTGTATGATGAACGTAACCTGCCAATGGTTTTTGTTCAGTCGCTAAGTTGTGCCCAACTCTTTGTGACCCCAGGGACTGCAGCACACCAGGCTTCCCTGTCCTTCACTGTCTCATGCAGTTTGCTCGAACTCATGTTCATTGAGTCGATGATGCCATCCAACCATCTCATCCTCTGCCATCCCCTTCTCCTGCCTTCAATATTTCCCAGCATCAAGGTCTTTTCCAATGAGTCGGCTCTTCGCTTCATGTGACCAAAGTACTAGAGCTTCAGCTTCATCAACAGCCCTTCCAATGAATATTCAGGGTTGATTTTCTTTAGAATTGACTGCTTTGATCTCCTTGTAAGGCAAGGGACTCTCCAGAGTCTTCTCCAGCACCACAGTTTGAAAGCATAAATTTTTCGGTGCTCAGTCTTCTTTCACTGTAGCTTTATAGTATCAAAGTTGGGTAGTGAAAAAAAGGATATTATTGCCATCAAGTCATCAGCCAGTGCAGCAGCCTATCCCCCACCTCCATGCACCCTGGTCCTAGATAATTAAGGTGCTTATCAAGAGAATGATTTCAATGAGCCTAGACTCTTACATCTTCCCATATAAAGAAAAGCACTAAATTAACAGTAATCTTTTGGTGTTCCAACTACTTGCTTTTTGTGGTAAAGAGATTCCAGTACATAGATATAGATATATTCTTTTTCAGATTCTTTTCTGCTACAGGTTATTACAAGATATTAAATATAGTTCCCTGTGCTATACAGTAGGCCCTTGCTGTTTATCTATTTTGTATATACAGGTGTGTATCTGTTAATTCCAAACTCCAAATTTATCCCTCCCCACTTCCTTTTCAGTAACCATAAGTTTGTTTTCTATGTCTGTGGGTCTGTTTTGTAAGTTCATTTGTATCATTTTTTAAGATTTCATATATAAGTGATATCACATGATATTTGTCTTTCTCTGTAGGACTCATGACAATCTCTAGGTTCTTGTATATATATATTTTTGGTTGACAATTCAACACATGAATTTTGGGGGAACACAAACAAATCTATGGGCTTCCCTGGTGGAACAGATGGTAAATAATCTGCCTGTAATGCAGGAGACTGGGTTCAGTCCCTGGGTCGGGAAGATCCCCTGGAGAAGGGAATGGCTACCCAGTTCAGTATTCTTGCCTGGAGAATTCCATGGACAGAGGAGCCTGGTGGGCTACAAAGTCCATGGGCTTGCAAAGAGTTGGATATGACTGAGTGACTAACACTTTCAAACAAATCTATAGCACCTATGTGATTACAATTCCATTATACATAATGAGAATTTTTAATCTGAAATAGAAATTTGAATATTTGTTGTTGTTACTTAGTACCATTGGTACAAAAGATTGTATTTTCCAAAAATATTGACCATGGGGCCTCCCCTGGTGGTCCAGTGGTTAAGAATTCACCTTGTAATTCAGGGAACCCTGGTTTGATCTCTGGTCAGGGCACTAAGATCACACACGCCATGCGGTAACTAGAGAGAACCCCACGTACCACGATGAAGACCCAGTGAACCACAAAAATACATAAATAAATATTTTTTTAATAAAATAAATTATTTTTCAATATTTTAAAAACCCTCCTTTCTATAATACTTTTCCCATTGCTTTGGGTGTCCTCTGTTTGCTATCACCAAATAAGAACCAACATGGGAATTCATTTATTCTCCCAAAATCCTGCCCGATAAAATGATGCTTAGTTAATGCCTTCTTACAGGAAATTACATTAGCACAGGCTTTGCCAGAAACCATAACACATGTGGTCCTCCTCTCAGTTCTCATGGTTAAATTTCAGGGCGAGGGAAGATACTTTATACGTGGAAGTCAGACTATCATCAGGTAGGAGCTCTGCTCTATGTTCACATCACCAAAGCTGTGGGTGAGACGACGAGTTTAATGTTGATGAACAACCAGACAAAAATGCCCAGGTCTTGAGAACTGGACCACAGGCTTCTTTCCTGAGACCTGGCCTTTGGCGTTTCGATTTCTCAGGCTGGTGCCCCACATGCTCCTATCCTTTCGTTCTGCTTCAAACCATCATCACTGCTATTTCCTCAAGGTAGTAAGACCCTTTCCTTGTGGCTCCAACTTCTTAGGTGAACTGGAACCTGAGAACAGGGTGAAAGAATCGTCAGATGCTGTCCACGTGCAGTGATAACAGGCTGCTTGTGCAGAGCCTAGCAAGCACAGCGCCATGCTGCTACACAGCTTGTGTCCTTCAGGCTCTGCAACAACCCCATGGCGGCAGAAGCTGCTCATCCCACATCGTGGGTGAGATAACTGAGGCTTAGAGGTTTCAGTAGCTTTTCCAGGTTACATATGTTGAAATATTAACTCATTTTCTTACACCCCCCCTTTCCTGCCTCATCCTGGCTAGAGCGGGCTATGGAGTTTTATTTCCTGGAGAAGGAGGTGGCAGATGGAGAGAAGTGACCAGAAGTGGCTCTTTCCGGTTTTTTTAGTCCCAAAGTCTAAATCCCTAGGAGAACTATTTATGGAGCACTCTTTTAAAAGGCTGTAAACTGAAAGGAGGAGAGAATTTGCTGAGAAGAGAGGACCGGGGTGCAGTGCTTTGTGTCTATACTCTGCCCTTTTCTAAGTAGAGAGGAGGGTTTCAGCTTCCTCTTTATAGACCTCTGGTCACCTTCTCCACGGGGATCTGGGTTTCTGTTTGAGACGGTTACACAGTCGGGCATCATGAGTAGAAAGTGCCGTGGTTCTGTTGGTTTTGCCTTTTCCCCAGATGGGGCGTCTCCCAGTACCATGGGGCCCACGGAGGCAGCTACCAGCAGTGATTCCTTATCTCCAAATGTTCTTTACCTTTGTACCTTTCTTTCTATGGGGTTGCATGGTATCTATTTTTATTTATTTAAAAAATATTATTGTCATTTTAAGTCTTTATTAAATGCGTTACAATATTGCTTCTGTTTTACAGGTTGTTTCATTTTTGGCCACAAGGCATGTGGGATCTTAGCTGCCCAACCAAGGATCTAACCTGCTCCCCCTGCTCCCCCTGCACAGGAAGACAAAGTCTTAATCAACGGATCCCCAGGGTAGAGGATGCTACTGAGAACTAGGGTCTAGACGGGTCCCCAGGAAGGGAATGGCCATCACGGATGGTGCTGGTGTGTAGGGGGGAACCCAGGGGGGCAGCATAAGACGGCAGAGCCTGTGGTTGGGGGCAGGAGGGACCTGGAACCTATCTTTAAAGTTTTATATTGAAATAAGTAGATTCATTTGGTTTGAAAATTTGAGAATTTAATGTAGTCATCATGATAATGAAACATATCCTGAAAAGAAAATTCAGGATTCAGAGTCCCTACAAGGAGACCTGGGAGGACTGGACAGGTGTTCCATTTGCTGGGATCGGTTTATATGCCACCTGTCACAAAAGTCTGATGCAAGGTTGCAAAAGAGAATAAAAAGACCTGAGCAATAAGGAAGTTAGAGTCAACAAGCAAACTAGAAGGATAAAGAGGAAGCAGAGCACGCCGGCTGTAGAGGTGAGCACAGCAGCTTGTTTCTGAGCTTCCTGGAAACCAAAGGTGACGGGGGCAGCCCAGCAGTTCTTGGGAGCTGAGGGTCCTTCCCAGAAGAACCAGATTAGATACATCTTTCCACCAGACACAGACAGGACTGTGTGTGATGAGGGGTCCACGCCTGCAGGGAGAGCCCACAGCAGTGCCCATTCCTAGGCTGGGTTTTCCTTCTGTAAATAAGGTAGAAGAAAACCCTCCAATATTGGATGGGCCTTAAGATTGTGCCTCTAAAGGACTTGAGGTGTCACCTCATCCTTTCCACTCACTCTCTCAACTCCCCAGCAGCCAGATCTGTGTCGTCACTGGAATCACCCTCACCGTGGTCCCTGGATCAGGCTGGGATCCAACTGGTCCACCCTCACATCACAGGCCAGCTGCTCCTTCTGCCTGGAACCCCTTCTTCGTTCTGCCTCCTGGGACTTCTCTCTGCTTGGTCCCTCCTGCTCTTCCCTCTTATCTTCCTTCTCCTGAGTACCCCCTGCCCCACACCAGCTCCATTCGTGAGGGACACTCCCTACCCGGGGGCCTGTCGAGACCTGGGGTCTCAGTAGTATCCTCTGCTGGTGACTCCAGCCTTGAGTGTCCTTTCCCTCAGCTCGGACACAGAGTAACCATCTCCACTTAGAGGCTCAGTTGGCAGCTGTGTCAATTTCCTGGGACCCATCACTAAATACCATGTGCTGTGAGGAGTTGAATGACACAGCTCCTTACAACCTGGAGGCCAGAAACCCAAGCTCAAGGTGTTGGCAGGTCTGGTTTCTCTTGAGCCTCTCTCCTTGGCTTGTGGGTGGCTGTCTTCTTGCTGTGTCCTCAGTGGTCTTCTCTCTATCACATCCCTGTTCTGTGTCCAGATTCTCCTCCTCGTGAGGAGTCCAATCAGATGGGATTAGCGTCATCTTCACTGAATCAACTCTTTAAAGGCCCAACCTCCAAATGCAGGACAAAGTCCTGGGGGTTAGGGCTTCACCATGTGAATTGCGAATGGACACAATTCAGCCCATAAAAGCATCTGAAACTCAATCTTCCCAAGACCACATTCTTAGCCATCCCCAAATTTGCTTCCTTGTCTCGGTAAGTGGCCCTTCCCTTCCAGGGGTTATTTTCAGGGTCCTTTCTGACTCCCCACTTGCCTCTCACCCACATCCACTCACTAAGGCCAATCCCATCACTCTGTCACTGTCCCAGCCTCCAGGATTCTTGGCCCCACCAAACGCGGCTTCTCTGTGGACCTCCCTCATCCACCTGGCTCACCAGCAATTTATTCTGAACATGGCAGAGAGCAGAGTGCTCCTTCCAAGTGTAAACCAAGCCCTGTGATGTCTCAGCTCCCATCCAACTCAGAATGTAACCTGCATTCTTCCCATGGCCCCAAGACCTCCCACAACCTGCCTCCATCTCCCATCTCTTATCTCATCTTTCATGGTTCCTGCTTGTTCTTCCATGCGGCCCCTAGGGCTGCTCTCTGAGCCTCTACCTGGAAAGCTATTGCCCTACACAGGGGCACCCGTTTCTCTCCAGCCTCTTGTCAGGGCCTCCCTGACTCCCATGTGTGAAGGAGCCTCTCTCTGCCCCCTTGCCCTGGTTTAATTTTTCTTTTTTGCTCTTAGTCCCACTCCACACTATGTGTTTATTGCTTGTGAATTTCGGCCTTTTCTGGTGGAAAAACAGTTGCACAAGGACAAGCCCTCCTGAGCCCCCAGCACAGGCCTGGGCGGCAGATGTTCAGTCGTTGCGGGGGCGTCCAAGAGCAGAAGCAGGCGAGGGGGTGGGGCCCTCCTCTGCTCTCCTCGTCCCACTAAGTAAGGACATGAGGAGTAGGGAGGCTACACAGAAGAAGGTGGGGGCATTGGCAGCAGCTGCTGGTCTCAGGCTCCAGGGAGACAGGTATCCTAAGCTCAGTGCTGTACGTTCAGCACTGACCGGACCCCAGAGCTTCTGGAACAGGTTGTCCAGTGGTCCCAAGTGTCCTCCATGCCAGGAGCAGCCACACAGATGCCCACATAGAGGAGAGCAGAGACTGCTCAGCACTCAGTTCTACAAGGGTGGAGTTGCAACCTATGGCAGTGCCCACTGACTGGGCACTGAGAGGAAGGAAGGTACCCATGGGAGGAGATGCCCTGTACTGTGGACAAGCCACCCCTAGATAGCTCCATGCGTGTCTCAGGAAGAATGTCAATGACCCCAGGTTCCTGCATCTTGCCATATATAGAAAAGTACTGACATCACTTACACTAAATATCTGTTCTTTGTGACCAGCAGTGGATAACCTTTTACCAAGATGTATGATTGACTGCAGGTATTTTCCAGCCGAAAAATAATGTATAAACCAGCTTCTCCCCAATCTCTTGGGGGCAGTTCGCTCAGAGCTGCTATAGGCTGTATCCTGGACTCAGGAAGTCCCTGGATAAAACTTAAACTCAGCTCTGCTGGGTTGCACTTTTTTTCCTTTCTTTTTAAGAAAGATGTATTTGTTGATTTTTAGCTGTGCCAGTTCTTTGTTGCTGCACACAGGCTGTTCTCTTGTTTCAGCCCGTGGGGGCTGCTCTTGTTTTCTCTTGTTTTGGGGGGCAGGTTCTCACTGCAGCGGCTTCTCTTGTCGAGGGGCACAGCCTCTAGGCATGAGGGCTTCAGTAGCTGCGGCTCCCGGGCTCTAAAGCATAAGCTCAGTAAATGTAGCACTCTAGGGCTTTCTTGCTCGGTGGCATGTGGGATCTTCCTGGAGCAGAAATCAAACCTGTGTCCCCTGCATTGACAGGCAGATTTTTAACTACTAGACCACCTGGGGAGCCCTGCATTTTTTTCTTTAAGTTGACAGGTTCAGGGCAGCTGGGGCCACCCCTGCTCCATCTAAAAGGTATAGGGCCCGAGCAGCCAGATCTCTCAAAAAAAGATAGAGAGCTGGATTTCTGTGAAGTCTCCCTATTTTAAAATGTTGTTTCAAAACGGTTTTAGAATTCTGTGTTTCTGGAAGGATGAGTCACACCTGGATTGACCACTACTAGAGTTGGACACGACTGAGCGACTTCACTTTCTCTTTTCACTTTCATGCATTGGAGGAGGAAATGGCAACCCACTCCAGTGTTTTTGTCTGGAGAATCCCAGGGACGGCGGGGCCTGGTGGGCTGCCATCTGTGGGGTCGCACAGAGTAGGACACAACTGAAGCAACTTAGCAGCAGCAGCAGATCAGTCTAAAGTGGCTTGACACAGTTTTAAAGTGACTGATGGTTTTCCTTCTGGCCTCTAGCCATATAGTTAAGTCATAGAACAGTTAGGACACTAAAACAGTGATTTAACTTTGCAAACCTGGTAGAGGAGAATATTGCCACTGGGTTCGTTCCTCCCATCTTACCAGATGCTGCTGGACAGGCAGCCTCAACCCGAGCTTGCTCAGCACTCTCACATGAATTAGAGTAAATCATCCTTTCTGCCATCTGCTGGATGCTGTCATGTTAAAGGTATGCATCTCGCATGACTACAAATGTGAAAGGCACCCCTGGAGTTGTGCAGTCCACAACCTACACAACCACACACAACACCCTAGGTGTGGAGGCCCATCCCAGAGGCACACCAGTTTGGAAAAGATGAACCCTTGAATTTGCCTAGCTCTTCACAGTTTGCAAAGTCTCTCCTCATTCATTGGCTAATCTAACGTTCCACGACACAGAAATATGTTGTTATGCCTATTTTGTGAATAAAGGAACTAGGTAAGCAATTTGCCTATGAGATTACAGAAGGAGTTAGAAGCAGAGGGAGTGCAGACTTCAGTGCTCTGACCACAGGGATCCCTGGAGGCCTGGGAGGGTCCACTCTGGTGTCTCTAGGCCTTCTCTTCCATCTCTTGCGCAGTTGGTTCTCTCAGTCCCGTTCTGGCACCCAGAATGCACTGGGGGCCATCTCCAGTCCCTCCCAGGGCACTGCCTGGGGATGACTAGGGGAACTGGGAGCCATTCCTTCTTGAAGGTCATAGTTGGTAAAGGAGAAAAGAGATTGCGTCTTCTTCCATCTTTTAAAAAAATATATTTATTGATTTGGCTGCCCTGGGTCTTTGTTTCGGCATGTGGGATCTAGTTTCCTGACCAGGGATCAAACCCAGGCCCCCTACATTGGGAGCATGGAGTCTTAGCTGCTGGACCAGCAGGGAGGTCCCCTCTTTCATCTTTAATGCACAGTAACTCACTGTTTCACAGCAGACGATTTGTACCCAGGACTGAAAGATCTTTGCAACCAGGAACATGATTGCCGTTTAATTTTCTTTATTAGCTCTATTGAATAATTTATCTCTGTCCAACTACAGAAAATTGGTCCGTTTCAGGTTCAGGCTCCTCAACACCTCTCACTCACCAGCTCGCTAGTCCTGGCAATAAGGCAGAGCTCACCTCTGTGGCAGAGGGAGGCAGGTGAGATTTGCCCTGGAATGGAAATTGGGGGCTCTTAGGAGGTGGGGGGCCGGGGGGGCACAGGTATGATTAGGTTAGATGTAGATCATGCTACCAGAGCCACGTTGGTGGGAAGAGCCAGGCAGGGAGTTTAAGGCAGGGGTTCATAGAACCTCAGGGCATGAACTGTCTGTTGACACGTCCCACTGAAAGCGGGCCTTTTGGGAGGTTTCTGGATTGAATGACCAAGTGATTTGCCTGAGCTTCCTGGAATAGCAGCCATGCTAATGAAGGTGTTGGATAAAATCTTGTTAATGTAGACAGGCATGGGCATGGGGCATGGGAGGTTTCAGTGTTCATATTTTAAAGGACAGAGTCACTGAAGCAGCTACAGTTTCTAAAAATCGGTGAGAAAAGGCATATCTTTGTATTTTCATCTTTACATATATATACACACACATTGCATATACTGTATAGATGTGTTTGCACATGTATGGCTTATGCACACATACATATGTGTACACATGACAAGGCTATGTGTGTACACAATGACAGGGCTTTGTGTGTGCTCTGCTGCTGCTAAGTCGCTTCAGTCGTGTCTGACTCTGTGCGACCCCATAGACGGCAGCCCACCAGGCTCCCCCATCCCTGGGATTCTCCAGGCAAGAACACTGGAGTGGGTTGCCATTTCCTTCTCCAATGCATGAAAGTGAAAAGTGAAAGTGAAGTCACTCAGTCATGTCCAACTCCTAGAGACCCCATGGACTGCAGCGCACCAGGCTCCTCCGCCCATGGGATTTTCCAGGCAAGAGTACTGGAGTGGGGTGCTATTGCCTTCTCCATGTGTGCTCAGTCACGTCCAACTCATTGCGACCCCCTGGACTGTGGCCTGCCAGGCTTCTCTGTCCACAGGATTCTCCAGGCAAGAATACTGGAGTGGGTTCGTTCCTCCAGGGGATCTTCCCCACCCAGGGATCGAACCCACGTCTCTTACGTCTCCTGCATTGACAGTCGGGTTCTTTACCACTGAGCCACCTAGGGCAGCCCCGTGAGTACACACACATGCATAGATATTGAACTTGTGTTCAGCAGGGTCACACATCTCAACTGAACTGAACTAGAGGCATTTGAGTCCAGATGAATCATGTGGCATATTAATCGGTTACAGTTCATTTCTTGAGCAGAGGTAGCTACACCTGGAGCATCCCTGAGCCTGAAGAAGTGGGAGAAGGACCAGGCAGTTCTGAAGCTGCTGGCCACCCCCAGGTTGCTCTTGGTCTGCTTTGTAGCCTGTGGGCCCCAACCCAAGAGAGTAGCTGTCTCTCTCACATTCTGCATAGACTCATGACTGGACATTGTGTTTCTCTGGGGAGAAAGAGATTGAAGGGTTTTATAAACCTTTGAACCAGCCATTACCAGGAGAAAAAAAAATAGATGCAGGTTGCTAAGCTGCCTTCCTGACTGAGGGCATCAGGGGCTCTTGGTAGAGGGAGGGAACTGGGGGAGGTAAATTGAGCCAGTGCCAAGGTGTGAGCACGGAAGCTTGGGGATCCCCAGTGTCTCCTCAAAGTCTGAAAGGGCATTTAAGCGTGAGTACCAAAAAGAGCACTTGTAGCATCACTGGCCAGGCTTAATCTTTTCCCAAAAAGTTACTTGCCTGGATTTGAGCCAGAAGAGAGAAATCAGGTGTAACATGAAAAAAATCAAGCTTTTTAATCCACATGTTTTTATTTTTCTGATGTGGACCATTTTTAAAGTCTTAATTGGATTTGTTACAACATTGTTTCTGTTTTGTGTTTTGGTTTTGGGCCTTGAGATATGTGGGATCTCAGCTCCCCAGTCAGGGATCAAACCTGGACCCCCCCTGCACTGGAAGGCAAAGTCCTAACCACTAGACTGCCAGGGAAGTAAGTCAAGCATGTTTTAGAATGAGGAATATTTGTGAAAAACAAAACCTCTGATTTTTAGATCTTTAAGAACTTACTACGAATGGAATAACATTTCTAATTTTTCTCTTTTTCAAAGAAGAAAACTACCCAGATCAGTGATATCCCTCTTTGTAGTGTGGGGGTGTCAGCAGGGTGAAGACCCAGCATTCACATAGAGGTTCAGTGGGGCTGGTTTTATCAGAAAAATCTTCCTGCAAATATGTTGCATTTGGTAATGAAAACATTTTGATTTCCCTTGACCTAAGCTGCGTCCTGCAAAGATAATAAAAACTGTACTGCTCATTTAGAAACAAATTTTAATACAATGCTAAAAATAAGAGGGGTGGAATATTATTTGCTAAGCAAATGAAACTTATCAGGAGTCTCCAGGGTGTTTGATCTCACTGAGCACCCCTCCCCCACAAGCATCTTCCCCTTCCTGCCACTTACCTGGTGGGGCAGGGATGGGAGTACAGGCAGAAACCAGGGGTGCAAATCCATCTCATCTCCCATCTTAAACTCTTCAAGGATGCCCCTGCACTGAGGTCCAACTAAGTTCTTTGAACAGGTCTATGAGGTCTCTGAGGTTTGATCCAGCCCACTTTAAAAAAATTATACTATTTATTTGTTTATTTTTGGCTGTGCTGGGTCTTTGTGGCTGCACATGGTTTCTCTGGTTTCGACGTGTGGGCTTCTCATTGCGGAGTCTTCTCTTGTTGCCAAGCACAGGCTCTAGGCCCGAGGGCTTCAGTAGTTGGCAGCACATGGGCTTTAGCTGTTCTGGGGCATGTGGGATCTTCCCGGACCAGGGATCGAACTCATGTCTCCTGTGTTGGCGCAGGCGGATTCTTATCCACTGTACCACCAGGGAAGTCTTACCCAGCCCACCTTTCTCAAGCAGCAGCACATTTCCAGTGAAATTTTGCACATGCTGCAAGATGGACCCAGCAGACCTAGTGGATGAAAAGGAGAGTTCAGATCAGCCGGATGGCCCTACCTTGGCCTCCACACCCCATGGGACCTGGTCCTCCCCTAGCATATGCAGTGGTCCCAGGCCTCCCTGCCTGGGAAGGGGAGAAGCAGCTCCTGTGTGCAGTCTCTGTTGCCCACTGGAGCCACTCACTGTCCCCACCTCCCCCACCTTGCCGAGGCTGTCAGTCTTAGTCCTGGTCTGGGATGGGAACTCCCGGCCTCTGGACAGCCTCCAAGGGATGAGCTGGCCAGCAGGGGTGCCGGTCTCACTTTTCTGAAAGCATGCAGCTTGAAAGGAAAGCATCTGTGACCACGACCTCCCCAAAAAAGTTCCCGCCCTTTAATGCCTCAGCACCTTGCCTTTTATTCAGCGCTGAGGTTTTCAGAAAATCCAAGATGTGGGCTTGAAACTAACTCTGATGGCTAAGCTTTAGGGAAGTTTGTTTAACAATAAATTGTTATTCTGAGAGCAGGGGATCATCTACTAAAATGCTTTAACCTATGTGCGGGCATTTGTATTTTACCTGCGCTTCTGCTCTGGTTTCTTGTCTGAAAGTGTTGGCATTCAACAATGTGATGGAAATATTAGTCTTGACCTGATGAAAAAAATCTTCTAGTCCCTAAGGCAGTGTGAACACAGTCCACTGGGCTCCTGACAGAAGGTCCATAGAGGGGGGCTTTGATGATAACAGGATTTTCGGTGCTCCAAGGTGGAAATGTGGTTTGACGAGAGACAGAGCTTGAAACTCTCCAGACTGGGGTTGCTGGTTCCTCCATCAGGGGGTTAATTCCACAGTCGATTAATGAGAAATGGATGGGTTCACATATGTAAGCAGTGAATATCCTTAATCTATGGTTCTTAGATGCATGGGCACATCTTGAGCATCTGGAACACATGGCCATGAGCATGTGTGTTTGAGTCAGGGTGGGTGTTTTGCTGGAGCCACAGCAGGTCATGCGCTAGGAGGCACTGGTGTGTCCTGAGTATTACGAGCAGGACTACCAGTAGTACGTGAATGCTTAGTTGCTCAGTTGTGTCTGACTCTGTAACCCGCCAGGCTTCTCTGTCTATGAGATTCTGCAGGTAAGAATGCTGGAGTGGGTTGCCATTTCCTCCTCCTAGGGATCTTCCTGACCTAGAGATGGAAGCTGCGTCTCTTGTGTCTTCTGCACTGGCAGGCGACTCTTGACCACGAGCACCACATGCAAAGCCAGTTAGCACCAGTAGTAGTAACGGCGTAATAGTGATCCTTTTTCTAAACCTTTTACATGCCATTACTCATTTAAACCCAACTTTCTCTCTATGGCTTTTCCACTGCGGCCCTAAGAGATCAGCTGACTTCTGTCCTGTGTCAGCTTCCCTGGAGACAAGAAGTTTCTTCAGAAGTGTTAAACATTTTGGGGGTGAAGGAAGCAGCTTTGGATGGAAGGAAGGGCTGAGCTGTGATGTCATCACCCCAGAAGCCTGGGCCACCCCCTAGGGAGTGGGAGCTACTGCCCACCGGTCACTGGTGCAGACGCTGTCCTGGGAGAGGAGGGTCCTGGGAGGCGATCTGGTGCCCCAGGCTGGAGATGGGCATTTGGTCAGGAGCCATCTAGGACCCCAGGGAAGAGCTGGTGTGTTCTGAGGCACTGCAGTTAGAGGGTTACAGGGCTGTCTCTTCATGGTGTGAGAGCAAACAGTCAGTGGTGAATAAACCTCTCAGCTCGGGAGTTCATCTTCTCCAGAGGAGAAAGAGCATCAAGTGAGAGAAAGTCACAGAATCATGGAAAGAGCCAGACTGGCTCAGGCACCAGGTCTGGTCGGCTCAGGGGAGGCCCCGGGAGGTGGTGGGACCCCTCCCCAGCACTCTTCCCTCTGTGCACCAGGACAGTGGCCAGTCAGAGCCAAGGACCAGGCCTGAGTCTAGCCTGTCTGACCAGAACTGACTGATGGAAACCGAAGCCCAGCAAGCCAGCCATAGACCTGGAGTCTGCACCTCCAGAGATGCCCCATCCAGGGTGGAAAAACCATGAAGCCCCCACATGCACCGGCAAAAAGAAGTGGGTCCAGGGTAGAATTGGGACCACCAGCACCTCCCAGGACAGCCGGGTGGGCGCCAAATAAAATGCTGCTGCTTCTCCTCCCCTTTCCAAGTGGCTTCCCTGCCCCCCCACCCCCACCCCGCCACTGTCCTGTTTTTGCTCCATTGTTATGAATCTGGTGCCTCTGGGGACAGAGTGGGAACTTAGCCCCCAGAGCCAAGGAGGCTTGCTGCCCTGAGTGAATGCACATCCTCCAGTGCCCCGGCCTAGGTCCCTGGAGGCAGGGTGATTCCTCATGGAGGCGGGAGGACCAGGGCAGGAGGCAGGGGACCCAGGGCCCAGGAGGAGGCTGACGGAGGGCTGCTCCTCCTTCACTGCAGCTGCTGTGGGCGTACCCCACTTCCCGACCCCTCCCCCTGCCCCACACACCCTTTGCCCCTGCAATTAATTGCCTCCCTCTGGGTTCTGGGGCAAAGGGAGCCCAGAGACCCGGAACAGATAGGAACACAGGCCCCTCCCACATCCGGGTACCAGGAGCGCCTTACCCTTACCTGATGCCACCGCCCAAGAGACGGCGGAGCCCAGAAACCCAGTTCTGGTCTTAGCTCCACCTATGTGCTGAAGCAAGGTCTGGTGCACCCCCTCTCCCAGAGCCTCAGGACCCTCAGTTGTAAAAAATGGGGAAATCAATGCCCCACTCTCACAATGAGGTAGTGTAAACCCCAGCGTGATGACTGGTGCAGAAAATGTTTAATGAAAGGTAATTGTTTTTACAGGGCCAGAGACCCAGGACTTGCTGAGCCTTGGCGCAAAGCCTTACTACTGGCTTCAGTCACGAGAAACAACAACTACTGAAAACTTTGTCCTTGTGTGAACAAGTGGGATCTGGGCTCACCCAAAGAACTTGGTGAAAGCATGGAGACCATGCCAAGCAGCCGCTAGAGATGCTGTTTGCTCAGCAGTGGGGTTTGATGAGGGGCCTCATTAACTCTGGAAGGACGGGCCGGAAGTCCTGAGCTCACCGGGCATGGTATCGGCTTCTGCACAGTCCTCCTCCTCATTTTGGTTCGGAATAAATACTGTGTGTCCTGCATCCTTGTTTTTTAAGGGACTTGATTCTTTCTTACTCCTTCTGACTCTGGGCACCCATGGGACTCTGGTGAGCATCAAAACCACAACACAGAATTATCCTCTCCATCTGAAGCACCCTGGGGCCAAGATGGTCTTGTTACCACCGGCGGTGAGCAGCTCCATCATTCTCATCAAGGCATTCATGTTCAGGGACTTCCCAATGGTACAGCAGTTAAGCCTATGTGCTCCCAATGCAGGGGGCTGAGGTTTGATCCCTGGTCAGGGAACTAGATCCCACATGCCGCAACTAAAGAACCAGCATGTCACAACTAAGATCCAGCACAGCTTAATAAATAGAAATAAATATTTTAAAAAGGCATTCATGTTCAGCCATACACATTCTAAAAACAAAACAGTTTAATGACACATACATCATCTGTAAAATTATGAAACACTCCATACATACAATAGCATATGTGTGCGTACATGCTAAGTCACTTCAGTCATATCTGACTCTTTGCCATTTTATGGACTAGCCAACCAGGTTCCTCTGTCCATGGGATTTTCCAGGCAAGAATACTGGAGTGGGGTGCCTTGCCCTCCTCCAGGGGATCTTCCCCACCCAGGGATTGAACCCGCATCTCTTACGTCTCCTGCATTGGCAGTCAGGTTCTTTACCACTGAGCCACCTGGGAAGCCCCAACAATAGCATACTGCTGTTCAGTAGCTCAGTCGTGTCAGACTCTTTGAGACGCCTAGACTGCAGCATGCCAGGCTTCTCTTTTCTTCACTGTCTCCCAGAGTTAGCTTAAAATCATGTCCTTTGAGTCGGTGATGCTATCCAACCATCTTGTCCTCTGTTGTCCCCTTCTCCTGCCTGCAATCTTCCCCAGCATAAAGGTCTTTTCCAGTGAGTCAGCTCTTTGCATCAGGTGGCCAAAGTATTGGAGCTTCAACTTTAGCATCAGTCCTTCCAATAAATATTCAGTGTTGATTTCCTTTAGGATGGACTGGTTTGATCTCCTTGCTGTCCAAAAGATTCTAAAGAGTCTTCTCCAGCACCGTAGATCAAAGGCATCCATTCTTTAGCACTTAGCCTTTTTTAAAATATATATATAATACAAAATGCTGTAAAGAACATATAAAGGGAATACCTATGTCGTCACCAACCAGCCTTAGAAACATATTGTCATCAATACATTATGCGTTATGTCCAGTCTCCCCAGCTTGCATCTCTCCTCCTTATTGAACCTCATTCATTCCCACTGGGGAAAAACAGCAGTACGGAGTTTTTCCTTCTTTCTCTTTTACACTTCTTTCTCTTCTTTCTCTTTTACACAGTTCACCGTATATGTAAATCCACTTCTTTCTCTTTTACACAGTTCACCATATATGTAAATACCTCTAAAAACATTAACATTGAATGTTTAGAACTTTACATAAAGGGAATCCTCTGTATGTTGTTCTCCTGCAGCTCACTTTTTTGCTCCACATGTTGTGAGATTCATTTGTGGTAAAGCACACTCTTATCATTTGCCCAGTTTCATTGCATCATGTGAATTAGACCAACACAAACTTATTTCTTTTCCCATGAGAAGGACTGACAGGACTTTCCTGTCAATATTTAGGTTGTTTCCAGGTTTTTGCAATAGTAATTGCGCCTCTGTAAACATTTCTGTAGAAACTTCACAGGAATACTTCAGGCCACATACTTGGGAGTGAGATTGCTGGGTGAAGGGTTTTCAACAACTTCAGTGTTACTGTAGAATTCTGAAAAGATTTCCAGTTACACCCTCTCCCTTTACCCTCCCCTCCCCTCCAGCCGACTCAGTTTGGGCCACACGTGGTATTGAGTAACTTTAATTTTTGCTGATCTGGTATCTTTGTTTTTGTGGTGAAATATACATTACATAAAAATTCACATTTTAACCATTTTTAGGTGTGCAGTTCAATGGCATTAAGGACATTCACAGTGTGGTGCAACCAGCTTATAAAAATGCCTGACACCTGGTAGGCACTCACTAATATTACTTGTTATTATAGGTGCTACGTCACGGCAGAAACTGCCCTGGATAGTGGTCACTGCCAGAATGAAAATGTGAGTCCTTTCTTCCTTCCCACCACAAGCTGGTCATCCTTGGGCCCTCCCCTGGTGGGCTCCAGAGAAGGGGTGTTCCCCATCCCAGCCCCATTCTCCAGAATGCCACTGACTTTCCAGAATGTTCCATCTCCCCAACTGAAACTCAGTCCTCCTGAACACTCACCCTGTTCCCAGCCCCTGCGAGCCACCATCTACTCTCTGTCTAGGAATCTGACTCCTCTGGGGACCTCATAGAAGCAGAGGCCCACAGCATTTGTGTTTTTGTGTCTGGTTGTTTCATTCCGCAATAATGTCCTCAAGCTTCCCCCACATTGGACCCTCACTCCGTTTTAATTTGTGTTCCACGTTCTACAATGATGTGTCTCTGTTTTTAAAAGGGGTTGGTGAGCGGATTTGACCTTGCACTTGAGGAAGCTGTCCAAGCAGTTTCTGCGTGGCCCTTGTGTTCTCATTTGGTGCCACACCTTGCATTTCATGGGGCAATGAGTGACATCATATCAGTCTGCTCAGGTTGCCATAACAAAACATCACAGACATTTACTCCTTGTGGTTCTGGAGGCTGGAAGTCCAAATCAGGGTGCTAGTCTGTTTGGTTCCTGGTTGAGGACCCTCCTCCTGGCTCGTAGACAGCTGCCTTCTTGCTGTGTCTTCACATGGCCTTTCCTCAAGTGTGTACAAAGTGAGAGACATCTTTCCACAAGGAACATCAATCTTATCAATCACCAGTCTACCCATAACCTCACTAAGCCTTGATTACCTGAAAGTTTTATCTCCAAATCCAATCATGTTGGGATGGGGCTTCAGCATCTGCATTTGGGGTTCATAATTCAGTCCACAACAGGTGTGAAATGGGGGAGTGCAAGAATAAGCTGGAGCCCACACGGTCGGTGGGATTGTTGCCCCTGACCTTGATGGGAGTGTCCTGCAGAAGCTGGGGTGGGGCTCATCATCACAGAGGTAAGCACTCACAGCCTGGAGTCTCAGAAGCAAGAGGGTCAGGGGAAAGGGCCTGGACATTCCCCTGTGCGACAAAGAGGGCCAGCTGGCCAGCAGTGAATGTGGGAGCAAAACCTTAAATTCCTGCTTCACCTCTGCTCCCCAGATCTCCCGAGATCTCATGGCCCAGTGTAATGAGAGGCACATAGGAAAGGAAATTCTAGCAAGGCTGTCCCATACTAACCACTGCATCTTCTAAATACGCAAGCCCTTCATCCTCATGTTCTCATATGGTCTTTAAATCATCCGAATTGATTTACATATATGATGTGATGTAAGATTCTAACTCCATCTTTTCCCATGTGGCTAATGGATTATCCCATGAGATGTCTCCCATGGCCTGTATCCCTGTAACTTTTCATGTCTCCAGGTAGATATGGTTCTGTGTCTTGCTCCTTGTTCTTTTCCATTCATGGTTTCCTCCTCTCCTTAACACCGATATCATCACACAGCTTTCTAGAATGAAATTAGGAGTCTTGATCTCCTACATTTAGTCTTCTGAATGGGACAATTGGTTTGGGAATAAGCTTGTCATGTCTTTGCTTTTCTATGGGTGTCTTAACTCTTTTTGGTCTTTTGTTCTTTCATGCTCTCGCAAGTATATATTAGACTGAGTTCATCAGTGAACTCCAACAGATATATTAGAATTTTGGTTGCAATTGTATCCAGTCTATTATGTCAACTTGAGGAGATAATTAGTATCCTTGAATGCTGTATCTTCCATACACAAATTATTTGTGTCTCCATCTATTTAGTCTTTAATACCTTCCAATCAGTTCAGTTCAGTTCAGTCGCTGAGTCATGTCTGACTCTTTGCGACCCCATGAATCGCAGCACGCCAGGCCTCCCTGAACATCACCAGCTCCTGGAGTTCACCCAAACTCTTGTGCATCGAGTCAGTGATGCCATCCAGCCATCTCATCCTCTGTCATCCCCTTCTCCTCCTGCCCCCCAATCGCTCCCAGCATCGGGGTCTTTTCCAATGAGTCAAATCTTCACATGAAGTGGCCAACGTATTGGAGTTTCAGCTTCAGCATCAGTCCTTCCAATGAACACCCAGGACTGATCTCCTTTAGAATGGACTGGTTGGATCTCCTTGCAGTCCAAGGGACTCTCAAGAGTCTTCTCCAACACCACAGTTCAAAAGCATCAATTCTTTGGCACTCAGCTTTCTTCACAGTCCAACTCTCACATCCATACATGACCACAGGAAAAACCATAGCCTTGACATACCTTCCAATACGGGTTTATAAATTTCTTCATAAGAATGTTCACATATTTTAGTATATTTATATCAAGGTAACTAATTTGTGTTGCCACTTAAGTGGTTTATCCTTGTGATTTTTTTCCTCAATTTTTTATGATGACACATTTCAAAGAAGCAGAAAATAGGAAAGATTAGTAGAATAAATAGAGGTACACCCTCATCCTAGACCCATTGATTTTTTAAAATTTCCTGTATGTGGCTTTTTTTTTCTTGATGCGCTGTTTGAAATTAAGTTGTAAGCGTCATGACACTTCACCTCTAAATATTTTCCCATGCCTCTTGAAAAAAATGGGTTTCCCTGGTGGCTCAGACAGTAAAGAATCCACCTGCAGTTCAGGAGACCTGGGTTCGATCCCTGTGTTGGGAAGATCCCCTGGAGGAAGGCATGGCAACCAACTCCAGTATTCTTGCCTGGAGAATCCCCATGGACAGAGGAGCCTGGTGGGCTACAGTTCATGGGGTCACAAAGGGTCAGACATGACTGAGTGACTAAGCACTTGAAAAAATGATATGCTCCTAAAAATTCACACTACCAGTGTCAATAAAAGATACATTTAAAAATTACATTTCCATTCTATGTATGTACCACATCTTCTTTATCCAGTCGTCTGTCAATAGACTTTGAGTTTGCTTCCATGTCCTGGCTATTGTAAATAGTGCTACAACGAACATGGGTTCATGTGTCTTTTTGAATTATGGTTTTCTCAGGGTATATGCCCAGTAGTGGAATTGCTTAGTCATATAGTAGTCCTACTTTTAGTTAAGGAACTGCCATAGTGTTCTCCATTATTCAGCCATAAAAAGGAATGAAATTGGGTCATTTATAGAGATGTGGATGGACCTAGTTTGTCATACAGAGTAAAGTAAATTAGAAAGAGAAAAAGCAATTATTGTATACTAACACATATATGTGGAATCTAGAAAAATGGTACAGATGAAACTATTAGCAGGGCAGAAACAGATCCAGATGTAGAGAACAGACATGTGGGGGAAGGAGAAGGTGGATGAATTGAGAGATTACAGTTGACATATATACACTACATGTGTAAAATAACCAGTGGGAAGCTGCTGTGTAGCACGGAGAGCTCAGCTCAGTGCTCTGTGGTGACCTAGAGGGGTGGAATGGGGGGCGTGGGGAGGTCCAACAGGGAGGGGATATATGTATACATATATCTACTACCCTGGCTAAAGCATTCAGTATGATGTTGAGCAGAAATGGTGTTAATCATAATTCTTTTACCATTGAGGATATTTTTTGACACTTATAAATATCCTTTTTTTAAAAATCTGAGCCACCAGGGGACTCGGATTCTGTCTGTAATGCGGGAGACCCAGGTTCAATCCCTGAGTCAGGAAGATCCCCTGGAGAAGGGAATGGCAACCTACTCCAATATTCTTGCCTGGAGAATCCCATGGACAGAGGAGCCTGGCAGGCCCCAGTGCATGAGGTCGCAAAGAGTTGGACGTAAGTGAGCGACTAACACAGACACACAGACACACACACACACAGATATACTTTATCAGGTAAGAAAGCTTCCTTTTATTTCATCTTTGCAGATGACTTTTATTATGAATGCATTTTAGTTTTACTGGATACAATTTTTTTTATCATTTAACACATTAGACAATTTTTCTGTCTAATGTGTTATTGTGCTAATTATATGAACAGCTTTTCTAATGTTAAATCAGTATTACATTCCTAGGATAAACCCAACTTAGTCATAGTCTTTTTTTATACACTGTTGGATTCTTTTTCTTAATTTTTAAAAAGGATTTTCACATTTATATTCATGAATTAGATTGGTTTATAACTTTTCTTGAAAGTTTTTTTTTCTTTGCTGGTTTAGGCACTAATGAGTTGGAGACTATTTTCTATATCCCTATTCCTTGGAAAAAAGCATTTGAAAGACTGGAATATTGTGTTTCTTAACTGTTTCAAAGAATTAACCTGGAAAAGCCTTTGGCCAATTATCTGGTATAGGTGTCTACAAGTGAGTGTTAGTCACTCAGTTGTGCCCAACTCTTTGCAATGCCATGAATAGTAGCCCACCAGGCTCCTCTGTCCATGGATCTATATATGTCCATTAATAAAGCTTGCTCAAATCTTTATTCTTCAAATTTATATTTTCACTAAATTTTTGTCTGTTTGGCTGACCTGTCATTACTGAGAGAGATGATGGTGGATTTGAAAAGATCTTTTCCCTCTTCTATAAAGTTTTCTTTGTACATTTTTGGGGGACTGTGTTTTTAGGTACAAGGAAATGGCAACCCACTCCAGTGTTCTTGCCTGGAGAATTCCAGGGACGGGGAAGCCTGGTGGGCTGCCATCTATGGGGTCGCACAGAGTCGGACACGACTGAAGTGACTTAGCAGCAGCAGCAGCAGCAGCAGCAGTGAGTTCACAACTGTTACATTTCTCAGGTGACTTGTTTCTTTTACCATGACAAAATCAATAAAGCCTTTTCTTCAAAAGTCTATTTTACCCACTATTAATTTAGCCAAAGCAGCTTTCTTTTTCATATGTCCATTCTACATAGTTCTCACAAATTACATGTTTCTATCTTTAAAAATTAGACTATCTGATAATTTATATCTTTCAAAAATCTATTCATATTATCAGGACAGATAGGAGTATTTATATGTACTATGATTATAGATGCATCTGTACATATTTTTAGGTTATATTTTGTGCTTCTATTTGTCTTCTTTCTGGGTCTGGTTTTGCTTCTCTTCCTTCCTTATCTTTTTTTCCTTTATTTTGTTAAATTTCACTGAGTGTTTTTCCTCCTTATCTCATTGTTTCTTCGTTAGGTTTGGACTAGGTTAACATACACTCTATTTTTATTCTTTTCCAATTTTCCTTTTAACTCGATGAAGTTTCATGTTAATCCATGTCTTTGTGCTCCTCCAGAAGATTGCAATGATTATAATGCTGTGATTCTGTTTCTCCTACCTAGAGCAACAGAATTAAAGCACTTTCCAATATCTTTGTTCTACTTTTTGTTGTTGTCACTTTGCCTTCATATATTCACCATTATCAGTGGTGCCTTTTTTATGCTGTCAATACTGGTTGAGATTTATTTGCATTTTTACCATTTTATTGCCTCAGCATTTCCTTTTGCATGTCAGACTTTCCTTCTGGGATTATATTTCTTCTTCCTGGATTGCATAACTTTCAAATCTCTTTTTGTGATCAACACTGTCTTAATTTGTCTATAAATGTCATTTCCTTCTTTCTTGAAGGATATTTTACAGGATATAAAATTTTAGGTTAACAGTCATTTTTTCCGTCCAAACACTTTGAATATTTTATTCCACCATATTCTGCCTTCCATTTGGGGGCTAGGTCTATTGCTTCAGGATGTTTTTTAGATCTTTTCTTTCTTTTAAGATTTCTGAAGTTTCACTATATTACAATTTAACTCTGGATTCCTCATTTTTTTTCTGCTCAGAATTTGTTGAGCTTCAGTAATCTAAGGATTCATGACTTTTTTGGTGGGAATTTTTTTGGACAATTTTGGGGAAAAAAATTAATCATTATTGCTTTTAACATTTTTTCTCCATTATCGCATTTTGGAGGTCTAATCAGATGTACATTAGATCTTCTGACCCTCCATACCACTTAGCTTCTTATAATTTTAAAATTTTTTAAATAATTTTATCCTTCTCTGTGAATTTTGGATAATTTCTTCAGGAATATATTCCAAGTCACTAATTCCCTCTTCAGCTATTGAAAATTTATATTGTGGTTTGTTTCTAGAAGTGAAGCACAAGCTGGAATCAAGATAGCCTGGAGAAATATCAATAACCTCAGATATGCAGATGACACCACCCTTATGGCAGAAAGTGAAGAGGAACTCAAAAGCCTCTTGATGAAAGTGAAAGTAGAGAGTGAAAAAGTTGGCTTAAAGCTCAACATTCAGAAAACGAAGATCATGGCATCCAGTCGCGTCACTTCATGGGAAATAGATGGGGAAACAGTGGAAACAGTGTCAGACTTTATTTTTCTGGGCTCCAAAATCACTGCAGATGTTGACTGCAGCCATGAAATTAAATATGCTTACTCCTTGGAAGGAAAGTTACCACCAACCTAGATAGCATATTCAAAAGCATTTACATTACTTTGCCAACAAATGTCCGTCTAGTCAAGGCTATGGTTTTTCCTGTGGTCATGTATGGATGTGAGAATTGGACTGTGAAGAAAGCTGAGCGCCAAAGAATTGATGCTTTTGAACTGTGGTGTTGGAGAAGACTCTTGAGAGTCCCTTGGACAAAAGGAGATCCAACCAGTCCATCTAAAGGAGATAGGCCTGGGATTTCTTTGGAAGGAATGATGCTAAAGCTGAAACTCCAGTACTTTGGCCACCTCATGCGAAGAGTTGACTCATTGGAAAAGACTCTGATGCTGGGAGGGATTGCGGGCAGGAGGAGAAGGGGATGACAGAGGATGAGATGGCTGGATGGTATCACTGACCCAATGGATATGAGGCTGAGTGAACTCCGGGAGTTGGTGATGGACAGGGAGGCCTGGCATGCTTTGATTCATGGGGTCGCAAAGAGTCGGACACTACTGAGTGACTGAACTGAACTGAATACCACATAATTGCACTCATCTCACACGCTAGTAAAGTAATGCTCAAAATTCTCCAAGCCAGGCTTCAGCAATACGTGAACCCTGAACTTCCAGATGTTCAAGCTGGTTTTAGAAAAGGCAGAGGAACCAGAGATCAAATTGCCAACATCTGCTGGATCATCGAAAAAGCAAGAGAGTTCCAGAAAAACATCTATTTCTGCTTTATTGACTATGCCAAAGCCTTTGACTGTGTAGATCACAATAAACTGGGAAAAATTCTGAAAGAGATGGGAATATCAGGCTACCCTGATCTGCCTCCTGAGAAACCTATATGCAGGTCAGGAAGCAACAGTTAGAACTGGACATAGAACGACAGACTGGTTCCAAATAGGAAAAGGAGTACGTCAAGGCTGTATATTGTCACCCTGTTTATTTAACTTCTATGCAGAGTACATCGTGAGAAACACTGGGCTGGAAGACGCACAAGCTGGAATCAAGATTGCCGGGAGAAATATCAATAACCTCAGATATGCAGATGACACCACCCTTATGGCAGAAAGTGAAGAGGAACTCAAAAGCCTCTTGATGAAAGTGAAAGAGAGTGATAAAGCTGGCTTAAAGCTCAACATTCAGAAAACGAAGATCATGGCATCCAGTCCCATCACTTCATGGCAAATAGATGGAGAAACAGTGGAAACAGTGTCAGACTTTATTTTTCTGGGCTCCAAAATCACTGCAGATGGTGATTGCAGCCATGAAATTAAGACATTTACTCCTTGCACGGAAAGTTATGACCAACCTAGATAGCATATTGAAAAGCAGAAACATTACTTTGCCAACAAAGGTCCATCTAGTCAAGGCTATGGTTTTTCCAGTGGTCATGTATGGAAGTAAGAATTGGACTACGAAGAAAGCTGAGCGGTGAAGAATTGATGCTTTTGAACTGTGGTGCTGGAGAAGACTCTTGAGAGTCCCTTGGACTGCAAGGAGATCCAACCAGTCCATTCTAAAGGAGATCAGCCCTGGGTGTTCTTTGGAAGGACTGATGCTGAAGCTGAAACTCCAATACTTTGGCCACCTCATGCGAAGAGTTAACTCATTGGAAAAGACCCTGATGCTGGGAGGGATTGGGGGCAGGAGGAGAAGGGGACGACAGGGGATGAGATGGCTGGATGGCATCATCGACTCAATGGACGTGAGTTTGAGTGAACTCCAGGAGTTGGTGATGGACAGGGAGGCCTAGCATGCTGGGATTCATGGGGTCACAAAGAGTTGGACACGACTGAGCGACTGAACTGAGCTTAGTATTTTACCCCCAATTCTCTTAATTTTAAACAATCCTTGCTTCTTATTCATTTTTAGAGTCTCTGCTTTACTTTTTCATATAGCAAATATACTTATTTTGTCATTTGTGTCTAATAATGCCAGTATCTATGGTCTGATTCTGCTATTGTTATGCTTGTTGATTTTTTGCACGCTGTCTTATTTGAATTATTTTTTATTAAATTAAGCTCATTTTAATTGACTGGGTATTTTTCCTGGGTTGGAGAATATATCAGTCATTAGAATATATTAGCTCTCCAGAACCAGTAAAAGATATATGTTATGTGTGTATTTGTATGCATATGTGAGTTTATTATTATAGGAATTAGCTCACCAGATTATGGAGGACAAGTCTTGGGACACGCTGTTTGCAACAAAACCAGTGGCATAGTTTAGTCTGTGCCCAAAGGTCTAAGAATCAGGAACATTGATGCTGGTAGGCAGAAGATGGATGCCTCAGGTTGGGCAGAGACAGCAAACTGGCCCTTCCTCTGTCTTTTTTATTTTAAGTCCTCAAAGAATTGGATGATGCTCACCAGCACTGGTGACGACAGATCTTTACTTAATCTACAATGTAAATGCTAATCTTTTCCAAAAACACCTTCCCCAAGGTGTTATTGCACCAAGCAATAGTATTTTATCAGCTACCTGGGTATCCTTTAAGTCTAGTCAAGTTGACACATAAAATTATTCATTACAAGTGGCATTTCACTAGACAGGCTTGCTTCTGCCATTTGCCTGGGGCATTACCTATCTGGGACCACTTTTGATTAAATTCTTGTCCGAGGCCTGGTGTGCTGTGATTCATGGGGTCGCAAAGAGTTGGACACGACTGAGCGACTGAAGTGAACTGAACTGAATGTTCCATTATATATATGTACCACATCTTCTTTATTTCTATGTTGATGGACATTTAGGTTGATTCCATATCTTGGCCATTTTAAGTAGAGCTGGAGTGAACATTGGGATGCACATTTATTTTCAGGTTAGAGTTTTCTCCACCAAATGCCCAAGAGTGGGAATTCTGGATCACATAGTAGCTCTATCTTAACTTTTTAAGGAACCTTCATACTGTTCTCCACAGTGGCTGCACTAATTTACATTCCCACTAGCGGTGCAGGAGCGTTCCTTTTTCTCCACACCCTCTCCAGCATTTATTACTTGTACTTTGTAATGATGGCCATTCTGGCTGGTGTGAGGTGTATGCTGTGGTTTTTGGTGGAGAAACTATCTTTGTTGTGGTACTAGCTCCCTGGTGATGGAAAGACAGGTATCAACAATTCCTGTGACTACTTGCTTCTTCCTCCAAGCACAAGGGAGAGGGTCTCTGAAGGCCCCTGAAGCACAAATCCAGGCAAGGATGGGATTTAGCTGCTAAGCCAGACACTGGCCATGTGCTCACCTCCAGAACTGAGGTGGTTCCCCAAGCTAGTCCTTTGCTCCTGGAAACAAACTTTCCAGAAAGTTGACAAAAGAGGGGGAAATGGATAGTGAGAAAACAAGCACTAAAAGGATGCAGGTGCAGACGCACGTAGTGCCTGGTGTGTGGTGGACACTGAGGCCTTGTGAACAACGGTGCCGTTCCCAGCAGACTCCAAACGCACTGTTCAAAACAGCAATAGATGAGTCACCACCTAACCTGGCAGTGACCTGACACTGACCTTGAAGCAGTCCTCAAGGGTCTTCTACTTGGACGACCTGCACACGGTGAAGGATGAGAGATGGGATGGGCCAAAGGATGGGAGCCAAAGGAGAGGCTGGGAAGAACTTTCTAGGCAAGTCCAGTCCCAGGACACCTGCCCAAGAAGGAATGCGGTGCCAAGGCAGTACATGACTTGGAATGAATCAGGCTTTCTTCTGCCTCTACCTGATTCTAAAGCAATCCAGATTCATTTGTGTATTGCAAATGACATTGGGAAGAGCCTCTTAAAAGGAGGCAGAAAGCTAAGTTTTATTTCACCCTTTACCCTCACCCTCTGCCTTAGTTGGGGGCAGGAAGACCTCAAGCCACTCCTGGGGACGTTCTGAGGGAAGGGAAGGGACCTGGGACCTGAGAGCAGAAAAAGACCCCCCAAGAGGACTGGGGAGGGTCCTTGGATTCCAGCGCCCAGGCCAGCGGCCTCTGGAACCAGATTCCTGGGTCCTCGCCTAGGACACAGACATCAGGTGGATCCCCTGCGCCAGGGCTCGGCCGGTTCACAGGAGACTCGGTCAGCGCTCCCCAGAATCCCCTTGCCGAATCCAGACTTAAGCGTTCGGTCACAAGGCGCCGGCGACCGGCTCGGTCCCGGGGAACGCGGGAGGGAGACGCACTCCTCCCCCGCCCTAGACTGCCCGCCGAGGATGGAAGCGTCCCCCGAGCTCCCTCTGGGTCCCTCCGGGAGCGCGTGCTGGGCTTTCCCTGGAGGAAACTCCTCCTCTCGCCGCCTTCGCCCCGACCAGCCCCGCCCGGGACAGCCGTTCCGGTCCGTCCCCTCCCTCTGTCCGAGGTGACCCGGGACCGGCGCTTGGGGGTGTTGCCCTGGGCGCTCGGACACCGCCTCCCAGGATTAAAGCGAGAGCCGGGGAGGATCGGGGACTCCGAGCCGGGCCGAGGAAGAAGCGAACTCCAGAGGAGGCAGAGGAGAAGGAAGAGGAAGAAGGGGCGAGGGGAGGGGAGCTGCCCCGGAGGGCAGCAGGTAAGTGGCTCGCGCGACGGGTTCTCTGTGCTGGAGATCCCGGGAGCAAGGGAGGACCTGGGCGCCCGGGCTGGGTGGGAGTAGCGGGAGGTGAAGCCAGGTGTGAGCAGCTCCGGCCCGGTAGTTCCGTCCTCCCGCCGTCTGGACGCACGGGGCTGAGCAGTGCAAAGCGACCTGCATGAGGTCAGGAGTGTTCCTAGCGCCTGGGACGCCTTGGTGCGGGAGTCAGAGCCCCCCCGGCTGCTCTGTTGGCATCACTGGGTTGGTGCAGGCTACTCTGCCGGTCCTCAGCCAATTGGTAGCCGGAAAGGTGCCTCGGAGTGGGTCCCCTTGGCTGAAATCGGCTCATGCTCCCCTGGCCGCTTTAGCTCCGAGTTGGGAACAAGGGGTGCGCTTTTTCCCTTCGGGGACGAGGACGGAGGGAGGGTTGTCCATCCGCTTCTTTGTTTCGGGAAAATCTCTGCAGCCTCGTAGTGTTACCTGAACTGCTTCTTGGTTCCCTCCCAAAGTGGGGAGAAACTGGAAACTCTCGGAGATGCCGGGAGCGATAACGCCGGCGCGGCGGGGGCGGGCCTGGAGGGCCTCCAGGCGAGGTGCGAACCGCTCGGTGGCCCCAGGAAGGCAATTCCCACAACACGGGCCCCAATGCGGCGACCCGGAGGCCACGATCGGGGCTTGGCCGCCTGGACAGCTGGCAACGCCCCCCGCCCCCGCTCCGGTCCCCTGCGCTTCCAGTGCGGGAAGGAGCGGTCCTGGTCTCTCGGCGCACACTCCATGCCAGGGACAAGGCCGGACACCTGGGCGCTTCGGTCCACTGCATGCCATCTGGCAGGACCCCGGGCCATGGCACCGCGGCTGAACGCACCAGCTTGGCAGTGGGCACCGATAAGAATTGCCTTATGGCCCCAAATTCCGCACTTTCAGGCCTCAGAGGGGAAGCACGGGTTGCGGGCAGCTGCCTGCCCTGGCGTGCTCCCCGGCTTTTGGGAAGGGCCCACCCCGCCGGTGATCCCAAATCCGGAATTCCGTTTCGGACGCTCAGGTGGCTGCAGGCCGGTCAGGTGGAATCCCAGTGGATCGTTTGGGAGGGAAAAGAGAGCGACTCGAGACCTGCCTGTCGGGCAGGGGTCACCCAGGGCTCTGCCTCGAGTCTGCGAATCCCGCCCGATTCCCGCGGGATTCAGACCCGCGTGGTAGTACTGGGGCACACAGCAGGCGCCCTGGGCTCCGGGCTGTAGAGAGCCAACCAACTGATGGAAAATTACAAAGGCTGTTAAGGAGAGCTTCAAGGTGTTTAGAAAACCTGAAGTGAGGGGAGGGTTGTTGACTTAGCCTGGGAGGTCTCGGAAGGTTCTCCAGGAAGTGGAGACGGAGCCAATCTCCCCTGGAGAAGGGTGGGGGCTGGGAGTGGGAGCCGGGCTTGCGTGACACAGCTTCCTGGGGGCGCAGGCGCTGCTGCTGCTGCTGAGTGAGGTGCAGGGGTTGGGGAACCCAGGGAGGCAGTGGAGGTTTGCTCCCGCCTTCCACAGCTTTTCCAGAGGTGGGCCTGCCTGCATCCCCCACCACGACCAACCTTACTGGACCCTTGAGGTCAATGTGAGAGGCCAGGGCAGCACTAGCAAGCGCACACCACAGGAGTCAGGGAGCTGCGGTGGGGGCTCCACCTGGAGATTGGCTATGGACACCTCCCTCTCCGTTTTTAAAACCCTGAGCTGGCTAGCAGCAGGAGTCCTTTGTTCTTGACTGGGAGGTTTGTTTGTTTGATCCCCAGCAATGCCTTTCTTATTGACTCCTCCAAGGTCAGTCTTTTTCCTACGAGGCTGTGTAGTTGTCTGGAGCCTACAGGGCTCAGAATTGCTTGCTGATTGGCCTCTGCTCACCCTGGGCTGCTCCACCCTGGACTCCTGCGTTAATTGTAGGAAAACATTGGGTTGTACCCCTGTTATCATAGGAACAGCCCATGTGGATGTGGCCTTTACTTCCAACTGGACATCCTTCCAGGCTCTTTATGATGCATGTAACTCAGTTGTGAGCAACTACGGCAGACAGGGGAAATAACTTGCCCCAGGTGATCTCATGACCTGTAGGGAGACCAGGGGGTGCAGGCAGGCCAGATGGCTCCAGGGAAGCTTTGTGAGGCCTGGAATCCTCGTGGGAAAGGGAGTGGCTCTAGGGCCAGGCTGACTTCCTCAAGATCCAAGAGCAGAGCCTCTTTCCTTCCTCCTCCCTCCCACCCCTGCCCCACTGGCTCCAAGGTGCCCACTTCAAGGGTGACCTGGGCAGGAGAGCTTGCCCCTTTATGGGGCAGTGCAGAGGGCTGTCCATCTCTGGTGATGGGGCTGAGGGTGCAAATGTCTTGTAAGCGATGAAGCCTAGACACGCGAAGGACACTATAATGGTTGTTGCAGAGACTCGACCCACCCTGGGACATGGGGTCTACCAGGATGCGTAAACCAGGGCTTCCGGCTGGTGCCTCTCACTCTTTTCCACCTAGGCCTGTGGCAGGAGTCCTGGGGGCCTCTGTGACCACTGGGGGTCATTGCCCTGGTTTCAGTTGCTGCATCAGATTCTGGCGCCCAGGTGTCCGGCCTTGTCTCTGGCATGGAGTGTGCGCCGAGAGACCAGGACCGCTCCTTCCCGCACTGGAAGCGCAGGGGACCGGAGCGGGGGCGGGGGGGCGTTGCCGGCTGTCCAGGCGGCCAAGCCCTGATCGTGGCCTCCGGGTCGCCGCATTGGGGCCCGTGTTGTGGGAATTGCCTTCCTGGGGCCACCGAGCTGTTTGCACCTTGCCTGGAGGCCCTCCAGGCCCGCCCACAGGAAATAGGAAATCTATTTTTCGAAGCCCTCCAGAATTATGCAGTCCTTAGGCATGGAAGTAGAAAAAGGAAAGGAGACTGGGTCAAAGTAGTGTCTGGTCAGCTTTGCTTACTTAAGGAGGGGAAGCCGGCTCTGTTGGTGTGGGGGTGGGGGCACTCAGGGCTCGTCTGCCCTCTGCTGCTCTCTCAGCTCTGGGTCTGCTGGGTGGTCTTGCTTCCCACAATTGCTCGGTCTTTGCTGCTGTTCCTGGCACCCCCTAGGGGACACCCACGATGAGCTAAGGGGCCTCTGGGGAGGGAATGGGAGGTGTCACACACCTGGGTGCTGAGATGTGAATTGGGCCAGGCTTGGTGAGTCCCTTCTTAGCTTGAGGTTGTGGATCCCTATGTATAGGCCATTTTGGGGGACCTGGCTTGCAAGCCGCTCAGGACTGTGGGCCTGGATGTGGGGGAGGGGACCCCCAGTGCCCCTGCCCCTGCCATGCCGATGGCCAGCCTGGTCCCAAATGCAGTAGCAGAGGGCTCAGCTGATCACACAGACAGGTCTAAGGAACAACCCAGAGGCAGAACTCAAGATCAGGAGGAAGGGGAGGTGACCTCGGACTTGGTCTGCCCCAGCCACTGGACAGAGGTCCAGAGAAGAGGAACCAGGGGCATGAAAAATGTCATGGGCAGTCTTAGAGACGTCCAGGGAGAATGGCAGGCCCTGATTTTCTGGTGGGCGTGTGGGCAGCTCCTTGAACTGTGAGCAGTGTGAATCTTGAAGAGGGCAGGTGACTCAAAGGAGAGCTTTATGCTCTTGTTAGAGGTCAGTCAAGGAGAAGGAGGGAAGGACTTGCCATGAGTGGAAACTCCAGGCATTTATGTTGTGTGTAGGGGTGGGGTGCAGGAGGGATGAGAGTGCAGAAATGTGATAAGGAAGCAGGAAATGTTTGAAAGGCATGGAGAAGGAAATGGCAACCCATACTGGAGAAAGGAGCCTGGTGGGCTACAATTCATGGAGTTGCAAGGAGTTGGACATGACTTAGCAAGTGCTGTGCTTAGTCACTCAGTTGTGTCCGACTCTTTGCAACCCCATGACTGCAGCCTGTCAGACTCCTTTGTCCATGGGGATTCTCCAGGCAAGAATACTGGAGTGGGTTGCCACGCCCTCCTCCAGGGGATCTTCTCAACCCAAGGATTGAACCCAGGTCTCCCACACTGCAGTCGGATTCTTTACCATCTGAGCCACAAAGGAAGCCCTGTAATTCACATTAATTCTTGCAGCTAGCTGCAAGTAAACAGCAACAAAACTTAAGTCCGGAAGCTTCTGCAAAGGCAGAGTGGACGGAATCATTGGGAGCTCCGTTGGCCTTCTAGTGGACGTCCATTAGAGAAATGTTTTCTAGGAAGCTCTGATCTGGAAGGTGAGATGAAGCCCAGGCTTTTATGGTGGCTTGTTTGGATGTCACCTCACGTCAGCATCGCTTTAAGCTCCCTGCTTTCAGAAGGGCCCTCCTGGCAGGGCAAGCACCTGGCCTCATCTGAGACTCGATCTGAACACCAGGCATGTGGAGCCTGTGTTTTCTAGGGATAGATTTGTGTTTCTGATCACAAAAAATAAAAGATCATCATGTCTGGCCTCTCAGCAAAAGCCCAGTTTGGTTCTAGAATGTGCTGTAGACACAGCCTTCCAGCGTTGGATCAGACTTTTTTTTTTTTTTTTGGTTTGAGGAACTGTTTCTCACAAGGGAACGCAGTGGATACTGAAATTTCCTCATTGTTGGAACTTGGTTTCCCTGGATTGAGTTAAATCTGCCCTCCTGATATTTCTGACCTTTTTGATCCTGAGTTCTTCCTTTGGATCTTCACACAAAAAAATTGAGTCCTTTTCCCATACATCAGTCCCTTAGCTACTGTCATTACGTTATTCTGGAGGGCTCATCGTGTGATGGGCATGGTGCTAGGCCACAAACACATTTAATCTGGACAAAACCCCATTTATCTGCTATCCTTGGGTCAGGAAGATCCTCTGGAGAAGGAAATGGCAACCCACTCTGGTATTCTTGCCTGGGAAATCCCATGGACAGAGGAGCCTGGCGGGCTAGAGTTCATGGGGTCGCCAAGAGTTGGACATGACTGAAGTGACTAAGCATGCATAGCCTGCATGCATGCCCATTTCACAGATCGACTCGGGCAAGTTCTTCGAACCTTTGACAGTGGCTTTTGTACTTTATCGTGGGACTGGCCACCTCTCCAGCCTACCTGCTGGCATTTGGTCAGCTCTGTGCACCTGGACCTGTGAGGTCACTCACATCCTCAATTTGGCGTCTGCTTTGTCCAGCTGCAGGCTTTCTGGCTCTCTCTGTCTTAAATTTCATCTTACTCATTTGGCCTTTGGTGGGATGCAAAAAAAAAAAAAAAAAAAAATTGGACCACTTTCTGTGTATGGTACAAAACTAGACTGAAGAAAAAAGGACCAGATTCAATTCCTGCCCTAAAAAGTTTGCGATCTCCTTTGGACAATGAGGCATTCATAGGAAAAGAAACTTGGATGATGCAGGCAGTGCCTCTCCTGAGCGGCTCTCTCCCTCCCTCTGTCTTTCTCATTCTTGCGTCAGTCACTGTGTGTGCCATTTCTCTGATAGTCTTATATTTGTTTACGTTGAACCGTTCATTCAATCCACCACTGTCTCTGTTAACTTCCCTCTCACGGTGCATTTTGTGAATCTCTCCACACATAAGGTGATTGTATGCAGTGGCTGAGACGTAAGGGGCTCCATTGGTCATGGACCCTCAGATAGGGAGTATCTGTTGGTGGTGTTTGCTTAGGAGTTTGAAGAAGGCACGCCGAATCTGAGGTCAGGAAGGTGGGGTTTCTTCCACCCGTCACACCTCATCACACAACTGGCGTCTGGAAGGCATTAGAAGGGCCGGGTGCAGGCGCCACGCACATGAATGATGTGTGAGGGAAAGTCAGTGGGGTCTTCATAATAGGGAAAACCTCTGACTCTTCTGTGGGCATCGGTTTCTACCTCTCTGACCTCATTTCCGTTGGTTTTGTAGTTTTCAAAATAAAGCTCCAGCAAATGTGTTCTGAGGTCCAGAGAAAAGATACTGTAAGGAGGGACCCTCCTTGTCTAGAAATACCTTCATCACGTCATGGGAGACTGGTGGTATTTCACAAAACTGTCATGTTGAGTGGTGGCCGGGCAGGTGACTCGAGGCTTGAGTCAGTCCCCTGAAAGGAGAGCCCAGGGTGGCCCGGGACTGTCATGCTCTGCTGTGTGACTCAAGTGGGCGACATTGAAGTGGACGCGTGCCAGGAGCAAGCAGCAGGGCAGAGCTTCGCCACATGTGAGTCTCGGTCACTTTGGGAAAAAGTGTTTCCCTGAGGCTGGCTTTCTGGAATCAAGAGCACTCACGGGTGTCCTCTGATGACGGGAGAGAACATTCGAGAGGCAGTATTGTCTCTGCCATCTGGATTGTCTTGTTCGTTTCAGAAACCAGCTAAAGAGAGTTGCTACCTTGTATGGGAGTGGAATTGCCTGTTTTGGACATTAATTGCACAGAATGTGATCCCCTGGTCTTTTTGGACAGCAGTGCGTCTCCATCAGATCCAGGTCCCAGGGAAGACCTTTCTTCCTTCCTTTGTCTCTGGCCACCGAGAGTTAGGCTTCCCTGGTAGTTCAGATGGTAAAGAATCTGCTTGCAGTGCAGGAGATTTGGGTTCAATCCCTGGGTCAGGAAGATCCCCTAGAGGAGGAAATGGCAACCTACTCCAGTATCCCCCCTGCAGAATTCCATAGAAGAGGGGCCGGAAAGGCTACAATCTATGGGGTTTCAAAGAGTTAGACATGACTGAGTTACTAACACACACACACACACACACACACACACACAGACAGTTAGGAGCTCTCCGACTCATCTTCCCTTCCAGAGTCCGTGGCAGCCCATCTGGGCGCATTTGGTGTCCTGGGTCCTCAGGATCTGCCGGCTGTGGGATCTCTGGGTGAGAGAGGATTGTGCTGCAGTTATTTCTGGGTCCTGGGCTTTTAGGGGACAACTCATGGCTGCCCTGGTGCCCCTGAGCTCCTGGCTTCCTGGTCTCACTGTTTGGGATCTTGAATGACTAGGGAGCGTGGATTTCGGGCACCGATTCATCACTCCTTTCAGAGGGCTCTTAAACTGGGAGAGCCGCCAGTGAGATCAGATTTTCATTTCCTGAAACTCCAACCAAACCTATAACTGGTGAGATAGCTCAGAGGCCCGGGGAGTGCCTGCCACTGAGGGCAGAGAAACCAGGGGCGAGAACCTTGGCCAGGGCAGGACTCACCTGAAACTAATCCGAGGAAGGTGCCAGCTTTTCCTGCTTAGACGAGAGGATTCTGTGCTGCTCTCAAGTCTCAGGAACGTCTCTCGTTACAGAGCAGAAGTGGGAAAGGTTATTAATATGTGATCATCACACCCACGTAAAGATGTAAACATCATGTATATTCTACATGCTGATCTCTTCCTCCTGTGTATGGGTCAGGTTTTTTCCCTCATACCTGGAACCATGTTGACTCTTTTTTTTTTTTAATCTTAAAAAAAGTCTCAAAGCTGTCAGAATGAACTGGTTCTTTTATTTTATCTTTACATGAAAAGTAAATGAATGATCTGGTACATCTTTCTTGTGACTTGTTCAACAAGTTTTCCCGAGATTAAACACCCTTACTTATATTTTTATTTATCCAAGTTAATGTTTGAGGTTTTTTTAGTGTGTAATGAGTCAAATAATAATTTTGCTTGGGACTCAGAGAGGCAGTGCCAGCAGGAGCTCCAGTGCATTTTTCAGAGCTGGTGGGTTTCTTGTTGGTATCTTGGGCATTCTTTCCAGATGCAGATCTGCGAATCTATAAATACTGCCAATCAGGCCTATCCTGCCTCTATGGGCTGTTCAACATTTATCAGCTTTATGATCAATTTTAAGAGCTTCCCATGTGGTGCTAGCGGTAAAGAATCCTGTCAATGCAGGAGACTCAAGAAATATAGGTCCGATCCCTGGGTCAGGAAGATTCCCTGGAGTAGAAATGGCAACCCTCTCCAGTAGTCTTGCATGGAAAATTTCATGGACAGGGGACCCTGGTGGGCTACAGAGTTGGCTCTGTATGTACAGCCTTGATGTACTCCTTTCCCAATTTTGAACCAGTTTGTTGTTCCGTGTCTGGTTCTAACTGTTGCTTCTTGACCTGCATACAGGTTTCACAGGAGGCTGGTAGAGTGGTCTGGTATCCCCATCTGTTTAAGAATTTTCCACAATTTGCCTCCTTAGGTAGGTTTATTCCTTAGGTATTTTATTCTTTTTGTTGCAACGGTAAATGGGATTGTTTCCTTAATTTCTCTTTCTGATCTTTCATTGTTAGTGTGTCAGACTGCAAGAGATTTCTGTGTATTAATTTTGTATCCTGCGACTTTGCTGAATTCATCGAGTAGTTCTAGTAGTTTTCTGGTGGCATCTTTAGGGTTTTCTATGTATAGTAAGAATCATGCCATTTGCAAACAGTGACAGTTTCACTTCTTCTTTGCCCATTTGGATTCCTTTTATTTCTTTTTCAACCCTGTATTGGGTGCCACTGTTATCCCCTCCCCCTCCTTTTTTTTTTAAACAGGTTTGTAAACACAATGTTTGTTACACTGCGAAAAAACCTCTTATACTAAGTAAATTCCAAACTACATTCTTCTGAAAGATGCTTCTAGTATGTCTTAGATAACTTCTATATTATGTACAGTGAAACCACTTTTAAAAAGCAGTGACTTAGGCAAACCAACCCTAATGATTCGTTAAACCATTTCCCTGTTTTACAGACAAGGCAACCGAGGCCTGGAAGCATTATTAGACTTGCCCCCAGGTCATGGCTAGTGTGAGTGAGTTTGGTTTGGATCCAGAGTCTGGTCCCAGGAGTCATGGGCTCAACCACCCTGCCGTGCTGCCCTCATCGGCTGCGCACCAGGCCCTTTATGGATGAAAGATGCTCTGACCAGATCTGCCAGCTTTGAAGCCCAGAGCTTTCTCACCCGGGACAGGTCCTGTGGATGGGTGGTTGTGAAGGCTGTTTCTTGGAGTTACTGTTTGATCAATTCAAGGCTTCCAGGAGTGGTGGACAAAAGCCATTATTTGCTTATGATGGGAAGAGTGACATCAGATGGGCCTTTACTATAAAGCTTTTTATGTTGATGGTCTTCCTAGACACCACTGTTCAAAAACGTCTGCAAACAAAGTGACCAAGGGCTTTATTTTTCGTGACCAATTTCCTTATATATTGATAAGTATATTGTATAGGACTTCCAGGTGGCTCAGTGCTAAAGAATCCGCCTGCCAACGTAGGAGACACAGAAGATGGTGGGTTCAATCTCTGGGCCGGGAAGATCCCCCGGAAGAGAAAATGGCAACCCACTCCAGTATTCTTGCTTGAAAAGTCTCTTGGACTGATAAGCTTAGAAACCACTCAAATGGTTAGTCCTGAATTTCCTTCTTTTCTGGATTTGAGAATAGTAAGTGGAGTATCAAGTGAGTTTAAATGTGTTTTGTAGAATTTTTACACATTTGTGTTGATTAAGGTTGCAGCAACTCCATGTGGCTTATTTGTATGTGTGTGTGTTATGTTTTTTTTTCTGCTTTTTAAAATTTATTTATTTTTAATTGAAGGATAATTGCTTTATAATATCGTGTTGGTTTCTGCCAAACATCAACATGAATCAGCCATACGTATACATATGTCTCCTCCCTCTTGAACTTCCCTCTCACTTCATATGACTTTTTTTTTTTTAAACTATTTTATTTATTTATTTGGCTGCACTGAGTCTTGGTTGCAGCATACAGGATCTTTAGTTGCGGAATGTGGGGTCTAGTACCCTGACCAGGGATCCAACCTGGGCTTCCTGCATTGGGAGTACAGAGTCTTAGCCACTGCACCACCAGAAAAGCCCCTGATGGCTTATTTGAAAGGTCAGGTGTGGCCTCCATCTGGGTCTAAGCTCTAGACCACTTGGGAGCGGGGGGGAGTGGACTGCTGCTTCCTTCTCCCCGAGGATGCTCTGTAGGGAAGAGCCACAATATCTCATCACATCTGCCACTGCGGGGGCACGTGAGGTATCTGCCTGCACTCTCAAGTTAAATCCTTATGCAAACAAGCCAGTGTGGTGGCTGCGTTCGCTTCTGCCCGACATCCAGAGAGGTCACTCACCCAAGGGCACCACGAGACATGGCACTGTCAGGAAGTGACCCAGGGCTTTGCCCTGCATCACTTCCGCCGAACCTGAGGGCAGAAAATTCCCCATACCTGTTTCATTTTCACTGGATTCTCATTTTGGTGGAGGCAATGTTGCGGAAGTCTGGGCCTCTCAGTGGGAGCAGGGTGAGTGAGGCAGGCCCTGAATGTAAGTTACAAGCGAGCAGGTCCCCAGCTCCTTCAGGATGGGCAGCTGTGGGTGCAGGTGATGAGCTGAAGGTCAAGGTGAGCAGGCAGAACTGCTGTGGTTGTGGCGAGAGCTGACTGTCACCCAGAACCTCCTCTGGTTCTTTCCCGTTTCATCTCCCGCAAACTCACCGGCACAGAAGCAAAACAGTCCTGTCGTTCTTTCCTCTAGGTCAACTCGAACGTTCCAAATACCTCCCTTTACCCGATGCTGCTGATAACATCAGGATGGCTTTAAACTCAGTAAGTGGTTAATCATTACCTCCCTGGCCTTGCCCTGTCCTGCGTTCCTTCTGCTCTTTCCAGTGGCGGCATGTACTGCTCAGCACTGTCAGAGCTGCTTGCTTGATGCCTGCGCCCCCTGGGATGCTGTGAAGGCATTCCGGGGCTCAAGGGTGAGCAGGAGTGGGGCGGGGGGAGCCGCGTGGCAGTTGTGCAGTTGCAGGGGGTGTGTGGGTGATGAGGTTCTTCCTGCTTTGATCAGGTTGGAGCAGGGGGCAGGGGTGAGATGTGGGGACAGAGGCAGGATGGTGGTGAGAGGGAGTTGTGTGTGTGTGTGTGTTAGTCGCCCAATCATGTCTGATTCTTTGTGACCCCATGGACTGTGTGTGGCCCACCAGGTTCCTCTGTCCTTTGGTTTCTCCAGGCAAGAATACTGGAGTGGGTTGCCATTTCCTTTTCTAGGGGATCTTTCTCACCCAGGGATTGAACACGGATCTCCCACATTGCAGGAAGATTCTTTCCCAGTTAAAAGAGAGTGCCCGTGATACCAGTGGCCAGCAGAGCACAGTGTAGCCTCGCTTACTGGTAGTCTGGGAGAGGCCGTGGCTGAAGCAAAGGGCTGGCCACCCCCTCCTGAAACACCCCCCGCCCCCTCCCCACACTTTGGATACAAATGTACATTACATTTGAGCCTCTTAATGAAAGTGAAAGAAGAGAGTGAAAAAGCTGGCTTAAAACTCAACATTCAAAAAACAAAGATCATGGCATCTGGTCCCATCACTTCATGGCAAATAGATGGGGAAACAGTGGAAATAGTGACAGACTTTGTTTTCTTGGGCTCCAAAATCACTGCAGATGGTGAATGCAGCCATGAAATTAAAAGATGCTTGCTCCTTGGAAGAAAAGTTATGACCAACCTGCTGCTGCTGCTAAGTCGCTTCAGTCCTGTCCAACTCTGCAACCCCATAGGCGGCAGCCCACCAGGCTCCCCCATCCCTGGGATTCTCCAGGCAAGAACACTGGAGACAGCATATTAAAAAGCAGAGACATTACTTTGCCTTCGCATGTATATATATGAGACTTGGACTATAAAGAAAGCTGAAGACTGAAGAATTGATGTTTTTGAGCTGTGGTGTTGGAGAAGACTCTTGAGAGTCCCTTGGACTGCAAGGAGATCCAACCATGCAATCCTAAAGGAAATCAGTCCTGAATGTTCATTGGAAGGACTGTTGCTGAAGCTGAAACTCTAATACTTTGGCCACCTGATGCAAAGAACTGACTCATTGGAAGAGACCCTGATGCTGGGAAAGATTGAAGGCGGGAGGAGAAGGGGACAACAGAGGATGAGATGGTTGGATGGCATCCCTGACTCGATCCCTGACATGAGTTTGAGCAAGCTCCAGGAGTTGGTGATAAACAGGGAAGCCTGGTGTGCTGCAGTCCATGGAGTCACAAAGAGTTGGACATGACTGAGACTGAACTGACTGACTGGCTGTACCTTCCTCATCGCATCTCACTTATCATCTTACATTTAGATTACTAAAAGTTGTGGTTGACAACAGAGATCTCTCTATTTGGAAAGCAGACCTTCGCTTGCCCCATTCCTGTATTTGATAGTTTCCATTGGATCCTTTTAAAATTCCAAACCCATGGTACAGGAACTCACAGGGTTAGACAGCCGTGCCTGCTGCCACCTTTCCTGGGAAGGTCACCGTGTTCTCAGATGCTTCAGATGGAGACCAGATGCCTTTTCTGCTTTTTGGCCTCTGGCTTCCTCATTTAGATGAGAGATTACCTTCTGTTTTCCCTTTCTGTTACTGCTCTGGTCTTGGGTGCAATCTTCGGACTCTGGAAGGGGCACGTTGGTGAGTTATTAAACTCAAGATTGGCTCACTGTTTTCTAACCACGCTGCCCTGGAGGCCTCATTTAAAATTCTCAGCATTAAGTCGCCTATGCTCAGAATACTAGTCTTCTCTGAGCTCTCAGTCAACAAGG
Organism: Bubalus bubalis; assembly: GCF_019923935.1. Classification (NCBI taxonomy): domain Eukaryota; kingdom Metazoa; phylum Chordata; class Mammalia; order Artiodactyla; family Bovidae; genus Bubalus; species Bubalus bubalis. The sequence continues at coordinate 186,583,758 of NC_059157.1, read as the reverse complement.
AACAAGGGGAGGAATTACTGAGTGGGGAGGAGTGTTGCAAGTGGATGCTTAGATAAGAGGGCAGGTGTGGCTCCCAGGGTGGTCTAGCCAGTGGGTGGTCTGTGGGGGCAGGAGTGGGTCTGAGGCACAGCAAGTTCACAAGGTCCTGGGGTCCCCAGTGGCCTTGGGGGGTCGGGATTTGGAAAGGGCAGATTTTAAGTAGGCATAAGTGGAGGAGAGAAGTGAAAAAAAGAAAAGAAAAACAAGTAAAACCAAAATTAAAAGGCAAATGACAAGCTAGAAAATACATTTTATAGAAAAGATTTACCACTTTCTACATAGAGTGTTCACAAAAATTAATTGGTAGAACACTAAGATTTCAATGGGCTTCCCTGGCGGCCCAGGGGTAGAGAATCCACCTGCAATGCAGGAGCCACAGATTCGATCCCTGGGTTGGGAGGATCCCCTGGATGAGGGCACACAAACCCACTTCAGCATTCTTGCCTGGAGAATCCCATGGACAGAGGATAGGGTACAGTCACACAGAGTTGGACACGACTGACGCAGCTTAGCACACACACCAACAGATACTTTGGCAAAAAGCATAAACCAATACTTCTTGTTAAAGAAAATATTGTTTTTTTTAATAATCATAACTCTGTGATTGTAAACACTGGAAGACCCTGGACCTTTATCAATGTTGCCAACCTCAGCATTGCTGAAATCTTGGAAAGAACTTATGGCATAGCAGATACACCTTCCCCCCAGATCGTTACCATTTCATGAAAAAATGTTCCTGTTTGTTATCAAAAACTTTAATTTTAAGCAAGTAGATAAGAAAACAACGCTAGGTACAAAGAGAATAATTTTAAAAAGAAAGTCAGATAGGAACCAGCCAAAGGATGGAGCTGAGAGTGCGATGCAGTGACTGGGCATCCCTTCTATGTCTGTGTGTGTGTACACTGCACCCCAGAAATACCACTCAGAGGTGGAGCTGCCAGAGTCCATGTGCTGTCCACACAGACACTCGTGCCATGGAAAGATGCCTGGGGCAGCAGAGCTGCTAGCTGCCCCCAGCTGTGAATCCTTCAGGTAGATTTCATAACCTCTGTCACTCACGTTCCTGTCTGAGTATACCCATCACACCTGTACCATCTTAGGAGGTTGCTGCTGCTGCTGCTAAGTCACTTCAGTCGTGTCCGACTCTGTGCAACCCCATAGACGGCAGCCCACCAGGCTCCCCCGTCCCTGGGATTCTCCAGGCAAGAACACTGGAGTGGGTTGCCATTGCCTTCTCTCTCTTAGGAGGTTATGGTCAGGCTTTAAGGAGGCTTGAATACAGATACCCAAGTTGGTAAGTTTTCTAATGTTAGCTTTTATTATTCTCATTGTAATTCTGGTATTGCTAGTTCATAACTTGGTACCCCAGCCTCGGGGCTGGGGTACCGGCTCATTCCCAGACTTCTACACATGTTTTTTCTTTAGTTTGTTATGCAATCTCAATGTCAGCCATTTATTTTTCCTTTATTTCAAAAAATTAATAGCAAACAAACAAAACCAAACGCTATTGCCAATTAATTGGACACCCTGGTGAGTTTTCATTCTAGGTGAGGGTTTGACATGATTCAAGATGCCCTGGTATCTTTGGTAAAGAATCTGCCTGCAAAGCAGGAGACTCTGATTCGATCCCTGGGTCAGGAAGATCCCCTGGAGAAGGGATTGGCTACCCACTCCAGTATTCTTACCTGGAAAACTCCATGAATATCAGTCCATGGGCTACAGTCCATGGGGTTTCGAAGAGTCAGACATGACTGAGTCACTAAGAGCTTCACTTTCACATAGGAATCTGCAGTGCTGAACCCATGAATTGACTGAGTGCTGAGTTGGACACAACTGAGCGACTTCACTTTCACTTTTCACTTTCATGCATTGGAGAAGGAAATGGCAACCGACTCCAGTATTCTTGCCTGGAGAATCCCAGGGAAGGGGGAACCTGTTGGGCTGCCGTCTATGGGGTTGCACAGAGTCGGACATGACTGAAGCGACTTAGCAGCAGCAGCAGCAGCATGGAATGTTTCTTTAAGCTTTGGAATAATTACAGCTTTGTATCATTCATCTTCTTTTTAATCGTTTAGGGATCATCACCAGGTGTCGGGCCTTACTATGAGAACCATGGATACCAGCCGGAAAGCTTGTACCCTCAGCAGCTGCCCACGGCTCCCCCTGCTTACGAGGTGCACCCCGCTCAGTACTACCCGCCCGTGGTGCCCCAGTACACCCCAAGGGTTCAGACGCACGCCTCGACACCTGTCATCTACAGGCAGCCCAAACCTCCGTCCAGGACAGCATGCACCTCAAGTAGGGCCCTTTTTGCTTGTATTTTCTCTAATGGAGCCGAGTTTGGGGTTTGCCTTCTCCAGGGTGCCCTCTGCCCCCACCAGCTCGGTGCCGGCTCTCCTCTGTCTGCAGGGCTGGTGCGCATGCCTCTGTCTCTGTGTCAAAGTCGTGGACCCTGGTTCTCACCTCCCAGGGGCCTTTGCTAGCCTGTTAGCTAGGTGGTGCTAGTGTTAGAGAAGCTGCCTGCCAGTGCAGGATATGGCAGAGTGGTGAATTCGATCCCTGGGTCGCCAGTGCAGGATATGGCAGAGTGGTGAATTCGATCCCTGGGTCGGGAAGATCCCCTGGTGGAGGAAATGGCTACCCACTCCGGTATTCTTGCCTGGAGAATCCCGTGGACAGAGGAGCCTGGCGGGCTGCAGCCCATGGGGTCACAAAGAGTCGGACATGACTGAGCACACAGCACACATACACAGCTGCTAAGACCTTCATCTCCCACTAACGTGTACCAGCTTGGCCTGTACCACCCAGGGTGGTCTTTCCAGCCCAGCCTCTTTGAACTGCTTCTTGTCTGCGTGGTTTACCACTATATCATCTTGAGTAGATGGCAAGCCCCCGGTACAGGAAGAAACAACCTTTCTCTACATACCCATTTCCTGGTTGCGACAAGTCACGGTCAAGGTGCTTGATGAGTATTGTGTATTCAGTGAAGGAAGTGGCTGGTGGGGTTGTCACCCAGAAGCATCTGCAACATTTTCTCATGGCTTGAAGGGTCTTGTAGGCAGACCTGAGCGGGTCATGGAGAGGATGAGGGACTGCAGGTGGTGTGTCTTCTGCCCACCGCCTTAACTCCATGTCTTTCATGTCGTCTCATTTGTCTGCTTTATTTTTTAATAGTTCAAACTTTTAATTAATTAGTTAATCATTTTGGCCCCATTATGCTGCATGCAGGATCTTAGTTCTTCGACCAGAGATTGAACCTGTGCCCCTGGCATTGGAAGCACGGAGTCTTAACCTCTGGACCACCAGGGAAGTCCTTGTCTGCTCTCCTTACATTTCATTTTATCTTCTTTCCCTCCAGATCCCTTCCCTTTGTGCCCCCTCCCCTAACTTGTAACACAGGCAAGTTGATGTGGTAAGCACTGCCCAGGCAGAACGAGTACAGCCAGTTACTTATATGAGCACAGAGCTAGTACAGGGGCTGGCCCAAGGAACATTTTCATTGATAACATTTTTATTTTATTTTGTGAGATACACATACCCTCACACACAACTCACACAGTTAAAGATCTATGACAGGGTGAATTTCCATGTGCCAACAACACACCATAAACAGTGGCATCAGGTAATATCTGTACCCTTTGAAGATTCCTCTCCTCAGACCTCCCTGCCGCTGCTGCTGCTGCTGCTAAGTCACTTCACTCGTGTCTGACTCTGTGCGACCCCAGAGACGGCAGCCCACCAGGCTCCCCCGTCCCTGGGATTCTCCAGGCAAGAACACTGGAGTGGGTTGCCATTTCCTTCCCCAATGCATGAAACTGAAAAGTGAAAGTGAAGTTGCTCAGTCGTGTCCGACTCTAGCGACCCCATGGACTGCAGCCCACCGGGCTCCTCCGTCCATGGGATTTTCTATGCAAAAGTACTGGAGTGGGGTGCCATTGCCTTCTCTGCAGACCTCCCTAGACCTCCCTAGCTCTTCACAACTGCCGTCCTTCTTGTATTTCTCTCTCTGTCCTTTCCTTTGTCTCCCTCATGCTTCACAGATGGCTCTTCACATCCTTCCTTCTCCCCACCGCTACTCTCTTCCATTCCTGTGTTTTCTACCCCTTTGTGATGCCTTCTCCTTAATTACTTCTACTCCTTTCCTGTGTGATTTTCTTTCTCTCCATCAGTTCGTCTTGGTTAAAGAAATTACTTGTCTCTGCACTGATGTCTTTCTGGTAGTGGCTGTTAGATTGAAACCGGTGGCTCCTAACGGAGTGATTTTGACCCTCAGGGGCATTTGGCGATGTCCGGAGACAGTTTTGGTTGCTATAACTGGGGTGGGATTGCTACCAGCATCTGCTCGGGAGGCGCCAGTGATGATGCTGAACATCCTCCAGTGCACAGAATGACCACCACCGAGGATGGCCCAGCCAAGATGTCAGCGGTACCCAGGCTGAGGACCGCTGGTCTTAGCCCCTCATGGTCTTAGCTCATCCTTCCCTAACTCTTGGCAACCACTGATTTGTCTCCATAATTTTGTCTCTTTTAGAGTGTAGAGTTGGAGTCATGCAGCAGTACGTAGCCAGTCAGAGCCTGACAGTATTTTGCAAGTGACTTAAAAAGCACAAAGTCAATAGATCCTCAGCGAGAGTACAAGGGACTTTTTATCTTCCTGGCTCTGTTTGTTTTATCTTCCTGGCTCTCCAGATCTTTCACATTGAACCTTAATACATGTGTTAGCATTTGGGTTTTGGAGGCTTGAAGGTCAACAATCTTGTGAGGCAAATAGTTGACACTGGTCACAGAAGGGCTACATCAACAATTGATAACAATGAAGGTAAGAGGAGAGTGAAAAAGCCGGCTTGAAGCTCAACATTAAAAAAACTAAGACATGGCATCTGGTCCCATTACTTTATGGTGGATAAAAGGGAAAAAAAGTGGAAGGAGTGACAAGATTTTATTTTCTTGGGTTCCAAAATCACCTCGGATGGTGACTACAGCCATGAATTAGAAGATGCTTGCTCCTTAGAAGGAAAGCTATGACAAGCCTAGACAGTGTATTAAAAAGCAGAGACATCACTTTGCTGACAGAGGTCCATATGGTCAGAAGCTTCCCTGGTGGCTCAGACGCTAAAAAATCTGCCTGTAATGTGGGAGACCCAGGTTCAATCTCTGGGTTGGAAAGATCCCTTGGAGAAGGAAATGGCAACCCACTCCAGTACTCTTGCCTGGAGAATCCCCTGGACAGTGGAGCCTGGAGGGTTACAGTCCATGGGGTCACAAAGAGCTGGACATGGCTGAGCGACTAACACACACACATGGTTTTCCAGTACTCGTGTACAGATGTGAGAGTTGGGCCACAAAGAAGGCTGAGCCCCAAAGAATTGATTCTTTCAAATTGTGCTGGAGAAGACTCTTGAGAGTCCCTTGTACTTCAAGGAGATCACACCAGTCAATCCGAGAGGAATTCAACCCGGAATATTCATTGGGAGGACTGATGCTGAAGCTGAAGCTCCCATACTTGGGCCACCTGATGCGAAGTGCTGACTCATTGGAAAAGACCCTGATGCTGGGAAAGATTGAAGGCGGGAGAAGAGGGTGGCAGAGGATGAGGTGGTTAGATAGCATCACCAACTCAATGAACATGAGTCTGAGCAAACTCCAGAAGATAGTGAGGGACTGAGAAAGCTGGCATGCTGCAGTCCATGGAATTGCAAAGAATCAGACATGACTTAGGGACTGAACAACAATAATAACAGCAAATGATTAGTCAGTTGTACCTACACCCAAAGAGGTACAATTGCAAACCAGCACCCAGTCCAGCCTGATCGACCAGACATTGATCCCGAAATAGCTGTCCATCAGCAGTGAGATCTGGGGCCCCCGATGCCCACACTCCTAGCGAAAGCCGGGCAGGTTGCCACCCTGTCCAGGAGACGTTCAGGATGCCTAGCTCAGGACACTGTCTCAACGAAAGGTTCAGGACACCTGGTTTAACATCCTTCTACTCACCAGGCATGGTATCTTATCTTGGATACTATGACACACAGGGAAGTCACCCAAAGGAAGAAATCACCCTTTACTGATGGATCAAATTGACCATTTGGAATTTCCCCTGAGCCTCCTTGGTGACCCCACCTTGCCTGCTGCCAGACGCATTCACCATGAACCAAGCCCTGTTAAGACGTGGCTGGTGTCACATGGCACTCTTCAGACCAGCAGGTGACCTCACCTAGGAGCCTGTAGGTCTGAGACTCACCTCCTTTCCCCTAGCTGAGTCAGAATCTCTGGGTAACAGGCTCCCCAGGTGATTCCTAAGCCGGTTTGAGCATAGACTGTGGAATTTACAGAATGTGGTAACAAAATGAGGGGTGAGGGTTCATGCCCAGATCCAGTGGTTCAGTTGACTCTAGAAACTGGATTTCTTGGTCTGGTGGACTTCTGGAAGGAAAAATGGGCACAGGTGAGGTACAGGGCCTCCCCATGAGCTCCACCTCTGCCGCCCAGTGTCCTCCTGTAGGAGCTAAGGAGTAGTAGGTTGTATAAGAGCCTTCGCCCTGGCTCTCCTCTCCTCTGCCTGTCCGCCCATCTCCCGAGGGAAGCACCGGCCTTGGGGTGCTCTCTGAACAGGAACGTCTTACTCTGAAGCTCGGCACGACTTGTGGCTTACGCTCTGACCAATAGCCGCGTGTCAGTTTGTTTCAAAATGGCACCCCACTCCAGTCCTCTTGCCTGGAAACTCCCATGGATGGAGGAGGCTGGTGGGCTACAGTCCATGGGGTCGCTAAGAGTCGGACACGACTGAGCGACTTCACTTTCACTTTTCACTTTCATGCATTGGAGAAGGAAATGGCAACCCCCTCCAGTGTTCTTGCCTGGAGAATCCCAGGGATGGGGGAGCCTGGTGGGCTGTCGTCTATGGGGTCGTACAGAGTCGGACACGACTGCAGTGATTTGGCAGCAGCAGCAGCAGCAGAGAACACTGGTGACCTTGTCCTACAGCTTGTCTTCTTAGCTGAAATGTGAGCCCAGAGCTCCTGTCCTCAGACCTGAGGGGCAACCCTAGCTCTGTAGATACTCCCACAGTGATAGATCATCCTTCCTTTTCACTGTCCAGCGCAGCAGCCACTGGCCATGTGGGACTATCGAGCAGTTGAATTTACAGAATGATTTAATATTATTTAAAGGGACGGGGGAGCCTGGTGGGCTGCCGTCTATGGGGTCGCACAGAGTCAGACACGACTGAAGCGACTTAGCAGCAGCAGCAGCAGCAACATGAGAATTAATTAAAGTGAAAATAGCCACATGAGGCCGGTGACTGTGAGTCAGTGAGTCAGCGTGACTCTGGCCCATCCATTCCCTAAACTGCCTTGAGGAAGAGGCTTTTTTCTCTCTGCTTTGAGTACCACTGACACGGAGATGAGAGAATGGCTGTGCTTTGTGGCTTGCAGGACCTTAGCTCCCCAACCAGGGGTCAAACCTGGGCCCCCTGCATTGGAAGCTTGGAGTCTTAACCATTGGACAGCCAGGGACGTCCCTGGAGATGACAGTTTGGGGAGTGTTATTATTATTTTGCTTATGCTTGTAATTACTGGAGCAAGGAATATTTCCTTTATTCAACCAATTTTTTACATTCATCATTTTTTGGACTGTCTTAAGACCAAAAGACTATCTTACTTTTTTAAGAGCTTAACTTCAATGTATGTTTGCTTTATATCACAGCTGCCTGCTTTGGTTCTCCAAAAAGTTAACTTTAGTTCAACTCTATGGAAGAAATAAGGCCTCACAGGATATGTTCCTAAAGAGAAAAGTCACTTTTTAAAAATGGAAATATAATTGCTTTACAATGTTGTGTTAGTTTCCGCCGTACGACAATGAGAATCAGCCACAAGTAGACATATGTCCCCTCCCTCGTGGCCCTCACTCTCACCAAGCCCCGCATCCCACCCCTCTAGGTCATCGCAGGGCACCGAGCTGAGCTCCTTGTGCTCGGCAGCAGCTCCCCACCAGCTGTTTCACTCATGCTGGTGCGTATATGTCCATGCTGCTCTCTCCGTTCGTCCCACCCTCCCTTCCCCCACTGTGTCCGCAGGTCTGTTCTCTATGTCTGCATCTCTATTCCTGCCTTGCAGATAGTTTCATCAGCACCATTTTTCTAGATTACATATATATGTTTTAAAATATGATATTTGTTTTCCTCTTTCTGACTTACTTCACACTCTGTATGATAGGCTCTAGGTTCATCTGCCTCACTACAGCTGGCCCAATTTCATTCTCTTTATGGCTGAATAATATTTAAGTGTATAAGTAAGTGAAAGTCTCTCAGTCGTGTCCGACTCTTTGCGACCCCATGGGCTATACAGTCCATGGAATTCTTTATGCCAGAATACTGCGGTGGGTAGCCTTTCCCTTCTCCAGGGGATCTTCCCATCCCAGGGATCAAACCCAGGTCTCCCGCATTGCCGGCAGATTCTTTACCAGCTGAGCCACAAGGGAAACCCAAGAATACTGGAGGGGGTAGCCTATCCCTTCTCCAGGGTCTTCTTCCCAACCCAGGAATCGAACCAGTGTCTCCTGGATTGCAGGCGGATTCTTTACCAACTGAGCTATCAGGGAAGCCCCATTTAAGTGTATACAAAATTATTATTCCTTGATAAGATATACCATAAAAGTAGTGCATGAAATTTGAGAGTCTAAGAAACCAGGTGACTAAGTTGTGTACTCACTTCCTCTCCTGCAGAGACTAAGAAAGCCCTGTGCATCACCTTCACCCTGGTGGCCCTGCTGGCAGGAGCAATCCTTGCTGCCGTCCTCCTCTGGAAGTACAGTAAGTGCTGGCCAGAGCTGAGTTGCATTGTGCTGGTCCTTCAGCAGCCCTGCTGCCTGGACCAGGGGGCCCACCCCCGGCCCCTCATGAAGTTTCCCATCTCTTTCCTCCTGTTTGACTACTAGATGCTTGAATAACCTTTCTTGGAAGCTGCCAGTCTCGTTGGCATACTTCCTCCTCATCTGTGGGTTGTCAAGACCCCATGTCCTTTGTGTGGTATTGACACATGCGGGAGAAGCACGTTGAGTCCACCCTGTGCTTTAGGACCCTGAGTGGGGCCTGGCACTTGTGAGCACCCGCACTTCGGGGGCACACCTGTCTCCTGTGTTTCTCCTGTGTACATGGTGGTGGCTGGAGGCCTTCCCTCCCCAGGGGACTCCTGTACCCACAGCCAGGCCTCCTCCACCAGCCTGGGGCGGGGATCATGGGTCACAGGACTCACCTGTGTGGCGGGGGTGCGGGGAACTGCTGACGTCCCAGGTTAGGGACCCACCTCTGACCGGAAGTAATAAACCTGGGGGATTCACCATTGCTTTGGCCAGCCCCGCTTCCTTTGACATATGCTCTCGGCAAGGACCCATCTCCTCCTTTTAAAATAGAGGGGGACGGCTTGCTGTCTCTTGTCCCGAGGGCTGGGGGTTTCCTTGGTTTCTCAGCCTGATGAGCGTCTCCCTCTGTTTCCCTGCAAGTGGAGGACGAGTGTTCAGGGTTGGAGTGTGGCTCCTCCGGGACCTGTGTCAGCCCCTCTCTCTGGTGCGATGGCATCCTGCACTGCCCCAGTGGCGAGGATGAGAACCACTGCGGTAAGTGGCAGGGCTGCTTGTGAGAGGGGGCCACTTGGCTTGGGCATCAGGTGGCCCCCACAGAGGCCACAGCAAGGCAGGCACACGGTGCCAGGCTTGTATCCCGCACGTCAATCACGCCATCACCGACTCCATTGCTGGAGGCTGAACCTTGCATGCAAACCCAGTTTTCAGGTGACGAAACAGGCTCAGAGGGGGCGAGCTCCCACTGGGAGTCACACAGCCAGGGAATGGGAGACCACAGCCTAGGGCCAGGCCACATTCATGCCCCAGCTGCCACAGGACATGACTAAAACAGCAAACTGTTTAAAATATCAAGTTGGGAGTGGGCTCCGTGTTTTCTAAGCAAGCTGCCTTTCGGGTGGCCTGTGTCCGTTGTCATAGGGTGGACACTGCTGCTGCTTTTATTTTCAATGAATTTTTCAGTAGCTGTGGGCTTCCCAGGTGGTGCTAGTGGTAAAGAATTCACCTCCCAGTGCAGGAGATGCAAGAGGCATGCATTCGGTCCGTGGTTCGGGAAGATCCCCTGGAGAAGGGAAAGGCAACCCACTCCAGTATTCTTGCCTGGAGAATGCCATGGACAGAGGAGCCTAGTGGATTATAGTTCATGGGGGTTGCACAGAGTCAGACACGACTGAGCAACTGAACACAAAGTAGGTGTAGCAGGGAAATGATGCCTGAGGATGAAGGTTGTGCTGATATCTGCTGAAGGCCCTACCCAAAGCCTGAAGCCTGCTGCATGCTCTGGGAGCTGTTAACTTTGAGTGCAAGTGATGCAGACAGAGGCTGTGCTCCACCCCAGAGCTGTCCATCCTTCTGTGGCCATCCTGGGGAGATGGTTCCCTTTTACACCCCAAGTCCAGATCAGGGCACCTGTGTGAGACACTGCTGTCCTGCCCGTGGATTCCTCTGCACTGGGAGTTCCTGGAGTTCTCGCTTACAGGAGAGGATTTGCACTTGGCAGACTCATTCACTCTGCAATGTCCATATAGTGCTTTGCCTTTATGGGTGATAGTATATTTGTCACCATTTTCTTAAGTAAAGTGGAGAGTTTCTGAGGTTGAGCAGACATGGTTACTCTATTGGATGGAATGGTGTCTGATGTTTTAATACCTGTGTCCACTCACGTGTCAATAACTCTAGTAAGACCAACTCATGATGTTGCCTGGAGAGACTTTCTCTTCTTAATGTTGAAGTTGTATTTATTTAAATACTGTTAACAGTTAATGTCTTCAAATAGATCAAAATTCAGGAAGTAGCTAAGGGTATGCAGTGAAAAATCTCACCTACCACTTCACTTACACTCTCACGTGATGTACTCACACACAGTCTCATGCTCACAGATACTAATACATACACTCATACACTGTGAGATTAGAGGACAGGTGCTGGTCTCTGACCCCAGTTCCCAGCACAGGGCTCCTGACACCATGGTGATTTTCAAGTGGTGAGACCACCTGGTGCATCTTTTGTTCTGGTATTTGCTCCTTGACTCCAGCTCCCGACACTGAGCTCCTAAGGCCCTTGTCATTTCCTGGGTGATAGAAGGGTCTTTTGTTCTATGAGGTGATTCTGGGTGGCTCCTGAATGGCTCCTGGGGGCGCTGGTCACCACAAAGACTGAGCCACGGGTAGAAGCTTGGACCTGTCAACCCCTCACGCCCCTGTCTTGAAACTACTTTCTCATCAGAAAACCACTGATCCTTTTACTGTCTCCATGGTTTTGCCTTTTCCCAAGTGTCGTGAGTTGGAATCCTACAGGATGTATGCAGCCTTTTCAGACTGGCTTCTTTCATCACCGACTGACGTGCACTTAAGCTTCCTCCATGTCTCTTCACAGCCTGGTGGCTCATGTCTCTTTAGGGCTGAATCATATTCCACTGTCTGGATGCGCTTACAGTTGGTTTATCCACTCACATGGTGGATGGAATCGCTCACCATGGAAGCATCAGGAAATGAGCTGGTTGCTCCATGGCGGCCTGAGCCTGGATGTCAGGCTCTAAGCAACAACTAACCTGCTTTCCGTCTCCGTAGATTTCTTCCTCCGGATGTTTCATAGAAATGGGGTCCTACGGTGTGTGGACTGTTGCCTGGCCTCTTTCAGTCAGGAGAATATCAATCACGTGTGAACATTCACGCCTGTTGAGTCGAGTCAGTGTTTCATCCCCTTTCGTGGACAAATAACGTTCCATTGTGCACAAGGACTGCATTCTGTGTGTTCCTCCATTGAGGAACGTTTGGATGTTACCCCCTTTAATGTGAATAATGCTCTCATGAACATGTGTGCACGATGTTCATTTTTGTCTGAATACATGTTTTCAGCTCTGTCGGGTGAAGGGCACATTTTGGGAGGAAAGGCTAGATTCTGGGCATATCCTGTGTGTAGCTGGGGAGAGGGAGCCAAGCCCTCCAGAGCCTCTGTGTCCAGGGAGGGTGGGGCTCATGTGAGGACAGGATGAAGGTCATGGTCTCGGACTCACTGGAGCCTCCCTTCCCGCAGTTCGCCTCTATGGACCGAACTTCATCCTTCAGGTGTACTCAGCACAGAGGAAGTCCTGGCACCCTGTGTGCCAGGACGACTGGAGTGAGAGCTACGGGAGGGCGGCCTGCCAGGACATGGGCTACCGGTGAGTTCCTAGCCCCTTGTCCTCCCCGGTGATGGTGACAGGCACAGAAGCATAGAATCAGTGCTTCTCTCTGCCCCTCCCCGGAAGTGCCAGCCCATGGACACCACACACCTCTGTCTTCTTCCCAAAGCTGCCCCAGGGAACCAGCAGGGGAGGGTGTGCCCCACACCCCCAGCCCCACCTGGGCCTCTGTCTGCTCCTGGTTCCTCGGGGCTGTCCAGCGGAGACTCCAGTGCAAGGTGGAAGCCTTGACTCAGCTCGCCTCCTGGGTGGGGGTTGGAGGTGGGGGACCAGAGGGGAGGACTGCGGGGGAGGTCGGAGGGAACAGATCTGTGAGAGCTTCACTGCAGGAGTGCAGGAGGCACTGGGGGCTATTGAACAGAGAGAGCTGATCACTGGATTTATCGGTAAGAGAATACATCCCTCACGTAGCCACTAGAGAAGGTTCCAGCCAGGGGCTCATTGGAGTGCGTCTGCCAGCCTGGCCTTTCAGGGAGAGGCTGGGCCATTTTACTGCCACTGTCTCTTCCTTGGGTGTGTCCCCATGTGACTTCTCTGCAAGTCTAGCCTGTTCACCCTATGCCAGTTTTCAAAATGAATTATCACTGCATAAAAAAGTTGCCATCTTAGCTAGAGAACTACTTCCAAATGCCAATCTCCCCCCTAATAGCACTATGAATGGCTTAGGGATGTCTCATCATGGTTCAGGGTCTACATTTTACCACTGGGAGCATTTCGACGTGTGGTTACATTATATGTTTGGTTACATTCTACGTCCTCACACATCTATATTCTTACTGCTTTATTATCCTGATCCAGATTAGATTTGAAACATGACTGATAGAGGACTTTCCCCTGACACTTCAGGGTTATTGGATGGTTATAACGTGGCATCACTTAATTAGCGGAGAAGACAATGGCACCCCACTCCATTACTCTTGCCTGGAAAATCCCGTGGACAGAGGAGCCTGGTAGGCTGCAGTCCATGGGGTCGCTAAGAGTCAGACACAACTGAGCAACTTCACTTTCACTTTTCACTTTCATGCATTGGAGAAGGAAATGGCAACCCACTCCTGTGTTCTTGCCTGGAGAATCCCAGGGACGAGGGAGCCTGGTGGGCTGCCGTCTATGGGGTCGCACAGAGTTGGACACGACTGAAGCAACTTAGCAGCAGCAGCAGCACTTAATTAGAAGTTGTGTTTTTGTTTTCCAAAATGCTCTTAACCTGCATGTAGTATAAGAGAAGTACTATGATATAGCTATAGCATAGGGTTTGCAAATGCTCGCAGCAAAACTATTATTTTAAGTAAGACTTTCTGTTTTTTTTTTTAGGAATAGTTTTTATTCTAGCCACGGAATAGCAGATGACAGCGGAGCCACAAGCTTTATGAAGCTGAACATAAGTGCCAAAGATATCGATCTCTATAAAAAACTCTACCACAGGTATTTAATTTGCTGATTTCCTTTTCTTAAAAATTTGTTTTATTGAAGTATGGGTGATTTCCAATGTTGTGTTCATCTCCACCAAACAGCAAAGTGACTCAGTTATACAAATATATGCATTCTTTTTCACATTCTTTTCCATGTGGTTTATCACAAGATATTGAACACAGTTCCCCGTGGTAGGCAGTAGGACGTTGTTGTTTATAGCCATCCTATATATAAAGGTTGCATCTGCTAATCCTAAAATTCCAGTCCATCTGCTTTTCCCTCCCCTTGGCAACCACAAGTCTGTGTCTACGTCTGTGAGTCTGTCTGTTTCCTAGGTAAATTCATTTGTTTCATATTTTAGATTCCACATACAAGTGATATCATATGGCATTTGTCTTTCTCTGTCTGGCTTACCTCACCTAGGATGATCATTTCTAGGTCCATCCATGCTCCTGCAAAAGGAATTATTTCATTTTTTCTTGCGGTTGAGTAGTATTCCATTGTATGTATGTACCTCATCTTCTTTATACACTCGTCGATCAGTGGGTATTTAGGCTGCTTTCATGTCTTGACACTGTAAATAATGCTGCAGTGAACACTGTGGGGGGCATGTATCTTTTTGAATTATAGTTTCGTCTGGGTATATGCCCAGGAGCGGGATTGCAGGATAACATGGCACTTTTATTTTTAGTCTTTTGAGGAATTTCAAAATTAATCAAACTAATCACATGGACCACAGCCTTGTCTAACTCAACAAAATTATGAGGCATGCCATGTAGGGCCACCCAAGATGCATGGGTCATGGTGGAGAGGTCTGACAGAATGCGGTCCACTGGAGAAGGGAATGGCAAACCACTTCAGTATTCTTGCCTTGAGAACCCCATGAACAGTATGAAAAGGCAAAAAGATAGGATACTGAAAGAGGAACTCCCCAGGTCAGTAGGTGCCCAATATGCTACTGGAGGAGAGTGGAGAAATAACTCCAGGAAGAATGAAGAGACAGAGTCAAAGCAAAAACAACGCCCAGTTGAGGATGTGACTGGTGATGGAAGTAAAGTCTGATGCTGTAAAGAACACTATTGCATAGGAACCTGGAATGTTAGCTACATGAATCACGGTCAGTTGGGAGTGGTCAAACAGGAGATGGCGGGAGTGAACATCGACATTTTAGGCATCAGTGAACTAAAATGGACTAGAATGGGTGAATTTAACTCAGATGACCACTACTGTGGGCAAGAATCCCTTAGAAGAAATGGAGTAGCCCTCATAGTCAACAAAAGAGTCCAAAATGCAGTACCTGGATGCAGTCTCGAAAAGGACAGAATGGTCTCTGTTCGTTTCCGAGGCAAACCATTCAATATCATAGTAATCCAAGTCTATAGCTCAACCAGTAAAACTGAAGTTGAATGGTTCTATAAAGGTCTGTCTAGTCAAGGCTATGGTTTTTCCTGTGGTCATGTATGGATGTGAGAGTTGGACTGTGAAGAAGGTTGAGCACCGAAGAACTGATGCTTTTGAACTGTGGTGTTGGAGAAGACTCTTGAGAGTCCCTTGGACAAAAGGAGATCCAACCAGTCCATTCTGAAGGAGATCCGCCCTGGGATTTCTTTGGAAGGAATGATGCTAAAGCTGAAACTCCAGTACTTTGGCCACCTCGTGCGAAGAGTTGACTCATTGGAAAAAACTGATGCTGGGAGGGATTGGGGGCAGGAGGAGAAGGGGCCGACAGAGGATGAGATGGCTGGATGGCATCACTGACTCGATGGACGTGAGTCTCAGTGAACTCCGGGAGTTGGTGACGGATAGGGAGGCCTGGCGTGCTGCGATTCATGGGGTCGCAAAGAGTCGGACACGACTGAGCGACTGATCTGATCTGATCTGATGAAGACCTACAAATCTTTCTAGAACTAACACCCAAAAAAGATGTCCATTTCATTATAGGGGACTGGAATGCAAAAGCAGGAAGTCAAGAGATACCTGGAATAACTGGCAAATTTGGCCTTGGAGTATGGAATGAAGCAGGACAAAGGCTAATAGAGTTTTGCCAAGAGAACACACTGTCATAGCAAACACCCTCTTCCAACAACATAAGAGAAGACTCTACACGTGGACATCACCAGATGGTCAACACCGAAATCAGATTGATCAAATTATTTGCAGTCAAAGATGGAGAAACTCTACACAGTCAGCAAAAACAAGACTGGGAGCTGACTGTAGGTCAGATCATGAACTCCTTACTGCCAAATTCAGACTTAAATTGAAGAAAGTAGGGAAAACCACTAGACTATTCCAGTATGACCTGAATCAAATCCTTTACGATTATACAGTGGAAGTGACAAATAGATGTAAGGGATTAGATCTGATAGACAGAGTGCCTGAAGAACTATGGACAGAGGTTTATGACATTGTACAGGAGGCAGTGATTAAGACCATCCCCAAGAAAAAGAAATGCAAAAAGGAAAAATGGCTGTCTGGAGAGGCCTCACAAATAGCTTGAAAAAGAAGAGACGCTAAAGGCAAAGGAGAAAAGGAAAGATATACCCATTTGAATGCAGAGTTCCAAAAAATAGAAAGGAGAGATAAGAAAGCCTTCCTCAGTGATTAGTGCAAAGAAATAGAGGAAAACAATAGAATGGGAAAGACTAGAGATCTCTTCAAGAAAATTAGGGATACCAAGGGAATATTTCATGCAAAGGTGGGCACAATAAAGAACAGAAATGGTATGGACCGAACAGAAGCAGAGGATATTAAGAAGAGGTTGCAAGAATACACAGAAGAACTATACAGAAAAGATCTTCATGACCCAGATGACCACAATGGTGTGATCACCCAGGCAGACATCCTGGAATGTGAAGTCAAGTGGGCCTTAGGAAACATCACTACAAACAAAGCTAGTGGAGGTGATGGAATTCCAGTTGAGCTATTCCAAATCCTAAAAGATGATGCTGTGAAAGTGCTGCACTCAATATGCCAGCAAGTTTAGAAAACTCAGCAGTGGCCACAGGACTGGAAGAGGTCAGTTTTCATTCCAATCCCAAAGAAAGGCAATATCAAAGAATGTTCAAACTATCACACAATTGCACTCATCTCACAGGCTAGCAAAGTAATGCTCAAAATTCTCCAAGCCAGGTTTTAACAATACGTGAAACGTGAACTTGCAGATGTTCAAGCTGAAAAGGCAGAGGAACCAGAAATCAAATTGCCAACATCTGTTGGATCATCGAGAAAGCAAGAGAGTTCCAGAAAACCATCTACTTCTGCTTTATTGACTACACCAAAATCTTTGACTGTGTGGATCACAGCAAACTGTGGAAAATTCTTAAAGAGATGGGAATGCCAGATCACCTTACCTGCCTCCTGAGAAATCTGTATGCAGGTCAAGAAGCAACAGTTAGAACTGGACATGGAACAACAGACTAGTTCCAAATAGGGAAAGGAGTGCGTCAAGGCTGTATATTGTCACCCTGCTTATTTAACTTATATGCAGACTCCATCATGCAAAATGTCATGCTGGATGAAGCACAAGCTGGAATCAGGATTCCTAGGAGAAATATCAATAAACTCAGATATGCAGATGACACCATCCTTATGGCAGAAAGTGAAGAAGAACTAAAGAGCCTCTTGATGAAAGTGAAAGAGGAGAGTGAAAATTTGGCTTAAAACTCAATATTCAGAAAACTAAGATCATGGCATCTGGTCTTATCATTTCATGGCAAATAGATGGGGAAACAGTGAGAAACTTTATTTCTTTGGGCTCCAAAATCACTGCAGATGGTGAGTGCAGCCATGAAATTAAAAGATGCTTACTCCTTGGAAGAAAATCTATGAGCAACCTAGACAGCATATTAAAAAGCAGAGACATTACTTTACCAACAAAGGTCCGTCTAGTCAAAGCTATGGTTTTTCCAGTAGTCATGTATGGATGTGTGAGTTGGACTATAAAGAAAGCTGAGCACTGAAGAATTGATGTTTTTGAACTGTGGTGTTGGAGAAGACTCTTGAGAGTCCCTTGGACTGCAAGGAGATTCAACCAGTCCATTCTAAAGGAAATCAGTCCTGAATATTCATTGGAAGGATTGATGTTGAAGCTGAAACTCCAATACTTTGGCCACCTGATGGGAAGAACTGACTCATTGGAAGAGACCCTGATACTGGGAAAGATTGAAGGTGGGAGGAGAAGGGGACAACAGAGGATGAGATGATTGGATGGCATCACTGACTTGATGGACATTAATTTGAGCAAGCTCCAGGAGTTGGTGATGGACAGGGAAGCCTGGCCTGCTGCAGGCCATGGGGTCACAAAGAGTCAAACACGACTGAGTGACTGAACTAAATTGAACTGAGGAATCACCCGACCGTTCTCCATAGTGGCTGCACCAACTTACATTCCCCCTGACGGTGTAGGAAGGTTCCCTTTTCTCCACAACCCGTCCAGCATTTGTTATTTGGAGGCTTTTTAATGATGGCCCTTCTGACCAGTGTGAGGGGATACCTCATTGTTGTTTTGATTTGCATTTCTCTAATAATTAGTGATGTTGAACATCTTTTCATGGGTGTGTTGGGCATGGTTGTTTCTTTTTTCCTTTCAAAAACTGCAAATGAGTAGGAGATGTCTGGGAGAATCACCATTAGAGTCTGATTTCTCTCTTGCTGGTGAGAGTTTGTCTGAGTTCCTCACAGGGAGGAGATTGGACTCTAAGTAGGGCCCATCACTCTGAGAAGCTCTGGGTTCATTCTAGGGAGGCGTTCGTGCTAAGTCTCTTCAGTCGTGTTTAACTCTTTGGAGCCCACAATACTCCTCTGTCTATGGGGTTCTCTAGGCAAGAATACTGGAGTGGGTTGCCATTCCTCCCCCATGGAATCTTCTCGACCCAGGGATCAAACCCACGTCTCCTGCATTGCTGGTAGGTTCTTTACCATCAGCGCCACCTTGGGAAGCAGCTGTGGTCTGCTGGCCACCTGTGTGTGCCCTCTGCCCTCCGGGGTATTGGGTAACATCACAAAATGAAGATTCCTCTTTCCCGATTTTCTTCTCTCTGCAGACACTAGAGACGCATCTTAGCATGTATCAGGGTGTGTGTCTAGGAGTCCAGAAGAATGTCTCGTGGTCCCCACTGGGGTGACCAAGTCATCCTGGTTTTCACAGGACCCTGCTGGTTTCACACTGGAAACTCTGATTCCCAGAGGTCCTCTCAGCCCAGGCAGTGGGGAAGGTTGGTCCCCCAGCCCCAGCCGTGGAGTCAGAGGATGCTGTGTGAGGGGTGGGCCTGGGAGCTAGTGGCTACTCCAGTACGCCAGTGTTTCCTGTACCTGGAGGCCAACTTGCAGTGCTGGGAAGGTCGCAGTGTGTCCAGTGGGTGGACATGAACCTGAGTTGGTCCCACGGTTGATGGTTTGACTAGTTAGGAGGGCGGGGGAGAGGGCTAGGCTTAGGCTACTCAGTTTGTGTTGCATATGTTTAAAATGTTTGCAGTCTTCCTAGAATCATTCATGCTGGTGTTATTTAGTCACTGAGTCGTGTCTGACTCTTTGGCGACCACATGGACTGTAGCCCTCCAGCCTCCTCTGTCCATGGAATTTTCCAGGCAAGAATACTGGAGAGGATTTCCATGCCCTCCTCCAGAGGGATCTTCTCGGCCCAAGGACCAAACCGGGGTCTCCCGCATTGCAGGCAGATTCTTTACCACCGAGCCACCAGGGAGTATAGAATACTGTTATCCAAATGGAATGTTCTTGCATGTAAAAGACACACAGCATACAGTTTCCTCAGCTCCCAGTTCCCCATCACTCATGCAAACCATGCCGTCCCCTCCCTGCTGGCCAGGTGCCAGGTGCTGT
Source organism: Bubalus bubalis (assembly GCF_019923935.1). NCBI lineage: Eukaryota > Metazoa > Chordata > Mammalia > Artiodactyla > Bovidae > Bubalus > Bubalus bubalis. Next base: position 186,564,212 of record NC_059157.1, on the reverse strand, counting down.
GTTTAGGGAAAGAAGGACAAGTCAAGCTTCCCCCTCCTTTTCTGTGAGTGGGAGACTGAAGCAGGTTTGTGTTACTGGTGGCCCGGGGGGCTGACTTCTGCCCGGGGCACCTGAGCCTGAACGTCCCCAAGAATGTGACAGGCTGAGCCTAGGAGGAAGGGTGCCCATGACCAGGTGTGGCCATCAAAACAGCAGGCCGTGGTTTGCCCCTCCTGAGAAGCTAAACACAGCTGCCTGGGCTCTTTGTGAATACGTCTCTTTGTCTTGCTGGTTACTTGGAACCAGGGCTGAGCAAGGGAGGGAAGGCTGCCACCTGTGATAACTCGTAAGATGGCTTCAGACTTTGGAGGAAAGAAGAGGCCATTGCCTGGAACAGGGTACCCTGTATGCTCGTCAGGGGGTGGGAGGACTTCTTTCCTGTTTGCTTTCAGATGTAGCACTTTGATACTTGAACCTTGGGCTCCTGGTAGGGCTCGTTGAGTGACTGCTTCATGCCCTGATGCTGTGTTGTTCTTCAGTCACTTAGTCGTGTCTGACTCTTTGTGACCCCATGGACTGCAGCATGCCAGCCTTCCCCGTCTTTCACCATCTCTCCGAGTTTGCTCAAACTCATGTCCATTGAGTTGGTGATGCCATTCAACCATCTCCTTCTCTGTTGCCCCCTTCTCCTCCTGCCTTCAATCCTTCCCAGCATCAGGGTCTGATGGCTGCACAGTGTGCCTCCACACAGGGAGAATGACCTGATGATACTTAGAAAACACCCGCTGTTAATGGGAGCATGTCTTCTCTTGGCATCTAGTGTTACCCGGCCAGAGACCACCAAGGCACACCTTGTCTTGGAACCATGGGTGTCTCAGTGGGAGTGTGTTAGAAGGGACTTATAATTGGATGTGGGCTTGTATTGAGTCATTTGGGGAAGGTTCCAGGAAACTAGGCTTGGCCATGGGTTGGATGCTGTCCAGAAATGAGGGTGATTCTATAGTTGGTACCTCAATGCTTTTTTGTCAGAAGGTGGGTTGGCATGAAGCCAGGCTACTGCTGGGATTGGCAAAGAAGCACAGTCACTCATGCCAGCCAGCAGAGGGGGCTGTTGGTCACTGTGCGGTTTGGACCAGGTTCATGGGATGAATTACAAGCTGGAATCAAGAATGCGGGGAGAAATATCAACAACCTCAGATATGCAGATGATATGACTCTAATGGCAGAAAGTGAAGAGGAACTAAAGGGCCTCTTGATGAGGGTGAAAGAGGAGAGTGAAAAAGCTGGCTTAAAAGTCAACATTTAAAAAACAAAGGTCGTGGCATCTGGTCCTATCACTTTATGGCAAATAGATGGGGAAAAACTTGAAACAATGATAGATTTTATTTTCTTGGGTTCCAAAATCACTATAGATGGTGACTGCAGCCTTGAAATTCAAAGACGCTTGCTCCTTTGAAGGAAAGCTATGACCAATCTAGATAGCATTTTAAAAAGCAGAGGCATCATTTTGCGGACAAAGGTCCGTATAGTCAAGGTTATGGTTTTTCCAGTAGTCATGTACAGACATGAGAGCTAGACCATAAAGAAGGCTGGGTGCCAAAAAATTGATGCTTTTGAATTGTGGCACTGGAGAAAACTCTTGAGAGTCCCTTGGACAGCAAGATCAAACCAGTCAATCCTAAAGGAAATCAACCCTGCGTATTCACTGGAAGGACTGATGCTGAAGATGCAATACTTTGGCCAGCTGATGCAAAAAGCCAACTCATTGGAAAAGACTCATCAGAGAAGAGATTGAGGGCAGGTGGAGAAGGAGTGACAGAGGATGAGATGGCTGGATGGCGTCATCAACATAATGGACATGAGTCTGGGCAAACTCCAGGAGATAGTGAGGGACAGGGAAGCCTGGCGTGCTGTAGTCCATGGAGTCGCAGAGTGGGATGTGACTGAGCGACTGAACAACGACATGGGATTGTGTGACGGGTGTGCCTGTGTCCTGCTCTGTAACACTGATCTGGCCCCACATGAACTGATTATGTTCAAAAGAACCTCGCCAGCTTCAAGCACCTGGACGTCAGCACTGCTTTTCTTCTCGACGTGTCAGGAGAACATTCAGGACATAGTGTTTTTCAGGTCTACTATATCTTTCTACTTTTCTATTCATTCTATTAATTTTTGAGAGTTTGATATTGAAATTCCAACGAAAAATCTTTATCTACTTAAAAATAATTGTAGTGTATAGTGGAATGATATGTAACTGTGTTCCGTATTTTCCAAATCTGCTGTAAATGTGTTATCATACTTCCATAATTTAAAAAATAAAAAAGGAAAGAAAAAAAAAAGGAACATTGCCAGCTTCAAATACCTGGGCATCAATGCTACTTCTCTTTTCAACATGTTGGAGAAAATTCAGTGTACGATGGAATGCACTGGTTAGTTCTTTTTCATCTGTAACCTGGAATGTTTGCCTCCCAAGGAGTAACTCTTCTTCCGTTCCCAGGCAAATGGTTGTGTAGTTTTCTGTGCAGTTCATATAAAGCAGTTACAAGAAGCTGGAAATTTACAAAAGTCTTCCTTACAAAATTAAAGGATGATTTTAAACTCCAAGAAAAAAAAATAACAGCTGATATGATGTGTGCTTTGACTTGACATGATTGAATGACTAACATACACACACACGCAATGTGTGATTATCTTCACAGCCACCTTTGGTACTATTATTAGCCCATTCTGTTGATGGGGAAATCAAGGCACAGAGAGCTTAAGTGCCTTGCCCAAGGTCACACAGCTTGGATTTTAACCCTCCAGTTTGACTTGGTGTCCACTCTTTACTACTGTCCCCTATGTATGTAGGTTTACTTTCTCTATTCATGTCTTCAATTGCAAACTCTTCTATATCTAAAGAAGCAGGGAGTGAGAACATTGGAAGAAAATATTTATTTCTAAGTATTTTGAGAATCAAGTGTCTTGATTGTTATAGTGACCAGAATTTCCCCCTCTTCTTTTGCAGTGATGTCTGTTCTTCAAAAACAGTGGTTTCTTTACGCTGTATAGGTAAGTGATTCTTGGTTTTCTGTTTTGTGTTTCTAAAATGGGATACATTTTGGTATCCCATTTGATACCAAATTCAAATGGTATCAAATTTGATACCTTACTGAAATGTATCCCAGTGTGTCTTTGGGGGACTTGGAGATAGAAGGTGAAGTAACGGGTCAGGACAAGCCCAGTACCCTGCCCAGGGGTTCCCGTTCTTGAATCTGGATACACTTTAGATACCTACTGCTTTGGTCCAAGAACCAGCTGTCCCCTGAGGATAGAAAAGCTCCAGAGACAGACAATGTGGCCCTCTCTGTGGTGTCCACATTGTGGGGCTGGAGACCCATGGGTGTCCCCATTCCAGCGTTTGGACTACTTATGGTTTCCAACCTTTTCGGGCTTCCCTGGTGGCTCAGACAGTAAAGAATCTGCCTGCACTGCAGAAGACCTGAGTTCAATCCCTCTGTCAGGAAGATCCCTTGGAGAAGGAAATGGCAACCCACTCCAGTATTCTTGCCTGGAAAATTCCATGGACAGAGGAACCTGATGGGCTACAATCCATGGAGTCACAAAGAGTTAGACATGACATAACACTGTCACATTTTCCAAACCTTTTATGGGTGAGGAGGATACTGTCCCTGAGCTCCCTTCTCTGGTATGGCCCCATCCTCTTCCCGTATGGGTCTCGGGCCTGAAGCTTGGATTCCCAGTTTGAACAGGGGAAGCTAGCAGTCGCTCCGGGGTGAACACCATTCCCCAGTGGTCCTGGCAGTAACTTCCCACACAGGTTGGTTCAAGCTTCTTTAGATACCAGGAGAGCATGGTGCCTGCCCTGCCCTCCTGCCCACGCCGTCCACCTTGTGATGGTTTGAGAGCAGTGCATAGGAGAAAAGCCCTCCTTAGCTTTGTTCAGGAATCTTAGGGTCTCTGAGCATTCAAGGGGGTTCCAGGGCCTTTGTTATCTGCCCTGCTACATGGGTATTTGGGAGATACTGATGGAATCACACAAGTGCCAAGCAACAGGTGGCATCCAGGCTATCAGAAGTGGTGCTTCCTGGGGGTGGCAGTGGGGGTGGGGTGGTTGCTGGAGGAGTGTCCTCTGGCCCCGCACCCCAGCCGAAAGAGACCAGGCGGCGTTTTCCAAAGTCAGAGCCCAAAGAAACAGGAACAAGAGGAGATCACGGTCACCCTGCAGCCAGGCCGGAACCTTGGGATGGGAACTGTCTGGGCACACAGTGTGGCAGGTGTCCGGGAGAAGCGGGAAGGAGGGTGGCAAAGGGCGTAGTGGAATTGGGTGGGGGCGACCCTGCTTTGCTCACTGGCCAGCTGCACTGTGCTTGTCGCTCTCAGAATGCGGGGTCTCCGTGAAGACGAGCCGCCAGAGCCGGATCGTGGGGGGATCGAATGCTTACTCGGGCGAATGGCCCTGGCAGGTTAGCCTGCACGTGCAGGGCATCCACGTCTGTGGGGGCTCCATCATCACCCCGGAGTGGATCGTGACAGCCGCGCACTGTGTAGAGGAGTAAGTCTCGAGGAGGTGGGGCCTGAGAAAGGGGGCGTGGCCTGAGGGAAGGGGCGGAACCAGAGGAGTAGGGGGCGGAGCCTGGGCTTCTGAGATGGCTCTGCCAGAGGCCTTGAGCAAAGTCCCTGACTCCTGCAGGCTCCGGTTTCCTTGGGGACAACTGGGGCTTCTAAGGGCGCCTCGCTGGCGTCACAGGGAGGGTCAGATGACTTGTGAAGCACGTGAAACTGTGGCCAACACATCCCATAGCGTGTGTTCATCGCTTTGAGTCAGCACAGGGATGCAGTGTAAGGTTGGGGTTATGCTATGATCAGAAGGAATTCCAGTCCACAGTCTTCTCAGCTCGGTCCTATCCTTCCTGAGGCTGCTGCCCTCTCGACAGGTTTGGGCTCCCTGGGTACTCGTCCCCAGAGAGACACTCAGAGAAACTTGGAGACACTCAAACCTCAGGCTGTCCTGCCGGAAGGTTCTCTGTGATCCATTAAGCAGCCTGGGCCCCAGAGATGCCCATACAGATGGGTGTGGAGAGGTGAGGGTGGCCATCATTTATAGTGTTAGCTTTTGTAGACAATACTGTTCTTCCTCCTTTTTTCTTAAGCAAGGAATTTTTTTGGTCACATGGATATTTTGAAAAACCCTTACTCATGGGAGCTATTTGTCATGTTTAGAGTGAGGCTGGGCCTGACTTGGCTGTTCCCTGGCTGATTAGCCTGAGACAGTTCACCCCAGGTGTCTGACAGTAGTGTCTGCACCTGTAAGTCAGGTGTGCTGTTTCGAGGGTTGTTGTGAAGGTTGAAGGAAGGAGTGTGTATAACTCAGGAGTGTCCCTTCCTTCTACCCACCAGATTCCATGGGCTCTAAGACTTGGGATTTTCTTAGAAGGGAAGCACCCAAAAGAAGGTAGTGCCTGGGTGGTTATTAGACTCAGAGTCTACTCCCTGGTACACATTTCTTAAGCACCTACTGTGTGCCAGGAGATGTCTAGTATATAAAGATAAGTAAGACCCAGTCATGCTGGAAATAAGGTTTCAAACCTCAGGGAGATGTTTAGATTCAAAAATAAGTTGGGCTTCCCAGGTGGCGCTAGTGGTAAAGAACCTGCCTGCTAATGCAGGAAACTTAAGAGACATGGGTTTGATCCCTGGGTCAGGAAGATCCCCTGGAGGAGGGCAGGGCAACCCACTCCAGTATGCTTGCCCGGACAATTCCATGGACAGAGGAGCATTGCAGGCTATAGTCTATAGGGTCACAAAGAGTCAGACATGACTGAAGCGACTTAGCACACAGGCGTATGTGTTCTTGGAATTGCGAGGGTTTGCAGGCTGGTGCAGAAATACGGGAGGAAAATGATTCACTGATGAAGCCAAGGAGAGGGGTGTGGGAGGGTGAGGCTGCGTAAGATGGGGAGAGAGAAGAGCCTGAGACTACCTGGCCATTCTGGTGTGGCTTCTGACAAGTCATGTCACCTCGGGGGCTGATGACTTCTGAGAACTGTGGAATGCGTGTTGTGTGTTTGCCGTTCTTACATGCTGAGCGGTGTTCCTCTCTGTCTTCCAGACCTCTTAACAATCCCAAGATCTGGGTGGCCTTTGCGGGAATCTTGAAACAGTCTTACATGTTCTATGGAAGTGGATACCGAGTAGCAAAAGTGATTTCCCACCCAAATTATGATTCCAAGACCAAGAACAATGACATCGCTCTAATGAAGCTGCAGAGGCCTCTGACTTTCAACGGTGCGTACCTGTGTTCCAGCAGCCCAGGGTGTGTGAACAGTTTGGACCAAATCTTAAGAGGTTGACTGGAAATAAAAAGTGCTGTGAAGACTGGATGGAGGAAATGTGCATTGAGCTACAGTGTGCAGGGCTGGGGGAGGGGATGACTGCTAGAAGAGGGTTTCCAGAGGCTGAGCCACCCCAAAATGTGCCTGTGGCCACTGAGCGATGCGGTCACCACCGCGTTTTTCCTCCACCACACGGTGACAACTTAGCACACATGCACATCTATAAAAGTCATTTCATAATCAGGGTCTGGTCAGTGACAGTTGACACTGTGCCTTTAATTATAATACACTGATCAGTTACCTTCATCATGATCAGTTTAGTCTGTAGTTGATACAGCCCTGCCGTGCCCAGTGTCAACTATTTGCATCACAGGACTGTTGACTGTTGACCTTCAGCTGTTGACTGTTGACCTTCAGTTTTCCCAAACCCTAACTTCCAGAGATGAACTTCTTGTCTCTTAGAAAAACGGTCGTGGCAGGGAGAGGAAGAGGATGCTGGGCACATTGGAATCTAGAAGGCTCCTTGGGCCACAGGGTGGTGGTCCCAGGCCCAGTGCATGCACACGGGAAGGTCCAGGTGGAGACCATCACCCGAGGCCTTCAGTTAGACCAGACCCGCTCATGGTGTTTTCTTTTCATGAAACAGACAAAGTGAAGCCAGTGTGTCTACCCAATCCAGGCATGATGCTGGAGCCAACTCAGTCCTGCTGGATTTCCGGGTGGGGGGCCACCTACGAGAAAGGTGAGTCTCCCCGCCCAGGGTCTGTAGGTCCCATGAATCAGAGCATGGGTTCAGAAGTGGGAGATCTAGGTTTTGATCCTGGTTCTACCACTGAATGATTGGATGATTTTTGGGTGATTCACCCAGGCTATTTGCCTCAGGTTCTCTACATGTTAGATGGGAAAATCCTACCTGCCCTACCTACCACAGTGCCCTGATTAAGGTCAAATGCAAAGACTTCCCTAGTGGTCCAATGGTTAAAACTTCATTTTCCAGTGCAAGGGTTGTGGGTTCAATCCCTCATCAGGTAGCTAAGATCCCACATGCCTCGTGGTCAAAAAACCAAACATAAAGCAGAAACAATACTGTAACAGATTCAATAAAGGCTTTTTAAAAACTGGTCCACATCAAAAAATTAATTAAACAAATCAAGTGGAACAGTGAGTGGAAACTGCGTTTTGGAGTGTAGAGGGCACCTAAACATGAGAGGCACATGGCCCACCGTGTTCAAGTCACAGAGTCATTAACGGGCTGCCTGGAAGTCTGCCAGCCTTTGATGCTGAGGATAATGGTCTCAGTGAGGATGGGCCTGGGTGACTGGCAGTGACTGGCTGCAAGTCATCAAAGCCTAGTCCTCCTGCCCTGACCACACAGAGGGGAAGAGGCTCTAGACTCTCCTGACGCAGGCTGGCCCTGCTGCCTTCAGTTATAATTTGGTTTCATCTCTGATAACCTTTTTCAAATGAAGAGATCCAGGCTGTTTCCTTTATATGGAGCATTGGATGTGCTTCAGTTCAGTTCAGTCACTCAGTCCTGTCTGACTCTTTGCAACCCCATGGACTGCAGCACACCAGGCTTCCCTGTCCATCACCAATTGCCAGGGCTTGCTCAAACTCACGTCCCTTGAGTTGGTGATGCCATCCAACGTCTCATCCTCTGTCGTCCCCTTCTCCTCCTGCCCTCAATCTTTCCCAGCATCAGGGTCTTTTCTAAGGAGTCAGTTCTTCACATCAGGTGGCCAAAGTATTGGAGCTTCAGCTTCAGCATCAGTCCTTCCAATGAATATTCAGGACTGATTTCCTTTAGAATTAACTGGTTTGATTGACTCTCAAGAGTCTTCTCCAATACCACTGTTCAAAAGCATCAGTTCTTCCATGCTCAGCTTTCTTTATAGTCCAATTATCACATCCATACATAACTACTGGAAAAACCATATCTTTAACTAGACGGACCTTTGTTGGCAAAGTAACGTCTCTGCTTTTTAATACGCTATCTAGGGTGGTCATAGCATTTCTCCCAAAGAGCAAGTGTCTTTTAATTTCATGGCTGCATTCACCATCTGCAGTGATTTTGGAGCCCCCCAAAATAGTCTCTCACTGTTTCCATTGTTTGTCCATCTATTTGCCTTGAAGTGATGGGACTGGATGCCATGATCTTGGTTTTCTGAATGTTGAGTTTTAAGCCAACCTTTTCACTTTCCTTTTTCACTTTGATCAAGAGGCTCTTTAGTTCTTCTTCACTTTCTGCCATAAGGGTGGTGTCATCTGCATATCTGAGGTTTTTGATATTTCTCCCGGCAATCTTGATTCCAGCTTGTGCTTCTTCCAGCCCAGCATTTCTCATGATGTACTCTGCATATAAGTTAAATAAGCAGGGTGACAGTAGACAGCCTTGACGTACTCCTTTTCCTATTTGGAACCAGTCTGTTGTTCCATGTCCAGTTCTAACTGTTTCTTCTTGACTTGCATACAGATTTCTCAGGAGGCAGATAGGGTGGTTTGGTATTCCCATCTCTTTCAGAATTTTCCACAGTTTATTGTGATCCACACAGTCAAAGTCTTTGGCGTAGTCAATAAAGCAGAATTAAATGTTTTTCTGGAACTCTGTTGCTTTTTCAATGATCCAAAGAAGGTTGGCAATTTGATCTCTGGTTCCTTTGCCTTTTCTAAATCCAACTCGAACATCTGCAAGTTCATGGTTCATGCACTGTTTAAGCTTGGCTTGGAGAATTTTGAGCATTACTTTGCTAGCGTGTGCAATGAGTGCAATTGTGTGATAGTTTGAGCATTCTTTGGCATTGCCTTTCTTTGGAATTGGAATGAAAACTGACCTTTTCCAGTCCTGTGGCCACTGCTGAGTGTGTGGATGTGCTTAGTGGTACGTTTATATTAATGTATTGTTTACATCCTTCCAGAAGTATTTAGGGAACACCTACAAGGAATTCTTTAAAGCAGGGGTCTCAAACCTCAGGCCATGGGCTGGTGCTAGTCAGTGCTCTGTTAGGAATCAGGCCACACAGGAGGAGGTGAGCAGCGGGTGAGCAAGCAAAGCTTCATCGTATTTATAGCTGCTCCCCATTGCTTTCATTACCACATTATCACAATGTTCTAATAATAGAAACAAAGTGCACAATAAATAATGCACTTGAATCATCCTGAAACCATCCCCCCCCCCCCACCTCCCTGGTCCATGGAAAAACTACCTTCTACGAAACTGGCCCCTGGTGCCAGGAAGGTTGGGGACCACTGGTTTAAAGCGAGGTGAATAGTACACGGGTGGATCGACTTAGAGAAAGAAGGGAGATGGCAGCTGGGCTGAGTATCTTGGCATTCGGACGAGAGAAGCTCCTGGGTTGATCCTTCCAGTTGTGAGCAAGTTTCTTCAGCAGCCAAGACCAAAGGAAAAGTCAGCCATGATCTGTGGGGCACCTTCCAAGGGCTGGGAGAGCAACAGTGAGCAAACTAAAACAAAACCTCTGCCTGCAGGAGCTTCACATTCTCCTATGGGCGCTGGGGTGCCGATTGTGCTCAGATAGGAAATGAGAAACTAGGTGCTTTCAAACAATGGAGGCTTGTCACGGTGAGGGGTGGTCAGGGAGGGCTTCCCGGAAGAGGGGACATTTGAGCTGAAATCAGCATGACAAGGCTGTCTTAGGAACAGAAGGGCCAGTGTGGCCAGGGCGTGATGAACCAGGGGCGAGGGGGCAGTCTGGAGTCAGGTTGCATAGGGTATTGTAGGCTATGACGCTAGCACTGGCCGCTAATCCAAGTGGGCCAGGGAGCTGCTAGGGAGTGACATGGTTGGACGGCTAAGTAGGGACTCACAGAAAAGGTGACAGCATGGTGAGGGGACCACTGCCACATCCTGCGAGACAAGAAGGTGGCCAGACCAGGGAGGTGGGTGTGGGGGTAGGGGCAGAGCCACCAAATCTGTTGATGGATGGAGTGTCACGGGACAGTGAGCAGTCTCAGGGGGCCTGCTTCGTGCTTGTGATCTGAGCCCCATGGTGGGGCATGGGGCCACTTCCCGAGTTGAGGTGGCTCAAGTGGCGTGGCTTAAGGTGGAGGAGGAGCACTCCAGGAGAGGCTCTGCTTCAGCCCCCAAGCCCACAGAGCCTAGAAAACCTCTGTGTAGCAGGTGGGTGATGGAGACAGCACAGACCTGCAAGTGATTGGAGGTCTGCGCATGCAGGGAGCGAGGGCAGGCAGTCAGGAGTGGAGCAGCGCGTGGGCTTGAGAAAGGTTAGGGTGCTTGAGATGGAAACACAGGAGCTCCTGGTGTCAGCCTGGGAACTGTCCAGAGGAGAGAGAGCGATGGAGGAGGAGAAGCGATCCCAGGGACCACGTGGCTGGGCCATGAGCAGGTGACTCTGGGACACAGTTGGAGCTTAGTCCTCAGCCCAGAGGCAGGTAGTCCTCCCCAAACACAATCTAGAGCCGCTTTAAACACACGCCCCAGCAGTTGAAAGGTACCTGGGTTCCCCAGGAGCCGGCTTGGGAGGAGTGGCGTGACTGTATGTCCACGTGTCCAGGAGGGAGACCAGGCTTCCTGTGAGAGCTATGCTGTCTTTTGTTGCAGGGAAGACCTCGGATGACCTGAACGCGGCCAAGGTGCACCTCATTGAGCCCCGGACGTGCAACAGCAAGTACATGTACGACAACCTCATCACACCCGCCATGATCTGCGCAGGCTACCTGCAGGGCACCGTCGACTCCTGCCAGGTGATGCCCAGCTGGGCCTTGCCCGGCTCCCACCCGGCCCATGCAGTACATCCCTCCCCTACCTGGGACCCAGGGTTGGAGGAGACCCAGAGACTCTCCCGTCACCCCGCTGAGCCCTCATCCCACCTTCTTGCCCTCTGGCCTGTGTGGCTTGTGGATTGACTTCTGTTCTATAACCTGCTGTGTCCCTCAGGGTGACAGTGGAGGTCCTCTGGTCACACTGAAGAGCAGTGTCTGGTGGCTGATCGGAGACACGAGCTGGGGGTCAGGCTGTGCCAAGGCGTACCGACCGGGAGTGTACGGGAACGTGACAGTGTTCACAGACTGGATCTATCAACAAATGAGGGTACCCTTTCCATCCTCCTGATCGGCTCCCCACGTCACTGTGTCAGAGCCCGGGGGTCTAGGAGGTGTGGTCCTGTGACAGGTGGCGCCCTTCCCCATACGCGTTTGGATGAAAACTTCTGGGGCCCAGCTTTGCAGGGTCCAGGGTTACCTGTGATGGGCTTGCTTCTGGCTCTAATAGCTCCATTCACCTACTCGGATGTCATTGCATCAGACTTCTGGGGATGGGCAGAAAGCAGAGCGAGGCTGCCAGGCGTGATTCGGGCCTATCCTTCTCTGGGCTGTCACGGGCACCCAGGGGAGCAGCTGGGGTCTCTGGTACAAAGAGAGGGCATGAGAAGGGAAAGATCCCAGGGGTTCCCGGCGCCCCTGCTGCCTCTGGCTTCTGGCCGGGTTCATGATACTCAGTGGGGCCCAGTCTTGGGTTCTGTCCAGAGATCCTGGGTGAGGACCAGATGTCTGTCCATCGCAGGGGCCTTGGGACTGGGCAGTGCTCACAGATTTTGGCTCCTTCCAGGGCCAGGTTCTAGGTGAAAGTGCTGTCTCCCTCAAGTCTCCAAAGGTGCCCAGGTGCCAGGAGATGGGGCAGAAGCCAAGGGCAGTGCCTGGTGAGGCATGGCCTGCGTCTCTCCTGAGCCAAAACCTAAGACCTAACACCTTCAAGTGACTCGGGGCCCAGCCAGTCCCCGCCCCGCAAAGGGCCGAGTTCTGGAAATTCATGACCCCCACTGTCCCACTGAGGACTTGCATGATGCAGGGAAGCTGGGAGGGGGTCCTGGGGAGACTGGCGGGGGAGGTGCGGCAGGCCATGGGGTGAGTGTCCCTCCAGGATGAGAGAGTGAAGAGCACCGTGTGTCTAGGCAATGCTGGTGGTTCAGCAGCGGGAAGTGGGGGCGCTGGATGACAACAGAGGCGGTGGGGTAGAAAGCAGGACTACGTAGACCCTGGATGACTTTCAGTGGCTAAGGTCATGCTTGGTTGGCCCAGAGATGCCTGTGTCCCAGCGGTGCTGAGTGATGGGAGCCCCCCAACATCCCGGCCCCTCCTGTCCCTGGGCCTTTGCACATACCATTCTCCTCCATTGTCAGTCTAACCCAACCTTCATGCTGTAGAAAAAAATATCCCTTTGTCTTATTTTTAAAATCACTTATTTATTTAATTCTTGGCTGTGCTGGGTCTTTATCGCTGCACAGACATTCTCTCATTGTGGTGACCGGGGGTTACTCTCTAGTGGTGTGAGCAGGCTTCTCATCGCAGTGGCTTCTCTTATAGGGGGGTTTCCCAGGCGACGCTAGTGGTTATGAACCTGCCTGCCAGTGCAGGGAGACGTAAGAGACTTGAATTCGATCCCTGAGTTGGGAAGATCCCCTGGAGGAGGGCACAGCAACCCACTCCAGTATTCTTGCCTGGAGAATCCCATGGATAGAGGAGCCTGGCGGGCTTCGGTCCATGAGGTCACAAAGAATCCGGCATAACTGAAGCAATGTAGCATGCACTCTTGTTGTGGAGCACAGGCTCTAGATCCCAGGCTCAGTGGTTGTGGTACATGGGCTTAATTGCTCCGAAGCATGGGGTATCTTCCTGGATCAGGGATAGAACCTGTGTCTCCTGTGTTGGCAGGTGGACTCTTTACACTGAGCCACCAGGGAAGCCCTCCCTGTCAATTAGGGGAAAAATAATTTTCTGCCTTTGTTTGTCTTGAGAAAATAATATCGTTTCTTTTTCCTTTTTGAACAGGCAAACAGCTAATCTGTGCGGCCTGGGTCCTTGACAACATTGCACAAGAAAAAGAAGGGGCTGATTGTTAATCCCCATGCATTATGTATTTTTTGAAGTGATTCCAGGTCCTTTTGTTTTTATGTGATCATGATCCTGTATGTCTTGGCCCTTTCCACAGTTCTGTGCAGACCCCGTGGCTCCCCTACCCCCGGGCCCACCCTTCCAGACCCCTCGTCTGACCGGGGAGGCCGGCCGGCCGTGGACAGCAGAGCCAGCGCAGAGCAAGGGGACGGGGTCTGCCCCGCGGGGACCTCCCCTCTGAGCCCCACTCCAGGGACCCCTCTTGGATGCACAGGGGGCTGGCGACTTCTCAGCTGCTGGACGGCTTGAGAAAGGAAGGGGAAAAGCCTGGCAGAACCTGCAGGGGCCAGCCTCTGGGGCCGCTGCTGGTGGGGCCCCTTGGGGTAGCCCCAGGGCCTGTCTCTCCACGAGGGAATTTGATGAACATTCTTGAGTGCCTTCTTAGCAGCCCAGAGTGCTGGCTGGAAATAAAGGGACCAGCTCTTCATGGGTGATGACTTGATAGACACTTGAAAGGGGACCCAAACCTTTTTCTTTCAAGGGGTGTGTAGACAGAGCCCTGGGAACATATGTGATCACCCCCAGCATTGCTGGGGGGCCCCCACCCAGGGAGACCCGCCTTATTCTCCAGTCTCTCCCTGGCCTCCCTTGAAGATGGTGCAATGCCCCGGGCCCCCACTGAGGTCCTCACCCCGAGTAGGGTGCCTGCTGACCCTCTTAAAGCCTGCTAATCATTCACCTGGAAATCGAGCTCACCCAGGGAAATCAGGGATACTAATTAAAGAAACACTGTTTCCTGTAAAGCGTCTACCTGTTACTACCTCAGTGCCCATGAAACCGGGCCGTAGTCCTACTCTTAGCTTTTTGAAATTACTGCTGCCTTTGCTTGTGTGAGCAGTAGCCGACTTGAGTTGCTTTCACAAAGCGACTGCTCCCAATTTAATGTTCTGTAAATGTTGTCCTGAAGCACAGCATCTGGGCTTGTGAGAAAGGAGAGAGGGGTGTGCGTGGGCCTCCCCCTGGCCCCTTCCAACCACTCCTCAAGCTCCCCTGCAGGGGAGAGTCAGGCTTCAGTGACCAAGTGTGAAGTGTAACACGGGTGCTGTGAGGTCCTGCCTCCTCTCCAACACACTGGTTTCGCAGAATGACTTGAGTGATTCTGCACTAGGACTTGACCTTGGAGTGGAAGTCAGGACAATCCGCTAGCAGGATGCTCGGGCGGCAGCATCCCCAGGGGCCATCCTGACCTGCCTGCTCCCGAGTCAGATTTTAAAAAGCGTCATCATGGTGAGCAAGCATTCCTTCTTTAGTGCTTCTTTTAATTTATGTGACCACTGTTTGTTTTCTGTTTTGTATCTTTTTTAAATTGTAAAATTCAATTGTGAAAAACTGTACAAATAAATTATGCATTTTTTTTTCCAAACATGGCAAGCAGAACCAGTCTGCATTTCCGCATCGGGCTTTGATGTCAGGGCAGCCACTGAATGGTGGGTTGGCAGGGGGTGAGGTCAGGTGGGGTGGGGCAGATGTGGTCTCCTGGCTGCCCTGCTGGCCCCCACAGCTTGTCCTGTAGGACAGCAAAGTGAAAGTGTGAAAGTGTTAATTGCTCAGTCATGTCCAACTCTTTGTGACTCCATGGACTGTAGCCTGCCAAGCTCCTCTGTCCATGGGATTCTCCAGGCAAGAATATTGGGGTGGGTAGCCATTCCCTTCTCCAGGGGATCTTCCCAACCCATGGATTGAATCCAGGTCTCCTGCATTCCTGGCAGATTCTTTACCATCTGAGCCACCAGGGAAGGCAGCAGTCCCCAACTTTTTGGCACCAAGGACCAGTTTCACAGAAGACAATTTTCTCATGAACTGGGATGGTTCAGGTGGAGCGATGGGAAGCAGCCGATGAAGTTTCCCATCGCCACTCACCTCTTGCTGTGCAGCCTGGACCAGTACTGATCCTAGGGGCTGGGGACCCCTGCTATAGGAGGTAACCAAGCTCCTTAAGGAGCATCACCTGTACCTCCCATTTCTCCCAGATCTGGACCCTGAGACCCAACTCCCTTCTAGAACTCTCTGCCCAGTGACTCCAGAGTCCTCAGATTCTTCCTTCTCAAACTTGAGTCTAGCATCTCCTTCCCTAAAATTCCTGTGAGCTCACGGCAGCAGAGCTGCTTCCTTAACATGTGTCTCAGCCCCTGGAGTTGTGACCACAGGTAGGAGAGAGAGAGAGGGTAAATGTTTTCCTCCCTGGAAGAGAAATCCACTCATGTTCTTCAAATAGCTCAAATCTGGCAGGTCCCAATGTGTAACAGGTGATTGGAGAGAATTGTCAGTTATGTCAGTTTGTGTTAAAATTACGGTAAAAGTTTAATAAAAAAGTAAAGAAAACACGTTTTGTTAGATAAGATTTTTTTTGTTTTGTTTTTGATGTGGGCCATCTTTAAAATCTTTTATGCTACAATTCCATTACTTTTGCCACGTGATGCTGAGCTGACTCATTGGAAAAGACCCTGATGCTGGGAAAGATTGAAGGTGGGAGGAAAACGGGACGACAGAGGATGAGATGGTTGGATGGCATCACCAACTCCATGGACGTGAGTCGAATCACTCTGGGAGATGGTGAAGGACAGGGAAGCCTGGTGTGCTGCAGTCCATGGGGTCGCAAAGAGTCAGACGTGACTTAGCGACGGAACAACAACAACGAAAGGGGACAAGTAGGGGCAGGTGCCTGCCAGCCACCAGTCTTTGTCACCTGATCGCCACAGAACTTTGTTTTCTGTGGGTTTGCTTAAAGACACCTTACTGGTAGATACTGTCAATTCATTAACATTGAACTCATGGCCAGCAACCCCATAAGTCACTCCTAAAGGACACTTCTCTAGCACACATGTTTTGTCTGGAGGGCACAGCCAGTCTTCCTGCACTTAGGAGATTAGACAGCACTTCCCATTCTGCTTGGGGCCATTTCAACACTGACATCACCATCTGAAAATACAAAAATGCTAAACAACAGGCGCTAAATAAACTGAAAAGGATACTTGTTTACAGTCTGAGCTGAAGCAGGAAGGCAGGGTAGCCATTTTCACACTCAATCAGCCATTCAGTGTTTTTGCTCCTCTGCTGGAGTCCACGAAAGAGCTGCTAGTGTTCATTTGGGGTAACAGATCAACTTTAATGAGTAGGTGGATCTACCGGTAAGGAACCTGTGAATAATGAAGATGGACTGTATCCTAAAAGTGTCCACGTGGCAGGGTAGCTGACATCTTTTTCAGTTGTATTTCTCATTTTGCAGTCCTCCTCCCATGAGTGGCTTTAATTTTGAATGAAGCTGATTTCACTTAAAAGATCCAGCCAGGGAGGGGACTTTCCTGGTGGTCCAGTAGCTAAGACTCTACATTCCCAATGCAGGAGGACTGGGTTTAATCCCAGGGTGGAACAGATCCCACGTGCCACAACGAAGATCAAAGATCCTGCGTGCGGCAACTAACCTAGCGTAGCCAAATGAATAAATATAAACAAACAACAAAGAAAGATCCAGCCTGAATGCTGAAACTAGGGAAATGGATATTTCTGTATTAAACCTTTACAAGAGACAAACATTAATTTGCTTAATATAAATTAACCCAAAATACTAAAGTGGACACATGAGTATTAAAGCCACAAAGGATCACTTTGTGGCTTCTTGCAGCTGGGGAAGTAGGTGAGTTTCCAGGGTAGAGAATGAATTAACTTTGATTCGATTCTCACTGAGCTGTTATGGGAGAGGGCACAGTCCTGCCTTAAACGCAGGTACCTGGTCTGTTCTCAGCACCTCCCTGGTTCTCCTGGGGTTGCCCTGATTTGGCTCGAAATTCAGAGACTTTATTCTTTTGACCAAGGCTTCACCCTGGACCCGAGTTTGTGAAGAGCCACACACACACAAATATACTCCTGGTTGGAGTCCTATCCCACAGCCGCAGTCCTTTTCTGCTCTGGACGTAGAGAGGGTGATATATGATATGGTACAGGCCAGAGCTCTTCTCCCAGTGTGCCCAGTGTTTTAAGAAAAATGTGCAATTTATGCTACTTCCAAAGTAGTTCAGTTCAGTTTGGTCGCTCAGTCATGTCTGACTCTTTGCAACCCCACGGACTGCAGCACGCCAGGCTTCCCTGTCCATCACCAACTCCTGGAGCTTGCTCAAACCCATGTCCATTGAGTCTGTGATGCCATCCAACCATCTCATCCTCTGTCGTCCCCTTCTCCTGCCTTCAATCTTTCCCAGCATCAGGGTCTTTTTCAATGAGTCAGTTCTTCACATCAGATGGCCAGAGTATTGGAGCTTCAGCTTCAGCATCAGTCCTTCCAATGAATATTCAGGACTGATTTCCTTTAGGATGGACTGGTTTGATCTCCTTGTTTTCCACGGGACTTTGAAGAATCTTCTCCAATACCACAGTTCAAAAGCATCAATTCTTTGTTTTAAAAAGTCACTAATGTACCAGCTGTGCCTGCTTTCTCTGTCTCTGCAACCCCATGGACTGCAACCCACCAGGCTCCTCTGTCCATGGGATTCTCCAGGCAAGAATACTGGAGTGGGCTGTCATTTCCTTCTCTGGGGGATCTTCCCTGCCCAGATATCGAACCCACATCTACTCCATTGCAGGCAGATTCTTTACCACTAGGCCACCTGCGAAAGCCCATAATGTACCAGCTATTTCATTTTAAATGAATCAACCCCATAAATATTGGTGTTTGAGTCATCGTTTTGCTATGATTAATGAACCTGAACTCATAATCCCCTGAAAATCCACTGATCACTTGGATCCACTGAACCTTGGAAAGCCAATGTCAGTGCCCCATTAGCTGCTTTTAAGGGCTTCCTGGTTGACCAGTTGGATTGGATTCCTTTCCTCCCACACAGTAACTGATGGTGGGGATTTTCCTGGTTGGCTGCTTTTGTCTTTGCTCTAAGAAGGAAACTAATAAAGGTAGGTGCTTCACAGCATCTTAGAAGATAGTCAAGCAACCAGCAAGTCATTTGGACATGTGCCTGGCATCTCCTACGCCCACTCCCTCCCACAGCATTTACTAAGCACCAGCAGACCCTGTATTCTGGAAAACCGAGGCTTCCTAGTTCTGTCACTTGAATGTTATCTAGTTCCTCTCCTAGCTCTGCTCCAAACTCAGGCCCATACTCTGGGGTCAACTGAGCCCCAGACTTGCCTGGAGAGAGGGTCCCTGAGTACGCGTGATTGCTCTTCTAGTTTAGTCTGCCCAGGTTGATGGACCTTCAAGCCGGCGCTGTGGAGCTGGCTGCAGAATCTGGAGAGGCAGGCTCTGCTCCTGGTGTTGCCCTTCACAGAGGAGATGGGGGACTGGGGTGGGGCGGTGGGGGCTGGAGGATGGGGGGCAGTTCAGCCCCTTGCCTGAGCCCCGCTGCCCTCTGAGTGATGGACTCACACAGAGTGGACTCCAGGCCTGCCTCTGCTTGACTCCTCAACAGATAGGAGGGGAGCCAGTGTACTTCTGCCCTGTCGATGGCCAGTCAGGACAGATCTGAGGGATTCCTGGACAGATCTTTCTGATGAAAGTGAGCACCTTGTGAGTCCCCAGTGGGCTTGTCCCCCAAGGAAACTTCTGTTCTCTGAAATATTATCGGCTTTCTTCCCCCATCTATCTAGGAATCTCTAGGAAAACTATAACAGCAAAGAAGAATCCTTGGCAACAGTGACACCTCTCTTTCTGGTCGAGGCAGATTCTATGGGACGCCTGATACTGGAGCAGTTACTTAGCCAGCCACGAGGGGGCAGCAGCTCCAAGTCTCAGAGCATCCCTTCTCGTACACTTGTTCAGTCGCTCAGTCCATCTCTTTGCAACCCCATGGACTGCAGCACGCCAGGCCTCCCTGTCCCCCACCGTCTCTTGGATCCTGCTCAAACTCATGTCCATTGAGTCGTGATGCCATCCAACCATCTCATCCTCTGTTGTCCCCTTCTCCTCCTGCCTTCAATCTTTCCCAGCATCAGGGTCTTTTCTACTGAGTTAGCTCTTCGAATCAGGTGGCCAAAGTATTGGCGCTTCAGCTTCAGCATCAGCCCTTCCAATGAATATCCAGGACTGATATCCTTTAGGATTGACTGGTTCAATCTCCTTGCTGTCCAAGGGACTCTTCAAGAGTCTTCCCCAACACCACAGCTCAAAAGCATCAGTTTTTCAACTCTCTGCCTTCTCTATGGTCCAGCTCTCACATCCATACATGACTACTGGAAAAACCATAGCTTTGACTATACAGGAGCAAGCATCCTTTAATTTCATGACTGCAGTCACCATCTGGAGTGATTTCGGAGCCCAAGAAAATAATACATAAATAATCTTGTACAGAAATTCTTGCATCGTCCCAACCTTTGAGGATGGTGGAATCCTGAGTGTCAGAAGGAGCCAGGGGTGGGGGTGGGGCAAGGGCTGGATGGGAGGGGACAGTGCAGCTAGTCCACCTCTTCCAACAAGCTGTTGTCCAGCTTGGCCTGGGAGTGAATGGACAGCTCATGAAGCAGCCACTCCCTTTCTGGCTGGGTGTCTGCATGTCCCCATGGCTGCCTAGTCCAAGGAGGCCAGTCGGGACCCTGCTCTGCTCCTTTTGGACAACACGTGGTTAATATTCTGCCTTCTCACCTTCCAGACCAGAACAGCATCTGCTGTAAAATCCTCCTAGGTGGGCAGTGACCTCTTTCGACTTAGGCTTTCACCTTTCAGCTCCACACTAGGTGGCCAGCAATTAAGCAGACTGGATGCTTGATCAGCATACATTATAAACCACAAATGCCGATTGCTTCACCTTCTGCCCCATTTCTTTAACTTTATTCCCCATTTCCCTTCTAGCCTCTTAGAAATAACCCACCACGTTCTTTTGTTCAACCATTCCTTCTGACCTGACCCAGTACAGAGGGCAGCCTTAGTGTCCACTGATTGCCCCACAGATTCCCACCTGCTATCATTTTCAAATGTCTCCCAAATAAAGAAGGTGTCAGAGAGGGTTTCCTGATGGCACAGTGGATAAAAATCCACCTGCCAAGGCAGGAGACACTGGTTTGATCCCTGATCTGGGAAGATCCCATATGCCTAGGAGCAATGAAGCCCATGCACCGCAACTAACTGAAGCCCACGTGCCTTAGAGCCCGTGCCCCACAAGACAAGCCACCACAATGAGAAGCCACAGCTATAAGAGGCCCGCATAGCACGACTACGGCGTAGCCCTCACTCGCCACAATCAGAGAAAGCCCGAGTGCAGCAATGAAGACCCAGTGCGAGCAAAATAACAATAAAATAAATAAACATTAGAAAAGAAAGTGTCAGAGAAATGTCTGGTAGAAAGAAGTGTATTACAAATTGAAGAAATAGGCTTCTGTATGCATTCACAAGTGTGGCACTCATGTTCCTAAAACATGGGGTGTGAAAGGCTATTACAGCAATTGGAATGACCCTTCTACAGTACTGTGTGGGGATCATTAACTGACAGAGGCGAGGAGAGAGTTCAGGGATGGGGCAGGGTGGGCATGAAGCATCGAAGGAAATCACCTGATGCTTGAAGCCAGTGTGCTTATCCACTAAGAGACAGCAGAGACTATGGCCGCAGGCTGACCACTGACGCATCTGTGAAACGGGCAGCTGAGGGCGTGCGGCCGTCAGGGGAGCTGTCGGCGGTCCGCTCCCTGGAGACCCTGGGCTGCACGGAGGGCGGGTTCAGCCCGGGAACTTGGCGAGCCGCTGCCGAGCGCGGGACAGCCGCTCCAGCCGCTCCTTCAGGAACTTCCTCTTGTCTCTGGTGTCGGTGCGCTCCTTCAGCAGCCAGTCGTACTGGTCCTTGTCCTGGAGCAGCTGCAGCATGCTCTTCTTGAGCTGCTCGCCATACGTCCGGAGCACGAAGAACTGGATGATCAAGGGGATGTGGCCGGAGATGCGGGTGCTGACCTCCTGCGAGGAAGGAAGGCGCAGTTCACACGAGGGTGAGGGGCCGCGCCCTGACTTCAGCACAGCACCCCGGCAGGGACCCAGACCCCGAGGGTGCACAGTCCCCGCTTGGGTTTCAAACCCACCCGCATCCTCTGTGATCTGGG
Source organism: Bubalus bubalis (assembly GCF_019923935.1). Classification (NCBI taxonomy): domain Eukaryota; kingdom Metazoa; phylum Chordata; class Mammalia; order Artiodactyla; family Bovidae; genus Bubalus; species Bubalus bubalis. The sequence goes on along the minus strand of NC_059157.1, from coordinate 186,542,943 downwards.
CAGCACCAGGCTAGGGACCAACCCCGACTCTGGGCTCCCGCCAGCCTCTCCTGACCACTAAATGGTTACTTCTGATGCAAGAGGGCAAAACGTGCCCTAGGAAGGTAAATGCACGGAGTACAAAAAGTACAGAGGACAGGCTTGTGGACAGTCTGTGGGTGGGAGGAATTGAGAGTAGCATTTAAACATATGCATTACCATGTGTAAAATACATAGCTAATGAAAAGTTGCTATATAACACATGGAGCTCAACTCCATACTCTGTGATGACCTAGTGGGTAGGATGGGGGTGAGGGAATGGGAGGGAGGTTCAAGAGGGAGGGGACATATGTGTATTTACAGATGATTCTTGTTGTATGGCAGAAATCAACACGACATTGTAAGCAATTATCCTCCAATTAAAAATAAATTTAAACAAACCTGCATTTTAAAATTATTTACAACTCTCCCTAAAAGATTCTATAACCTCTTTTTTTTTGTTTTAAATCAAGGCTGAAATTATTTAGCATAAAAGGGGGTGGGCTATCAAAAGCCACAGAAGGGAGCCCTCTGAGTTCTAAGCATGCTGGAAGTCACTTTCAACTTTACTTTCTCCCTCTTCCTGAGGGAGTCCTTCCTGAGACAATACCCACTTCCCACCTCACCCATGTCCTCTGCTTCCTTTTGGTCTATTAAAAAAATTATCCAAAGAATAAATTTAATCAGATTAATGAAAAAAGGCAGACACCCAAATGAACTTTTCAGCCAACCCGATATTAATTTGCTTTACTTGACTATTTTCCTTTGTTTCTGCTGGACTAGGCAAAGAAAGAGATTCTCCCTCTAGACCCTCAAGAAGGCACCCAGCCCTGCTAACATCTTGACTTTATCCAGTGAGGATCATACTTGATAGGAAAAGTAGGGCGTTCTCATTAAAGTCAGGACAGGGCAAGGCTGTCTGCTGGTCTACTGTGGTTTCAAGTTGCACTGAAAGGACCAGATGGGGCAAGAAAAGTTTGAGGTATAAAAACTGGAAAGATCAGGGAGAGTGTAAAACCACCACTGTCTGCAGAGGGATGAGTGTTGGGAAAACTCAGGAGAAACAGATGTAAAACCACCACAGACAGTTTAAGAGAATCAGCATGGTTAACAAATGTAAGAGAACATACAGAAATTGACCAATGAGATGTCATGGAAGAAAAGTCTCATTGATAGGAGGTACAAAGATGAGAAAAGAAGTAGGAATAAACTCCAGACATGTGCACCACCTACACAAAGAGAACTTTAAACACTTTTGAGACTCCCCAAAAGGATATATAAGAAGGAACATCAGGGGTCTCCTGATGTTCTTGGATAGGAAATTTAAAGGCACAAAGGTGCCAATTCCGTCACTGCAGGTAGAAATTCTTCTGAGGAAGGACTTTGGCCTGTGGTCTGCAGATTTGGTACCTGCCTGGCTTTCTGCATGGCTTGTCCTACCTACCTTGGACTTGATGAGCCAGCCTCCATAATTGTATAAGCCAGTTCCTTTTTTTATACTTATAGATATAAAACAAGCCCTAGCCTTTCCCTAGATATAATGGTCAGTTTCATGTGTCAGCTTGACTGGGTTGTAGACCCACTTATTCAATGGAACTCTCATCTAGGTATCTCTGTGGAGATATTTTGTAGATGTGGTTAATAGTTCCAATCAGTCAATTTTAAGTAAGAAGATCATGAGAAACGCTGGACTGGAAGAAACACAAGCTGGAATCAAGATTGCCGGGAGAAATATCAATAACCTCAGATATGCAGATGACACCACTCTCATGGCAGAAAGTGAAGAGGAACTCAAAAGCCTCTTGATGAAAGTGAAAGTGGAGAGTGAAAAAGTTGGCTTAAAGCTCAACATTCAGAAAACGAAGATCATGGCATCTGGGCCCATCACTTCATGGGAAATAGATGGGGAAACAGTGGAAACAGTGTCAGACTTTATTTTTGGGTTCTCCAAAATCACTGCAGATGGTGATTGCAGCCATGAAATTAAAAGATGCTTACTCCTTGGAAGGAAAGTTATGACCAACCTAGACAGCATATTCAAAAGCAGAGACATTACTTTGCCAACAAAGGTCCGTCTAGTCAAGGCTATGGTTTTTCCTGTGGTCATGTATGGATGTGAGAGTTGGACTGTGAAGGCTGAGCGCCAAAGAATTGATGCCTTTGAACTGTGGTGATGGAGAAGACTCTTGAGAGTCCCTTGGACTGCAAAGAGATCCAACCAGACCATTCTGAAGGAGATCAGCCCTGGGATTTCTTTGGAAGGAATGATGCTAAAGCTGAAACTCCAGTACTTTGGTCACCTCATGCGAAGAGTTGACTCATTGGAAAAGACTCTGATGCTGGGAGGGATTGGGGGCAGGAGGAAAAGGGGACGACAGAGGATGAGATGGCTGGATGGCATCACTGACCTGATGGACGTGAGTCTGAGTGAACTCCGGGAGTTGGTGATGGACGGGGAGGCCTGGTATGCTGCGATTCATGGGGTCGCAAAGAGTTGGACACAACTGAGTGACTGAACTGAACTGAACTGAAAGAAGATCATCCTCAAGAATGTGGGTGGGCCTCACCCAATCATGTGAAGGCTTTAATATGTGTGTATGTGTGTGTGTGTATTACTCACTCTCAAAGGTTCTGCCAGGCAGCACAGGGCGGTGAGCTTGGCTGCAGGAGAAGCCAAGGGGGCACAGGGCTGTCCTCGCTTTGCCCTTTACTGGCTTCACACACACCCATGCACATCCCAAGGTCTGCAGAGTCTGACCGTTTGAGCTTTGTTGCTCAGAGTGTATCCCCATCCAGCAGCATAGCATCCTCTGAGAGCCCCTCAGTAATGCAGAACTGTGCCCCATCTCAGACTTGCCCCGCTACCACCACATCTGCATCTCTGGAAGATCCTGGAGAGGTGTGAACATGGTTGGTGTGAGATGCTCTGCCTGAAGTGATGGAGACATCTGGTAAACCAGGAGGCTGCCATTTGTCTTCCTGTCCAGACTTTCACATCCCCCCGGGCTCTGAGTTATGCATCCTTCCCCAGGTGAATTAGATGGACCCTCAAGTTATTTGAAACGTAAGGTGCATGTGCTACATTGCTCAGTCATGTCCAACTCTTGTGAAACCCTATGAACTACAGCCTGCCGGGCTCCCCTGTCTGTGGGATTCTCCAGGAAAGAATTCTAGAATAGGTTGCCATGCCCTCCTCCAGGATATCTTCCTGACCGAGGCATTGAACCCACGTCTCTTACATCTCCTGCCATGGCAGGTGGGTTCTTTACCACTAGTATCACCTGGGAAGCCCAAAATGTAGGGAAGCAATCAAAGAACAAGTCTCTGTGAACAGCAGCTTCTCCAGGGCCAGTGGTCACTGCCTTCTATGCTTCTCCTGCTGAATATTCACAAGAACCCTGGGAGGAGGTAACCACATTACTTCCTTTTAGAGAGGAAAGCTAAGGCTCAGAGAGGTTAAATAACTTGACTGGGTCCACACAGCCAGCCCAAACCAGATGCAGATGGCTCTAAGTAACAACTCTTTTCATGTCTGATTGAATTGCTTCTACAGAGGCTTACCAAGGGCTGAAAGATGGGGCTGGTGGTCCCCTTACAGAGATAAGACTGAAGAGACAGGCTCTTCATTCTCAGAGACAGAGAATGGATGAGAAGCACTGTCCTGAGACTAGCAGACTCACCTGGTGGTACGCGGTCAGGTGTTGAAAGATCTCATCTGTGGAGGGCTCTGAGACCTGGGATTGGAAGTAATGGTTTGATTTTTTGTTCTTTTCTTCTTCTGCCTCCTTCTCTCTGACCTGTTGCAATGCACGCCGGTACACCTGGTCCTGGCAGTAGACCAACTGCTCCATTTGGAAATGTAGTCGGATGGACTTCTCAGCTTCATTTTCTTGTTCTGATCGAATGTCTTCAATTTTGCACTATAGCAAAGGAGAAACACAACAGAATTTCCATCTAGAAACAAATCACTGGGTCAGAGGACAATAGCCCCACTGCAAAGGCCACCCCTAGCAGGTGCCATCTAGGAAAGGGCTGGTGGTTTTGGAGCAGCCTTCTGCCCCCACAATAGCTTCTCTGGGCAGGGAGTGGGACTTCCCATTCTGGCTGAGGGTCAGAGTTTCCCAGGAAGCCTGAGCCACACAGATGACCAGACCGTGCATCCCCAGGGCCTGGGAACCTGCATGGGCTCTGTTCTCAGGCCTGATTTCCAGCTTTTTTCCTTTTCCCTTTTACAGACTTTTCCATCTGAGGAGGAGAAATATTTTTCTACCAGAGAGCTCACAGGGATAAGATGGGAGCCAGATTCCATCAGTCAAATTGCACATATTCCATGTGCCTGGGGTTTAGAGGAACTGGCTGCCAGAAAGTCAAAGAGGGGACCCTTCACACAGAAAGTTACCTGGACCCCCTGGCTTCACTGAATGCAAGAGTGTGATGTCAAGTGTGGTCCTAAATCTTCTCTATGTTCCTTCTGACTAAGAGGGCACTCTTAGTCCTAGTCGTAGATGAGGAATCAGAGGCCCAGGCAGGTTAAGAAGCCACAAGACCTCCAGTTTGCAAAAGGCAGAGCCAGTCTTCCCATCTCTGCTGGGTGCTGGGTCTAAGGTTGGTGTCCCCACCAGATTCATGCACTGAAAGCCTAATCCTCAACAGGATGGAATTTGGAGGTGGGAGGTCTTTGGGAGGTAATTAGGTCATGAGGGTGGGGCCCCCACAAATGGGTTAGTGACCCTCTGAGAAGAGATCCCAGGGAGCTCTCTCTCTACCTCTGCCCCCAGCCTCCTGTTTCGTGAAGACGCCAATGAGAAGGCCACCAGCACCTCCATCTGGGATTCCAGTCTCTTGGACTATGAGAAATATTAAGTGTCTGCAGTGGTATTAGCTATGCAGCCCAAGCCAGGACAAGGGGGAGTCCCTGTTCCTAGATTGGACGAGCCGTTCCTATTTGGTTTCCTCGATGAGTTTCCAGGTTCAGGACCATTCTCTTCAGCTGTAACAGGGTTCCACACTTACTGTGGCTCTCCTCTGTTCCTGTGACTAAATATTTTCCTTCTGAATTCTTTCTCTTTCACTCCCTCTTACTGCCTTTAACGAGACATCATCGCTCATATCTTAAATTCACTATTGATCTTGACTATTTGCTTCTCCAAATACACAATAAAGGTTGAACAGTCTTAATCTAAGAAATCTTTTTCTAATGTCAGGCCTACATTTTTTTTTTTTTAAAGTAACTTAATGGTCAGTTTTACCTTGGCAGTTCGGTGGAGGTTGAAAAATTCATTAAAGTGTCTTCCTGAAACATTTGTGAAGGTATTCCGGATTATATCTGGTGAAAGAAAGACAGAGAAGTCCAGTCTTGCTGGAAAGACCCATGACTTCATAAATTGCAAAAAATAAGAGGGTAAAACAGCAGAAACAGTTCCCTGCCTCCCTCTTCCCCAGCCCCAATCTTCTCTTTCTTTCTGAAGGAAGAAGGTGTGCTTTCTTACTCAAAAACATCCTGGAGGAATTTTAAAAATCTAAATGTCCACTGAAATATTTATCTGATGTTTACATTTTCTTCCTAAGTATAAATAGTTGCAAAGAATGCAATTTCTGTTATTATAAATACATTAATATTTATAGTAAAACACATCACTTTTTAAAATACATCAATGGAATCAAAATAGCTCTGTTATCCATTTGAAACAAATAGGTGAACAAACTCTCATTTCAATCAGAAAACTTACATTATTTCATTTTATTTTTGAAACTGATATTTCCACTTGACTTCCTCACAGAATGTTATCTTAGTGTGATGTACAGTATCTTTATGCTTGGAAATTTTTTTTGGCCACACTGTGAGGCATCTGGAATCTTAGTTCACTGACCAGGGAGTGAATGCTCACCCCTGTAATGGAAGTGCAGAGTCCTAACCACTGGACCAGTGCTAACCACTGGCTGCTATGCTTGGAAATCTTTTGGCTACATATCACATTTTTCTAAACAGAAATAGGTATATATAGACTTTTTAACATTTTTCTGAAGAATTTTCAGAAAGCCTTGAAGCATTACACAAGAATTTTCTTTAAGACTGACTGAAGAATGCACAATTGATCAACAAGACACAATTACAGATTTTGGTTTATAGTTATTAAGCCCGAAGGTAAAATTTAATTAGAAATACCAGGGAAACCACTTGGACTTCCCTGGTGGCTCAGTGGATAAGAGTCCGCCTGCCAACGCAGGGGATGCAAGTTCAATCCCTGGTCCAGGAAGATCCCACAAGCTGAGGAGAAATTAAACCTGTATATCACAACCACTGGGGCCCATGAGCCGCACCTACTGAGCCCACGTGCTGCACCTACTGAAGCCCACAGGCCCTAGAGCCCACGCTCCTCAACAAGAGAAGCCACCGAAATGAGAAGCCCGCTCACAGCAACTGGAGAGTAGCCCCCGCTCGCCACGACTGAGAAAGACTGCACAGCAAGGAAGACCCTGTGCAGCCAAAAATAAATAAAAGGGCAAAGTAAACAAAAAAGAAATACATGTCTTATCAACTGTGAAAAGGCTGTCCTCCCTTCACCCCTATGGATCCTCAAGATTACGACTTGATGCTAAAATGAGACAGTTGAAGCCTGAGTGAGGAGGGTGTCGGCCAAGGAGATGACAGAGAAGAGATTCAGTAAGCTCAGAGCAGTAAACAGGAAACCAGGGAGCGAAGACTCTCGAGGAGAAGGGGGCGGTGAGTACTGCAGGGGACCGTGCGTCTCCCCCACAGTGCCGACATGGCTTGCGATCGGCAGGTGACCACGGTGACACCGTCTCAGGCTCATGCCGCACTTTAGAGGCTCAGCCCACTCCCATCATGTACAGCTGTTTAGTCAACCTTACTTCTCAGAGATTTCGAATAAACAATAGTGTTTTGAGATTGTGAAGTATGCAAAGTGGTGGAGTAGAGGGAGGTGAGGTATGATAAGAAACATACATCTGGTTCTTGTCCCTGGTTCCTAACACAGCTCTTAAACCCCTTAGAATATCCTGGGTGATGGGAGCATCGCTTGTTCTAACAAGGTGGCCCTAGACAGCTTCAGGATGGGGCTGGTCACCAGAAAGACCAAGCCTTTGATTAGAAGCCTGGAACTTCCAACCCAGCTTCCCCCTTCTCCCCAACTTCTGGGGGCTAGGGGAGGGGCTGGAGATTGAATTAAAAATTGATTATGCTCCCATGGGATAATTGATTGTGTCTGTGTGTGGGTGTGTGTGTGTGTGTGTGTGTGTTGATAGCTCAGTTATGTCCGACTCTTTGTGACCCCACGGACTGTAGCCCTCGGGGCTCCTCTGTCCATGGAATTCTTCAGGCAGGAATACTGAAATGGGTTGCCATTCCTTTCTCAAGGGGATCTTCCTGATGCTGGGATCGAACCCAGGTCTCCCTCATTGCAAGCAGACTCTTTACCATCCGAGCCACCAGGGAAGCTGTATAATTGATTATACCTTCATAAAAACCCTTAATGACGGCTCAAAGATAGCCAGGCTGGTGAACATGACCACATGCCAAAAGGGTGGTCCCGCCCTCACCACTCCTCCAACAGACGCACTTGTAACCCGCCCACATCACACACTATGCATATCATTCATTTGCAACCTTTCATTGCAAACTTGCAATCTTTCATATCCTACACCAGTAAACTGGTGTGTGCGTGTGTGCTCACTCAGTCTTGTCCCATTCTTTGTGACCCCAGGACTATACTCTGCCAGGCTCTTCTGCCCATGGGATTCTCCAGGCAAGAATACTGGAGTGGGTTGCCATTCCCTTCTCCAGGTGAACTTCCCCACCCTGGGATGGAAGTCCCGTGTCTTTTGCGGCTCCTGCATTGGCAGGCGGATTCCTTACCACTGAGCCACCTGGGAAGCCCCACTAATAAACTGGTAAAGGTAAGCAAATCCTTTATAGCAAACCAGTAAAGTAGAGTATGCTCCTGAGTTCTGTGAGCTGTTCCAGCTGAGTATGGAACCCCAGGAGTGGGTGGTGGGAACTGTGACTTATAGCTGGTCACTTAGCAGTACAGGAGTCTCAGACACGGAGCTGCCATCCACAGAGGCTGGTCTTGTGAGCTGAGCTGTGGGTCTGTGTGAACTCCAGGCAGTTAAGTGTCAGAAGGGGAATGAATTGTTGGACACCCAGTTACAGTCTGGAGAAGACTAGTTGGGTTGCTTGTGTTGGAAAACACCCCAGCAGGAGGTACTGGCTTTGACCGTGTCCTAGAAAAATTGATAAAATGCCTAAAGTAAAACCAAGAACCCACCTGTCACTGTGCGCAGCATGTCCACAGCAGGCTCTTCCAGAACTCTGACCTGCTTTTTTATGATGGTCTCAAATGTCTTGTAATTCACAAACCCTGGCAACTCTCTGCCACGATACCGTTTTTCAAATTGCTTGATTTCTTTACGTATGGCTTCAAAACCTACAGAAGGAAAGGATAGCTCTGAATTATTTTGCAAAAATAACCTTGCTTGTTTGGCTGAACACAGTAGCATTCTGACCTTCCTGAAAATACAGAGGAGCAAGAAAAAAAATCAAATCTGATTTTCAAAATGAAAAAGATTCAAGGATTGCAATAAAGAAACAGATTTTGAGATAACTGTCCTTAGTCATCTCAAGATGGCATGTGTAAAGCCAGGGAAGGACACTGAAAAATAGCAAATGCAGACACTTACTAAGACAGTTTTAAAAAATTTTGGCTGCACACCACAGCATGTGGGATCTTAGTTCCTTGACCAGGAACTGAACCAGGGCCCCCTGGTTCAGCTGGACTCCATCTTCAGCATTGGAAGGTGGAGTCTTAACCACTGGACCACTGGGGAAGTCCCAAGACATATTCTGGAAAAGGTAACTTGAGTAGGAAATTTGGTAAATCAAATTTGATTTTGTAAAGAAAATTGTATCATAGAATACTATGACCTGCAGACACTTTAAAAAATAGAAATGGAGACTTTCCTGGTGGTCCAGTGGTTAGGACTCTGTGGGCACAGTGCAGGGGGTGAGGGTTTGATCCCTGGTCGGGGAGCTAGCATCCCACATGCCACTCGAGGTGGACCCACTTAAAAAAAAATAAAGAAATGACCATAACGCCAGCTGGAGTCAGTGACTCAGCATATATTCCCAGGTTGCAGTAGGAGTAAAATGTATTTATAAACCAGAGGGATAATACAGTTGGATTATTAATGTGATATGTTATCACTGTTTACTACATAAAGCACTTAATTTTTTCTCTATATTCTTGGAATTCTTTTTACTCTAAACAAACTAGGGTGTGAAGAACCTCCTTCATGGGGTGGGGGGAGGATGATTCAGAAGGACTAAGGTTCCTTCTTTTTGAAGAACTAACCAGGGATGGTAGCCTGGTTACCCGCTTTTGGTTAGGAGATACTTTCTGAAAGGCATTTAAAAAAATTAAGATTTAATTGGCATACCATAAATTCACCATTATTAAAGTATATATTCACAAAGTGGTGCAAACATTACCACTATCTAATTCTCAAGCATTTCCACCACCCCAGGGAACCCTGTTTCCATCAGCACTCACTCCGCATTCCCTCTATCCAGCCCCTGAAACCACTAATCCACTTTCTATTTCTATGGACTTGCCTGTTTTGAACATTGCATGTAAATGGAACTGTACATCCTGTGGCCTTTTGTGTCTCACTTCTTCCACTTAGCATAAGGGCCACTCTAGTACATGTGAGATGGGATTTAACTTGCATTTCTGATGGCTAACAATATTGTGCATCTTGTCTCGTGCTTATTAGCCATGTGTGTGCGGGTGCTCAGTTGTGTCTGACTCTTTGCCACCTCATGGACTGTAGCCCCTGAGGCTCCTCTGTCCATGGGATTTCCCAGGCAAGAATCCTGGAGTGGGTTGCCATTTCCTCTTCCACGGGATCTTCCCAACCCAGGGAGGAAACTCATGTATCCTGCATTGGCAGGAGTATTCTTTACCACTGACCACTGGGAAGACAATCTTATTAGCCATACCTGTATATTTTTTCTTTTTGAGGAATGTCTATTCCAATCCTTTGTCCATCTTTAAATTGAATTATTTCTCTTTTTGTTGTTGAGCTGTAAGAGTGCTTCACATATTGTAAATACAAGTGAGTGAGTACTAAGTCACTTTAGTTGTGTCCAGCTCTTTGTGACTCTATACTGTAGCCCACCAGGCTCCTCTGTCCAGGGGATTTTCCAGGCAAGAATACTGAAGTGGGCTGCCATTTCCTTCTCCGGGGGATCTTCCAGAACCAGGGATCAAACTCACAACTCTAGGTCTCTTGCATTGCCAGGCAGGTTCTTTACCACTAGCACCACCTGGGAAGTGAAGTCCTATAAAGACTAGACCCTTATCATATACATGATTTTTAAATACTTTCTCCAGTTCTGTGGAATGTCTTTCCACTTTCTTAATCGTGTTCCTGGATAGTGTTCTTTGATATGCACACAAGTTTTAAATTTTGATGAAATCCAATATATCATTTTTTCCCTTGTGTTGCTTCTGCTTCAGGTGTCCTAGCTAAAGAGACCAATACCTAATCCCAAGGTCACAAAGTTTTAAACCTATGCTTTCTTCTAAGAGTTTTACAGGTTTGGCTTGTACACTTTGGTTTTTGATCCATTTTGAGTTTATTTTTGGATAGGAGGTGCATTAGGGGTCCAAATCAATTCTTACATTTGGACACCCAGTGATATGGAACTGATCATTTGTTGGGAGGAATTTATCGTTTTAAAAAATGAGCCATTTTTCTCACAGGCTGTCTGCCATAAGCACTTTTGCCATAAAAACCTGGCCAGGTAATGCCACGAGGGAGCTTCTGGAAGCCAAAAACTATTGTTTTCTTTGAAACGGGTTAGCATGGTGCTCCCCTTCCCCGACATAAGAACATGCTGCACAGCAGGTGTACAAGTCTCCGCTCACAGACTTGGCTCCTGTAAGAAGCACAAGGGGATGACAGAGGATGAGGTGGCTGGGTGGCATCACAGACTCAACGGACATGAGTTTGCGCAAACTCTGGGAGATCGTGAAGGACAGAGGAGCCTGGTGCATTGCAGTCCATGGGGCCGCAGAGAGTCGGACACGACCGAGCCACTGAGCAACAGCAACAAGTGACACAAAGACTGTGGACGTGCGACAAGTGACCACCCCACGAATGAGTGTCCTGGACTTTGGTCCCCAAGGTTCACATCCTACCCTGCCCTCTGTGCCCTCTGCCAGGGAATAAAGGTCCAGCCTCTGAATTATGTAGAAACTCCCTTGATTTCTCTCCCCATGTTCATTATTCAAAGCCAAGGAGGACTGTCAGTCTGAACCTCTGCTCAGTTTAAATAAATCATGAAACCACCACCATCGCCTACTGCCCCCCTCCACCATCAGATTGTTGGAATAAAAGCAGATTGAAAGTTCCCTCAGCTGCTGCAGTTTTCTCATTGGTCAATATATGATTTAGTTTAGGCTTCTTAAAATAGTAAATAAAAAAAAAATTTCAAATCACATTTTCTACTTTTCTTAGACTCTGGAGGATTTGATGATGCAAGGTGGTACCCAAGATGCTGCTGTATTTTCTTTTTGCCACTGCAACTATAAGGGCTTCCCAGGGAGCACAGTGGTAAAGAATCCACCTGCCAACCTGGAGACATGGGTTTGATCCCTGGGTTGGGAGGTTGCCCTGGAGGAGGAAATGGCAACCCATTCCATTAGTCTTGCCTGGGAAATCCCACAGACAAAAGAGCCTAGCAGGCTACAGTCCGTGGGGTTGCAAAGCGTCAGAGCCTAGCAGGCTACAGTCCGTGGGGTTGCAAAGCGTCGGATGACTGAGCAACTAAACAGTGACTATAAGATCCATTACAGGACATGTCAGGTTTCAAGGCCTCAGTGGATTACCCACTGGATTATTTCAGGGGCAGCACCAGTGGGAACACAAAGGGCTCGACATACATGGAAAGGTCACCTGCTCCCTGTTGAGGGAAAACTGAGTCTTCTAAGAGTCATGACTGGCATGGGCCATTGAACCTGCATCTTCTCTCAGGTGTCCTCTGAAGTCTGAACCTTATGCTTGCTGGCCTGAGTTCAGGGACTTGAAACAGCACATGTGGCTTTCACGCTGCCAAGTCCTTACTCTGACCGTCCTTGACCACCGTCATCACCCACCTCCCCCAGCCTTGGACTCAGCTCAACTTGACGTGTTTACCGTGGTGCCTCAGACTCACCTTCTTCGAAATTTTTCTCAACCACAGCACTCCATTTGCAGAACTCAGTTCGTACTTTGGTAAACAGTCGGGAGTCATACTGCTCCACGAATTCCTCCCCTTCTATTGTTGAGATGATCTCTTTATTAAATGTATCAATTTTCTGCCAAGAAGAAAAAAAAGAATCAGCAGAGATATTCTAAACAGAGCAAGGGAGTTTGGCAGTCGTGTGCATGGGTGAGTCCCTCTTTGCTGTCTCTCAGGCCAGGTGGGAGGACAGGAGAGAAGAAGCTTAGGCAGCAGACAACCCCAAACTCCCCTCACAGCCTGGGGGGGTCCCCAGTGAGGGAACGCACTTGAGGAAGAGCCAATAGCATGCATGGGGTGGTCCACCACTCCCTGCCCACCTTCTAACTCCGGGCCCGTTTTGGTGCTAAGTGGGCAGAACGCATTTGGATCAGCTTTAGGGAAGTGAAGACAGATGAGCGTGACACCCAGAACCCCTGTGGACAGTGATGCACAACTCCCCGGCTTGGCACCACTGGCAGTCCTCACCTCGATCAGAGAGAACATTTTCTCACTTTCTTCTTCTGGGATGTCCTTGCCATACTTCTGTAACTCCTCTGTTATTCTCTGGTGAGTCTCCTTTATTTGATTTTCCAACAGGGGCAGAGTTTTCTGAGAAAAACAACAGAAAGACATAAATATGAAGAGGGAATGAGCTGTGGTTGGCGATGGGGAAGGGCTAGGGTTAGGCCAGTGCTTGCAAGAAGCTCATTTTTAATTAAGCTGGGTGGGTAGTTTATCAGCATCCCACCCAACATGTGATCCTCTGACAGGCAATAGCCATACCCCCTGGGAGCATCCCAGGCCACATCCACAGCCCCTGAATCTGAGCCCACATCTTAACAAGATGTCCAGGCGGTCCGTGTGTGTCAACATGCTTTAGCTTTGCACTTGCAAGACTCTGTTCAGCTCTGCGTGCACTTACACAAATGTGCATGATGAGTTCACTGGTCAGTCTTTCTGCCAGGCAGGGGATAGTGGCCTTCCCTTCCTCCAGAAGGTCCCTGCAAGAGAAGACAACATTCATGTCCACCTGGGTCTAGCCAGAAAACGCAGGTTGGCTCTCTGTCGCTCGGGAAAGCCAAAGTAAGTGCAGTTACTTCCCACTGGATGGCATGTCCTGCAACTGGATCACACAGAATCATGACTGAATTTTTGTAATGTTGCATATTTCGAAAATGGTATAGAATGATCCCTTCCAGCTGATATATTAAATGTGTCTTATGACACCTGACTACAAATGGTCTTTATAAAAATTCACATATCACCTAGAGATATGTTTCCATAACATGCACATACCCTTCTGTATACACAGTGCATATTGGTACTGGGCTTCATGAAAATATATTGACAGATATTTACACAGGTGCATGGATGAAGCCTGAACTGGGGGACCCACCCTTCTCCAAAATGACAACTTAAACCATGAGCTGCGTGGGGAAGGAGATCAAGCCCTCCTCTCACTCTTTCCAAATATGTGTTTGTAGAGTGAGCTACTACACAGTTTTCCACATGTTAAAGGACTTTTTAGGATGAAGGGCAGCCAGGGAACATGAGTTCACACACGTCTTTGCAAGAGTACACTCATACCTAAGTTTCAGCTTCTGTACCTGTCGAATTTTTAATTGTGGGAAAATATACATAAAATTCACCACTTTAATAATTTGTAAGTGCACATGTGTGAGCTAAGTCACTTCAGTTATATCTGACTCTTTGTGACCCCATGGAAGGTAGCCCAACCGGGCTCCTCTGTCCATGGGATTCTCCAGGCAGGAATACTAGAGTGGGTTGCCATGCCCTCCTTCAGGGGATCTTCCTGACCCAGGGATCAAACCTGCATCTCCTGCATTGGCAAGTCAGTTCTTTACTCACAAGTGGGGAGTGCCACTTGGGAAGCCTGTAGGCACACATTCAGTGGCATTAAGTACAATTACATTGATGTGTGACCATCACCACCATCTACCTCCAGAAACAGCGCATCTTCCCCACCTGAAACTCTGTCCCCATTAAGCATCTCCCCACCCCCTCCCCCAGGTCCTGTCTCTATGAATTTACCCCTTTAGGGACCTTGTATAAGAGGAATTATACAGTGCTTGTCTTTTCATGACTGGCTTATTTCACTGAGCATAGTGCCCTCAAGGTACAGCCGTGTTATAGCAGGTGCTAGAATTTTCTTCCTTTCTAAGGCCAAATTTTATTCCACTGTGTGGATAGAATTTTTTTAATCCATTTTGGATAAACATTGTGTTTATCTATCAGTGGTCACTCAGCTTGCTTCCATGTTTTTTTTTAGCTATTGTGAATAATGCTCCTATGAACACAGGACTGCAGGGATCTCTTCTGAATTATGTGTCTCTGCAGGCTTCTGGGAACATCAAATATGATAATGTTTACAAAGGACATGCGTCTCCTCCCACATACACATGTGCACACACAAGGGATCTCAGTGAATGTGTCATTTTTTTTCCTCAACATCTTATAAGAATCTTTTTATTGGCATCTCCTTGGCACAGCCCTATAATGGTTGCTAGCACTGTGATCTCTTATTCTAGTTTGTCCATACAAATCCCATGATTTTCAACATGTACATTCCACAGTCTTCACAATTAAAAACAAATCTGGGCTGAACATGCTTTAGGGGACATCACTGAACACATCTCTGATTGCTTGCCTGTGTGGAATTCCTAGAAATGGAACTCAGCCTTAGGGACACCTGTGTGATCTCAGCACACACCATTGGCAGCAGAGATGCAAGCCCACATCCCTCCTTTCCCACCAACTCTACACCTTCTCATTATTTCAAAATAACCAATTTATCAGTATCATCCTTTTTTTAAAAAATTTCATTTTTGGCATCAGGGTTAGAAAGGCCTTTATCCTGGGATTATTAATTCTCCGCCTATATTTTCTTATGAGAAGTGGTATTTTCTTTGTACTTAATTTTAAACTTCCACTGATATTTATTTTGGTATCCCATGTTAAGTAAGGACAAATTTAATCTTTCCCAACTATTAAATAATTATTTCAGTGCCACTAATTGATAATGAAACTGACGAAGCCCAGGAATTTGAAGTGCCACGTTTATCACAGACCAAATGTATGTACTTGAGTCTACTTCTGGGTTTTCCACTTTGTTTCCCTCCTGTTATACTTACATTTATATTCTGTTTCCAGAACTATAACAAGTTATTGCAAAAAGTCTCCGCCTTCTTCTGAAGTTTCAGATTTATTCTTTGCCTACTTTGTGAATCCCTCCTTTACTCTTCCAGGCAGATTCCCCATGGCCACAGTAAAGGAACAGACACACACGGATACGCTCAACAGCCAACCTTGGACAGCATGCGTTTCTCCTGTGAGGAAGGAGGTCCTTAATTTCGGTTCTCCCTGGGAAAGCTCCGTGCACATACCTGAAATGTGCGTGATCCTCGAAGAATATCCGCTCTCTCTGCAGGGCCTTGTCCAGGCTCATCCGATGCTTGATGTCCTGCTGGCCGCGGCACTTGACGATCATGTAGCCCTTCTTCAGGTGGAAAACCAGGTTTCTTACCACGTCCACGACCTTGTCTTCCGTGCCTTTGTCCACCAGATCGGGCTTTGTCAAGATTCCTGCAACCCAGAGACTCTGGTTACAGAATGTTCACATCTTCGCAGGGTGAGGAGTAAGGTCAGCTCCCCTCCTGGGGAGCGAGGTCCCCTGGCCCTGGGCTTGCTCCCATGCTGCTTGGGGCAGACAATGCAGCTTGCCTAGTGAAGGTGCGAGGCTCAGCCCCTCTGTGCTCCTTAAGTTCACTTCACCCAGACCTTGGCTCTCATGCCAGGGAGACAGCAGCGTGTAATGGCCTGTTACGTTCCTCCTGTTCACCAAAGGAGTTCACTCTCATGCAATGGATCTCAAACTTCCCTGTGCATTGGAGCCATCTTAAGGCCCCACTCCAGAGATTTTGATTCAGCAGATTCGGTGGGATCAAGGGACTTGCATTTCTAAAAATTCTTTAGTTAATATTGGTGCAGGTGGGGCCTGGCTCACACTTGGGAAAATAAGGGTCTGACCAGGATCAGCTAGGTCATTTGCAGGACCCACTGCAAAATGAAAATGCAGAACTCCTGTTTAAACAAGTATTGCAAGATGGCAGCATCAGAACACTGCCCTGCGCATGGACCCATCCGTATGTGAGGCCCCGTGCGGTTGTCCAGCCCAGGATTAACTCTGAGGTTTACTGTGCCCACTTGTAGCCACAGCCCTGGCTGAGAGATTCTCATACCAGGCAGGATGGGCAGCAGGACAAGCAAAGAATGAGAACCTGCAGCTAAGGATGGTGGAGCAGAATGTGGAAGGGACTGATGGCATCACTGGTACACAGGTGAGCAGCCTCTGCCCAGGCTTCTTGTTAGGTGTGAAAATAAATTTCTGTTTGTTTCAGCCACTGTCCTCAGGCTCTCTGCTATTTACAGCCAAATGCATTTTTTCAAACATAACATTTTAACCATTTTTACATGCACATTTCAGGTGCATGAAACACTTTCATGTTGTTGGGCAACCTTGACCAATATTCATCTTCAAAACCTTTTCATCTTCCCCAGCTGAGACTCTGTAACTGCCAAACACTAACTCCTATTTCTCCCTTCCCCCACTTGACTTCCTGTCTATGAATCTGACCACACTAGGTCCCTCATATGAATGAGGTCATGCAGTATTTGTCCTTTGGCACTGGCTTATGTCATTGAGCACAGTGTCTTCAAGGTTCATCCTCATTGTGGCAGATGTCAGAATGTCCCTCCTTTTTAAGGTTGGATACTATCCCACTATCCCAAGATAATCATGATGGTATGATCACTCACCTAGAGCCAGACATCCTGGAATGTGAAGTCAAGTGGGCCTTAGAAAGCATCACTATGAACAAAGCTAGTGGAGGTGATGGAATTCCAGTTGAGCTAGTTCAAATCCTGAAAGATGATGCTGTGAAAGTGCTGCACTCAATATGCCAGCAAATTTGGAAAACTCAGCAGTGGCCACAGGACTAGAAGAGGTCAATTTTCATTCCAATCCCAAAGAAAGGCAATACCAAAGAATGCTCAAACTACCACACAGTTGCACTCATCTCACACACTAGTAAAGTAATGCTCAAAATTCTCCAAGCCAGGCTTCAGCAATACGTGAACTGTGAACTTCCAGATGTTCCAGCTGGTTTTAGAAAAGGCAGAGGAACCAGAGATCAAATGGCCAACTTCCAGTGGATCATCGAAAAAGCAAGAGAGTTCCAGAAAAACCTCTATTTCTGCTTTATTGACTATGCCAAAGCCTTTGACTGTGTGGATCACAATAAACTGTGGAAAATTCTGAAAGAGATGGGAATACCAGACCATCTGACCTGTCTCTTGAGAAACCTATATGCAGGTCAGGAAGCAACAGTTAGAACTGGACATGGAACAACAGACTGGTTCTAAATAGGAAAAGGAGTATGTCAAGGCTGTATATTGTCACCCTGCTTATTTAACTTATATGCAGAGTACATCCTGAGAAATGCTGGGCTGGAAGAAGCACAAGCTGGAATCAAGATTGCCGGGAGAAATATCAATAACCTCAGATATGCAGATGACACCACCCTTATGGCAGAAAGTGAAGAGGAACTAAAAAGCCTCTTGATGAAAGTGAAAGTGGAGAGTGAAAAAGTTGGCTTAAAGCTCAACATTCAGAAAACGAAGATCGTGGCATCTGGTCCCATCACTTCAAGGGAAATAGATGGGGAAACAGTGGAAACAGTGTCAGACTTTATTTTTCTGGGCTCACTGCAGATGTTGACTTCAGCCACAAAATTAAAAGACGCTTACTCCTTGGAAGGAAAGTTATGACCAACCTAGATAGCATATTCAAAAGCAGAGACATTACTTTGCCAACAAAGATCCGTATAGTCAAGGCTATGGTTTTTCCAGTGGTCATGTATGGATGCGAGAGTTGGATTGTGAAGAAAGCTGAGCACCGAAGAATTGATGCTTTTCAACTATGGTGTTGGAGAAGACTCTTGAGAGTCCCTTGGACTGCAAGGAGATCCAATCAGTCCATTCTAAAGGAAATCAGCCCTCGGTGTTCTTTGGAAGGAATGATGCTAAAGCTGAAACTCTAGTACTTTGGCCATCTCATGCAAAGAGTTGACTCATTCAAAAAGACTCTGATGCTGGGAGGGATTGGGGTAGGAGGAGAAGGGGACGACAGAGGATGAGATGGCTGGATGGCATCACTGACTCGATGGACATGAGTTTGAGTGAACTCCGGGAGTTGGTGATGGACAGAGAGGCCTGGCGTCCTGCGGTTCATGGGGTCGCAAAGAGTCGGACACGATTGAGTGACTGAACTCAACTGAACTATCCCACTGTGGGCTTCCTTGGTAGCTCAGCTGGTAAAGAATCTGCCTGCAATGCAGGAGACTCTGGTTTGATTCCTGGGTTGGGAAGATCACCTGGCAAAGGGATAGGTTACCCACTCCAGTATTATTGGGATTCCCTGGTGGTTCAGATGGTAAAGAATCCACCTGCAATATGGGATACCTGGGTTCGACCTGGGTTGGGAGGAGTCCCCTGGAGGAGGGCATGGCAACACACTCCAGTATTCTTGCCTGGAGAATCACCATGGACAGAGGAGCCTGGCGGGCTATAGCCCATGGGATCTCAAAGAGTCAGACATGACTGAGCGACTAAGCATAGCACAGAACTGTCCCACTGTATGGATACCTCACATCCTGTGTATCCCTTCATCTCTCTGGGACACATGGGTTATTCTACATAAAATGCATTGTCAACTGATACAACTGCTTTCTGATTTTGCCCCACCCCTGAACCCACTACGCCTCTTATAAGCAGATAGATAAGGATTATGGGTCAACCCATGGCCAACTAGAGTCAATTGTGGCCCAAGAGTCATCTGGCCTCAATGGTTCTTGAATGGTTCTCATCTGCTGGGTGTAGGCCCCCACTCATGTGTGCCAAGAAACACCCACTGGATTTAAGGGATGCTGCTCCACTGTCAAGCCACCTACGATTTTTACATTCTTCCCTGGTGGCTCAGACAATAAAGAATCTGCCTGCAATGCAGGAGATGGAGGACACACGAGTTCAGTCCCTGGGTCAGGAAGATCCTCTGGAGAAGGGAATGGCAATCCACTCCAGTATTCTTGCCTCGGAAATCCCAAGGACATCGAAGCTAGGAGAGCTACAGTCCATGGGGCCACAAAAAGTCAGACATGACTGAGTGACTAACAATTTCATTCTTCTTACCTATGGTCCTATCTCCTTGGGGGTCCACCTCCTGAGCCATGCGCAGCGCCTCTGTGGTAGCGATGTCCACGTTAGCAGGGACCACCACCAAGTTGATGGTCTCCTGCCTAAGGATATACTTTCTGATGAGAGACTTGATCTGTAAGAAAATTAGAGGGTCTGAGAGTTGAGACAGGTCCTGACCTTGTACTTGCTTCTGGCCTTCCAAGTCCCAGAGGTATTTCTTCCAAGAAGCAAACACAGAAATGAGCTGACAACACAAGTCAGAAAAACTACATTTTCTGAGGGAACACTATGAGGTTTTAACTCGTGAGTCATCTCCCAAGACCTCAAATCTGAAGGTCACAATGAAAAATAAGATGTCAAAAGAATTGCTTGATATTCCCTAAATCTTTAATCCACAGGGTGAGATTCACTGATACAGGAATATCATTATATTTGCTCTTAATGCTCCTTCTTCCCACATAAAACCCCTTCCTAATGCATGCCAATTTAGATATGGCATAGAGTGTAACTATAACCAAAAATGAGTCACTGCATAAAACACAAATAAAATGCCTTCCCAACTTTGCCTCTTCCCATAGAAGCTTCCATCCAACTTGGTGGAGTAATTTTGACCAATGCATGCTCCAAATTCCCCACCTCCCCATACCCACTCCTCAAGCTTGGTCCTAGACTCACTGATGCTCTAATGCAGTCCCTCCCCCCACAAGACCTGGGCCAGGATGGAGCCTGAAGTTTCACCTGATATTCAATGTCGGGTGGCTGGTTGCCCACAGCAACCCTGGTGATGCCAGGAAGGTCTATCAGGGTCAGATCTGGGACGTGAGGGGAGCTGACCTCCAGACTAATCAGCTCATGACTGATCCCCGTGCCTTCCCCAGCGATGGCAATCTGGGCTAGAGAAGAGGAGAAAGAAAAACGGAATAGAGCTTGGGATGGAATATCTCATTACAGTGAATCTTCTGAAGGCAACGCCCACCTGCTGTGATTCAACGGTAAGGCATATTTGGAGCAGATTCATTTCTCCGAAACAAAAAAGGACGTCAAAGGATAATCCCGTATTTGCATTGCCAGTGGCCAGAATAGTCTGCAGAAAGAACTAGCGAGAACACCTCTGTAGGTGACATCCATCTGAACCAGTCTTAACCTGGCAGAGCAGGTAAGTTCTTCCTGGTGCCACACCTAAATTCCTCCCATTGATACACTAGGAACTTAACAAAGAGGTAAAATGAAAACAAATAAAAATAAATGGTGACTCCTAAAACATGACCTGGAAAGTTATGGGTGGTGGTACATGCTTGTTTCAGGCAAGCTGAGCATTAGCTGTTGATATTCCATTAAGAGATTAATTCTGTCTCTTCCTCCATAATAATAAAAATTTCAAGATAAGAATTTATTTCATCAAACTTTTAGCTAATACCACTTGACTACTTTATACATCCAGAATGTCTTTTTGGTATGCTTTATATTGGTCAAGAATGTAGAAGGAAATAATAGTAACAATGTTATATGTAGCACAATCTGCTAATTCTGCCCCCCACCCCACCAAATCCATTTCCCAGAGATGTGATCATATAAAATTGTCTGGCCCATGGGATAGATGTGAAGATGCTATGTGCAACTTCCAGAAATATGCTTAAGACAGGGATAGGTCCTTTGCCAATGACTAGCTGGCAGGAATGGGCACTTGACTAAATGATGAGGGGGCCTTGGGAGCAGAGGCCACACAGAGTGTAGGAATGAGACAGGAGTCTGGGTTCATAACCTTGGAACCCTTACATCAGCTTTGAGAGACATAAAACTGACATTGTTTAAACCACTGTGTTAGTAACTTGCTTGCACAAATGGCTTCTATACTCCTTCCCATCTCCATATGAATGCTGCTTTATAGAAAGAATGCCACTTCTCCCATCAAGAGAGTTTGCTTCTTGAAAGTGGGCCTGAGTGCATTAATTTCTTTGGGTAACAGGTTGTCACAAAATGTATTCCAGTAGACACTGAAAGGTGCTTACACATCAGAGCTTCGAACTCAGGTCTCTTGGTACTTGGAAGCCTTCTACCAACATGTTAAAGAACCCAACCCAGTCACCTGGGGGGGACAGGCCACTGTCAGACCATGGGAAGGTCTGGTCATTCCAGTTGAGGATTGGGTTGGTACCCGAGGTCATCCTAGACTGTTGGCCCCAGCCAAATCATCCTAGAGGAAAAGAACTGCCCAGCTGATCCTTTGAATCACAGGAAATAAACTGTTCCAAGCCATTAGGTTTTGAGATTGTTTTGTTACACACCAAGGACTAACTGATACACACTAATCCTGCATTTTCTGCAGGCAACCTAATCCCAACAAACACACAATGACATCTTCATGATAACATTAGTTAATTTTTACACAACAGCCAATAAATGGTAGTTAGTGCTTCCACTTTTATAGAGTCAAATCCATTCTTTCCTACTGCTGGATATCAGTTCATACCATTTTTGCATCTTCCCCAAATTACTAGAACTTAATTATGTGACACACTAGGAAGAAATTAAAGTCAATAAGGGAAAATTGCTTACTCATCTCACTCACACTCAGCAGCAACTAAGTGTATCACTACTTTGTCCCTATCTACATGGGAAATAGATGGGGAAACAGTGGAAACAGTGTCAGACTTTATTTTTCTGGGCTCCAAAATCACTGCAGATGGTGACTGCAGCCATGAAATTAAAAGACGCTTACTCCTTGGAAGGAAAGTTATGACCAAACTAGACAGCATATTCAAAAGCAGAGACATTACTTTGCCAACAAAGGTCCATCTAGTCAAGGCTATGGTTTTTCCTGTGGTCATGTATGCATGTGAGAGTTGGACTGTGAAGAAGGCTGAATGCCGAAGAATTGATGCTTTTGAACTGTGGTGTTGGAGAAGACTCTTGAGAGTCCCTTGGACTGCAAGGAGATGCAACTGGTCCATTCTGAAGGAGATCAGCCCTGGGATTTCTTTGGAAGGAATGATGCTAAAGCTGAAACTCCAGTACTTTGGCCACCTCATGTGAAGAGTTGACTCATTCAAAAAGACTCTGATGCTGGGAGGGATTGGGGGCAGGAGGAGAAGGGGACGACAGAGGATGAGATGGCTGGATGGCATCACTGACTCGATGGACGTGAGTCTCAGTGAACTCCGGGAGTTGGTGATGGACAGGGAGGCCTGGCGTGCTGGGATTCATGAGGTCGCAAAGAGTCGGACACAACTGAGCGACTGATCTTATCTCTGACGTTAAGCATTGCTGCTGCTGCTAAGTCGCTTCAGTTGTGTCCAACTCTGTGCGACCCCAGAGACGGCAGCCCACCAGGCTCCCCCATCCCTGGGATTCTCCAGGCAAGAACACTGGAGTGGGTTGCCATTTCCTTCTCCAATGCATGAAAGTGAGAAGTGAAAGTGAGGCCGCTCAGTCCTGTCTGACTCTTAGCAACCCCATGGACTGCAGCCTACCAGGCTCCTCCGTCCATGGGATTTTCCAGGCAAGAGTACTGGAGTAGTGGGGTGCCATTGCCTTCTCCGACATTAAGCGTTAATTTTCTCTTTTCAGATGTTTCAAATTGATAAAGTAATCTCTGTGGTGTGCATTTACTGAGACCTGCCATATATTATTCTAAACTGGGATTATTCAAGCACATGCATCCCACTCTTAGAAGAAAAAGACTTCCTGTTCTGAACAGGATTCAGTGATGGTCCAGTCAGCATTTTGGAAAGCTGGTTAACAGGTGAAGGTGTTCCTTGGCCCCACACCCTGACATCAGATCTGTGGAGTGGAAAGGCCTTTGAATAAAGGACAAATACTCCATATTTGAAGACAAGCTTCAAAATTCACATTATGCTCAGATACATACTTACATACTAAGTAATAAATTACTGAGGTCAGATTCTGTCCAAAGCACTGGTCTTAATGACAGTAAAAAAAAGAGAAAATACAAGAGAGCTGGGGGCCTGATGGAGGGAAGGGAAGGTTCCTGAGGGACCAGAACAGGCCTAGAAAGGGGAGAGTGGGAACAGTGACAGGCAGACCCCATCTATTTCACCTCTTTGACCAGATATCCAAATAGGCATGAAGAACAAATATGGGACACTTACCTTCACTGATTTCCTTTTCCACCTGTGAAGCATCTGAAATCTCAATCTCTTTGTCCAGGAAGCTGACTTTGCCTTTCCACTGGTCTTCATTCCCAAGTTTTTTCAGCCTCAGCACAAGAGGACATCTTGTAACAATACCTAGGAAACCACTACTCATCAGGTCTATACTCTGCTGCTAACAGTCCTATATGGTGGTCTTAGACCAGTGGTTCTTAAATTTGTATATAATCATCCGGGAGGCTCCTAAAACTGCAAACTCCCTGTTCTCACCCTTTGACTCTCTGAGGCATGCTATCTGGGGTGACTCACGAATGTGCATCTAGAATGTACATTTCAGATGGAGTTTGACTTGAAATCCCCTACTTTAGATCTCTTGCTTCACCCCAGTGTTTTCCATCAGCCCAATTGGTACACTGCATTGGGAAACCCCAGACTTCGGCAAACATCCTCCACCATCCCCCAGAAGACACAAGGAGAAGACAGTCATCTGTGAGCGGAGGACACAGGCCTCAGGAGAAACCAACCCTGGTAATACCTTGATCTTGGGCTTCTAGCCTCCCAAATTTTGAGAAGTAAACTTCTATTGTTTAAGCCCAAGTCTGAGGTGCTCTGTAACTGCAGCCTGAGCTAACCAACGCAGAAGCCAAGTGCTTACCACTGCCCCTGGGGAGGGCGACCCCAGACAGGGCCTCCAGCACGGAGCTCTTGCCCGAGCTCTGGTCCCCGATAACGGCGATGGCGGGCAGGGCCAGGTCCTGCTCCACGCCCAGGGCCCGCAGGGAGTCGATGAGGTCAATGCAGGGCCGTACCTTTTCCTCATATTGGCTGTACAGGTTGCTCTTGGACTCCTGGAAGAAGCAGAATGGGAGATCTCTATCATAACCTGCAGGTCACGTTCCATCAAAGATGGACAACTTCAATCATCCTAATGTATACAGGTGATTAAAGCTCCCCAATCTAGAGAATGAGGGTAAAACAGAAATAAATATTTGAAGAAATAAATGTCCTCAAACTTGGTGAAAACTATTAACCCAAAGATCCCCAAAGCTCAATGAGCCCAGAGCAAAGGAAACATAAAGTAACTATATCAAGGCACACTATAGTCAAATTGGTCAAAATCAGTGATAATGACAGAATGCCAGCCAGAAAATGACATGTTATGTACAGAAGAATAAACATGAGATTTATAGCATATTTCTCAGTAGAAACTATGCAAATGAGAAGACAGTGTAGCAGCTTTGTTAAAGTACTGAGAAAAATCATCAACCTAAAATTTTCTACTCAGAAAAAAAAATCTTTTAAAATAAGAAAGTGAGTAAGGACTTTTCAGGATGTACAAAAATGAATGAATTCATCACTAGCAGACCTGCATTACAGGAAATGTTTAGGATGCCCTTCAAGCCAAAGGAAAATGATATGGAATGGACATTTTAATCTACACCAAGGAATTTACACCAGAAATGGTAACTACTATACTTTTTTATTACTTAAATATCTTTTTATTTATTTTAGATATTTGAAATACAACTTTATTCTGATTCTAAAGGAAAAGGAATGGAAATGACAGTAACAAATAAGATTCCACCTCTCAATATTGTCATGTGACTATAGCAGTCTTATATTTGAAACTCAAGGAGGAAACAACTGTGTTCCAAAACCCCTAAATATGCCGGTCCAAAAACAGAAGGTATTTTTTTTTTTAAAGTGCCACATTCACTCCAAAGCCCATCCATCTCCTTCAGCATCCAAAGATTAAGCACACGTTCTGCTTAGCTATGTAATAAAGTGGCAAACACGCTGCAGCATTGACATCACAGGACAGTCGCCTATAAAACTAGCCTTCCGACGCTGGGCCCCAGCTTCGCTTTCTCACAGGTCATCATCTTCATCCGGGAGAGCAGTTGTCTGAGCAACCTCTAAATTGTGCTCATACCGTGCTGCCAAGGCTGGGTCCATGACCACCTCTGGCAGGGCAAGAGCAGGCATGGCAACAAACTCCAAGTTAGGGTCTCCAATCAGTTTTCTAGGAAGCCAGAGGAAGGGCTTTTCAAAGCTGTAGTTACTTTGGCAGAAATGTGATAGTACTGAAGATTCTTCTTTCAGTGGAAGACAACTGACTTTGCCTTAACCTTTCTGTTCTTAACATCCACTTTGTTGCCACAGATATCTTTAAAAGACATTGGCCATTTCCAAAAGGATAACAATGTAATGTGGGGGCTTAAAATATTGATAAAATAAAAACTCAATGCAAAAATGGCATGCAGGCTGGGAGGAGACAAATGGACACATATTATCATAAGGTTCTTATATTATATATGAAATAATATATTAGTACTTGAAGGTAAACTTGATAAATTAAAGACATGATATACTCCCTAAAACAGTTGTACTCAATAAACCAACAAAGGAGATAAAATGAAATCATAAAAAACTTAGTTAATTCAAAAGAAAGCAGAAAAAGAGGAAATGAAGAATAGGGCAAATGGAAAACAAATAGCAAAATGATCTTTCCAAGTCCAATTATATTAACAATCACAGTAAATCTAAAGAGTCTAAATACTCCTAGAATAGTCAAATGACTTTGAAAAACAAAAGAGTTGGAGGGTTAACATGACCTGATTTCCATAATTATTATTAAAGCTGTGGTAACCAATTTTCTTTAGGGTTGATTGGTTTGATCTCCTTGCAGTCCAAGGGACTCTCAAGAGTCTTCTCCAGCAACACACTTCAAAAACATCAATTCCTCACCTCCCTTTACCCTTCCCAAATTACTCTTGGCAATTCCTTCTCCTCTCCTCTATCCTGTCCACTTGTCCTTGTATCCACACTAAGTTCAAGCTCTCTCCTCTACTGCAATAGTCTTGAATAAAATCTTCCCATTTTTAAACAAGTGTCCTGTGTGAATTTTCTCACTTAAGAAAGATTTGGAGCTTGAATCCCCAGGGAAAACCTTGTGGGGGCTATGCACATACCTGGCTGTACCTTCCTACTCATCAGTGGCTTATTTTAGCCCTCCTTACGGGTTGTTGACTTCCCTGGTGGCTCAGACGGTAAAGCATCTGTCTACAATGCGGGAGACCCGGGTTTGGTCCCTGGGTTGGGATGATCCCCTGGAGAAGGAAATGTCAATCCACTCCAGGACTATTGCCTGGAAAATCCCATGGACAGAGGAGCCTGGTAGGCTATAGCCCATGGGGTCGCAAGGAGTCGTACATGACTGAGCGACTTCACTTTCTTTCACTATGGGTTCTTTTTGTTTTCATTTCTTTATATCACCCATTCCCAAGAGTTTATAAAACATGAACAGTAATTAGCCAAAATGCATGTGCCAACCACCTGGGTTAAGAAAACACATATTCCCAGTACTTGAGACACTTTGTCCACCCCTCCCCAGGCACCTTCCTCCTAAAACCCCTTTACCTCTAGAGGGTCCCTCTATTTCCAGGTTTATGAAAACGATGTCCTTGCTCTTCATTCGTTGTACCACCCACCCATCTTTCCCTAAAAAATACATGGCTTATGGTGGCCTGGATCTTTATATAAATGGAATGATACAGTATATTTCTTCTGTGACCTGATTCTAGGGGATTCACCACAGTCTATTTATTGTTATTTATTTATTTTTTGGGGGCCATGCCGTGTGGCTTCCAGGGGACCTTAGTTCCCCAACCACAGATTGAATCCAACCTATGGCAGTTAAAGTGTTAGCCCGAACCATAGAGCCACCAGCCACACCATTGTTTTTTAGACCCAGCCATCATGATACCTGGAAGTCTAGCTCATTACTTTTCACTTCTGTGTGGAATTCTACTGCATACCACAATCTATGTATGCATTCCACTACTCATGGACACTTGTGTTATTTCTGGTTTTGCTTATAAAAAATGCTGTACAAACATGGCAAAATGCATCTCAAACCTCAGCACAAAGAAAAATCACCTAGAAGTCTTGTAGAAACACAGATGGTAGGTCACACCCCTGAAATTTCTAGTTCACTAGGTCTGGGGAAGGGTGTGCGAGGGTGATAGTTTGCATTTCAAACTTCCCCAGAGAGATTAATGTTGCTTCTCTGGGGATCATACTCTGAGAACCAAGGTCAATATCTAGAAGTGGAATTTCTGGGTCATAAGATACACCTTGTTCAACCTGGCCAGAAAGGCCAAGCTACACTCACCTGATACGAAGAGTCAACCCACTGGAAAAGATTCTGATGCTGGGAAAGACTGAAGGCTAAAGGAGAAGAGCTTGGCAGAGGATGAGATGGTTAGATAGCATGCACCGACTCAATGCACATAAATTTAACTCTGGGAGATGGAAGACAGAGGAGCCTGGCATGCTACAGTCCAGTAGTAGGACACAACTTAGCAACTGAATAACAACAACAACAACATTCAAACACGTGGGTGTGAGCATTATGAGTTCCTACTGCCCTATACCTTGCCAGTTACAGCCAGGCAAGAGCCAACAGTTATATCATGGTGCTGGAAAGATGGGTGAATTTCTTATTTTTCTGTGTCCTTTGGTGTAGTTTATAATATTGTTTAAAATATTGTTGACCACGGATGATTAAAATGGAGTCAATTGAAAAGAGGCTGAAGATCCATTGCTTTAAAACATATGACAGCAATAAACAGAGCTCTTTCTAAGTGCCCAGCCTCTACCTCCTCTCAGTTCAGTTCAGTTCAGTTGCTCAGTTGTGTCCGACTCTTTGCGACCCCATGATTTGCAGCATGCCAGGCCTCCCTGTTCATCACCAACTCCCGGAGTTCACTCAGACTCACGTCCATCGAGTCAGTGATGCCATCCAGACATCTCATCCTCTGTCGTCCTCTTCTCCTCCTGCCCCCCATCGCTCCCAGCATCAGAGTCTTTTCCAATGAGTCAACTCTTCACATGAGGTGGCCAAAGTACTGGAGTTTCAGCTTCACCAACAGCTGCACAAAGTAAATACTCCTCCTCTCAACAGCTGCACAAAGTAAATACTCTTATTATTTTCATTTTAGAAATGGAAAACCAAGCTTCTAAAGGGAGGAGTAACCATTCAAGATCTTACAGCTGCACGTTGTCAGCAGTGGAATCAAATTTAGGTCAAACTGATTCGAGAAGCCAAGTTTGGTTCCCACCAAAAATATGTCTCATTCCTGGGAGAAAAGACACCACATGGCTTCACTGTCGGAGATATCACAATGACACTTAGGAGGTTTGAGCTCGAGACCGAACTATGATGTGGGCATGTGATCTCACAGGGCTCCTTGGGCCCAGTGCCTGGGCCCAATTCTTACACCAGCCCATTGGCCTCTTGCCTGGATTTTCCAGACCAAAATTACACCCCAACCAGGTGGCTGAGATGGTAAAGAATCCTCCTGCAATACAGGAGACCCTGGTTTGACGCCTTGGTTGGGAAGATCCCCTAGAGAAAGGAATGGCTACCCACTCCAGTATTCTTGCCTGGAGAATCCCATGGACAGAGGAGTCTGGCAGGTTACAGTCCATGGGGTCACAGACAGACATGACTGAGTGACTAACACTTTCACTTTCAAGATCAGCTAAGGCAAAACACTAATGGCTTTTGGCTGTAAGAAAAGTGAAGTCTCTCAGTCATGTCCGATTCTTTGCGACCCCATAGACTGTAGCTTACCAGGCTCCTCTGTCCATGGGATTTTCCAGGCAACAGTACTAGAGTGGATTGCCATTTCCTTCTCCAGGGGATCTTCCCGACCCAGGGCTTGAACCCGGGTCTCCCGCATTGTAGACAGACGCTTTACTGTCTGAGCCACCAGGGAAGTCCTTTGGCTGCGAGAAGGGCCCAAGCAGAATGAATTACATCTTTGCATCCACATATAGCCCCTGGAGAGATGAGGAAGCGAGCATCCCTGGGCACCAATGGCATCGCTGTTATCAATGGGCAGCCCACAAGTGAACACAGTTCATGTCCACATGGACAGCGGTTTTCAGGCATCAACTTACAGTTTCATGTTCCCTCACCACATCATCACTTCCATTTAGACTGGATTCAGGTGAATTAGGTTCTTTGATATCCAAGTCAGAATGAACCATCTTCTTCCTTTATCAGTTCAGCATAAATCAAGCACATCAGGATTAACACAATTCAGGAGCTGGGTACATTCAATCATGGAACCAAACCCACCATAAGACACACTGGGACTGAGTGGGAGATCAGAAAGAAATGACAGGAGAACTCCAAGGAACCAAATGTCAGATGAAGATATGCTCCATCCCAGCTCAGTGGTCTTCAAAGACATGCTTCTGGATGCCAAAAGCTTTTTAAAAACTCTGTATTTCCAATCATGATTATAGGGTGAACATCAAAAATTTTTTTCACCATAAATTTAAATAGCAACAAAGAATGAAATTTCTAATGCATTTTAAAATTTACGTTTAAAAATAAAATTACTGTAAGACTCTTTCCAATGTAGATGAGGGATTCTAAATATTTGATAATACCCAAACATTTTACATATATATATATATATATATATATATATAGCATAGCTTGCATGATCTTAGTTCCCTGACCAGGGCTTGAACTCAGGTCCCCGCAATGAAAGTGTTGAGCCCTAACCACTGGACTATATGTTAAAAATTTGTAATTTTTTTTCTGGGACCATAAGCTTCTAAATATTAAGATTTATGTAATAATCTTGGATAAAAGTAAATGAAAATATATTTCTCCTAGGACTTGAAATAAATGTTATAAAAAGTATAAAGCACTTACCTCAATATACCTTCCTTTTACTTGACAATGTAGTGCTGACTAGTTGGTAGAAATGCAGAGCTCTGCTCCAACACCGCCTTGGAATCAGGCAAAACATACAAATTAGACCAAAACCCAATGAACACAATACATGTCAGTGCTCATCGCCATACATTCCATTGCTGAGAATGGTGAAGATGCAGAGGGGATGTGCTTTGAAGGAAGTTCACAGTTCCCTGAGTCCTTTTGTAAACCTTAAATATTTAAATTCTAAGGTTGAAGGATAAAGCAGAGAGACTTGCTGTCTGTGTACTGAATCAACACTTTTTTTTCCTGATGCTCTTCTTGTATATTCTCTAGGGACCCTCCCCCAAGGCCTATGCGGATTTTGGATCCACATTGAAAGGGCAAGTTGAAAGCGCAAGCTTGCTTAAAAAAAAAGGGTGGGGGAGGGATGGATTGTGTTCACTGTATAGCGGAAGGGGATTTTGAAAGGGGATCAACTTTAAAGAATACTTATGGAATCTGGCAATTTATTTCTTAACCACCACACATCCCCATGATTTCGTGTGCCCAGGGGCTCCTAGGCTGGAGCTGGGGCCCCAGGTTAAAGACCACAACCTCAGCTGACCTTACTGTGCCCAGTCATGTGGCATCATTGATCCCCAGGGCTAGCACTCAATGACCATGGGTGCTTTGAGAACAAAAAAGTCTCTCTCTTTGTTTCATAAAGTGACATTCCCTTGAAAACCAAGTCTTGTGAGTTTTGTCTGTACATCTTAAATATCTGTACCTATCTCAGATAGTCTTTGAAAATCAATTTGGATCTCTGGGGCAAGGCCATCTCCGTAATAAAAATCAGTGTTTTACTTACTCGTCACATTCAGCACCTGGCTGCGCTTGTCGAACTGAACAGCCCAAATAATTCAGTCCAGGTAATCCTTTAAGAACTTATATTTGCTTTTTCTCATGGAAGTGTTTCGCCTTCCAAAAACTCACTGACATTTAAATTGTTTATGATTGTAATAGGGAGTAACAAATCTGACACTGTATTAGATCTGTTTCTTTAACTTTTCCCTTTATATTCCACTATTAGGGGACGCACACTGACTGAAACTGCCCACGCTGGCCAGGCACCACGGTAACCATTTGCATCAGTTGTTTTATGACAGGAGGTCTTGGTAAGAAAAGGGAACTAATAAGTCACCACCAACAGAAAGAGTTTGGGAAAAGTCAGGAGACACCACATGTCCAGCCACCTCCCAGAATCCTTCTCGCTGGCATCCATCTTGGCTGAATAAGGTGTGCACCACCAGGGAGGACCCTGAGTCAGAATGATTGGCTAAAGACAACCTGGAAACTAACCCCATCACCATAAAATCCAAGACTGCGAGCCACTTGGCGGAGCTGTTCTCCTGGGTTCCCTTACCCTCCTGCTCTCCACCCGGGTGCCCTTTCCCAATAAAATCTCTTGCTTTGTCAGCACATGTGTGTGTCTCCTTGGACAATCCATTTCCGAGTGTTAGATAAGGGCTCAGTTTCGGGCCCTGGAAGGGGTCCCGCTTCCTGCAACACTATTGCTTTTGCCACAAGTTAATCATTAAAGGGATGTTCCCTACAGCTTAAACACAATGGCCCCCAAGGCAGGATGTAAAATTAAAACACTTTTTCAGCTCACAAGAAGCATTCTGACCCAGCCGCCTGTGAATGACTACAATAAAGAAAAAATCAACACATCCCCTCTTACTTCCCTAAGTCCAACAAAAACTTGATTTAAAATTTGACTTATTAATTCCGCGAATGCCACCCCCGGCTGCTCCGCGTGTTGCAGGTCTCAGCAATGCCTGGGCTTTCGGCCAGCCACCAGTACTGTCCTACCTCGCTCCACCCGGAAAACTAACTGCGCCGGCCCCACACCATCGCATCCCGCTGCACAGCTGCTGGAAGCAGCTCTCCATCCCCTGGGTGACCGGTCCTCCGCGCAGGGCACTTCTGCGCATGCCCCATCTCCGGCCAGCCCCGGCTTTCTAAAGGGAAGCTCCCTCAGGCAAAACCTGTCCGCGGAGACCCTCGGCTACAACATCCCTCTTTTCAGCGAGATTGGGGAAGATCCCTGGGTCGTTGCGCTTCCAAGGATACCGCCCAGCCCCCGGCGTAGAGTTGTTTGGCTTGCACTCCTTAGCTCCCTCGGAGACCCTCTTTACCTGCTCTGCTCCACCTTCCTATTTCTTCCGGCAGAAAAGTCGCCAGTGCTTGTTTTTTGACGCGTAACTCAAAAGCCTTAGCCGCGTGTCGGTGGGAAAGCAGAATCAAGTATGCTCTGAACCCAGCCAATACTGCATTATCATCATCATGTCATCATCACTATTGCGTGCTAAGTCGTTTCAGTCGTGTCCGACTCTTTGAGACCCCATGGACTGCAGCCCACCAGGTTCCTCTGTTCATGGCATTCTCCAGGCAAGAATACTGGGTTGCCATCACTATTAATCATTTTCATTCTTACTATTACTGCTGCTGCTGGTGCTAAGTCGCTTCTGTCGTGTCCGACTTTTCGAGACCCCATGGACTGCAGCCTACCAGGCTCCTCCGTCCGTGGGATTTTCCAGGCAGGAGTACTGGAGTGGGGTGCTATCGCCTTCTCCTAGTCTGCGCAATACCGGTACCCCAGAGCGCTCAACTCCCAGCCAACGCCCAAATGCCCCAACCCGCGGAGGGTGCCCAGACCCAGGAGCGCTACACTTACCCGTCCCCAGCGCAGAGACCGGCAGGCTCCCAGCGCTCACCCTCCTCGGCTTTATTCAGCGCTAACGCCGCCCCTAGCTCTCTGCCCCGCCTCCCCGTCCTTCATCTCCTACCAAGCCCCGGAGAAACGAAACTCAGAAAGTTTTCAGGGCTGCTGGATCGGAAGGGAAACCGAAACCGAACGGGTGGCGCACTTCCGCACCGGCGCCTCCCGAGGTCGCTGCTCCCCTCACCCTCAGCTGTATTCTCCCAAAGGCACTCTAGGTGCGCCCCGCACCAACAGCATCCCTAGGAGCTTGCGGGAAATGCAGATTCTCGGCCCGCACCCAGACCTGCTGCCTCAGAAACTCGGGCGCAGGACCCAGCTACCCGAGCTTTATCTGGCCCTTCTGAAGTTCCTGGCAGTTTGAGAACCTCTGCTCAAACAGCCCCGAGTCATCCAAAGCCGAAGGTAGCTTGGAACCTAGCTGGTCCCTTAACCTTTGGTTGTTTGAACAGATGCATTGATAACTGGGTATCAAACTCCTGCTGTAGGTTCATTGGGAACATTCCAGCCCCGGAGGGATTATCAAGCATGCTAGGGAGCTACCCCCTTAGCCCCCTCCTCACCCAGACCTACATCAGGCTCCTTTCTCAATTTTCCTTATCCTCTTCAAGCACCGGCCCCTCTCCCCACCTTTAAATCTCTTGACCACTCTGCTTGTCATGTGGGATCTTGGTTTCTTGACCAGGGATCAAACCTGTGCCCCCTGAATCGGAAGCAAAGGGTTCCCGGAACCACCAGGGAAGTCCCAAGCCCTCCCTGAAGTTTAGCTCATTTGATTTCTTCAGGATGGAAATGAGTAGAAAGGGGGGGACCAAGGTCAAATAGACCCAAAGATGAGCCCTCCCGGAGGGCTTTGGGAGTGAGGAGTAAAATTTCATTTTGGAAAGGGCTGGCACCCCACCTCCATTCTCCTTGGCTCAGCTAAGAAGCCTGGACAAGTGTCCTCCCCACAAAGACTCCTGTGGTTAGAGAGGGTCTCCTACCCGCTACACAAAGACCCAGAACTGCCCCTTTTCCAAGTCCTGGGGTCAGATGTCAACTTAAAAAAAAAAACAAAACTGCACACCTAAAAAAATTGAGAATTATATTTTACTTGGTGGACTTGCTGAGGACTTACCCTGGAAGACAGCCTCTCAGACTGCTCTTAGGGATGGCTCCAAACAGGTCAGAGAGGAGCCAGAATATATAGGAGTTTTTGCAAAAAAATCCAGGTAGTGAAAATATTAACAAAGTTACTGTTACTTAAAGAAAAACCAGACATCTCAAGTTCATGAATTCAGCACTTATTCTATGTATGGGAAGATGCAACAGTCTGGGCTCCTTGAAATTGTTCCTTTGATGTGCACCTTAGCCGTCTAGGGCCAGCATCCTGCTTTTCCTCATCCTGAATCCCTGAAGGACGTACAGTCACAGGTCAAAAAATGCAGTGGGTGCTAGCGTGATGGCTGCAATATCTTTTGTCTACTGATATGGCAGGTGACATTCTTCAGCCACATCGGGAAAACTTGGATAGAACCAATTTCAATGTCGTGGCACCCAAAAGAAGGGGAGGGGGCCACACAGAGCAGCTCCCTGGCGTGAAGTCTGGTATGTAGCCCTCTGCTGGGGTCTAATGGGAGAACACGGGCTTCCCCAGCAATTTTCAAGGAACCCTTGCATGGCTGCTTACCCATCCAGGCCTCAGTTACTTCCTAGTTACAAATGAGAAATGGAATATTTCCTGCCATATCAGTAAACAAGGATGTCACAATCACCAGCCATTGTAGCCACAGCTTACCGTGAACTGGTGAGCCCTAAAGAAACTCAGGAAGGAGAATACTTGCCATCTAGCAGCCATCATGGTACTCTCTTCCAAAAACACAAGAGAGGATGCTACACATGGACATCATCAGATGGTCAATACTTAAATCAGATTGATTATATTCATTGCAGCCAAAGATGGAGAAGCTCTATACAGTCAGCAAAAACAAGACCAGGAGCTGACTGTGGCTCAGATCATGAACTCCTTATTGCCAAATTCAGACTTAAATTGAAGAAAGTAGGGAAAACCACTAGGCCATTCAGGTAGGACCTACATGAAACCCCTTACAATTATACAGTAGAAGTGACAAGTAGACTCAAAGGATTAGATCTGATAGACACAGTGCCTGAAGAATTATGGATAGAGGTTCGTACCATTGTATAAGAGGCAATGATCAAAACCATCCCCAAGAAAAAGAAATCCAAAAAGGCAAAATGGTTGTCTGAGGAGGCCTTACAAATAGCTGAGAAAAGAAAAGAAGTGAAAGGCAAAGGAGAAAAGGAAAGATAAACCCATCTGAATGCAGAGTTCCAAAGAATAGCAAGGAGAGATAAGAAAGCCTTCCTCAGTGATCAATGCAAAGAAATAAGGAAAACAATAGAATGGGAAAGACTAGAGATCTCTTCAAAAAAAATTAGAGATACCAAAGGAACATTTCATGCAAAGATGGGCACAATAAAGGACAGAAACAGTATGGACCTAACAGAAGCAGAAGATATTAAGAAGAGGTGGCAAAAATATACAGAAGAACTATACAAAAAAGATCTTAATGACCTGGAAAACCACTATGGTGTGATCACTCACAGACATCTTGGAGTGTGAAGTCAAGTGGGCCTTAAGAAACACCACTACAAACAAAGCTAGTAGAGATGATGGAATTTCAGCTGAGCTATTTCAAATCCTAAAAGATGATGCTGTTAAAATGCTGTACTCAATATGTCAGCAAATTTGGAAAACTCAGCAGTGCCCACAGGACTAAAAAAGGCCAGTTTTCATTCCAATCCCAAAGAAAGGCAATGCCAAAGAATGTTCAAGTTCAGTTCAGTTCAGTTCAGTCGCTCAGTCGTGTTCGACTCTTTGTGACCCCATGGACTGCAGCACACCAGGCCTCCCTGTCCGTCACCAACTCCCAGAGTTTATTCAAACTCATGTCCATTGAGTTGGTGATGCCATCCAACAATCTCATCCTCTGTCATCCCCTTCTCCTCTTGCCTTCAATCTTTCTCAGCATCAGGGTCTTTTCCAATGAGTCCGTTCATCACATCAGGTGGCCAAAGTATTGGAGTTTCAGCTTCAGCAGCAGTCCTTCCAATGAATATTCAGAACTGATTTCCTTTAAGATGGACTATTTGGATCTCCTTGCAGTCCAAGGGACTCTCAAGAGTCTTCTCCAGCACCACAGTTCAAAAGCATCAATTCTTTGGTGCTCAGCTTTATGGTCCAACTCTCACATCCATACATGACTACTGGAAAAACTATAGCTTGGACTAGGCGCATACAAAGAAAAGCTGCTAAATTCCTTAACTTGGAATTATCTGGTTTTCTGTAATTTATAAAAAAAAATTTTGGCATTCAAACTACCTGCCGTTTGTTGCAAAACATCTATATAACCTGGCTTCTCCCCAGCCCCCTTGTTCTCAGAGCAGTTTCCCCAGGGTCACTTGAGATGCTGTCTCCTGGGCTTGCAGTCCTAAAAGTTTCTGTTGAATAATGCATACCTCCAAACTTTTAGCTTGCATGTATTTTTTCAGTTGACACAAAGAAGAGTGAAGACTTAAATCTGAGGCATGATCCTAATTCTTCAAACCACAGGAGGCTCTCCCCTTGACTCCTGTACACAAATGAACTCAGGAAGAGCCACTGGCAAAAGTGAAAATTGGCCAGGGCAAAAGTCACTGCCCAGGCCAGAACTAGGAACAGGTGAGTGAGGTGCCTGGAGTTCAGTGTTTAAAGAATCACTCCCTGTCAGTAGGTCAAGTGTATCCTTAACATTGGTGCCCAGATGCTTCACGCTCCTCCCCCTCTTGCCTCCTGGTCTGGGATTTTGGTACCTGCTGCTTCTATATGCACCTTAGAAGGTAGTTCCCTAAAGAGCCCAGGGTTTTGTTTGGGACGTAATTCAATAATAAGACAATAATAGCTTGTATGCTCTAGGCCATAGTATGTGGGTGCCACCCTGAGGAAATAACTCACCTTCAGAACCACCCTGTGAGGGGAGTAAGATCATCACGCTCATGTTACATATGAGGAGACTGAGGCCAACAAGTTAGGTTACTCTTGGGCCCCTTGACTAGGAAGTGGGGGAGCTTAGACTGCAATCAAGACATTTGTTCTTAAGCCTGGGTTCCCTAGCATCTTCTCTCCATGCTAAAGCTGACAAGATGCAGCTCTTGTTCTTGGGAAGTTCACAACCTTTTACCTGACTTGTGGACTACTCTTCCCCTACTAGAGAGACACTATATTCTACCAGGTAAGTGTCAAACTCTTAGCCCTTGAGAGTTGCCCTCCAGCCTCAGCACCCCACTCACCACCCACCACCCCTGATCCCACTTCTGCTGACCTAACTGTCATCCTGGGCTCCCAGAGACATGCTCCTTTCTGGTCAAGCCCCAGCTGTGTGTTTCCTGTCTCTGCAGCTACCCTGGACAGCTCCTTCTAAGCCTGGGTCACACCTCTTCCAGCCTGGGTCGCACCTCTTCCACCTCTCCCCTTCCGTGGGCCTAATTAGCTCAGGCAAAGATGCTTTGCATTTTAGATGGATGTTCTGCATAGTGCGGATACAGCCACCTCCTCGGTGAGGCTGTCATCTTGATAAAGGCCTATCAAGCTTGGATGCTCCAGTGCCTAACTACTTACCAACAGTGATTGCTTAGTAATCATGTGTGTGCTTAGTCACTCAGTCGGGTCCCACTCATTGCGACCTCATGGACTGTAGCCTGCCAGGGTCCTCTGTCTATGGGGGTTTTTCAGGCAAGAATACTAGAGTGGGTTGCCATGTCCTCCTCCAGGGGCTCTTCCCCACCCAGGGATTGAACCCATGTCTCTTATGTTTCCTGCATTGGCAGGCGGGTTCTTTACCACTAGCGCCACCTGGGAAGCCCTCTACCCTCTTCTTACTGTTTCCTAACTTCATTAAAGTGTCTGGCAAAAACACAGCATCCACAGGAAAGCATTTGTTGCTGGTCAGTTGCTCAGTCGTGCCCTACTCTTTGCAACCCATGGACTGCAGCATGCCAGGCTTCCCTCTCCTTTACCATCTCCCAGAGTTTGCTCAAACTCATGTCCATTGAGTCGATGATGCCATCCAACCATCTCATCCTCTGCCTCCCCCTTCTCCTCCTGCCCTTAATCTTTCCTAACATCAGGGTCTTTTCCAGGAAAGCATATCAGAGGCTAAAAAAATCATGCTGACTCCAGAACCCCTCCTGCCTGTGCTGTCCTGGGTGCTCAGGGCTCTGTAGGTCTCTCTGGCCCTTGTCCAGCCCTCTCATCACCTGCTGGCCTGGCTCTGCAGAGGAGAGGTGCACTGGTGTGCCGGGAGCCGGCGAGAGACATTCCACTCGTGACAAAGGTCATGAGGAAGGGGGCTCGGCATACGCAAAGGCGGGATCGAGCCTCGGGAGTGCCCCCGGATGTTCTCGAGCATCTACCCCCCCAAAACCAGAGTCTGCCTACTTTATTGCTTTGTGCTCTCACCTCTGACTTTACTGGGGGCTGTCCCCCACCACCATCTCACTCTCTCTGTCAAAGAGTTAACTTACAGCTCCAATTAATAAAGTTCCTGGGCAATTAGGAGTGTTTAAATCCAAACCCCTCAGATGGCTCTCTAACTCGCCTGACAAGTTTACCCGGACACCTACAGCTATGCATAGGATTGTTTACAGTCTCCCAGCCTCCAGAGGCACGGGAAGCTTAAGATATTCAAATAGCTTAGAGCCTCTCAGAGAATTAGAAACTGTCAGAATAAAACTAGTAAAAGATTTCATTGATGAGCCAATGTTTGTTGCCAAGTTTTCACATCCCCTGAATTGTATCCTTGAATGTGCATTAATTAATATAGTTGGTATGTAGAAAAAATAAGTAGTGGCCTGGTGTTAGTAACTTTAGACCCTTAAGGTAGTAAATTCTTTCCTTTGTAAACCCATTACACATCCACCCTATAGGAACGTAATCTTATCTTCGGAGGATGGCGCCAAACCTTAAAATAATTACTCTTAGAGAAAATAAGTCTTTGTTGATAAGTCCTTGTCAAGAGTCATAAAATGTTAATAGGCCTCTGGCCAGAAGATGATGTAAATCACCTAAACCATTTGTATACGATAAATCTGCAGGAAAGAAACCCTGGTTTTGATAAGCATCAAAGACTGCTGATTTTGCATCCCCTATTGTCCTCTATGTGTAACTTAGGGTATAAAAGCCCCTGTTGAAAATAAAGCTATGGGCCTTGCTCACCAACGCTTGGTCTCCCCATGTCATTCTTCCCTTTAACTTCTAGCTGAGTGTCCATCTGGAGCGTGGATGTCCTCTGCGACCATTTATTTGCCTGGGCTTCTAAGACCCACTCGAGAAGGTGTCTAAGGTGGGGCACCTTCCGCTATTCGAGAGGGCGCCTGCGGCCTCCGTGGTCAGAGCTAACCTGGTGTCACGGGTTATATTGATTTTCCGCGTAAACCAAGCCACTCAGCTTCTTTTCTCCACTGAATTTTCCTACTGAGCTATCCTCATTCTATTCCTCTTTATTATATCTAATTAACATTTGAATAGGTCGCCTAGCCGTCTCTCCTTCGAATACCCTGGATCAGCCGGGGCTGGACCCCGGCACTGGTGTTAATGGGAAGCCGGGCTGAGCAGTCTTCTATGCATCACTCCCTACTTGTAACTGGTGCATTTCCTCAGATACCTGTGGGAAGCGAACGGACCCCCGTGCCCCACTGCAGGGGTGGGAGAGGGTAGAGGCATTCCAACCTGCTCAGCTTGGCATGCCCAGCCTCACCTTGCTCCACCTCCATTGCCTGAATGTAATGCCTCCTCACTGCACAAGAACTTCCAGTTCAGGGCTTTCATCTTCCACCTGGGTTTCTCCCCTGAAGTCAGCCAGCCTCCGTCCTTCTCTAGGCCTAATGGACTTGCTTTCTGGGAGCTCCCCGCCCCAGCTTCCGGCTTCCCGGGACCATGGCTTCATCACACCGTCTTGGTCTTTTCTTGAACGCCCTGTCTGCTACCAGGCCATCAACAGGGCGGACAAGTCGGTGGTGTTTGTTGCTATCCTTGTGATTCAGCACAGTTCCTGACACACAGCATTTCAATAAATGTTTCTAGAATGAATGAGTGAGTGAAGAGTCGGAGGACTGGCTCTGTTCCTGCAGAGTGGCCTGCATGACCACTCCGGAGGTTACATGACCTCCGGAGAGTTCCCCCAGGCCTCTCAGTTTCTGATCTCCGGTTTCCCAGTCTATTCAAGTTGGGTTTCGGTTTCTTCTTCTCTGTTCAGAAAAAGAAAGTCCTACTGGCGCCACCCCGGAGTCCAGGGACCCGGAGAGGAGGGGGCGGTGCGCGGGGTGGGGGGCGGAGCCTCAGGAGACAGAAGGACTCGCGGGAGGTGGAAGGGGTGGAGTTAGGGGTCCGCCCCCCGCCCCCCGGATGATTTCACAGCCTGGCTGTCTTGTGCGCTGCGCGTTGTGGCCGCGCTGCTGCTAGGACCTTGCATCCAGCCCGGACGCAGTTCTTCCGGAGCGCAGGGTTGCGCGGGGCTCCGGGGGGCCTGGGAACTGACCCACTAGGGTCATGCTCCCCTCTCTGATGCTGGTCAGGGCCCTGTCAGTCCCTGCTGAAGACTGAGTCTGGTGTCACTGCCGCGTTTTCTCTTCTGTGCGGGTGACATATATCCGTGCTTCTCAAAGGAAGGTCCCCCGGCCGGCAGTATCGGCTTCACCCTGGAGCTTATTAGAAACGCAGGGTCTGTCACTGGTGGAGCTGAGTTGGTGGCCCTGGGACGAGGCTTGGTGGTGGTGTTAGTCGCCCAGTTGGACTCTTTGCAACCGCGGGGACTGTAGCCCACCAGACGTCTTTGTCCAAGGGATTTCCCAGGAAAAATACTGGAGAGGGTTGTCATTTCTTCCTCCAGGAGATCTTCCTGACCCAGAAATGGAACTCCCAGGGATCAAACTCGCATCTCCTGTCAGATCTCCAGTGTTGCAGACAGATTCTTTACTGTTGAGCTACTTGAGAAGCTCTCATGTGGCCCAATGTGGAGTCTCTGGGGACGGTTGGTGGCCATTCCAAAATCATTTTGTCCTGGATAAGGGCCAGCTGTCTAGCTGGCATTCATCGTGATCACTTGGCGAAGGTTTGATATTCCAATGGAGGAGGCAACAGTGCATGTTACCTGCCTTCCGGGGAACTCTCCCGAGGGGAATGGAAATTGGTCCACCCAGGCTGTTCTTTATACCAGTTTCCTGCAAATTCCAACTCAGTTCCTCCTCTGTCTGCAACTGAGTTCCATGCTTTATGGAATAAAGTTGAATTTCTGTGTTAAAATTGCCATCTCTTGGCTATGGAGCATCTGTGGAGTGACCACATCAGGTGTTGGGCTAATTTGTCTACACACATGATCTGGAAGATTGCAAAAATAAATCAAATGGGAAATGGAGCTCAGAGAAACGGACTTGATCTGGGGTGGCCTTGGCCTGCAGCGGCTTGCAGCAGGGTTGGCTTCCCTACCCAGAGAGTGAGGTCAGGCCCCGGCAGTGAGAGCACTGAATCCTAGCCATTAGACCACCGGGGCCAGTGGCTGGTGATAAGGCCCCGGCCCACTGGCTGTGTAGAAATAAATTTCCACAAAGAGTGAAACAAGTAAAGTGTTTATTAGGAGAAAAAAAGAGTAGGTGTGAATAGACACACACGGGTGGGCTCAGAGTCACGCCCTTATGGTAGTTTGAATTACTTACATGGGGCATTTCTTCCAGGTTTCCTCTGGCCAATCATCTTGCTTTACCTGGTTCTGTGGCTGTATTTGGTATATCTTGGGAACCTCCCATGTGTGCACACATCTCTTAGCCAAGTTGGATTACAGCTAAGAGGTCCCCAGGTAGGTTGACATCACTACCTGTAGGGAGGGTGCCAACTCCCTCCGTTTTTGACCCCCCAAGGAGCCTTCCTGTGCATGTGCAGTCAAGAAGGTCGTCTTGACCTTGAGGATGAGAAATATGTGGTCTTTGTCTCTTATCTGGACAGGGCTCTTGCCAATGCCATTACTGTTAATCTTAATTGTCTATCTAGAGGCAAAGCCAGCTATTGACCTTGTTCCTGTTATTATTTCTATCTGGAAGTTATTTCTGTCTGTAAATATCTAACCTATTGTTGTTCAGTTGCTAAGTCATGTCTGACTCTTTGCGACCCCGTGGACTGAAGCACACTAGGCTTCCCTGTCCTTCACCATCTCCCAGAGTTTGCTCAAACTCATGTCCATTGAGTTGCTGATGCCATCCAACCATCTCATCCTCATCATCCCCTTCTCCTCCTGCTTTCAAGCTTTCCTAGCATCAGGGTCTTTTCCAATGAGTCGGCTCTTCACATTGAGTGGTCAGGGTATTGGAACTTCATCTTCAAATGTCTGACCTGGAACCCATCTATCTTCTGCCTTCAAGTGCAGCTGACTGGCCCACGGCTGGACTGAAACTTCAGGAAAGACCCTGGGCCAGAGGCACCAGTCTGAGGCTCATGTGAATTTCTGAGTCAAGAAATGATGAGGAAATTTCAGGGCTAAAATTTGGAGTAATTGGTTATGTAAAAATATAATAACCATTATACCATGTCACTATGCATATTTAAAAGCAGAGACATTACTTTGCCAACTGAAAAATGTATAAAGCTCTGCTTAACCTCAAAAAGAGGGGTACTCTTTCTACCTCTTTCTGATGACTATGTCAAAAGCTTTCTCTATCCTTTCACTTTAATAAAATATATGCTGCATGAAGCTCTGAGTGACTGAGACTGTGTCTTTGGTCCCGGAGAGAAATTTT
The DNA here is from genome assembly GCF_019923935.1 of Bubalus bubalis. Taxonomy (NCBI): domain Eukaryota; kingdom Metazoa; phylum Chordata; class Mammalia; order Artiodactyla; family Bovidae; genus Bubalus; species Bubalus bubalis. The sequence continues at coordinate 186,499,933 of NC_059157.1, read as the reverse complement.
CTCCTTTAGAGACCACGAGCTGGGCACCATTCGCTGTAAGCTATCACAAAAAATAGTGACTTTATCAAAGAGTTAGCCATCCAAGAAGATGGTGAACTAGAGTTCTAGAGGACCATCTTACGGGGGTCTGGATGCTAATTTCTTTTATAGAACAGAGAGGGGGAGGAGGTGAGGAAGTGAAATAAAAAGGCCAAAAGTCTTGCAAAACATCTCCTGGTTTCACAGTCTTGGGGAGTAGTTGTGTTAATTTCTTCTTTGCTGCAGTCATTCAGAGGTGGGCAGGTCAGGGTGTCTCCTTGTGAGCTGAACAAAGGCAGTTTGGTTTAACATTCAGGTAGAGGGGCACCATCCCCAAGGCAGGCCATTACGGACTTGCCAGGTGGCTCTGCAGTAAAGAATCTGCGTGCAATGCAGAAGACTCAGGTTCAATCCTTGGGTCAGCAAGATCCCCTGGAGAAAGAAATGGCAACCCACCCCAGAATTCTTGCCTGGAAAGTGCCACGAACAGAGGAGCCTGGTGGGATACAGTCCATGAGGTCACAAAGAGTTGGACACAACTTAGAGACTAAACAATGACAACATAGCTATAGACAGAACAAAAGCAATGAAAAGCAGAGGTCAAAGTAAAAGAAACAGATCCAACATGGAGTCAGATTTTGTCTGTTATATTATCACTGCACCATTGATTGGGGAGAATATTCCTTCCCCACCCCACCTCCCCCCCAGTATGGAATCTCAAGGGAAGGGAGGGGAGAGAGTGATACTGAGCAGGATCTTGTGGGGTTCCTGAGCACAAAAGCCTTTCTGTGTCCCCTGTTTCTTGATTACAGAAAATAGGCTTCATTCAGCCTCCCTTCCTGAGTTCCAGCAGTTGCCGATTAGGGAAGGGAGGTGATGCTGAGACAAGGGAGAAACAGTTAAGAGGCAATAGTACAGCCTTGGACCAAGGTCCTGGTTCCCCATCAAGGGATGTATAAAACAATATCTTTGAGCTGTTCTGCAGATACTGAAACTCTTGCCAGGTGGGAGAAATTAGTGGTATGCCCATAAGTGCATAGACCCCAGTATAGTTGGAACCAGAGGTTGATTCATCACCAACCAATGAGAAGAATGTCCACAAGCTGACCATGTCCTCTTTGAACCATTACCCTAAAACTTCTCACTCCCCTCTCCACGTTGGGACACACAGTTTTGAAGGCATTAGCCTATTGTGGCCCCCTTTGCCTGGCAAATCAATAAAGCTATTCTTTTCTACTTCATCCAAATCTGTCTCCAAAAATTAATTCAGTGTGGGGGTAGAGAGGCTGGAATCAGCTTCAGGAGGGATCATATTCAAGCATAGGCAGATCACCAGATTTTGATCAAAGCAGATTTCACCTGTAGGAGCAGGTCTGCAGTGTCCAAGGGTAGAGGAGAAAGGAAGGCCCCCACAAGACCTCAGGGAACCCTGCCCCTCTGCCTGAATGTTAAACATAACTGCTTTTGTTCATTTCACAGGGAGACACCCTGACCTACCCACCTCTGAATGGCTGCAGGAAAGAAGAAATTAACCTCCCCCTCCCCAAGACTGGTGAAACCAGGAGATATTTTACAGGACTTCTTTTACTTTACTTCCTCACCTCTTTCCCTTCTCTGTAAGCTGTCAGAGGCTTAACATACAGTGAATGATCAGACCACATGTGAAAAATCTGACCTTCAGGCTGGAGCGACTTGTCTAGGAAACCAATCAATTTTTTCGGTAGCCAACCAAGGAAGTCAGCCTGTCTTAGGCCAACTTGTAGGAAGTCAGATCGCCGTTTCCAATAGTCTGAGAAGTCAAACAGTAACTCCTGGAACAATTAGCTTCAAATGACCAGGGATTTGTTACCAAACCAGGTCTGTTTGCAGCAGAGAAAGAGTTTATTCACAAAGCAGCCAAGAGTGGGGAAGAGAGAACAAGTCTCAGATCCACCTCCCAGAATATGAGGGAGTTGGAATATTTATGGGGTAAGCAGGGTGGTCTTAGAGTTGGGGAAAGGTGGTGGAGATGGAGGAAAAAGCTGAGGTCATTGGCATTCTGCACAGGCATGTCTGGGTTGCATACATTGACTAAAAAATTATTTAGAACCTAAAAGTTGAGAGTTACATTTTATTCAGCAGGAATTTTTAGGACTTCAAGCCCGGGAGGCAGGATCTCAAGTAAACCCAAGAGAACTGCTCTGAGGAGGCAATGGGGGGAGCCGGGATCAGTAGAAGTTTTTGCAGCAAACAGGTACTTGGAGCATCAAAAGATTACTGCTGCTAAAAGAAAACTAGATATCTCAAGTTAAGGAGTTGAGCACTTTTCTAAGTATGGGAAGATGCAAGAGTCTGGGCTCACTGAAATCTTATTCCTTTGATATGCACCTCACCTATCTGGGGCCAGGATTGTTTGTTTTCACATACTGTTTCCTCAGGGCTCAATTAGGGTGTAGCTGTAGTCTGATGGCTGCTAGGTGGCAGATATTCTTTTCCCTCCTGACTTGCCTTGGGGACACGGGCTCACCATCAGCTGTGGCTGCAGTCACTGATCACTGTGACATCACTGTTTACTGATATGGCAGGAACTAATCCATTTATCACTGGTTTCTGTGTGGGGCTTCCCGGGTGACTCAGATGGTAAAGAATCTGGCTGCAATGTGGGAGACCCAGGTTCCATCCCAGGGTCAGGAAGATCCCCTGGAGAAGGGAGTGGCAACCCACTCCAGTATTCTTGCCTGGAGAATTCCATGGACGGAGGAGGAACGGGGTGCACAGTTTCAATTCGGTTATAATGTAACCACCACGTGGCATTTCTGGGGCCTCCAAGTCCTTTGTGTCTGAGCGCAGGATAGAATTCAGCAAGAGGCAATGTGATAGATATGAAGTGATTTATTAGAATATGAAGTTTGTGTGACTTATAAGCAGGCAGGCAAGAGGGTGCTGCACCTCAAGAAATTAGTGGGATCCAATTCTATAATCAAAGGAAACATGGGGAGGGGAAAAAGACCACTTTCTTCCTCTTTACTGAATAGACATCACACTTCCATCATCAGCTCCACTTCAGGCAGGCGAATTTTCTTGTGCCTACATGGTCAAGTCCGGACTGTCACGTGCAACAGAAATGAGCAAAAAGGTGGTAACATATGCTAAAAATAGAAAATCATCTTCGGTTTTAGTATAATGTCACCTTTTCCATATATATATATATATATATATATATATATATATATATATATATATCTCGGAGAAAGCAATGGCACCCCACTCCAGTACTCTTGCCTGGAAAATCCCAGGGACAGAGGAATCTGGAAGGCTGCAGTCCATGGGGTCGCTGAGTGTTGGAAACGACTGAGCCCCTTCACTTTCACTTTTTACTTTCCTGCATTGGAGAAGGAAAGGGCAACCCACTCCAGTGTTCTTGCCTGGAGAATCCCAGGGATGGGGGAGCCTGGTGGGCTGCCGTCTATGGGGTCGCACAGAGTCAGACACGACTGAAGTGACTTAGCAGCAGCAACAGCAGTGCAGAGGATGGTATCCTAGGAATCATTAACTTACTGAGCTCACTGGGCAGGATGTGAGTCTCATGCCACCATTGTGTTTTTGTTTGGGGGCATGTTTCATGTTTCTGTTGCATGGTTTTGTTGCTAAGTGAGCCTGCTTGGTTTTGAGGTTTAGAAAACCACTTGAGTGCTATCTTGAGTGATCATTCACTTCCAAGGGTCTCCCATACTTTTTCTTTACTTACAATCCCTTAGTGGGATTAACTATTTAATCACCTCTTTCTTCCCTGTACTCTGTCCCTACCAAATGAAGTCTCACTTTTTTGTCCCCACTTTTAACTTAAGACTGTAAAGAAAAAGAATTGTTGCCTGACATTCCAGTTCTCAAGGATCAAGCCATTGGGCAGCACAGTTGCCCACCCACAGTGCACCTGAGGGGAACACAGGAGCGGGAAGAAACAAGGAGCACTCTGTGCTTGGATACACCAGCCCTTAGATACCAATCGTGAAGATGTACACCAAGGAAAAGTTTCAATGGCCCCAGATTCTTGCATCTTCTCCTATTTAGAAAAGCACTGAAATCATTAACTTGAGATATCTGTTCTTTGTGACCAGCAGTAATCATCTTATGCTTGACCACATGTTTTTCTTGGGCTTCTCTGGTGTCTCAGACAGTAAAGAATCTGTCTGCCAATGTAGGAGAGCCAGGTTTGATCCCTGGGTCAGGAAGATCCCCTGGAGGAGGAAATGGCTACCCACTCCAGTACTCTTGCTTGGGAAATCCCGTGGACAGAGAAGCCTGATGGGCTACAGTCCAGGGAGTTGCAAAGAGTTGGACATGATGGAGCATGCATGCAACACACATGTTTTTCCTAGCAAAAAATGTTCACAAATATCCTGTTTTCTCTTTGGAGCAGCTTCTCAGTGCAATCTGAGCCTTCATCCCCCTCCCCCCCCCACTATAAAGCTTTCCCACTCCTCTGCCTGTCCTTGAGTTTCTGCCAAAATGTAAGCAACCGTGGTTGACCCGCTTGCTACAGCCAGCTGTAAATGAGTAACTTTGCTTGTCCTTGTGGACTAGGAATGCCTCCAGAAGGAACCGACCTTGCTCACACCTGGATTTCAGACTCTTGGCATCCAGAACTGTGAGAGAACAAGCTTCTGTTGTTTTAAGCCACCCAGGTCGTGGTACCTTGTGTTGGAGTCTCCCCGGAAACTCACACACCTGATACTGAGCATCTTCCCCAGATGCCTCGCACCTAAGTTTTGGGGTCAGTCCTGTGGTGGTAAGTGAGAAGGCTTGGTTGAAGCTGTGTGCATGTGCACACAGGTGTGAATGCATGTGTACACATGTGTGAAATGTACCAAGTATTTAGGTGCAGCTTTGACTATACAAGTTATGACAGAAATGATAACATCAGATTTCATTTTTCTCAGATTCTATTGTTCACAACTGCATTTATACTGTGAAGGGATTTGATTCTTTTCTTTCCTTTAGTTCTGCTACTATTTGTACCTGTGACCCAATTCATAAAATGAGGGGGAAAAGTAAAAAATAAGAAAAGTATGATACCTAAACTGAGACCAATGTTTGTCTTTTAAATTTTCTCATAATCTTCAATTTTGATATTACATTTCTTTAAAATCAGAGTAAATTTGTAAGACATGGATTCCCACTTGTACCACTTTTATTTAACATAGTATTGGAAGTTCTAGACAGAGTAGTTAGGCAATTTATGGAAATAAAAGGCATCCAAGTCAGAAATGAAGAATCAAAATGATTTTGCTTCACAGATGATATGACCTTGTGTGTATTAGAAAAACCATAAATATACCACAAAACTATTATAACTAAGAATGAATTCAACAAAGTAGCAAGATATAAAATCAACACATAAAAATGATATATGTAAATTTACATGTATGTAAATTAGCAGTGAATGATTTGAAAAGGAAATTAACAATTCCATTTACAAAAAAAACAAAATACTTGGTAACTAAGGGACTGAAAAACTTGTACACAGAAAACTATAAATATTGCTAAAAGAAATTAAAGAAGACACAAATAAATGGAAAGACATCCTATGTTCACGGATTGAAAGATTTAATATTGTTAAGATGCAAGCACTACCCAAAGCAATCTATGGATTCATTACAATTTCTATCAAAATCCCAATGACCTTTTCTTTTTGCAAAAATAGGACAATTCATCCTAAAATGCATATGGAATTTCAAGGAAACCTGAACAGCCAAAACTCATGGGAAAAAGGACAAAGCTGGAGGACTCAGAGTTCCTGATTTCAAAACTTACAAGTCTACAATTATCAAAACAGTATGGTAATGTCATAAAGACAGTCATATAGACCAATGGAATAGAACAGAAAGCCCAGAAACAAGTCCTTGCATATATGGTCAAATGATTTTTGACAAGGGAACTAAGATCAATAGGGAAAGAACAGTCATTAAAAAATATGGTGCTAGGAAAACTGGATATCCATATGCAAAAGGATGCTTATCTAACATGATATACAAAAATTGTCAAAATATCAAAGAACTAAATGTAAGAATTGACTGGAAGAGTCTTAGAGCTGAGGAATTCTCTATAGACCTAGAGGTAAAGAAAAATTAGAGGGAAAAATTGCTGGCAGCTTTGAACACCTGCTTTGGGACACATAGTCTGTAAAAATGGTTTCACTTAACCCTCCTAAAATTGCTGTGAAGTCATTATCTTAGTTCGAGGGAGAAAATAAAATTATCCATAATCCCCCAATCTAGAGATGACCACTGTTGTGAAGCTCTATATTTAAAAAAAATGTTTTTCATTATTAAATTTCTCTTTAAGACTTAATACAGCAATGGAGCTCACTGCATTCAGAGAAACTAAATTAAAAATGGTATCACTCAGCCGCTGATATCTCTGGGGGGCTGGGAAACATCATCACAGCAAATGATGGGAAGCAGGTGGTACGACTGAATTTATAAGAAAAGGACCAGCTAAGGGACACCATTCCAAACAACCAAACTGGATTTAAGCCACAGCCTCAGGTAATCCCCACCATTCATTTGTTCAATGAGATATTTATTAAGTGAACTACTATGCACCAGAGGCCACGAAAGATTCTGGAAATACAAAAGAATAAGAACTGACCTTACCTCTCTGAGGTCTCCTAATCTAATGGGGAGGGGTGACAAGTGAACAAAGAATGGCAGTAGTATTTAAGAATACTGTAACTGGGGGATAGGGGACCCAAGTACTGGAGAGACCCCTCTTCACAGAGGACGGGGAAGACCTCCTGGAGGAGGTGACAGCTCTGAGCGGCTCAGGACTTCAGATATAATCTCTTGTTCTGAGTGCAGTACAGCAGAGATGGATGCAGACAGCAGCAGAAAGCTCTAGCCCCAAACAAGAGGCCAATTCCTGGACCACCTCCCTTAATGATCATGCACATAAGCAAAACCCAGAAGAACTGCTGTTCCTTTGGCATTTACCCCTTGAAATGGGGGAATTCGTAGAGAGCTTGCTGTGCCTGAGTCAGCCGAAAAATCTTCTCCTTCAGGAATTTCCTCTTGGTAGCTGTATCACTCTGTTCTTGAAGCAGCCAGGAATAGTGCTGTGTGTCCTGTAGTAGCTGCATCATGGCTTTCTGGACCTTATCACCATTCTCTTGGAGCATAAAATACTGAATGATGAATGGGATCTGATTGGCGAGACGTTTGCTGGTTTCCTGGAAGAAGGGGTAAGAGGGGTCAGCTGGAGGGGTCTATGGTTGCAGAGAGAAGTTCCTTGGATGCATGCTAAGTCCTGGGGTCCTGTCCACCTCCACTCCAGTGGTCAGTACCAACCAAGGGAAGGATCTATTTGGGTTGCCTCATTTTCACTACTCAGGTATTCCCTCTGACACTAAGATCCACCTGAAGGCCAGCAGAACCAGCCACCTTCTGGACATCCCAGTCTTCCTGGAAGGGATCTCCTCCTCACTTCCACTCTCCTCCCTGGAGAGACCTCCTGGCAGTGAACCCCGGGTCCCTTCTGGGAGATGATCGGGACATATTTCAATGCTTATTTCATTCACTTGTTTCATCAGCATTTCCAGTTTGCCTGACAGCTGGACCCCACATCTGGGTCACTCTACTTTCTATCCTAATCAAGAAAGGGTTTCAGGAGTTGGGTAGTTTAAAAGCTACCTTCTTGGACTTCCTTAGTAGTCCAGTGGCTAAGACTCTGCATTCCCAATGCAGAGAACCTGGGTTCGATCCCTGGTCAGGGAACTAGATCCCATATGTCACAACTAAGATTCCATGCAACCAAATAAATAAATAAAAATTCAACTAAAATAAAAAGCTACCTTCTTTTCCATGCACCCTAATACTTTAATCAATGGATGAAGCCTTAGAAACCATGAAGTCAACTGGACCACAAAATTTAGGGACAGGCTTTTTCACTTCCACTTTGTGGGACTTAGTTTGAGTTTGAGGCACTCTGGGTACCCTCTGAGAACCTGCAGGAAAGCTAAAACATAGCCAGTAAAGTTAGTGCTTATGTTTTGCTGTATTCTGATCATAGTAATTTAGGAATTTATGCAGAGAATAAAATATAATGAACTTTGGAGTTGGAATTAATTTTGAGTACTGCTGCTGCTGCTGCTAACTCACTTCGGTCATGTCGGACTCTGTGCGACCCCATAGACGGCAGCCCACCAGGCTCCCCCGTCCCTGGGATTCTCCAGGCAAAAACACTGAAGTGGGCTGCCATTTCCTTCTCCAATGCATGAAAGTGAAAAGTGAAAGTGAAGTCACTCAGTTGTGTCTGACTCTTAGCGACCCTATGGACTGTAGACTACCAGGCTCCTCCATCCATGGCATTTTCCAGGCAAGAGTACTGGAGTGGGGTGCCCTTGCCTTCTCCAATTTTGAGTACATGTTCTGCTAAGATGAAAAATCTGATTTGGGGCAAATTAATTAAAAGTGTCTTATTAGGGTTATTGTCCCTGGTGGCTCAGATGGTAAGAATCTGCCTGCAATGTGGGAGACCAGGGTTCAATCCTGGGGTGGGGAAGATCCCCTGGAGATGGGAATGGCTACACACTCTAGTATTCTTGCCTGGAGAATTCCATGGACAGAGGAGCCTGGAGGGCTATAGTCCATGGGGTCTAAAAGAGTCGGACCTGACTGAGCAACTAACTCTTTCCCTTTCAGTGTTATTGTAAAACTATGATGAGATGATATATGAGTGGGTTTTCACAGCCTAAAGGGCTTTGTACGCAGCAGTGCCCTGTTCTTTGCTCAGCTAAGCAGCTGTCCACCAGGATACCTGCTTTCTGCTCGGTAGTGACCACAGTACACTGATCTGTATCCCTACATGCTCACCATGAAGTATGCGTTCAGGTGGACCCCAATCTCAACGATGGAGGAAATCGAAGATTGATCATTTAAAAAGGGCTGCTTTGACTGAGGCGTCTCTGAAGCCTTTCCCATGGAATTAAAAATATCTTCTCGGACTTTGTTCAGAACCACGCCGTAAATCTGGTCTTGACAAAAAACCAGCTTCTCCATCTTGAACTGAAGTTGGATCAGATTTGCTGCTTCTGCCATTTGTTTTGTTTTTATGTCTTCGATCTTGTTCTGGTCAAATAAGGAAGAGAAATACATTACTTTCCCTTTTCTTCCCCTGCTGTTTAAACAGCTTAGGAAGTATTATTACTATTACTATAGTACCGTATTATACCGTACTATTATTACTTATTATAATACCATACTATTATTACTTATAATACTGTACTATTATTATAGTACCGTTGAACACTGAATTAAAAATAATCCGAGGTCAACGAAGGTGTGAGGCTTTTTGAGCAATTTTCAGAAGCTCCCACTTTGCTCTCCGCTGTGTCCTCACCTGTTGCCTCTTGTGGCTCCCCGCCTTGCACATGCCATGCTCACCTTCTCTCCTGCCTGTTGTGTGTTTGTCAGTATATATGCTGCCAAAGCGAGCACCTGTCTGTTCTTTCTCTTGGCCCCAACCTGTTTCCTCGCACGTTACTGCCTTTCTGCTTCCTCAGTTACGGTTTAGTCTACATGTTCAAGCCCATCACTCTCGTCTCTGTTGTTGGCTTGAATCAAAGCATTCAAGAATGCATCTGGTACTAATGAACACCATGGGATAACAGCTCCATCTCTGCTTCCCAGAAATCCTGCGACTCCTGAGTCATGCACATGGGCAAGGGCATCCCAGGAAAGGGAGAGGTAACTTGGTGGAACTGGGTTACAGGTTGACTTTTGAGTTCCAAAGGGATTTTTGTGCACTGAAGGCAGAGACAACAGTTTGCGAGAAGAGAGAAAGTGAGGGCTTCACAAGGGCAGGTTCTTTGTTGGAGTGTATGTGGCCACAAATACTTATGTGACAACTCGCTCTCCTTGCAGATTGGGGGCCTGAGAGCAGAAATGGACTGTGCGTCACTTTCAAGAAGAGTTTTATGGGAGGACACAAGATCCTGGCTTCTGATGAGACTCAGGAGAAGAAGGTACAGATGGTAGAGGGAAATGGCTGGCTGGGAGCCAGGAAGCTGCACCCAGACCTCTGTTCATCCCTCACCCAGACCTCTGTTCATCCCAGGATGCTACAGGGGACAGAGGCCTTTGAACTTTCCTGGCCCCAGAACAGCCTATGCTTGCAGCAGGTATGAATACTGGAGTGGGTTGCCATTTCCTTCTCCAGAGGATCTTCCCAGGCAGGGATCAAACCCACGTCTCCCGCACTGGCAGGCAGACTATAAGCAAGCAAACTGTGGGTGCTTACCTGGACTGTTTGATGCAGATTGCAAAATTCAGCAAAATGCTTTTTGGCTGTGTCCTTGAAAGTTTGCCAGACAATTTCTGATCAAGGAAAGAACAAAACATCAGCAAAATGCAAGCAGGAATGAAATGGGTTAAAGATACAGGAGGATAAATCATGATACACTGGCCCCATTCTGGTGCTGAGCTCTTCAGATTACAGACCAAGAGAGAAAGAGGGATGGCACATAATACCATGGAGACACCAAATCCACCCCCATCCTAAGCAGATCCTGTCAACTTCTGGTCCTTTCCTGGGTGTGCATTCTTGGCAGGATTGCTGCTGTTGTTTAGTCCTTCAGTCATGTCCAACTCTTTTGCAACTCCATGGATGGTAGCCTTCCAGGCTCTTCTGTCCATGGGATTCTCCAGGTAAGAATAGGAGTGCGTTGTCATTTCCTCTTCCAGGGGATCTTCCTGACCCAGGGATCAAACCCATGACATCTGTGTATCCTGCATTGGCAAGCTTACTCTTTACCACTAGTGCCACTTGGGAGCCCCTTTCTGCAGGGTTAGCAGCTAATTATTCCACACACTGCGTCGTCATCCAGGCTTAGGTAAGAGGTACATAAAGCTCATACACACTCTCAGTTCAGTTCAGTTCAGTCACTCAGTCATGTCCAACTCTTTGCAACCCCATGGACTGCAGTACACCAGGCATCCCTGTCCATCACTAACTCCTAGAGTCTGCTCAAACTCATGTCCATCAAGTCAGTGATGCCATCCAACCATCTCATCCTCTGTTGTCCCCTTCTCCTCTTGCCTTCAATCTTTCCCAGCATCAGGGTCTTTTCCAATGAGTCCATTCTTTGCATCAGGTGGCCAAAATATTGGAGTTTCAGCTATAGTATCAGTCCTTCCAATGAATATACAGGACTGATTTCCTTTAGGATTGACTGGTTGGATCTCTTTCAGTCCAAGGACTCTCAAAAGTCTTCTCCAACACCACAGTTCAAAAGCTTCAATTCTTCAGCACTCAGCTTTCTTTATAGTCCAACTCTCACGTCCATACATGACTACTGGAAAAACCATAGCTTTGACTAGACAGACTTTTGTTAGTAAAGTTAATGTCTCTGCTTTTTATATGCTGTCTAGGTTGGTCATAACTTTTCTTCCAAGGAGCAAGCATCTTTTAATTTCAAGGCTGCAGTCACCATCTGCAGTGATTTTGGAGCCCCCCAAAATAAAGTCTGTCACTGTTTCCATTGTTTCCCCATCTATTTGCCATAAAATGATGGGACCAGATGCCATGATCTTAGTTTTTTGAGTGTTGAGTTTTAAGGCAACTTTTTCACTCCCCTCTTTCACTTTCATGAAGAGGCTCTTTAGTTCTTCACTTTCTGCCATAAGGGTGGTGTCATCTGTGTATGTGAGGTTATTGATATTTCTCCCAGCAATCTTGACTCCAGCTTGTGCTTCATCCAGCCTGGCATTTCACATGATATACTCTTCATATGGGTTAAATAAGCAGGGTGACAATATACAGCCTTGACAACACTCTCCCCCTCCTGCTAAGTGGACAAACATCTGCAGGCTGTGTTTGATACTTCCATTCCAATCTCTCCCTCCAAGCACTGAGACCTATGGGAGGTACAAGGGTAACAATCTGAAAGTTTTTTTTATGAGAGTTCCTCACCCATGGCCTTCTGGAGCATCTTGAGTGCTGGGTCTATCAGCTGCCCCAGGTAATGCTTTACGACAGTCTCAAATGTCTTGTAATTGACAAATCCGAGAAGTTCTTTGCCTCGATACTTCTTTTCATATTTTGAGACTTCTTCGTTAAGGATACTTTTAACTGCAACGAAAACAAACCACCAGGATAAATTCTAATAATTTCACAGACAGTTTAAAGATAGGGATTTTTTTCAAGTCTTGCTTACCCAATGAATCCTATGGCAATGTTTCTAAATAGAGTTTCTTTTAATCATGAAAATAATTATCTGTGGCCTGATAATGCCAGTTTGAGAAATATTGACTGTTAAGAAACAAAAATCTTTTTATACTCCATTGTGTTTCAGTTGAGAGTCATCATGCCAGGAGAGAAGCTGAGTGTTTATAATTGGTAGGGAAAAAAATCTGATTAATTAAATGAAAATAGAAACAAAAAATTCTTGTGGCCCTTACAGCTCTTCTTCCAAGACTACATATAGCTGGAAGGCTCTTACCATGGAAGGAATAGTGCTGCTTTTATTCAATGTCAAAACAGAGCTTCCTCGGTGATCAGGGGTTAAGAATCCACCTTGCAATGTAGGGGACACGAGTTCGATCCCTGGTCCAGGTAGATCCCACATGGTGCAAGACAACTAAGCCCATGCACCACAACCACTGAGCCCACGTCCTAGGGCCCATGAATCACAACTGCTGAGCCCACATGCAGCAGTGACTGAAGCCCGAGTGTCCTAGAGTCTGTACTCCACAACAAAAGAAGCCCCTACTCTCTGCAACTGGAGAAAGCTTGTGTGCAGCAATGAAGGCCCAGTGCTGCCAAAAATAAATAAATAAATATGTATTTTAAAGTGTCAAAGCAAAGACACATACACATACACACACTACAACACCACACAGGCACACACCCTATTGGCCTTTGGGCTGGAGCAGATAGAAGTTGGAACTCTGCCAGAGGAAGTAAGGAGTTGGTTGTCAAAGCATAAACCTTGCTGATCTCGGATTGGGGGTAAAGAGGAGGAAAGAGACAGGGCAAGTGAAACCGCCGAGCCTCAAAACACAGAAGCAAGGAGATAGTTGGAAGTAGGTGGTGGAATGGTCTACTATTGAATTGGCAAGGGCCGTGCTCCACAAGAATGGCTGGGAAGCTGTTATAGATACTAAGAGGTCCCTAGTGTGGGCACAGTCGGCTCTTCGCACAATTTTTATGTGCCAGAAGTAGCTTCTGGTCTTGGTAAACCTGATGTTGCTTTTGGGGAAGCCCTGTCCCAGGACTTACCTTTTTCGATATTGGTGGTAAGTATGAGTATCCAGCTTGTAAACTCCTCTCTGATTTTGTTACATAAGCGAGACTCTGTCTCCATTACAATTTCTTCTCCTTCTATTAACTTTCCAATGTCCTCATTAAATACCTTAATTTTCTGAAAAGATGAGATAAAATCATCAATCTGTGCTGTAATTATATTAAACAGCAGGGATCTGGATCAGCCGTGCATGGTGGTGTGGGGGCTGGGGCTCCAAGGGGGTGAGATGACCCACCAGCCACCTCATACATCCCCCACCCCACCCCCTCCCCACACCCACCACCTCATGAGAAACAAGGAGGACAGGGCAACAGGGAGTCCTGGGTAATCCCCACCTCAATGAGGAAGAACATTTTATCCCCTTCATCGCTGGGAATGTCGTCCCCGTATTGCTGCAGCTCCTCTGTCGCCCTCTGGTGCTTCTCCTTTATTTGGTTTTCTAACAAGGGGAGCGATTTCTGAACAAAACAAGAGCAAGAAATGAAAGGCTACAGCGTGATGAACTTGTTTTGTTTTTAAGTCGCTAAGTCCTATCTGACTCTTGTGACCCCAGGGACTGCAGCCCGCCAGGCGTCTCTGGGATTTCCCAGGCAAGAACACTGGAGTGTATTGCCATTTCCTTCTCCAGGAGATCTTCCCTGATAAGAGCAAACAAGGAAATGCTGCTGCTTGCTGAAATTAGCTGACAGGTATCTTAGGTGTATGGGCAGAGTCCCGTTTGAAAGCATTCAGCTTCTATTATCCTGTGACTCTTGTTGAGCACGACTCCTGCTAAGAACTCAAGGAGGACTCGGGATGCAACACTTGAACGATCTGGTGTTGAGAATTCTGCAGCTCTGTCATGTGACCAGAGTGAGGAGAGGATTGGTGGTGGCCAGTTTGGGGTTTTTTGTTTGTTTGACTCAGAGTTTTCAAACAAGTACCTTTGAATATAATGGAAGGTTTCCTTAGTGAAATGTTCCCTATAACATTTGAGTGTTATAAACTGATAAACGGTGTTTTGGAAGAGGTTATGCCTGTGTGTCGGTGTCGACTGGCAAAGGTCCAAAGCAGTCAATGTCGCGATAACAATTTAACAAAGTGGAGGAGCAGGAACAATGGAGAGGGGCACCGAGGAGGGTTGTCTTTGGGTTGAGCATCATTCCAAGTCCTTTACATCTTAGTGAAGCCCCGCGCTGTGGTACAAAGCATGTGACTTCGTTGCCTGTTTTTCACAAGAGAGGAAAAGGCTCAGAGAGACAAACTGTTTGATATCATCACTGAGGTGGTAAGCAGCAGACTTCACTTCACAGCTGCTCACACCTTTACAGCCCGAGCAGGTAAAAACTGCAGGTAAAGATATCTGAGTGAAGGACGTTAGTGTAGTCAGCCAGGCAGAATGAGCTATTGGGATTTAGAGGAAGTTTGTGGAGTAGCGTACCAAGAAGTTGATAAGGTCTCTCCTCTCTCTCTTTGGACAGTTTGCATTTGTAGGCAGAAAGGTATTAATCTTTTTCCTGGTATTTCAAATGATCATGATTGCATCTTGATATAAATTTTAAAATTAATTTAAAATAGTACAAAACTGAAATTCAAAATTTTAAGTGCAATATTTAAATGTTGAGAACTGTTATGAAAATATTATCAAAATACAACATCTTTTTAAAAAAGATGCTTTTCTCAATTAGATAGGAGATACAGCTTTTAGACGGGCTTCCCCAGTAGTGTTAGTGGTAAAGAAAGTGCTTGCCAATGCAGGAGACAGATGTAAGAAATGTGGGTTAGATCCCTGGGTTGGGAAGATCTCCCGGAGGAGGGCACAAAAACCCACCCCAGTGTTCTCACCTGGAGAATCCCATGGACAGAGGAACCTGCCAGGCTATAGGTCATAGGGTCGCAAAGAGTCGGACACGACTGAAGGGATTTAGTACTAGCAGCATAGTTTTTAGACAGGGTTATTTCTTTTAGAATTCTCTGCTGCAAACTGAAGGGATTTCACCAGAATCAGTACTTCTCCAAGTATGTTCCCAAAGATCACCTAAGAAAAACAAATTCATGGGCCCCATCCCAGACCTACTGACTCAGAAGCTCAGCCGGGGCCCAGGAATATGAATTTAAACAAATTTTCTAGGTAACATTTTTGCCTGTGTGTTAGGCAAAAATTCTCCAGGCAAGAATACTGGAGTGGGTCGCCATGCCCTCCTCCAGGCAATCTTCCCAACCCAGGGATCTAACCCACATTTCTTACATCTGTCTCCTGCACTGGCAAGCAGGTTCTTTACCACAAGCACCATACACAGTTTGAGAAATGCTGCCCCTATACAAATATTTTGAGTATGTGTTTTCTGGTTCAAAAGAATGCAGTTTCCATGCAACATGCAATTTAGCACGGACTGGGATCCAGCCCTTAGGTTCCACCTCTGTTCTCAAGGTTTATCTTGTCATGTACAATGGTTCAGGCAAGCATGACAAATATTCCATTTATCATTTGGCTTTCTCTCTATTGTTCTGACTGAGTGATTTCCATTATTCTATCTTCCAGATCACTTGTTTATTCTTCTTCATTATTCATTCTTCTATTTATTGTCTTTAGATCAGCTTTCATCTTGGCAAATGAATTTTTATTTTTTTGCTCCTCTTTATAGTTTTTAGTTCCTTTTTTACACTAACCTACATTTCTATCCATCAGATCAGATCAGATCAGATCAGTCGCTCAGTCGTGTCTGACTCTTTGCGACCCCATGAATCGCAGCATGGCAGGCCTCCCTGTCCATCACCAACTCCCGGAGTTCACTCAGACTCATGTCCATCAAGTCAGTGATGCCATCCAGCCAGCTCATCCTCTGTCGCCCCCTTCTCCTCCTGCCCCCAATCCCTCCCAGCATCAGAGTCTTTTCCAATGAGTCAAGTCTTCGCATCAGGTGGCCAAAGTACTGTAGTTTCAGCTTTAGCATCATTCCTTCCAAAGAAATCCCAGGGCTGATCTCCTTCAGAATGCACTGGTTGGATCTCCTTGCAGTCCAAGGGACTCTCAAGAGTCTTCTCCAACACCACAGTTCAAAAGCATCAATTCTTCAGCGCTCAGCCTTCTTCACAGTCCAACTCTCACATCCATACATGACCACAGGAAAAACCATAGCCTTGACTAGACGGACCTTTGTTGGCAAAGTAATGTCTCTGCTTTTGAATATGCTATCTAGGTTGGTCATAACTTTCCTTCCAAGGAGTAAGCGTCTTTTAATTTCATGGCTGCAGTCACCATCTGCAGTACCTCCAGTATTTTCATTATCTCCCTTTTGAACTCGGCATCTATCAGACTAAAGAAGTCTGTTTCATTGTTCTTTCAGGGCATTCTCTTGGCCTTTTAATTGAGAGTTGCTCTTCTGCATCTTCATTTTATTTGTATTTCTCTTACTTAGAGAGTTTAGGAGAAATGACTATCTACTGTGGTCTGAGAGGGCTATTTTGATGTGAAAGGGTCCTTGTGTAGCTTGTGTGGGTTTAATATTTTTAATAGGAGGACTATTTTTAGTATGGACACCTGCCACTTCTTTCCTCTGCATGTTCTGGCCATTATCCTCTTGATTTGTTGTTCAGTCTATAAGTTGTGTCCGACTCTTTGCAACTGCCCAGACTGCAGCTCCGGAGTTTGCTCAAACTCATGTCCATTGAGTCAGTGATGCTATCCAACCATCTCATCTTCTGTCACTCCCTTCTCTTCCTGCTTTCAATCTTTTCCAGCATCAGGGTCTTTTCCAATGAGTCAGACCTTCACATTAGATGGCCAAAGTATTGGAGCTTCAGCTTCAGCCTCAGTCCTTCCAATGAATATTCAGGTTTGATTTCTTTTAGGATTGACTGATTTGCCCTCCTTGCTGTTCAATGGACTCTCAAGAGTCTTCTCCAGCACCACAATTTGAAAGCATCAATTCTTTGGCGCTCAGCCTTCTTTATGGTCCAACTCTCAAGTCATCCTCTTGATGGGGGTGTGCAGATGCAGTGGCTGGTGCCCGGTCCTGGAGCCCACAGTGGCGATGGTGATGGCTATAAATATTCTATTTCTCAATAAGCACTAAGCCAGAGTCCCCCTTCAATGACATCATGAGAACTTTGTGGTTTTCTTATTTTGAGAATCACTGAAAACCGAACATTTATTTCCTACAAGTTTGAAGTTAGGAAAATGTTTTATATTTATATTTTTAAATTATTGTTTAAAGACTTGTTGAGGTGAACCATTTTTAAAGTCTTTATTGAATTTGTTGTAAGATTGCTTCTGTATTATGTTTTGGATTTTTGGCCTTGAAGCACTTGGGGCCTCAGTTCCCTGACCAGGGATCCAACCTGCACCCCTGCATTGGAAGGTGAAGTCTTAACCAGTGTTCCATCAGGAAGTCTAAAAGGAAAGTGATTTTTATATTGTGAATTGTTCACAAACTATTAAAAATTTGCTAACTCGATATTTACTCCTTTTTACACTGCTAACCTGGTGTTAGCATTTTCCTTCTCTCTTTGCTTGCCCCAAATTGACAGATTCAATTCTTTATTTCAGCACTATGCAGTTACTGCTTTTCTGTTTCAGAAGCTCTTTTGTGAGCCTCTGACCAGGAGTGATTTGGTTTTCAGAATGTTCTTATTTATCTGCTGGTTTGGACATTTCACTGGAGTGTCCTAGTCAACCCATGACTAAGAAAGTGACCTGGACAGGTTGTCATTTTTTTTTTTATGA
The DNA here is from genome assembly GCF_019923935.1 of Bubalus bubalis. Taxonomy (NCBI): domain Eukaryota; kingdom Metazoa; phylum Chordata; class Mammalia; order Artiodactyla; family Bovidae; genus Bubalus; species Bubalus bubalis. The sequence goes on along the minus strand of NC_059157.1, from coordinate 186,481,931 downwards.
TTTTTTTTTTTGATGTGGATAATTTTAAAGTCTTTATTGAATTCATTACAATATTGCTTCTCTTTTATGTTTTGGTTTATTGGCCACAAGGCATGTGGGATCTTAGCTAGAGATTGAGCCTGTATCGCCTGCATTGGAAGGTTAAGTCTTAACCACTGGACCACCAGGGAAGTACCCAAGGCTGTCATTTTTTTTTTATAGCTTGCAACTTAAACTACTGACTCACATTGATGTGCCAGATGAGCTCGGTGGTAAGTCTTTCTGCCAGAAGAGGCACCGTGGCCTTTCCTTCATCCAGAAGAACTCTGAAACAAGACAGAGCACACATGAATTTAAGAAGGGCCCGTAGGATCACTTTCCAGTACTGTACCGTATCAGTGGGTAGATGAGCTCAGTTCTGTGGAGCGACACACACCATCAGAAAAGCCAGGTGGTACATGAAGACAGTTGATAATTAAGGAGCAAGATCACACCTACGCAAGCATAGTACTAGAGAGGTTACTTTTTTTTTCTTTTTGTGTCCCAATAAACTCAGGTGGTGAGTCATTTTTTCAGGAAAAGCAAAACAATACAATTTCATAGAGGTTAAGTGACTTGCCCAAACTAGTATTTTATTTCTTATAGCAAATATTTATCCCTGATTAGGTGTATCAATCTTGAAAAGAAGAAGAAAGCTAGAGACATCATATTTCTGATTTAAACTATATTGCAAAGCTACTGTAATTAAAGCAGTATGGAGCTAGAATAAAGACAGATATAGTCCAGTATTCTCATCTGGAAAATTCCATGGACAGAGGAGCCTGGCAGGCTAGAGTCCATGAGGTTGCAAAGAGTCGGACATGACTTAGTGACTAAACAGCAACAGCATAGACCTATGGGACAGAATAGCAAGCCCAGAAATAAATCCATGCGTATGCAGTTAACTGATTTTTGCAAAAGTGCCAAGAATACACAATAGGAAAAGGATAACCTCCTGAACAAATGGTGTTGGGAAAATTAGATAACCACAGCAAAATGGAGCCTCTTCTTACACTAGACACAAAAGTCAACTGAAAATTGATTAAGGGCTTAAATGTAAAACCCAAAACTGTAAAACTCCTAGAAGAAAACATGGGGGAACATCTTCATCATATCGACCTTGGAAATGATTTCATGAATATGACACTAAAAGCACAGGCAACAGAAGCAAAAATAGACCTAGTAGGACGATGTCCAGCTAAAAACTCCAGCACTGCGAGTGAACAATCAACAGAGGAAAAGGCAACCGACAAAGTGGGAGAAAACACTTGCAAAACCATGTATCTGATAAGGGGTTAATTTTCAAAATATGCACAGAACTCCACAATTCAATAGCAAATAAACCCTAATAACCCAATTTAAAAATGGGCTAAAAGACTCGAATAGAGATTTCCTCAAAGAAAACATAAAAATGGCCAAAAGGCACATGGAAAGATGATCGGCATCACTAATTATCTGGGAAATGCAAATCAAAACCACAACTAAATATGACATCATATCAGTTAGGATAATATTAAAAAAAAAACAAACAAGACAAGTGTTGGCAAGGATGTGGAGAAGTTGAAACACTAGTATACTATTGATGGGAACTCAAAATGATGCAGCCGCTATGGAAAGCGGTAATAAAGTACTGTAAAAACTTAAAAATGGAACTACCATATGATCTAGCAATCCCACTTCTGGGCATTTATTCAAAAGAATTGAAATCAAGATCTCACAGATTTATTAGGGCTCCTCTGTTCACTGTAGCACTGTTCACAAGAGCCAAGATGTAGAAACAATCTCAATGTTCATGGAAAGATAAATGGATTGAAAATTGTAGATACACGCAATAGGATATAATTCAGCATTTCACAAGAAGGAAATTTTGCAGTATGTGACAACATGAATTAACCTTGAAGATGTCATGCTAAGTGAAATAAACCAGTCACAGAAAGACAAATACTACATGGTTCCATTTATGTGCTGTATCTAAAACAGTCAGACTCAGGCAATCAGAGAGAGGAATGGTGGTTTCCAGGTGTTGTGGGGAGGAGGAAATGAAGAGTGCTAATCAAAGGGCAAAAAGTTTCTGCTACGAAAGATAAACACATTCTAGAGAGCTGCCGAACAATATCGTGCCTGTAGTTAACAATACCACATTGTGCACTTAAATATTTGTTAGGAGGGTGAGCCTCATGTTAAATGTTCTTTCCATAGTAAAATTAAATTTAAAAAATGTTTACATGGTCTGTACTAAGTGCCTATTCCATTCTAAGGGCTTTACAAATATTTAATCATTGAACAACCAATTTTAGAGAGCGAAAGGCAAAGGCACAGGAATGTTAAGCAGCTTGCCCAGAGTCACAGACCAGGTGGTCTGGCTGCAAAGTGTTTACCTTTAACATAAATTCACAAAGGACCCAGTAGGATCATTTTTTCCAGTGCTGCTGCGAGCATCTTTGCTGTAAAAGAGCTGAGTCCCAGCACTTGGGCACACAAGGATTGAAACGCAGATGTTCAGTGACAAAGACCTTCAGCACACTTTTTCATCCAAGCCTTAACTTTCCCAAAGACCTTGAACAGGGTTTTCAAAGTGTAGTCCCTGGACCAGCAACGTTGACGTCAACTGGGAAGTTGTGCTTATGCTTGGTCACTGCCATGTGACTCTTGGAGACACTTTGGATTGTAGCCTGCCAAGCTCCTCTGTCCATGGGATTTCTAGGCAAGAATACTGGAGTAGGTTGCCATTTTTTCTCCTCCAGGGGACCTCCCTGACCCAGGGATCAAACTCAAGTCTCTCAAGTCTTCAGCATTGCAGGTGGATCCTGTACCTGCGGAGCCACCAGGAAAGTCTGGGAACTTGTTAGAAAGTCTGGGGGCCTACCTTAGAACTCAGAAACTCTGGGATGGCACAGCTAGCTGAATTTTAACAAACTCTCCCACAAATTGGTCCTTGAAAGAAAAACTATTTCAAATCTAGACAGCATATTAAAAAGCAGAGACATCACTTTGCCAACAAAATCTATAGAGTCAAAGCTGTGGTTTTTCCAGTTGTCATGTAAGGATGTGAGAGTTGGACCATAAGGAAGACTGAGCACTGAAGAATTGGTGCTTTCAAATGGTGATGCTGGATAAGACTCTTGAGAGTCCCTTGGACAGCAAGGAGATCAAACTAGTCAATCCTAAAGGAAATCAAACTTGAATACTCATTGGAAGGACTGATGTTGAAGCTGAAGCTCCATTACTTTGGCCACCTGATATGAACAGCTGACTCACTGGAAAAGACCCTGATTGTGGGAAAGATTGAGGGCAGAAGGAGAAGGGGATGACAGAGGATGAGATGGTTGGATGGCATCACTGACTCAATGGACATGAGTTTGAGCAAACTCTGGGAGATAGTGAAGGACAGGGAAGACTGGCATGCTATAGTCCATAGTGTTACATAGAGTCAGACACAACTGAGTGACTGAACAACAATAACTCACAAATTCTGTTGCTTGCTCAGGGTTGAAAACCACGTGTGTGATTGTTACAGAATCTTCTCTTTGCTTGGCAGCAGTCTTCTCTGCTGTAACCCTCAATACTTCTGAAAACCTTCTATTTCTTTCATTCAGGGCCAGAGCAGAGAGAAAGAAGGAACCAAGGTGATATTTATGGTGTGCTGGCCAGAACATTTGCATGTGCCATGTTATTTAATCCTAAACCTAATCCCATGAAGCAGTAGCAGGACTCTCTGAGCAGATGAAAAAGCAGAAGCTCAGAGAGGTTGAACCATCTCCCAAAGGCACAGAGTAAGTAGTAAACCAGGTCTGCAAAAATTCACCAGTTTCCCACAGTCACTCCTTAAAGTGGGAGTGACCACTATATCTTATTACCCTCTCCCCCATGGTTCAGGAACAGCAAGTTCCTAAATAAAAGGAAAGGAAAAAAGTATCCAGTTCAGTGGAAAAAATCCCAACGTCTTTCAAGAGTTTGTGGGACTCAAAAGAGAGAGCAAGGGAAAACATTTTGGGAAACCAAAGTGTGCTATGCCCTATGACAGTGGTCCCCAACCTTTTTGGCACAAAGGACTGGTTTCCTGAAAGACAATTTTTCCACAGAGGGGAATGGTTTTGGGATGATTCTCATAAGGATCTTGAAACCGAGATCCTTCACATCAGCAGTTGACAGTAGAGTTTGTGCTTCTATGAAAACCTAATGCTGCTGTTAATCTGACAGGAGATGGAGTTTAGGTGGTAACATAAGCAATGGGGAGCAGTTGTAAATACAGATGAAGTTTCACTCACCCATCAGTCACCTCCTGCTATGTGGTCCAGTCCCTAAGAGGCCACAAACCTGCAATGGTCCATGGCCTGGGGGCTGGGGACCCTTGCCCTGTGAAATACCCTACTTCAATTTTTATTCAGTGTCATCATCGGAATTCAAGAAAAAATGATTTAAGTAAGCCAATGCATTTAATACCAAACTAATGAAAACAGTTGGTTATGCTAATTGTGAGTGTCGACATTTTAGGAATCAGCAAACTAAAATGGACTGGAATGGGTGAATTTAAGTCAGATGACCATTATATCTACTACTGTGGGAAAGAATCCCTTAGAAGAAATGGAGTAGCCATAGTAGTAAACAAAAGAGTCCGAAATGCAGTACTCGGATGCGATCTCAAAAACGACAGAATGATCTCTGTTCGTTTCCAAGGCAAATGATTCAATATCACAGTAATCCAACCAGTAATGCTGAAGTAGCTGAAATTGAATGGTTCTATGAAGATCTACAAGACCTTCTAGAACTAACACCCAAAAGAGATGTCCTTTTCATTATAAGGGACTGGAATGCAAAAGTAGGAAGTCAAGAAAAATCTGGAGTAACAGGCAAATTTGGTCTTGGAGTACAGAACGAAGCAGGGCAAAGGCTAATAGAGTTTTGCCAAGAGAACACACACAAGAGCAAACACCTTCTTTCAACAACACAAGAGAAGACTCTACACATGGACATCACCAGATGGTCAACACTAAAATCAGACTGATTATATTCTTTGCAACCAATGGTGGAGAAGCTCTATACAGTCAGCAAAAACAAGACTGGGAGCTGAATGTGGCTCAGATCATGAACTCCTTATTGCCAAATTCAGACTGAAATTGAAGAAAGTAGGGAAAACCACTAGACCATTCAGATATGACCTAAATCAAATCCCTTACGATTATACAGTGGAAGTGAGAAATAGACTCGAGGGACTAGATCTGATAGAGTGCCTGAAGAACTATGGACTGAGGTTCATGATAGCAAACAGGGATCAAGACCATCCCCAAGAAAAAGAAATGCAAAAAAGCAAAATGGCTGTTTGAGGAGGCCTTACAAATAGCTGTGAAAAGAAGAGAGGCAAAAAACAAAGGACAAAAGCAAAGTTATACCCATTTGAATGCAGAGTTCCAAAGAATAGCAAGGAAAGATAAGAAAGCCTTCCTCGGTGATCTGTGCAAAGAAATAGAGGAAAGCAATAGAATGGGAAAGACTAGAGATCTCTTCAAGAAAATTAGAGATACCAAGAGAACATTTCATGCAAAGATGGGCTCAGTGAAGGACAGAAATGGTATGGACTTAACAGAAGCAGAAGATATTATGAAGAGGTGGCAAGAATACACAGAAGAACTATACAAAAAAGATTTTCATGACCCAGATAATCATGATGGGTGATCACTAACCTAGAGCCAGACATCCTAGAATGTAAAGTCAAGTGGGCCTTAGGAAGCATGACTACAAACAAAGCTAGTGGAGGTGATGGAATTCCAGTTGAGCTATTTCAAATCCTGAAAGATGATGCTGTGAAAGTGCTGCACTCAATATGCCAGCAAATTTGGAAAACTCAGCAGTGGCCACAGGACTGGAAAAGGTCAGTTTTCATTCCAATCCCAAAGTATGCTCAAACTACCACACAATTGCACTCATCTCACACGCTTGTAAAGTAATGCTCAAAATTCACCAAGCCAGGCTTCAACAGTATGTGAACTGTGAGCTTACAGATATTCAAACTGGTTTTAGAAAAGGCAGAGGAACTAGAGATCAAATTGCCAATATCCGTTGGATCATTGAAAAAGCAAGAGAGTTCCAGAAAAACATCGATTTCTGCTTTACTGACTATGCCAAAACCTTTGACTGTGTGGATCACAACAAACTGGAAAATTCTGAAAGAGATGAGAATACCAGACCACCTGATCTGTCTCTTGAGAAACCTGTATGCAGGTCAGGAAGCAACAGTTAGAACTGGACATGGTTCCAATTAGGAAAAGGCTATATATTGTCACCATGCTTATTTAACTTATATGCAGAGTATATCATGAGAAATGCTGGGCTGGATGAAGCACAGGCTGGAATCAGGTTTGCCAGGAGAAATATCAATAACCTTAAATATGCAGATGACACCATTCTTATGGCAGGAAGCGAAGAACTAAAGAGCCTCTTGATGAAAGTGAAAGAAGAGAGTGAAAAAGTTGGCTTAATGCTCAACATTCAGAAAACTAAAATCATGGCATCCAGTCTCATCACTCCATGGCAAATAGACGGGGAAACAGTGGAAATAGTGACAGACTTTATTTTTTGGGGCTCCAAAATCACTGCAGATGGTGACTACAGCCATGAAATTAAAAGATTCTTGCTCCTTGGAAGAAAAGTTATGACTAACCTAGACAACATAATAAAAAGCAGAGACAATACTTTGCCGACAAAGATCCATCTAGTCAAAGCTATCGTTTTTCCAGTAGGTCATGTATGGATGTGAGAGTTGGCCCATAAAGAAAGCTGAGTGCTGAAGAATTGATGCTTTTGAACTGTGGTGTTGGAGAAGACTCTTGAGAGTCCCTTGGACTGCAAGGAGATCCAACCAGTCCATCCTAAAGGAAATCAGTCCTGGATGTCTATTGGAAGGACTGATGCTGAAGCTGAAACTCCAGTACTTTGGCCACCTGATGTGAAGAGCTGACTCATTTGAAAAGACCCTGATGCTGGGAAAGATTGAAGGCAGGAGGAGAAAGGGTCGACAGAGGATGAGATGGTTGGATGGCATCAGTAACTCAATGGACATGAGTTTGAGTAAATACCAGGAGTTATTGATGGATAGGGAGGCCTGGCATGCTGCAGTCCATGGGATCACAAAGAGTTGGACATGACTGAGTGACTGAACTGAACTGATGTTAATTGTATAATTTTTAAATATGGTAATCATCTTGGCCAATTCTGGTAGGCAGGGCTGGTTTCCATCGAGTCCAAGGCTGTCATAAAGAATCTTACCTGAAATACGGATGCGTCTCAAAGAACATCGTTTCTTTCCTGGTTGCCTCTGCCAAGCTCAGCTTGTTGGTGATATCCTGCTGGCCCCGGCACTTCACAATCATATAGCCCTTCTTGAGATGATAGGTGAGGTTCTGCATGACCTTCAGGACACCTTTCTCGGTGCCCTTGTCCACCAGGTCTGGTTTGGTCAGGATCCCTGTGAGATGATTAGAGGAGGGCAGTGGAAAGGTCAATTTTCTCTTCAAATATATTGAACACTGCTAGGCTATGGGGTCTTTTTTGGCCAAGACCAGCAGATTATCATTTTCCCATTGTATATTCTTACCACTTTTGCCCCAAATCAGCTAACTATACAGACATGAATTTATTTCTGGGCTTGCTATTCTGTCACACAGATATACATGTCTGTCTTTTTGCTAGCACCATACTGCTTTAATCACAGTCTCTTTGTAATATACTTAACATCAGGAATTATGATGCCTCCAACTTTCTTCTTCTTTATCAAGATTGATATGACCAAGAGTCTTTTCTGCCCAGTGCCTCTCAGCTCATTCTTTCATTCCATTTCATTCCTATCACTTGTATTTTTATTTGCTCATCCAGTCACTCAACTCATTAATTGCCTTGTGTAATTTATTTAACCAATGTCTCTTGGGTGCCTGCTGCTGAGTCCCCAACACTAAGGCAGCACGCATCATCAGAATCAACTCACTCCATCGCCATGTCTCCAAAAGCACATCATTCCCTACTGTAAGGAGGGTCTGTGACTCTCTAGGGTCTCCTGTCACAGACTCACTCTGCCCCTCTGGTACCTCCTTTGAGATCCTCCCTGCCTTCCTCTCCCACTCTCCTGCCCTTACTCCTCTCGCTCACACTGGACTGAAGGCTTTGAATTCCAAGCGACTGTGATCTTGGTGGATGCTTGGCTTGCTTCCACCTTTTGGCTGCTGTGTACTTGAGTGTATATTCCATTTCTTTTTAAAATTTAGCATACTTTTCTCTATTTCTATACTTAATCTTGAATGCATGGAAAATTTGCACACTGTTATAAGGCTGTTTGGAATATACTAAGGCCTTATTGTGTATACTCTTTGTGTATAGTACTTAACTGAATTTACAACAATAATACTTAATATTTAGTAAAAGCTTACAGATTATCAGAGTTTGTGGCTTATGAATGCTGGAGTGGGCAGCCATTTCCTTCTTCAGGGAATCTTCCCTACCCAGGGATCAAACTCATGTCTCTTGTGTCTTCTGCATTGGCAGGCAGATTTTTTTTTTTTTTTAACCACTGAGCCACCTGGGAAGCCCCATGAGAAGAACAGAAAATTACTAGTAAGAAGTATTACTCAATTTCTATAAAGAGATTGATATCCAAATAGATCTATCTACTTAACAGATGAAACTGTCTTCTGTGTCATTAATGAGACATCCCTAATGACTTATGATTGCATAATGGTGGATGACCCCAAACCTGAGTTTTCTCTCTGGTTCAATGTATTCTAGACGCCTGTAGAAGTCAGCAGGTAACAGGGTCCAAGTCTAGTCTGGCATATAATAACACATTAAACTTGTATTCCCCTACTGTTATTTTTATCCTTACTGGAAACCTGGGCATTTGTTGGAAAAAAAGTGGAAAAGGCAGTAATATACTGGGTATCCATTTAGTCAAAGAAAATGACTGGCACGTTTTCAGGAAGGTAAACTCAATGGCTAAGTGAAGTGACTGGGGAGAAGTGATATTAAATAATATTATTAGAATTTTAAAAAATAGCAGCTCTCATTTGCCCAAGGATATGTAGCCAGTAAGTTGTAGAGCAAGGATTGAAACACAGGCAATCTGTGCTCTTAAACCAAATCCCCTATAATGCCTTCTGTGGGGGACATTTTTTAAAAAGGAATTTAAGAGCACCCATATCCCCAAGGAAGAGTTCTAAACTCTGTAGACACCTGTGCTGCAGTGTAAACCTGGAAGTGTATTCCCGGAATATGTTCATACATGCCCTGGCAAGATCTTTTCCAAGAACCAAAGACTCACAAGAATTTTTCCTGTGGACTTGCAGAGTTGATGGGCCAGTCATTTCCTCCTTTCTGGACCATTGTGGGAGAGAAAATAAGGCATTTCTCCTCCCCGATCCAGAATGGGTCGAGAATGCAAATAAGGGACAATAGGAAGGAGGGCAAAGAACCTCCAAATATTGGCCATACATCCAGCCCTGACCATGAGTGAGGGTGACCCGTCTGCTGTGTTCAACTGCACCCTGAGCCCACGGAGTTTCCCTGGGAACAGAGTTTGTATCTGATGCAGGATGTGGGCACCTCTAACAGAGCTATTACATCCAGGACCTTCCAAATATCTGAGAGGTCTCCCACGGCTTCCTGTCCTCTAAGAATCTTGGTGCCTCCTTACCTATGGTCCTGTCTCCATCAGGGTCCACCTCCTGGGCCATGCTCAGTGCCTCTGTGGTGGCGATGTCCACATTGCAGGGAACTACCACCAAGTTGATGGTCTCCTGCCTCTGGATGTACTTTTTGATGAGTGCCTTGATCTGATGCCAGGGAGTCACAAAGGAAGAGCACATCTCTGGTCACCCAAGAGCACAGCTGGTCATCCCAGAGCACCACCCAGTTTTCACACTTCTGAGCTTTGGCTTAGCCTATACCCTTCCTCTAGAATGTCTGACCACCTGCCCTCACTGAGCTCTCTGTTGATGTCCTGCTTATCCTCCAGAGCTCATCACTGGTATTTCTTCTTTCCCAAAGGCTCCCTGATTCCCGTGGTCAGATGAGACCCCTCCTTCCTCGACAGATCTTCCCTGGGATGCTTCTGAGCTGACAGCAGGAGGAAGAGGCATGCTCTGACCCCAGGCAAGCATTTTTGTCATGCCCTGGGAAATTCCACCCATTTGCTGAGTGAAGCAGGGTGAGAAGTGTGGAATTGGTCCCTTAACTCAGGAAGGGGAATGACCTAATTACAAGGCTCCCAGAGACAGAGAATGGTGATCTGGATGTTGAGGAAGAAAGAGTAATCAAGTGCCCAAGACAGTGGGGCCAGCAGAGACCCTTCCAAGAGGGACTGCCATGGTCTTAGTTGGGCTGTAATTGGGTTCCCAACACTGGCAGTGCCCTCCCCTCCTTCGGAAAAGGCAAGAGGGCATCTGTGACCTCAGTCCCAGGGGAAGAGGATCTCATCTTCTCCCTCTCCTCCACCCTGTCTCTTTACACCCTGGACAGCAACCCTGCTTCTGAGACTGTCCTTGCCTCCTTGGCCTCCATGTGAGCTGGCTCAGCAAGGCTTGACAAGGCTGGTCTCAGGGTGGACCCAGCCAGAGATCAGGTGTGATTCTGGCATCCCTGTGATGCCTGTGTTCTCAGGCAACCTTAAGTGGGAAGGTCTTTGGTAAAGAAGCCCCAGGCTCAGCAGCTGTTGGTTTGTATCAGTCAGAACTGCTCTGCGGTTCTCATGCCTCCACTGTACCAGCCTTCTTGTCCCCAGCCAGAGACCACAATCTGTGTCCTGATTGACTTACGTAGTATTATTTAAAAAACTTGTGGCTAAAATTGGCAGATCCCATGTAAAAATCCAATGTCTGGTTTCTTTTAAATATTAGGATAGTGGTAACACTGGATCCATATTTCCACAGGACAGCATTGGGCAGGGTGTGCGTATACACCTCCAGGCCTACAGAGTCAGCTTTGCCTGTTTCCATGACTGCCGGGCCCTTGTCAGACCCCTAGTATGAGGCCCCAGACCTAGACTGTCCTCTTCAGTCTCTTCCTCAACTACTGAGAGCAGGCTGGGAAGGTGCACCAGAGCCCTGGGGGCTGCCGGCAGAGACCTCAGAAGTGCCCCCTGCTGAGCGTGGGGCCCACTCCCAAGTTGCAGAGAGGCTCACCTGCAGTCCGATGTCTTGTGGCTGGTTTTCCACAGCCACCCTGGTGATGCCAGGAAGGTCAATGAGGGTCAGATCTGGGACGTCAGGGGAGGTGACCTCCAGATTAATGAGCTCATGGCTGATGCCAACTCCATTCCCAGCTATGATGTTCTGGGCTGTGGAGACCAAGAGAGGAGAAACCCTGAGTCCAGATGAAGAACCCAACCAAGCAAAAGCAGTGGAATCTGTGGGCAGATTTATGTCTCTCACCTATTTATGTGTCTCGCCTATATCTGGGGACAGTCTTAAGGTGAGAAACAGGGAGGCAATTTAAGCACAGCCATGATGAATTGCCTAATTCTTTAGAGATTAGGAGGTGGGAGAATGATGGCAACCAGGCTACTTTGTAAACATTTCCTGTTTTAGCTATCACTCCAAGTCACTACTTAAGCTATGATTTTGTAACTCTGTATTGAAGTGAAACATACATACAGGAAAGTACCCTTTGTCTTAAACCTGTGACTTGGTGAGTTTCACAGGCGAGACCCATTGGTGTCACAGAAACGCATATCAAGAAACAGAACATGGTCAGCGTCCCCTACCCTGCTAAAGCCCCTCTCTCCCTGTGGATCACTAGCCCTCAGGTAAAGTAGCGCTTATCTTAAGCTTTACCAGCATCTACTCTTTTGCCCATTTTTGTACTTTGTACTTGGTTGAGCTAAGTGAATTTGCTGATAGATAATCACTTTTGACCTACAAGAAGAGCATTTTCCTGTGGTCCCACCTAATTATAAAAGGGATCGTAAACTATGTCTTCTCTTGGTATCATGCATGTATGCATGTGTGCTAAGTCACTCAGTCATGTCTGACTCTTTGGTTCCCCATAGACTGTACCTTGCAAGGCTCCTCTATCTATGAGATTCTCCAGGCAAGACTACTGGAGTGGGTTGCCATGCCCTCCTCCAGAGGATCTTTCCGACCCAGGGATCAAACCCGAGTCTCCTGCGGCTCCTGCATCACAGGTGGATTCTTCACCGCTGAGCCACTTGGGGAAGCCCTCTCTCGGTCCCGCTTCCTCAGCTCAACATTTCATTTGTGTGATTACCTTATACTGGTGCTTGTGGCTGAGGGCTGTTCCTTTTCATTGCCATTCTGTGTCTTGATCCAGTCTGTGGGGTGTGGGGGGTTGGGGCTGGGGGGTGGGGGATGGGTAATCATAGTTGCTTGCTTGCTAAGTCACTCAGTCATGTCTGACTCTTTGCGATTCTATGGACTGGAGTCTGCCAGGCTCCTCTGTCCATGGGCTTTTCCAGGCAAGAGTGCTGGAGTGCGTTGCTGTGCCCTCCTCCAGAGGATCTTCCCGACCCAGGAACTGAATCTATTATGTCTCCTGCATTGGCAAGCAGATTCTTTTACCACCAGCGCCATCTGGGAATCACAATAGTGCTGCTATAGAGATTCTAGAAGCTGACTTTGGGTGCACATTTTTGCTGGGGTATACTTGGGATAAAGAAAGCTGAGTGCTGAAGAATCGATGCTTTTGAACTGTGGTGTTGGAGAAGATTCTCAAGAGTCCCTTGGAGACTGCAAGGAGATCCAACCAGTCCATCCTAAAGGAGATCAGTCCTGGGTGTTCATTGGAAGGACTGATGTTGAAGCTGAAACTGAAATCCTTTGGCCACCTGATGCGAAGAGCTGACTCATTTGAAAAGACCCTGATGCTGGGATGCTGGGAAAGGTTGAGGGCAGGAGGAGAAGGGGACGACAGAGGATGAGATGGTTGGATGGCATCACCAACTCAATGGACATAAGTTTGGGTAAACTCTGGGAGTTGGTGATGGACAAGGAGGCCTGGCATGCTGCAGTTCATGGGGTCGCAAAGAGTCGGAAATGACTTGAGCGACTGAACTGAACTGATACTCAGGATTAGAGTTTTGAGGTGTCATGGGGTGTGCACACAGCTTTAGTGGATATTTTGTCAATTTTCCAAAGTAGTTGCACCAACTCACACTCCTACCTGCAGTGGACCAGAGTTCCCAGATGCTTTAGAGATGCTGTTCTAAAGATGCTCATTACTCATCCTTACACAGAACATTCACCCACATTCACAGAACGTACCCTCCCAGACCTGCCCACAGAGCTCACAGCTAGAGAGACTGGGCAGATCTCAGCCATGCTGAAAGTTGTGCTGGGCACATGTGGACAGGACGGGTGTAGCAGGCATGGCAGTGCAGAGCTTTTATCATTTGAAGCTAGGAAACTTGCCAGGTGAAGATCTCAGGAAGTTCCTGTTTTGGGGGTGGATCTAGAATTGAGGCAGCACTTTGCAATTTGGGGAGCGATCCCTCTGGTGAGCTAGCTGGAGACACGGGGTTCTCAGGGAGCTGAGCCTAAGGAGTCATGTGAAAACCCCAGCCTCGGATGCAGTTTGCTGCTCAGTGAGGCATAAGCCCATCTCCCTAGAATGGAAGCTATGGCCACAGAGTTTCTTGTTATGATCAGAGGGAATTTTTGCCTGTCTAGCTGAGCCTAGCTTGAGAGCAGGAAGGGGAAGATGCCTTGGGGAGGGGTAGGCAGGCTCAGGGACCTTGGAGGCAGGGCTTCGAGGGGATGACCTCCAGGGTCCCCTCTGAGTGGGTATGGAAGTGGATTCCAGGAGCGTGTGTGCGTGTTACTTCAGTCATGTCCGACTCTTTGTGACCCTATGGACTGTAGCCCACCAGGCTCCTCTGTTCATGGGATTCTCCAGGCAAGAATACTAGAGGGGGTTGCCAGGCCCTCTTCCAGGGGATCTTCCCCCACCCAGGGATCAAACCTGTGTCTCTTATGTCTCTTGCATTGGCAGGCGGGTTCTTTACTGCTAGCGCCACCTGGGAAGACATTCCAGGAGCAACTGAGCCTTCTCATTTGGTGGTTCCCTCAGGCTGATCTCAAGAGCTGGATGTGCTTCTAGGAGTGATGGATGCGCAGGGCTTGCCTTGGGGAAAACCTCACGGCTCGGGGACAGGGATGCGGCCACAGGCAACCAGACATTTCAGGTTAGAGCAGCACCTTGGGACACACGTCCTCAGCATTAACCAGGGTAGCTGGAGCAGGAGTGCTGCCCGGGACACTTCCCAGAGGAGAGGCAGGTAAACTGACAGTCATGAAAGGGTAGGGTTATGTAGCAAGGAGAAGGGATATGTGAGAGGCAGAGGGCCGGCACATGGGAAAGCCTGGAAAGAAGAGACGGTGCTCACTGTGGAGCTGGAGAGGCCAGGGTGACCGCTGATGATCCCAGGGGGATAAGGAGCCGACTTGCAGATGCCCGCAGGGCCCTACCTCTACGAATCTCCCACTCCACCTCTGAAGGGTTTTGCAGCTGCTGAGTAATGTTGCGGTAGGTGATTTTCCCGGTCCATTCACACTCCCGCTTTGTCAGTTTCAGCACCAGCGGACACCGGGTGATGATTCCTGAGAGAGAGTTTCCCAAACAGCCTCTAAGTTTCCCTTAAAAAGAAGCATTCACAGGTGCCCTTTTCTTTTCTTTTTTGACTGCACCACAAGGCATGTAGAATCTTGGTTCCTTGACCAGGGGTCGAACCCCCATCTCTTGAACTGGGAGCATGGAGTTCTAACCACTGGACCACCAGGGAAGCCCCACCCTTTGCTCTTATCCTCCCCAGTGTCCGCAGAGGCCTTGTCTGAACTCTGTATCCCTCTCTAGGGAGGACTCAGTCCAGCCCCACTAATTACCCCCGGCCCTAGGAAGGCCTCAGGCACAGTCCAGGTGGCAGCCAAGGGCCAGGACTGGGGTAGGAGTGGGAGGGAAGCAGTGAGATCTACCTGACCCCATCCAGCCCTCCCATCCCCTCACACTCGGGCATGGAGGGAGCCCAAAGCACTACTGTAAGGGGCTCCTGCCTGCCCCTCAAGACTGCCAGGGCCACACCGGCCTCCAGATGCTTTGCTCTGTTGCTTTTCTCCTGGAAATGCTGAACCCAGGGTGGAGAGGAGGAGCTGCTGGTCCCCACTCTGACTCCATCACACACCAGAGTTGGGCTGATGGGGATCTCACAGGAGACCCTGGAGTAAAGGACTGGCTGCCCATGCTTGGGAGGACACACAGGCCGGGGCGCCTGGTCTGGGTGGTTGTTGAGGGCTGTGCAGGGTCCATGAAGCCCCCATACCCTCCTCTGTGCCCAGGAGGCAGCCCTGGCTCCCCGGGTTCCAGTTGTTTTTGACGGATGGGCAGTGCTGGAAGAAGATGGGTATGAGAGAGGGAATCAGGACAGGGGAAACTACCCACTTTAGGGTGCCAGGTCCATCCTTTTTTCCCCTTTATAATTATTTTCATTGTCAGAATGTATGACAGCTTTTTAATTCTGTGTTTGAATGCGTGTGTGCTAAGTCACTTCAGTCATGTTTGACTCTTTGTGACCCCATGGACTGTAGCCGGCCAGGCTCCTCTGTCTATGGGATTCTCTAGGCAAGAATACTGGGGTGGGTTGCCATGCCGTCCTCCAGGCGATCTTCCCAACTCAGGGATTGAACCCAGGTCTCCTGCACTGCAGGCAGATTCTTTACCGACTGAGCCACCAGGGAAGCCCAGACGATCATAGTAGTAGTTAGTTCTGTCCGACTCTCAGACCCCACGGACTGTAGCCTGCCAGTTTCCTCTGTCCATGGGATTCTCCAGGCAAGAATACTGGAGTGGGTTGCCATGCTTAATTCTACACATGCTTAAATTTTTTTGTTTGTTTGTTTGTTTTTTTGAAAGGAAACAGGAACTTCCTTGGTGGTCCAGTGGTTAAGACTCTGCACTCCCAATGCAGGGAGTGCAGGTTTGACCCCTTGTTGAGAAACTGAAAGCCCACATGCCTTGAGACAGTGACCAAAAAAAAAAATTTCTTTTTTAAAATGAAACATTGTGTCTTATCACACCATGATCCTGGCTAGTAGCTTCTCAAATTTGAGAAAATTCTTCAAAAAGACTTTACATGTTACCGGAAACTAACAAATTAACATAGAAATGTTTCTAGAGTCTTAGAGGACTGGAGGGAGAAGGCAATGGCACCCCACTCCAGTACTCTTGCCTGGAAAATCCCATGGATGGAGGAGCCTGGAAGGCTGCTAAGTGTCAGACACGACTGAGCGACTTCACTTTCACTTTTCACTTTCATGCATTGGAGAAGGAAATGGCAACCCACTCCAGTGTTCTTGCCTGGAGAATCCCAGGGATGGGGGAGCCTGGTGGGCTGCTGTCTATGGGGTCGCACAGAGTCGGACACGACTGAAGTGACTTAGCAGCAGCAGAGGACTAGAAAGAAACCAACTGATACAAAGTCCAGCAATGACTGTTGCCACATGAAAGAGGACTCAGAACCTAGGGGCAGCAGGAGCATCCAGGCCCACCCCCCCACCACCCCCTGCCCACATCACCAGTCCAGGGGGGCTTCCCGTGACCTCTCCCGAGCCTACTGGTCTTGGGATGCTCTGTGGCTTGCAGGAGGCTGCCCCAGCAGTACTTACCGCTGCCCCTGGGGAGGGCAACCCCCGACAGAGCCTCCAGCACGGAGCTCTTGCCCGAGCTCTGGTCCCCGATAACGGCGATGGCGGGCAGGGCCAGGTCCTGCTCCACACCCAGGGCCCGCAGGGAGTCAATGAGGTCAATGCAGGGCCGCACCTTCTCCTCATACTTTCTGTACAGGTTGTTTTCCGGCCCCTGGAGGAGACAGACAGACTCACAGCCTTGGCCTTTGATGGACTCCCATCGCTTTCTGGAATTTGCGACTGAATTGATGAATCTGCTCATGCTAGGTTGGAGACAGGAGGGGCGAGAGGTGGACCCAGGTGTGCCAGAGGCAAGGCCCCTGCACTTGTTCCTGCAGAGGCTTGGCTTCCACTGCTGTGGGCTGGAGGTGGAGGTGCCCGTGTGAGTTGGGAGATGGCCCTGCGAGGGCAGGCGCTCCCAGTTGGAGGGAGGGGAGAAGCCCACCCCGGGCCTGCAGGGCTGGGGTGGGGGGTGGCTGGCAGTGATGACTGTGGCAGTCACAGTGGGAGGGAAAGCTCCCAGGCAGGAGGCCCCAGCACAGAGAACGGAGGCCCCGGATCCATGTCCAGGAAGGTCACTGGTGCCCCAGAGACTGTGTCTGCCCCTGGGGCTTGTTGGAAGTGCCCAGGAGGTTGGGGGAGGGGGAGGGCACCAGCTGTACTATGGGGACTGGACCAGACTGGCAAGTTTTATTCCTCACTTTCCCCCAACCCCTCCACCTTCTTTCAGATGGTAAAGAATCTGCCTGCAATGCAGGAGACCCAGGTTCCATCCCTGGGTCCTAAAGATCCATCCCCTGGGGGAGGAAACAGCAACCCACCCCAGTACTCTTGCCTGGAGAATCCCATGGGCAGAGGAGCCTTGCGGGCTGCGGTCCATGGGGTCGCAAAGAGTCTGACACGACTGAGTGACTAACACACACATTTCTCTCCACATCCCCCCAGCCCTCCCCATGCATGCACCCTTCCTGACCCACCCTCCTCTCAGCTTACCTTTGACCTCTGTTGGCCTCCGTTTGCTTCTGGCTGCTGAGGGTCCAAATTCAGCTGACTGAAGTTGTTGGGAAGGAAGCCCGGGTTGCTCTCTTCCACCTGCCATTGTGGGGGACTCATTGTCTGCCCCAGTGGTGGCCCTGGTGGCTGCTCATGGAAGTAAATGTCTTGCTTTGGGTGGTGCTGAGTGGAAGTCGGAGTGTGCCTCTTGTACTTTAAAGGCCTGAAGGACAGCGACATGACTGTCTGCTCGGAGAGCTGGGGTGTGTGGTCTCCGGGGCTCAGCGCCTCTGGTCTTCTCAGCAAGCTCTGCAAAGACGCAAGACGGGAATGTGGCCTAGAGGTCCCCCAGCAGACCTTCCTGGGGGCTGTATTTCTTCCATCTCTGCCTCACCTAATCCCTTACAACCCACCTGCTGCTCACCGACGCAGGGGAGACCAACAGCCCAGCTCAGGCCTGTCTGCAGGAGGGGCTGATGGCAGCAAACGGGCGCAGAACACAAAAGGGGCGTTGGTGGGCCCCCAGAGCCTGGGGACAAGTGGACTCCACGCTTCCACGGGAGAGTCTGAAGGTTCTGCTGTCACTTCTGCTGGGCTCTGCGTCGTCACCTACAGCTCAGGACGAAGAGAAGCAGTAAGGCGTGGAGAGATGACAGGGAGCCCCTCTAGGGTCCCTTGGTAGCCAATCTCTGCCCCGCCATCACTGTTTCTCACCCAGGCTGGGTCAGGCTGCTGGAGATTCTGGGAGAAAAGGGTTCTGGGGTCTCTTACTTCTCCGTGGGACGTATAATCAGGTGGTCTTCCGCCTAGAGACAGCTGGCCTCACCCAGCACTGCTCTGAGATGCTCATTTCACAGCCCTATGATGCTATTTTCACAGCAACCCTGCATGTCAGTGCCTAATATGCACTTTTTCAGGTCAAGAAGGTAAAGCACAGAGGTCTAGATACTGGCCTGAGTCAGGGCCCAGAGGCCGGCCAGGGACTCTGGGTCATGAACACTTTCCCACTATGACCAGCCCCCAGCCACCCCCCTACTGGGACCAGAGTGAAGACAGTGAGTTGAATGGCTTCGCTCCCCTCCCATGCGAGTCCACCTGGATATGTGACTGTGACCTTATTTGGAAAAGCCTACTTGCAGTGGCATTGAGGCAGATCTGGGGATGACGGTGGGCCCAAAATGCAAGAAGAGACAGGCGGAGAGGGTTTGAGACTCAGAGCCCCTTGGTTGTAGGGCAACGGAGGCAGAGACTGGAGGGTCGCTGCCCCATGTCAGGGACCCCGAGGGGATCAGGGGCCCCAGAAGCTGGGAGAGGAGCCTGAAAAGGGTTTCCCTCAGAGCCTCTGGGAAGAACTAGCTCTACCAACACCTCGCCCTGGAACTTCTGGCCTGAGAACCGGGAGAGAATAGATGTCCTGTGTGTCTGAGTTGGGGGCATCTGTCAGGCCAGCTCCAGGGCACTAACCAGTGGGGAGGATTGGAGTCTCGAGGTGGTGCCTACCCCATAGCTGCCCCTTGGGGCATCCATGTGTACCCCGTTTCCAGCCCTCCATCCATCCCCACCTCAAAACAGTGGTTCCACCCTTGCACACACTGTGGCCCTTTCCCATCTAACCTCTGGCTCATCCTGTCACTACCCTTTCTAAAAACTTCTGGGGTCTTTTTCTTTCAGAACAAAGTTCTTAAAGAATTTGGTCCTAACCTACCTTTTCCTATCTGATGCCACCTCTGAATGCTAGGCCAGGTTTGTTTACCTTCCCTCAAACTGGATCTGCACATTCATCGCCATTGGCCTAGCTTTAAAAGTGTGGGTGGTTCATTCACTTATTCATTCATTCAACAGATGTGTTTTGAGGACTGATGCAGGGTGAATTGTGTCCCCAAGTTCATAGGTCAGAGTCCTAACCCCTAGGACCTCGGTGTATGTCTATACTGGAGAGATGCCCTTTAAAGAGGTGATTGAGGTAAACGAGGTCACTAATCCAATCTCACTGGTGTCTTAGAAAAAACAGATTAGGACAAGTACACACAGAGGCAAGAGCGGATGAAGACACAGGGAGAAGACCACCGTCTCCATGCCCAGGCGGCCTCGGGAGAAAGTAACCCTGCTGACACCTTAGTCTTGGACTTCTGGCCTCCAGACTGGGAGAAAATAAATTTCTGTTGTCTAAGCCATCCACCCTGCGGCACTTCGTTACAGCAGCCTGAGCAAACTAATACGAGGACCTACTATATGCGAGGTGGTTCCTGCCATGAGGATTCAGTGGTGAGCAAGCCAGATGAAGTCCCTGTCTCCGGTACACACATTCTGTCAGGGGGACCCCCCCACAAAAAAAAACAAGAAAGCTGACCAATGAAGAAAGCTGCAGTAATGCAACCCCAGGTGACGATGGAGTGTCTGGATGAAAGGGTGTGGGTGACAAATCCTGGGGTCAGTGTCAGAGGTGGAGGCAGGGGCTGTTTGAGGGCATGTCCATGTTTACCAGAAACAGGAAATGAATGAAGAGAGGAGCTATTATTTGAGGACCTGGGGAGGAACCTTCCTGGCAGAGCAAGTCCAAGTGCAAAGGTCCTGAGGTCAGAATGAGCTCAGGGAACTGGGAGAAGCACACTTGTCTCCTGGGGGCTCAGAAAGCCCAGCCCAGGGGCGACTCCTTTCTTTGGGATTGGGGGCTGGCCCCTCTGATCCTCTCTGCCTTGCTCT
The DNA here is from genome assembly GCF_019923935.1 of Bubalus bubalis. Classification (NCBI taxonomy): domain Eukaryota; kingdom Metazoa; phylum Chordata; class Mammalia; order Artiodactyla; family Bovidae; genus Bubalus; species Bubalus bubalis. The sequence continues at coordinate 186,461,544 of NC_059157.1, read as the reverse complement.
TTCCAGGCTGTGCCCTGGCCTTTCCTGACATGGCTGGGGCTAGACCTGACATTTGGGTTTGGGCTGGAAGGAGATGGAGAAGTCTTCTACCTGCACTTTTCTGAGCAGTCAGCCCCACTGACCTGGAGACCCTAAGGAAAGGGAGACCCCCCCAGGCTCGGCCCCGCTCCTGGGGGAGCCCTGCAAAGGCTGTCCAGTGGAGGGAGCACCTTATCTCTGTGCTGAAATCCTAAGACAGTACCTCTGTTCCCTCCTGTGGATGAAGGGCAGTAAGACTGCTCAGCTGAGTGTTGGGTGGAAGGCCAATCTTACAGGTAACCCCAATCTATAGTCAGCCAATTCCCGATGTGTGGGGCTGCGGGGGGATGAAGTGGGCACTTCCGGGCCAGGAATTGCTGGCACGCAGCCCTCAAATGCCCTGTGGCTAGCTTTAGAGGAAAAGACTCTCAGCCAGCCCCTCCCACTAGTTGGGGACTAAAACTAAATCTGGGTTTTTACAGCTGTTTTGCATCTTTCTGGTCTTCATTTCTGAGTCCCTGAGGTTTAGCCTTTTCTCTGTTCCACATCTGATTGTTTCCCATGGGGCCAGTCTCCCCCATGAAATTCCTCGTCTTACAAAATACCTGACCCTTCAGCAAGTGTCTAGAGAAAGTATGATCCCATGAAAAGGCCTCTGCTTTTTCTTTTTCATCCTGCTGGCAGCATCCTCAGATATTTTCCCCCAGTAGTGCCAAGGAGTGATGGCAATGAGCAGAAGCTGGAAGAGACAGGGATGGACTCTATGCAGAATCTCAGGAGGAACCAGCCCTGCTAATGCCTCCATCTCAGACTTCCAGCCTCCAGGGCTGGGAGAGACTAAATTTTCATTTTGTAAGCCCTCTAGTCTGGGATACTGTGCCATGACAACCCTAGGACACTCACACACCGTTGCTGTTCAGTCAGTCAGTCATTTCTGACTCTCTGCAACTCCATGGACTGCAGCATGCCAGGCTCTCTCTCTCACAGTCTCCTGGAGCTTGCTCAAATTCATGTCCATTGAGTCGGTGATGCCATCCAATCATCTCATCCTGTCATCCCTTTCTCCTCCTGCCCTCAACCTTTCCCAGCATCAGGGTTTTTTCTAATGAGTCGGCTCTTCGCATCGGTGGCCAAATTTTTGGAACTTCAGCTTCAATATCAGTCCCTCCAATGAATATTCAGGGTTGATTTCCTTGAGGATTGACTGATTTAATCGCCTTGCTGTTCAAGGGACTCTCAAGAGTCTTCTCCAGCCCCACAGTTCAAAAGCATCATGGTTTATACCTAATCTGTTCCCCCCAAGTGCCTTTCTTTGCTGGGTGGACTTGGCATCATATCTGTCGCTAAGCAAAATTCTGAAGGTGTGATAATCCACCAGTTCATGCTACAATGGGAATCAGCAAATGCTAGAAAGCAGGTGTCCTTGCCCCTCGAGAAACAGTGTCAGGAGCCCTCTTGGCCACCACTGCCTCAAGCAAGAGGGATCCCGAAGCTCTGAGGCTTTGGGGCTTCAATTCTGATACGAGTTCCAAAGTGTGTGTCATTCTATATCATCAAACAGTTGACTCAATTCAGACACTATCTACTGGGAGATAACAGCGGACTATTATCAGATGGGGCTCACCCTACTCACTTGCCCCCACCCCATCCTGCTGCCAATTGCAAATGGGCACTTGTCATCTGTCTCTAGGCTTCCTGGGTGGCACAGTGGCAAAGAATATGCCTGCCAATGCAGGAGATGCAGGAGACTTGGGTTTGATCCCTGGGTCAGGAAGATCCCTGGAGAAGGAAATGGCAACCCACTCCAGTATTCTTGCCTGGGAAATCCCATGAACAGAGGCGCCTGTTGGGCTATAATCCATGGGGTCACAGTTGGACACAACTGAGTGACTGAGCACACACACAGACACACACACACACACACACACACACACACACACACATCTAACTCTACAAGGATTAAATCCTGAGCCTCTGCAGTTGCTCCCCTGAAAGTAGTTCAGGATGGAGATCAGGAACAAGGCCCTCTGTGCTCTGGGAAAAACTGGCAGAACAGGTATTCAGATAGATATTTTCCAGAGAAGATTTTATGAGCACAGTTTTGCATCTCCTCACATCTAGAAAAGCACTAAAATCAGTAATAGTGACATCTGCTCCTCATGACTAGCAGTGAGCTTCTGCTGAAATGCGTGCTTGATTGCATGTACGCCCTTCACTAAAATCATATATTACTGACTTCCCCACTAGCTGTTTGCTGCAGCTTCTCAGAGCTATCCAAAATGCTGTCTCCCAGGCTACCATCCTCATTTTGCCCCAAATAGAACTTACCTCACAACTCTCATGTGCATTTTTTTCCCCAGTCAACACTGCCCATTTCAGATGCAAACTGCTAGCAAAGACACCCCCGACATCATCCCACCGCCCTTCTTGGGTTTGAATAATCTGCTAGAGCAGAAACCTTTTAGACTAGATCACAGGTTGATTATAAAAGGATTTCCCAGGTGGCGCTAGTTCTTTACAGAACCTGCCTGCAATGCAGGAGACAAAAGAGACACGGGTGCGAACCCTAGGTGGGGAAGATCCCCTGGAGGAGGGCATGGCAACCCACTCTAGTATTCTTGCCCAGAGAATCTCCATGGACAGAGGAGCCTGCTGAGCTACAGTCCGTGGGATCACAAAGATTCGGACATGACTGAGTGAAATCGCACGCACACAGACACAACTCAGGAGAAGTGAAAGTGAAAGCCGCTCAATCACGTCCGAGTCTTTGGGACCCCATGGAGTATACAGTCCATGGAATTCTCCAGGCCAGAAAACTGGAGTGGGTGGCCTTTTCTTTCGTCAGGGGATCTTCTCCACCCAGGGATCGAACCCAGGTCTCCCTCATTGCAGGTGGATTCTTTCCTAGCTGAGCCGCCAGGGAAGCCCAGCTCGGAAAAAGCCCGATGGAAGAGATGCAGAGGGCAGGCGCGGGGCGAGGGTGGAGCTTCCGCTCCGTCTGCGAGCGCAGCTCTCCCGCATCTCCAGTGCGCTCCAGAAGCCCTCCAAACACTCGGGTTTTCAGGCGGCTTCATTGCATAGACCTCATGGATTTCATCACTGACTATCGGAGATTGAACTCAACCTCCTGCCCTGCTTCTCTTCCGGGAGGAAGGGAGTGGCTGGAAGGGCCAGTCCTCTGTCACGTGACCGCTCACCTAGGTAACCGGCTCCCACCTCATTAACATAACACGGGGACCTGACACCACCTGATTAGCATAACAGAAGCCGACGCACTCCTCCCTTCTGAGGGTTTTAGGAACACCTGTTAGGCTGGAACTGACACAGACCAAATCATCTCTCCTTTCCCCCTACAATTGTGAATATTATGATATAGTCACCTGGATGAGTTAATATCTATCCTCATACTTACTTTTTTATCTTGCGATGAGGACTTTTAAGATCTACTCTTTTTGTTGTTATTGTTTAGTCTCTAAGTCGTGTCTGACTATTTTGCAGCCCCGTGGACTGTAGCCTCCCAGGATCCTCTGTCCATGGGATTCTCCGGGCAAGAATAGTGGAGTGAGTTGCCATGCCCTTCTCCAGGGGATCTTCCCAACCTGAGGGTCGAACCTGCATCTCCTGAGTCTCCTGCATTGGCAGGCGGGTTCTTTACCACTACTGCCACCTGGGAAGCCTTCTACTCTCTTAGCAACTTTCTAAAATGCTACACATTATTAGCTGTGGAGATGCAATGTACAGCAAGGTGACTATAGTTAGTATATTTCTTATTATAAATCACAGCTTCACAGAGCATGAAACTCTCTCCCCTCCTCAGAATGTGCAACTTCCATGGAAGTTCCAGAAGCCACTTCTGAGTGGTCTCAAGGTCTTTGGCCAGACTCAGGGAAATGGGCACCCCCTGTGTTCCCAGTCCCGCCGCTCCCTTTCTAGAGCGTGCATGCAGGGATGGCTAGGGGCCAGCACCAGCGCACAACGCAGGCAGCTTCAGAAACAGCATCTTTCTGCCTCCAGCCTTCTGGCACAAGCCACGTTTATCAGGAAGCAGATCTGCTGCAGGAAGACACATTAAGCAGCCCTCCCCGCACTGACCCAGCTCTTACCTGTGCACTTGTAGGAGGCCGGCAAGTCATCTCTGCCCATTCCTCCCTTTCCTTTTATAGGATCCCTCCTGCCCTTGTGGCTTGCTTTCCGAGAAGTAAGGGAAATGAAACTAATGGCTTGTCATAGAAAACGAAACCATTAGCCTGCCACAGAAACGAAACCTGAAGCATCCATCCATTTCCTGGTGCTTCATACAGTGATCCTGACTCCAGCTGCATCAGTCTCCTGGTGGGCTTGTGAACTCACAGGGAGGGGCAGGGTGGGGGGCGGGTAACCGGGCTAACAGGTTCTCCCGCAGGCTGGGGCTGACCACACTTGGAGAATGGGTCACTTAGCATAGCACTGTCCAGGCCTTTCTGAGATTCTGTGTGCTGCCACTCTCTGCCTGTATTAAGCTCTGAACATTCCAGGAAGGGACATCCACAGCTCCTCCACAGCATCCCTCACGTAGGTGCGCAGTGCGTACCCTCACACTTGGGCTGGTTCCCAGGAGTGAGCCTGACTTCCTGGTCCTGTGTGGGTTACTTCACCTGCAAAACTACAGGCATGCACCTCCCCCCCGCCCCTGCCAGGGTCCCAAAGCCCTCCCTTCGCTGTGACTGAAGTGAGGGTGAGTTGGGCACTCCCATCACCAGAGTATGGGGGGCCCCAAGGAGCCCTGGGGGATCGGGGCTGGCACAGGACGGGGGTATTCTGCCTCCATCTCAACATCACACCCATGAGTCTTTCTAAAACAAAACAAAAAAATCTTAGAAAATTAAGAAAATGAATCCCGAGCACTTTTTTGCTCATTCACCTGACTGTGGGCAAAATTTCCTCTCAAGAAGAAATTTGGAGGCTTAAAAGATGGTTTTCAAAGCCTGGCATTAAGAGGTCCTGGGGGTAGTTTCCAGGGTCTGCGTCCTGCAGGACCTGATGCCCAGGTCATCCATCCAGAGACCCCTGGGCAGAGGGGGAAGACGGAGGGAAGAACTGGACAGCTGACTTTGCAGTGAGTTTTCTGATTCATCAACTGTGTCACAGGGTGGATGCCTTTGCAGCTCCAGGAAAGGCACAGGGAAGACACTGCAGAGGCCAGACAAAGTGGGACCACTTCCACGGAGGCAGAGAGGGAAGTTCGCTAAGGAGGTGGCTGAGGACCCACCCTCCCCAGCAGCACAGCAGCGCCCCTCGGCACGCCCTTCAGGAAGTCTCTCTGGGAAGGATCAGGGCCTCAGCAGACTAGTTCGTAAGCTGCTGTCCGGGGTTTCAGGCCGGAGCTTGGTGATGACCCCTGGCCGGGGTCCCTCATCCCACCCGGCCCACTGACCCTCCAAGGAAGGGCTGGCCCGGGTGCTCATACACCCTCAGCAGGACTGCTCCTTCTGAGTTTGCTTTCTCAGTTGCGCAGAGACCATGCAGTGTCTCCCCCACTAATGGATTAAGGAGGTGAGGACCTGGGAGCCTGTGCACAAGTGAGGAGTTCTAAGTGTGTGTCTGTGCAGGGTGGTGGAGTGGCAGAGGCCTCTGTGGGTGGAAATCCCCCAACTCGTCACTGTCTGGACCCTCCTTGCTCCAGCAGTGCAGGGGCGGGGCTGGGGGATGATGCTGACCCATCTCAGGGCAGGTGCTAGGAGGCTGTCTGCCCTCATGCATGCATGGTGCTTGTGGACGGAGGACAGGCCTGGGTGGGCAGTGTCTGTCTGGGCTAGGGGGTGACAAAGGGCTGCTGGGCAGTAGAGGGGCTCAGCTCCTTAGACAGGAACATGCTCCATTTCTGAATCTGTGATATCTAAAGTCCAGTCTGTGTGTGTGTGTGTGTGTGTGTGTGTGTGTGTGTGTTCAATCACTCTTTTAAGACCCCTTGGACTGCAGCCCACCAGGCTCCTCCATCCATGGGATTCTCCAGGCAAGAATACTGGAGTGGGTTGCCTTTTTCTTCTCCAGGGGATCTTCCCGACTCAGGGATTGAACCCGCATCTCCTGCATTGACAGGCGGATTCTTTACCGCTGAGCCACCAGGGAAGCCTGTCAAAAAATCCAGGCATATTGGTAATAGGGATTCTTAGAGCTCAGAAGTGCCTGCCTTTCACAGGGTGGAGGTTAGAGGCCCTCCCTTCTCATGGGAGGGGCAGTCCTTGCAGGTCCACCCACTCTCCAGCAGCAGAGAGAGGCGGGGCAGCCCTGCTGGGAAAGTTCTTAGGGTGGGGCTGGGGGTAGGGGAGGCTCAGGCTGACTTCCACATGGGGGCAGGGTGGGGCGTCTGGGGAGAGAGGACAGACGCTCAGGACGGGTGGCTGCCCATCTGAGTCTGTTTCCTTGACAGCTTTGTTTTGTAGTAGACTTTATTTGTTTTAGGTTCACAGTAAAAAGAGGAAGATACAGAGATTTTGAGATTTCCCCTAGACTCCCTGCCTCACCCCCCCTCACAGGCACAGCCTCCCCTCTGTCGACTGCCCCCTCCAGAGGGGTGACCCCCGGACTGACACATTGTCATCACGCAGAGCCCACGGTTTACAGTAGGGTCACTCTTGGGATTGGACGCCTGGTGGGTCTGGACAAGTGTGTAATGCCAGGCGCCCACCATGAGTCCTGAGGGGAGTCCGCTGCCCTTCAAGTCCTGATCACCCCTCCCTCCTCCAGCCCCCACCTTCCCCGGGTCTCCATTCTGCTGCCTTTTCAGTGAGTTTCAAGTTCCCTTCCAGGCCTCCTCTAAGGTGGTCCAGAGCCCAGAAGGGGGTTCTCTCTGATGGCCTGTTTGTGTCCAAATTTCTCCTTTTTGTTAGGACACCAGTCACACTGGATAGGGGCCACCTGACCTGAACTTATTATACCAACAGTGACCCTATTTCCGCACAAGGTCACATTCTGTGGTACTGCCGGTTAGTTATGACTCAACTCATGAGTCAGGGAGGAACAAAGTCTAGCCTGTAACAGGGCCCCAGCCAAGATCCCGCCGAGTGGTTTGCAGACTCCTCTGCAGAAAGAGATGCAGGCTCCCTGAGGGGCCGACGGTCACCGCCTGCCACTGCCAGGAGGCTGATGTTCACCCTGGTTGGCAGCGGGATGCAATGATGAGGGCTCACATGTGTCCTGGCAGGAGCTCTGGCAAACATCTGCACTTGTGCTCTCTCTGGCTACCATGCCCGATAGGGAGCCTCCTTCAGCCTGGCCCCCATGCTCAGAATTGAGCCTCCACTGCCCTGCAGCCCGTCTACAACCATGGAGGACTCAGCGCTGCTGTCAGCCACTGAGACCTGGGGAGTCGGGTCCTGCAAGGATGCTGAAATTCAGGGTGACACACACTGCCATGTTTTTAAAAGGAGGCCTGCTGATAAACGTACTTGAAAACCGTTCATCTGTTCCAACCTCTCTATGGATAGATGAGAAACTGGAGGCTAGATAAGCACTATCAAGCTGGCATCAAAGTCTCCTATCGTTTCTGGGAGCCAGACTCAGGAGGGAGGTCAGAAAGAGCATTTGGCAATGACTTGGTTTTCTTAACCCCAATGCACTGGGCATCTTGGTATGTGGATCTACTGTGTGTCTCCTAGGAAGTCTGGGTTGTACAGTGGTCCTCCTGAGAGCAGCCCCTGCCCACCCAGCCCATCAGAGATCCCTCCTCCCCATCCTGTTAAACAAGGTGCCACTGGAACAACACCCCTGCCTGGAGGCAGACACTGAATCTCTTCACCATCGTATTGCTTGTGCCTGAGTTAGGCGCACCCACATTTGTGGGATGAATGAATAAGTTCAGGGACCTGCAGGGAAAGCTCAAGAAGGTTGACCCAAGAAGGTAGCTAAGACCTATGGCTGCTGCTCATTGTCCCTATGAGATGACCATCCATAACAAGGGTGTGCTCCGTGGTCAGAGAATAAAGGTTTTCTCTCTGCAGAGCTATCTGGACCACATGGGTCAAACTTGGATGTGATGATAAAATAGCTCCACACCTGGACAGGCAGGGGCTGCTTCCCAGGTGATGTCACTGAATCCTCTTGAACACTCCCGTGCATTTCAGCTCAACATCTTCACTCTATAAACACTGGCATAAAAAGTCTGTGGGACAAGATTTTATACAACTGGCAAATATTTTGTTTGGTTGGTTGACAAACCTGAAATATTCATAAAATATTGACCATTGGAAAAGGGCCATAGTCCATTCAGGATGCATTTGTCTATAAGAAGCCCATTTATCAAGGCGGGGCAGTGTTAGCTGGGCCCTTTTGGTATGCAGCCTTCTACCTGGATCTCAGCTGGCCAGCCAGAATACCTGTTCTTCGCATCATCTGAGTGGTTGATCTGTGCAAAGGAAAGAAAAGGATCTAATGCATCCATTCATCTAATCAACAATGTTTAATGTGCCAGCTGTGAGCAAAATAAGAAAAGAGGATCACTTCCTAGAATGGGATTTGTTCCAGCCTTCTCAGTAGTCACGTATGGATGTGAGAGTTGGACCATAAAGAAGGCTGAGTGCTGAAGGATTGATGCTTTTGAACTGTGGTGTTGGAGAAGACTCTTGAGAGCCCCTTGGACTGCCAGGAGATCAAACCAGTCCATCCTAAAGGAAATCAAGCCTGAACATTCATTGGAAGGACTGAGGCTGAAGCTGAAGCTCCAATACTTTGGCCACTTGATGTGACGAATGACTCATTGGAAAAGACATTGGTGCTGGGAAAGATTAAAGACAGGAGAAGGGGATGACAGAGGATGAGATGGTTGGATGGCATCACCGACTCAGTGGACATGAATTTGAGCAGGCTCTGGGAGTTGGTGATGGACAGGGAAGCCTGGCGTGCTGCAGTCCATGGGCTTGCACAGAGTCAGACCAACTGAGCTACTGAACTGATAACTGACTTATGTTTCAGGTACACTGCAAGGTGATTCAGTTATACATGTACACATATATTATTTTTCAGATTATTTTCTGTTATAGATTATTATAAAATATTGACTATAGTTCCCTGACCTATATAGTAAACCTGTGTTGCTTGTTGCATATCTATAAAATTCATATATTTAAAGTGGTTTTTAATGGTTTTAATGGTAAAGTGGTTACTCAGTGGTTTTCAGTATATTCAGAGACATGCAACCATAATCACACTCAATTTTAAAACATATTCTGGGAATTCCCTGGCAGTCTAGTGGTAAGGAATTGGTGCTTTCACTGCTAGAGCCTGGATTCAAACCCTGTTCAGGGAACTAAGATCCTGCAAGCCACATACTGGCAAAACACAAACGAAAACATTTTCACCCCTGAAACAAGAAAGCACATACCCACTCACCATGCCCCATAGCCCAGTCAGCTCCTAATCTACTTTCTGTCTCTGGGTTTTGACTGTTATGGAAATTTCATACACATGGAATCATACGGTATACGGCCTTTTGGTTTTGGTTTTCCTCCGTGTTTTTTCAAGGTTCACTCATGTCACAGCATATATCAATACTTCATTTCTTTATGTGCCTGAATAATATTCCAGTGGGCACTTGTATCTATTTTATTTATACATTTTTAAGTCCATTCATCCAATCTTTGGGTTGTTTCTCCTTTTTTGCTGTTAGGAGTAATAGCACATTCCTGTGCAAGTTTTTGTGCGAATATGTTTGTGTTCTCTTGGCTGTGCATCTGTGAGTGGAATTGCTAGGACATACGATAACTGTTTGAGAAGAAGCGATGTTTAACAGCCACTCACCTTTTCCCTCTGAATTCCTGCAGGAAGTTCAAAGCCTTTTGCTGCCACAAACACCCAGCTTGACCTGAATCGCATGTTCCTGATCTCTGTACTTCCCAGGGCTTCTATGGCCTTCTTGGCATCCTCCTTCATCCTGGAGGGATGCAAAGGGGGGAAGCCTGTGAATGTCTCACCTGCAGACTCCGGTGTGTACCCTAGAACACAGTCTGGTCCTAGGACAGGTTTCTAAAGCAGCATCTGCTATCCTGGGGCACAGGGCAGGAGAGAGGCGTGAACACTGGCTGAGTGTGTCACATCTTTGTGTGCATGTGTGCTCAGTCGTGTCCGACTCTTTGCAACCCCATGGGCTGTAGCCTGCCAGGCTCCTCTGTCCATGGGGTTTCCCAGGCAAGAAGACTTGAGTGGGTTGCCATCTCTTTCTGCATGGGATATTCCTGACCCAGGGATCGAACCTGTGTCTCCTGCATTGGCAGGCAGGTTTGTTACTGCTTGAGCCATCCGGGAAGCCTCTAGTTATACATAAAGCCACATCCAGGACTCTTTGGAAAAGGTCCTAATGCTGGAAAAGATGGAGGGCAGGAGGAGAAGGGGGCGACAGAGGATGAGATGGTTAGATGATGAATAAAAAACTCAATGGACATTAGTTTGAGAAAACTGGGAGACAGTGGACAGGGAAGATCACAAAGAGTCAGACATGACTGAATGTCTGAACAGCAACAACAAAGGACCGTTTTAGATTCAATCTGGGGCACAGAGTTTTAATTCTCAATTCTGAAAAGCCCTGGGCTTATGGTCCAATTATCCTCACCCCCAAACAACATAATTTCTGGTCCTTGCTGCTGCCTGTTTACTGACCACAGAATAAAACAGACAGAAAATGCTGAAAGATGAAAACAAATGTCAAAACTGTATCTTTCATATTCACAAAAGTCAGTATCAAAAAAGAAAAAAAAACACCTAAACATCTTGAAAGTGAAAGTCACTCAGTTTCGTTAAGACTCTTTGTGACCCCATGGACTATACAGTCCATGAAATTCTCCAGGCCAGAATACTGGAGTGGGTAGCCATTCCCTTCTCCAGGGGATCTTCAACCCAGGGATCTAACCCAGGTCTCCCGCATTGCAGGCGGATTCTTTACCAGCTGAGCCACCAGGGAAGCCCTAAACAATCTTACTTTGTAGAAAGCTGCCATTTAGAGCTCAAAAAGGAAAGAGGGCAGAAAGGAAAAGAAAAAAATAAGCTCAGATTTTCCTAAGTGGGCTAAATCCAAGTTTTTCAAAGCATAAGCCAAATAATTTCCACCCGGGAAGACACTCTATTAAAGAAGAAGATCTGAATTCAAACACATCTGGGAAATGTCTTGTTCAGTAGTCCCATCTTGGGAAGTCACATTGCAAATCAGGACCTTGAGATTCTCGGAAGTTATGCAGTGAAGATGCACATGTTTACTTAGACGAGCACATGTGGAGAAACACTGAGCCAGGTCATTTTCTCTCTCATAAAAGCACTGTATCTGAGTGCACATGTGTGTGTGTGTGTGTGTGTGTAAGTCCCACTCTGTGATTAGCTCTCTGGCCAAGGGTTAGCTTTGCTATCTTATTTACTGTCAGTGATGAGTTTGTCTTGCTACCTGGAAATAGTTCTTATTTCTAGGATTCATGTGCTCCACCAGCTCATCATTTTTGTGGAAATGCAATCTATTCATTGTGGCCTCCCATTCCTTCTCCTTGAAGAAGCCTCCTGTTCCTTGGAGCTCTGTTCTCTCCCAAAGGGTGTCCTGCGGGACCCTGACAGGGCTGGCACTCTGCCCTCAGCTGGCATCTCTGACTCTGGCCCCTGCGGTGATACAACTGTACACTTACCTGCTGCTGCCATCATCGTGGGTTACCATGAAGAGCAAGGACTTCGAGGGAGCGCTCTGAATAAACTTTGTCATCGGTCCAGAGTTATCTGCCGGGTCAATGTACATCAGATTTAGGACCTTCTCCGTCAGCTGAGGCTGTGACCCTAGAGGTTGTTCTGCTCTCAGCTCTGTGCTCTGTGTTCTGAATCCTCTGATTCTAGAGCTGTCTCTCCACCATGCACCTGATCCTCTAGTGCTCTCATGATAAATGACCTGGGTTCCACGGTGGGGCTACGTGAAGTGGGCAGCACGATCAGATCATAAAGACTCTTGTGGTTGACTCTCAAACCAACCAGCAATGACTTCACAGATCAGGTGGGCTTTTCTCTACAATCACTGAGAAAGCACCAGACCTGATGTGACCATCTGAGAGCTGAGTGGCCCTAGGACACTGAAGAGCAATAGGAGGCATACACGCCTGACCCAGACAGGTAAGTCTTTGCTAAGAGACCCCTCTGTTTCTTACAGGGAGAAAACAAAGGCTCAGCTCAAACCCCGTTATTTACCATTGGAGCTTGTTATTTATAGTTACGATCAAGTTTAATGACAGAGTGAAAACACAGTATTCCCAAGGGCATTGGGAAACTTCTTAATTGTTCCTCTCCATTACCTTTACAAAGAGTTGTTTCTGTTAATTCTCAGGGTTAAATAAAAATAACTGCAGTGGAGATTCAGAGCCCAGAATGGAGGGATCATTGGAGGAGGGTGGGCACATGGTCTCCAAAGTCGTGCAGACCAACAAGCCCATCACAGGGAAGACAACGATATAAATGATGACATTCAGGACTGGGCACTGAGCACGTTATTCTACATGTCTGGTTTAAAACAAAAAGAGATGCTTTCTCTTTTCCTTTATCTGATGAAGGAGCAGAAGCAAAGTTCCAGGACAAGTGTGAGCAGAGAAGAGACACTCTCTAGATCATGGCTTCCAACTGAAATATACAAAGTCACTTAGAGACCACAAGGATTGTGTCAGACCATTCTAGAGCACGCAGGTGCACTTCTGGCAGCTTTCTTGGTAGACAGAATAAGAACATTTGACATTTTTGATTGTGGGTTTTTAACCTTAATTCATTTTAATTTGACATAATTCATTTTAAATTTAAGAGGAAAAGAGTTTTCTTACCACCTTCGTACATATCGAAATACTGTGTTGCTATCACTTTCCCAGTCACATCTGGAAATGAAAGAAACAGCTTTTGAAAGACGGTTCATGGAGACTCAGGGTGCATGTGTGGTACTGCGGTTCTGAAAATGGGCGTCCCTGGTGGCTCAGGGGTAAGGAACCTGCCTGCCAATGAAGGTGGCGCAGGTTCAATGCCTGGGTCTGGAAGATCCCACAGGGGAGAAAATGGCAACCTGCTCCAGGATTTTTGCCTGGAGAATCCCATGGACAGAGGAGCCTGGAGGGCTATAGTCCATGAGGTCAAAAAGAGTTGGACACAACTGAGAGACTGAACAACAATACCAAAGTTCTGAAAATGGTGTGTTCCTTCTCCCTGTCTTTCAGAAAGCATGATGCCTGGTCCCACCTGAAGGAAAGGCCCGCCTTCCCTGGAGGGGCCCCCGATGATGTGGGTCAGGAAGGCAGGGCTCCTCATCTGCCCAGAGCCTCCCTCCCGCCTGCTTCCAGTTAGATTCTCATTCATGCCCTTGCGCAGGGTGCTTGCCTCTTCCTGAGAACACTGGGGCCGCCCTCAGCCCTTTCTGCTCCCTCTATATCTTCCTGCCTGATTATCAGAACAGGCGCACATTCCTCAGGCTCCTACAGCCTGCGATCACAGGAGTCTGTGCTCACTTCTCTCACAGGGACAGACACCACTGGAAGCCCCTTCCCAAAACCTGCTATCGTCCTTACTGTCAGGGGTCCCATTGGCAAAAGGGACAGGTGTTCTTTTTCAGGCCTAAGAGGAGGACAGGCTGTGCTTCTCTGAGATCCTTCCATCAGACAAGATAGGAACTGGTATCACCCTCTGCCAGGCAGCAGAGCAAACATGAGGCCCACCCCCAGGGCGTCTGTGTCCTCAGGTCTGCTGATCCTGTTTTAGCTCTGACTTCTGCAGGTCCTTCTTTGTTTTCTCAAAGTCGTTTTAGATTCCACAGATATGCATGAATACAGGATATGTGTTTTTCTTTTTCTGACTGACATCACTCTGTATGAAAAACTCTAGGTCCACATGTCTGTACAAATGACCCTATTTTGTCCCTTTCAGTGGCTGTACCACACCTTCTTTATCCATTCATCTGTTGTTGAAAATTTAGGACATATATACAATACAATATGTAAAATAAATAGCTAGTGGGACCCTGCTATAAAGCGCAGGAAGCTCAACTTGGTGCTGTGTGGCCCAGAAGGGTGGGATGGAGGGAGCAAAGCCCAAGGGGGAGAGGATACGTATACACACATAGCTGATTCACTATATCGTACAGCAGAAACTAACACAACATTGCAAAGCAATTATACACCAATAAAACTTAGTAAATTTATATCTGATTTCATTTTTTGGGGGGAAGAACCACAAATTTATAAAGTGAGGCATTGTAAAAATAGTTAAATATATACTCTTAAATGCATTAAAATATAAACCTAGACTAGACCATGTGCAAAAATCATAAAGAAACCCAAGGTACCACGGAATACCCAATCACAAAGCTTTTAGAGGTGTTTTAAAGAAAACATTTAATAACTTACAGTTGACAATGGCAATGTTTATTCCTCTTGCAACATTCCCAGTCTTTTCTCCTATGAGCCTGAAATGTAAATAAGTATCAATCACAGAACTTTCTTGCTGAGCAGTGAGCAACCCTCACTGCTCTATAAGATCTTCTCTTGGCAGAATTACTGTTTATCCTTTGTCACTTATCATTTCCTTGTAGATACACACTGGCTTTGGCCCAGCTCCCTTGAAAGTCATCCCTACACTTGCTGTATGCATATCCATCCCCACACACATGTCTGTAGATGGAATCCCTCAGGGAACCTGGGAATTGCATATAGTCTCATAATCTACACAAACAGCCAGGAAGAGAAACACCAGTGTTTGCTTAGCACATCCTTTCTGCAAACACTCTCTCACTGAAGCTTTAACCTCCTCATGGGAGGGCATTAATTTTCCAACCATATAAATATGGAGAACAACCACCAATAGAATGCATTAGGAGCCAGAAAGTCTGTAGACAAACACACACACACACATACTTTACCTGGTTACTTGTGTAGTCTAATGAAAGTTTACTAGACCATGAACAAGGAGGTGAGAAATAGTAAGAGAAAGGAGATGGCAAAGTAAAGAGATACTGAAGATGTATACTTGCTGGGCTTCGACAATGGATGGGATGTGAGACACACAAGAGAAGGGGGTGGCAAATATGACTGACACATTCAGCCTGGCTGGCTGGAAAAAATGAGGTACAAGAGGTGAATGAAAAGAGCTGGGTCTGATCCAACTCTGGTGTCAGCTTCTATTCATCCTGTTCCACTCACTGCTCTGACAGAGCTTTTGCTGATGCCTGGGAAGCTTGGCCTGTTGCAGTCCATGGGGGTCACAATGAGTTGAACATGACTGAATGACTGAACAACAAAGAATCCTTTTATCCAACCACAAAAAGTAACCCTGTTTATCTCCTTAAATAAATTCCATTCACTACCTCACTTAATTTTTACTTTTAAATTGGAGAATATGAAATGCCCAGGTTCAAGTGGATTATGCCTTAAAACCAAGGAGAAAACTGACTTTCCTGGAAATGGGAAACATTACTGAAGACCTTGGGAATTGTGTGTGTGTGTGTCCATTTGTATGTGTGCATGCATCCTCTGTCAAGTTTTAGAATCAATGATACGATAGCTTCATAAAAAGAATTTGAAAGCTGTCCTCCTCTTTCCATGCTCTAGAACAGTAAATACGGCCCTGGAATATTCTGTTCTTGACATGCTTACCTAAAGTCCCCATGGATCTTCCAAACTAAGTTCTTTTGCAGAGAGTAGCTTTTAGGGGGCAATTTTAGAGAATATCCTATAACAATCTGAAGAAAGAAAAAATGGGTATTATAAACCTATTCTCTTATAGGGAAAAAATTTTAAATGGAACTTAAAAAAAAAAAAAAAAAAGAAGATCTGGTAAAGTATGCTGCTGCTGCTGCTGCTGCTAAGTTGCTTCAGTCGTGTCCGACTCTGTGCGACCCCATAGACGGCAGCCCACCAGGCTCCCCCGTCCCTGGGATTCTCCAGGCAAGAACACTGGAGTGGGTTGCCATTTCCTTCTCCAAAAGTATGCTAGATTACCTAATAATTAGTAAAGCATTCTTAGGCCAGGATTTTTGAGAAGGCTAAATTTCAAGGTGATGAGACCAGCATTTAAAGTCACTTTAATACTAGGAGCATTTGCTGATTTCAGAGAAAGTACAAAAGATGAGTAGCATTTCTGACAACCATCTGAGGCAAGGAGGACAAAGGTTGGAAGCCAGGGCCAATGTTTGGGTTGGGGTCAAAAAGAATTGAATCCTAAAAGTGAAAGTGAATCAGAAAAAAAAAAAAAAAAAAGAATTTGCATGGCTGTGGTCCAGTTTTAAGTCCAATGGGTGGCTCAGAAAAACAAATCTCAATCCTTAACATATATTCAGATCATTCTGTTTTGCTAAAAATTCTGCATCCCTATCAGAAGCAAAAAAAAAAAAAAAAAAAAAACTTCAGTAGAAGAAGATAATACCATCTAATGCCTCAATAAAAAACAAAACAAATAACAAAACCCAAAGCAAAGCAATTTATCAGATGCACTGTCTGGCACACTGCATGTAAGGAGAGAAGCCAACATAAAGAAGAACCAACACAACCAAAAAAAACTGATGATAAGGACAGACTCATGGACCCCAAATAGTGAATTATCAAACAGACTTTCAAACAACCATACTTAATATGTTCAAGAAGATGGTAGATAAGACTGAAGATTTCAGAACTGGAAACTACAAAAGAAAGATAGATTAGAAAAATAAAGTTCTGATATTGGAATATTTAAAATTAATAATTTAACGGCAGATTATCCCATGTCCGAGGTCAGGGGCAGCGGCCGAGAGTGCCAGACTGTGAAGGCGCAGGAACCGCCGAGAGGAGCTACCCCACATCCGAGGTCAGGGAGGGTGGCCGAGAGGAGACACCCAGCGTCTGAGGTCAGGGGCCGCGACGAGAGGAGTTACCCCGTGTCCGAGGTCAGGGCGGCGGCCGGGAGGAGATACCCATGCCCCTAAGCCTGAGGCCAGGGGCGGTGGGTAGGAGGAGCTACCCCACGCCCCCATGCCAGAGGCCAGGGGTGCCCCCGGGAGGAGCAACCCCAAGCCCGAGGTCAGGGGCGGTGGCCAGGGGGACCAACCCCACGCCGTGGCTGCTCGGGCACAGGAGGGCCCAGAGGAGCTATCCTACATTGAAGGTCAGGAAGGGTGGCGGTGAGGAGATACCCCTCGAGCAAGGTAAGGAGCATTGTCTGCGCTTTGCTGTAGTAGCTGTGAAGAGATACCCCACGCCCAAGGTAAGAGAAACCCAAGTAAGACGGTAAGTGTTGCAAGAGGGCATCAGAGGGCAGACACACTGAAACCATACTGACAGAAAACTAGTCAATCTAATCACACTAGGACCACAGCCTTGTCTAACTCAATGAAACTAAGCCATGCCCTTGGGGCAACCCAAGACGGGTGGGTCATGGTGGAGAGATCTGACAGAATGTTGTCCACTGGAGAAGGGAATGGCAAACCACTTCAGTGTTCTTGCCTTGAGAACCTCATGAACAGTATGAAAAGGCAAAATGATAGGACACTGAAAGAGAAACTCCCCAGGTCAGTAGGTGCCCAATATGCTACTGGAGATCAGTGGAGAAATAATTCCAGAAAGAATGAAGGGATGGAGCCAAAGCAAAAAGAATACCCAGCTGTGGATGTGACTGGTGATAGAGGCAAGGTCCGATGCTGTAAAGAGCAATATTGCATAGGAACCTGGAATGTCAGGTCCATGAATCAAGGCAAATTGGAAGTGGTCAAACAAGAGATGGCAAGAGTGAATGTCGACATTCTAGGAATCAGAGAACTGAAATGGACTGGAATAGGCGAATTTAAGTCAGATGACCATTATATCTACTACTGCAGGCAGGAATCCCTCAGAAGAAATGGAGTAGCCATCATGGTCAACAAAAGAGTCCGAAATGCAGTACTTGGATGCAATCTCAAAAACGACAGAATAATCTCTGTTCGTTTCCAAGGCAAACCATTCAATATCACAGTAATCCAAGTCTATGCCCCAACCAGTAACGCTGAAGAAGCTGAAGTTCAACTGTTCTATGAAGACCTACAACACCTTTTAGAACTAACACCCAAAAAAGATGTCCTTTTCATTATAGGGGACTGGAATGCAAAAGTAGGAAGTCAGGAAACACCTGAAGTAACAGGCAAATTTGGCCTTGGAATACGGAATGAAGCAGGGCAAAGACTAATAGAGTTTTGCCAAGAAAATGCACCAGTCATAGCAAACACCCTCTTCCAACAACACAAGAGAAGACTCTATACATGGACATCACCAGATGGTCAACATTGAAATCAGATTGATTATATTCTTTGCAGCCAAAGATGGAGAAGCTCTATACAGTCAGCAAAAACAAGACCAGGAGTTGACTGTGGCTCAGACCATGAACTCCTTATTACCAAATTCAGACTGAAATTGAAGAAAGTAGGGAAAACCACTAGACCATTCAGGTATGACCTAAATCAAATCCCTTATGATTATACAGTGGAAGTGAGAAATAGATTTTAAGGGACTAGATCTGATAGATAGAGTGCTTGATGAGCTATGGCTTGAGGTTCGTGACATTGTACAGGAGACAGGGATCAAGACCATCCCCATGGAAAAGAAATGCAAAAAAGCAAAATGGCTGTCTGGGGAGGCCTTACAAGTAGCTGTGAAAAGAAGAGAAGTGAAAAGCAAAGGAGAAAAGGAAAGATATAAACATCTGAATGCAGAGTTCCAAAGAATAGCAAGAAGAGATAAGAAAGCCTTCTTCATCAATCAATACAAAGAAATAGAGGAAAACAACAGAATGGGAAAGACTAGAGATCTCTTCAAAAAAATCAGAGATACCAAAGGAACATTTCATGCAAAGATGGGCTTGGTAAAGGACAGAAATGGTATGGACCTAACAGAAGCAGAAGATATTAAGAAGAGATGGCAAGAATACACAGAAGAACTGTACAAAAAAGATCTTCACGACCCAGATAATCACAATGGTGTGATCACTGACCTAGAGCCAGACATCCTGGAATGTGAAGTCAAGTGGGCCTTAGGAAGCATCACTATGAACAAAGCCAGTGGAGGTGATAGAATTCCAGTTGAGCTATTCCAAATCCTGAAAGATGATGCTGTGAAAGTGCTGCACGCAATATGCCAGCAAATTTGGAAAACTCAGCAGTGGCCACAGGACTGGAAATGGTCAGTTTTCATTCCAATCCCAAAGAAAGGCAATGCCAAAGAATGCTCAAACTACCACACAATTGAACTCATGTCACACGCTAGTAAAGTAATGTTTAAAATTCTCCAAGCCAGGCTTCAGCAATATGTGAACCGTGAACTTCCTGATGTTCAAGCTGGTTTTAGAAAAGGCAGAGGAACCAGAGATCAAATTGTCAACATCCGCTGGATCATGGAAAAAGCAAGAGAGTTCCAGAAAAACCTCTATTTCTGCTTTATTGACTATGCCAAAGCCTTTGACTGTGTGCATCACAATAAACTGGAAAATTCTGAAAGAGATGGGAAGACCACCTGATCTGCCTCTTGAGAAATTTGTATGCAGGTCAGGAAGCAACAGTTAGAACTGGACATGGAACAACAGACTGGTTCCAAGTAGGGTACATCAAGGCTGTATATTGTCACCCTGTTTATTTAACTTATATGCAGAGTATATCATGAGAAACGCTGGACTGGAAGAAACACAAGCTGGAATCAAGATTGCCGGGAGAAATATCAATAACCTCAGACATGCAGATGACACCACCCTTATGGCAGAAAGTGAAGAGGAACTAAAAAGCCTCTTGATAAAAGTGAAGGTGGAGAGTGAAAAAGTTGGCTTAAAACTCAACATTCAGAAAACGAAGATCATGACATCCGGTTCCATCACTTCATGGGAAATAGATGGGTAAACAGTGGAAACAGTGTCAGACTTTATTTTTCTGGGCTCCAAAATCACTGCAGATGTTGACTGCAGCCATGAAATTAAAAGACTCTTACTCCTTGGAAGGAAATTTATGACCAACCTAGACAGCATATTCAAAAGCAGAGACATTACTTTGCCAACAAAGGTTCGTCTAGTCAAGGCTATGGTTTTTCCAGTGGTCATGTATGGATCTGAGAGTTGGATTGTGAAGAAGTCTGAGCACCGAAGAATTGATGCTTTTGAACTGTGGTGTTGGAGAAGACTCTTGAGAGTCCCTTGGATGGCAAGGAGATCCAATCAGCCCGTTCTAAAGGAGATTAGCCCTGGGATTTCTTAGGAAGGAATGATGCTAAAACTGAAACTCCAGTACTTTGGCCACCTCATGCAAATAGTTGACTCATTGGAAAAGACTCTGATGCTGGGAGGGATTGGGGCCAAGAGGAGAAGGGGACGACAGAGGATGAGATGGCTGGATGGCATCACTGACTCAATGGACATGAGTCTGAGTGAACTTCGGGAGTTGGTGATGGACAGGGAGGCCTGGCGTGCTGCAATTCATGGGGTCGCAAAGAGTTGGACACAACTGAGTGACAGATCTGATCTGATATTCAGTAGAAAAGAGAATTAGGGAACTGAAAACATCCCTGTCCACAATGAAGGGCAGAGATACAAAGATGGGAAACAATAAATGGAGTCTATCCTTGGAAGGAAAGTTATGACCAACCTAGATAGCATATTCAAAAGCAGAGACATTACTTTGCCAACAAAGGTTCTTCTAGTCAAGGCTATGATTTTTCCTGTGGTCATGTATGGATGTGAGAGTTGGACTATGAAGAAGTCTGAGCGCCGAAGAATTGATGCTTTTGAACTGTGGTGTTGGAGAAGACTCTTGAGAGTCCCTTGGACAAAAGGAGATCCAACCGTCCATTCTGAAGGAGATCAGCCTTGGGATTTCTTTGGAGGGAATGATGCTAAAGCTGAAACTCCAGTACTTTGGCCACCTCATGCGAAGAGTTGACTCATTGGAAAAGACTCTGATGCTGGGAGGGATTGGGGGCAGGAGGAGAAGGGGACGCCAGAGGATGAGATGGCTGGATGGCATCACTGACTCAATGGACGTGAGTCTGAGTGAACTCCAGGAGTTGGTGATGGACAGGGAGGCCTGGCGTGCTGCGATTCATGGGGTCACAGAGAGTCGGACACGACTGATCGACTGAACTGAACTGAACTGATTCTACAGAGAACATAGCAATCAAGTCTGGCATACGTTTCATCAAGAGTATTAGAGGTATGGGAGACAGTGAATGGGGCAGAAGATTCAATGATGACGAATTTGTTAAAGGTGATGATGGACTTCAATAGGCACATATTTAAGAAGCCAAATAAATTCCAAAGAAGATAAAGCAACAAAAGCAATGGACAAAGAAGGTGCAAGTACTGAAAACCACAGACAAGGAACAAAGTCTTTAAGGTGATGGGAGGGGAAAAAAAAGAGATACTTTTACAGTATCAGCTTCTAGATTGTTGGTTGACCTCTCAAGAGAAACAATAGAAGCCAGAAGACAATGGAATGGTATCTTGAATGAGTTGAAAGAAAAATAATAGCCAACTCACCACAGAAAAAAATCTTTTAGCAATGAAGATGAAATAAAGATATTTGAAAAAGACATTCAAATAAAGAGATTTGAAATTTAGAAAATTCTCCACCAGCAAACCATTCAGTAGCTTTTGCTCCGTGTCTTTTGCTGTAACAAATTTTATCTGTAGTATTAACTCTTTTTTAGTCTTATGAGTCCTAGTCATTGAAACTAAGGGAGTTTATGCTCCCCCCCCATACTCAACCAAAATATATGTGCATATGTGGCAAAAGTATGAACAGAACTATTTATAGCACCAGGATTCATCACAGCTCCAGAGTAGAAATGACCCAAATGTCATTCAACAGGAGAATGAATAAATAAATTGTACTATATTTATGCAATTCAATATTATACAGCAATGCAAATCAACTGCTTTTATATAGTAGCAACAAAAAATTGGAAATTAAAATTTTAAATTTATTTTGTAGGTTTTAATGAAAAAAATGCACAATAGCATAAAAGTGTGAGATGTTTAGAGATTAAAAATGGCAAAATGTCTGTAAGATGCATACACTGAATACTACAAACCATTACTGAGACAAATTAGATTTAAATAAATGGAGCTGAGTAAAAGACTCAATATTACCAAGATGTCAATTTCCCCCAAATTATCTAGAGATCCAACACAATCTCAATAATAATAATAAAAAAAAGTGAGTTGGCTTTTTGTATAGATATTTATAAGTTTATTCAAAAACTCATATGGAAATAGAGTTTCCATAGAGGATTCAGTACAGAAAGACAGGTGATGAACACATGGTTGTAGAACAATTAGCCACGTTTTTAAATGATTACAATTCATATTTCACATCATTTGAAAAAAAAATTCAAAATGGATATATCATCTCATATAAAGTGAAAACCTAAAACTATCAAAATTTCAGAAGTTTAAAAGAAACTTTGGAGCACTTTGGAGAAAAAATTTGTGACCCTGGGTTAGACAGAACGTTTTTAGATATGCCATGAAAAACATGTTCTGTAGAAGGAAAAAAACTGGTAAATTAGATTTCATTAGAGTTAAGATTCTCTGGGCTTTGATAAACACAGCTAGGAGAAGAACACAAGACACAAAATGGGAAAATCTGTATGCAAATCTTATATTTAATAAAGAGCCTGAATACAAAATATATAAAGAAACCTCGAAATTGATAATAAGAAAACAACCCAATTAAAAATGAGCTGATTTGAATAGGTATTTCACAAAATACAGTACTTACAACAAATAAACCCACAAAAAGAGGCTCAACATTATTAGTAATTAGAGAAATGCAAATTTAAACCACAGTCTGCACACCTATTAGAATGTCTAAAGTAGAAAGACTGACCATACCAAGCATTGGTGAATATAGTGGCTAAACTGTAACTCTTACACATTGATAGGGAATTAAAATGGTATGCTCACTTTGCTTTAAATATTTCACTCCAATTTCTTCTTGCTTGCATGGTTTCTGCTTGCTTGCATGATTTCCGAAGAAAAGTCTGATGTAATTCTTATCCTGTTCTTTTACAGGTAAGGTGTTTTTTGTTTTGTGGCTATTCCCACATCCCCTGGCTAGTTTCAAGATTTTATTTTTTGTCTTCAATCTTCTCTAGTTTGAATACAATTTACATAGGTGTGCATTTTGGGGTATTTATCCTACTTGGAATTCTCTGAGCTTCCTGAGTCTCTGGTTTGGTGTGTGTCCAATTTTGAAAAGTTCTCAGCAGTATTACTTCAAATATTTCTGTTTCTTTCTCTTTTCCTTTTCCTGGTATTCTTATTACATTTATTAAACTTTTTGAAGATGTCCCAGAGTTGTTGGATGTTCTCTTCTTTTTTGTTTTTCCAAGTTTTTCTTTCTTTCTTTCTTTTTTATTTTCTTCTTCTCCTTTTCTCAGTTTGGGAGGTATTACTGACATATTCTTTTTTTTTTTTTTAATCACAACATCATGATTTATTAAAGCACAGCATTCTGTACAACAAAGGGCCTTAACAGTTGTCTATTTTCAGCCAAACTTCTCTATAAGTTAGTTTCTCTTAATAAAAAACATGTTATACTTTAGTAATTTAACTGATGAGGAAGTTACCATAATACCTATTTTAACACTGAACAAATCTAACCACCTATTGGACATTAATGTAAAGTCCTGACATACAATTTGATTTAAAACTTTTCAAAATAAATTCATTAAAGCAGGTTCCTTGTGAAAATATGTAAGAATGAAAGCTAGCATAATAGCAGGTGCAGTCTTTCCATTTTATTAACCATAGAAGATACTTGTTTAAAGAGTCTAATAGAGACATTAACTGTGTAAAAGCTGATGATATTTAGTCTTAAATACAAGCACCAACACAGAAAAGATATTGTGTCAGTTCAGTTCAGTTCAGTCGCTCAGTCGTGTCCAACTCTCTGTGACCCCATGAATCGCAGCACGCCAGGCCTCCCTGTCCATCACCAACTCCCGGAGTTCACCCAGACTCATGTCCATCAAGTCAGTGATGCCATCCAGCCATCTCATCCTCTGGCGTCCCCTTCTCCTCCTGCCCCCAATCCCTCCCAGCATCAGAGTCTTTTCCAATGAGTCAACTCTTCGCATGAGGTGGCCAAAGTACTGGAGTTTCAGCTTTAGCATCATTCCCTCCAAAGAAATCCCGAGGCTGATCTCCTTCAGAATGGATGGTTGGATCTCCTTTTGTCCAAGGGACTCTCAAGAGTCTTCTCCAACACCACAGTTCAAAAGCATCAATTCTTCAGCGCTCAGCTTTCTTCACAGTCCAACTTTCATATCCATACATGACCACTGGAAAAACCATAGCCTTGAATAGATGGACCTTTGCTGGCAAAGTAATGTCTCTGCTTTTCATTATGCTATCTAGGTTGGTCATAACTTTCCTTCCAGGGAGTAAGCATCTTTTAATTTCATGGCTGCAATCACCATCTGCAGTGATTTTGGAGCCCAAAATAATAAAGTCTGACACTGTTTCCACTGTTTCCCCATCTATTTCCCATGAAGTGATGGGACCAGATGCCATGATCTTCGTTTTCTGAATGTTGAGTTTTAAGCCAACTTTTTCACTCTCCTCTTTCACTTTCATCAAGAGGCTTTTTAGTTCCTCTTCACTTTCTGCCATAAGGGTGGTGTCATCTGCATATCTAAAACTCCATTAATTCTACACTTATGAGGATCATTTCTTTATGTAAGGATAATCTCATTTATGAATTACACACGATATGTAGTTTAGGATCCATCTACATTATGCTTGTAACTGCATGCTGCTGCTGGTAAGTCGTTTCAGTCATGTCCGACTCTCTGAGACCCCATGGACTGCAGCCTACCAGGCTCCTCCATCTATGGGATTTTCCAGGCCAGAGTACTGAAGTAGGTTGCCATTGCCTTCTCCTTACTGACATATTCTTAAGCTCACTGATACTTTCCTTGGATGTGTCTAGTCCACTAATGAGCCCATCAAAGGTGTTCTTCATTTCTGCCTTTTCCTTTTGATTCTTCCTTGGGATTTCCATGTCTCTGTTTACATTACTCATTTTGTTCTTGCATTCTGCTCACTTTTTCCATTACAGCTCTTAGTATATTAACCATAGTTGTTTTAATATTCCTTTTGTGTTAATTCCAAAATCTCTGCTATATTTGGGTAAGCTACTGATGCTTTTTATGCCTCTTTAAATTGTTGTTGTTATTGTTTTTACTTTTAATAAGCATTGTTATTTTTTGCTGAAAGCCAGACATGGATAACTCGGTGTTTAACATGAACTTTATGTTCATCTGGCAAGGAGCTGGGTTATGTGTACTATCTGCTACAGCTGTAAATGTCAGAGGCTAACATTTCTCCCTGCCTTCTTGAGTATCCCTATAGGTTCGTCTAGTCAAGGCTATGGTTTTTCCTGTGGTCATGTATGGATGTGAGAGTTGGACTGTGAAGAAGGCTGAGCACCGAAGAATTGATGCTTTTGAACTGTGGTGTTGGAGAAGACTCTTGAGAGTCCCTTGGACTGCAAGGAGATCCAACCTGTCCATTTCCATTCTGAAGGAGATCAGCCCTGGGATTTCTTTGAAAGGAGTGATGCTAAAGCTGAAACTCCAGTACTTTGGCCACCTCATGCGAAGAGTTGACTCATTGGAAAAGACTCTGATGCTGGGAGGGATTGGGGGCAGGAGGAGAAGGGGATGCCAGAGGATGAGATGGCTGGATGGCATCACTGACTCAATGGACGTGAGTCTGAGTGGACTCGGGGAGTTGGTAATGGACAGGGAGGCCTGGCATGCTGCGATTCATGGGGTCGCAAAGAGTCGGACACGACTGAGCGACTGATCTGATCTGATAGGCTTTTTAGACCCTGATGCTGGGAAAGATTGAGGGCAAGAAGATAAGGGGGAGACAGAGGATGAGATGGTTAGATAGTATCACTGACTCAATGGACATGAATTTGAGCAAGCTCCAAGAGATTGTGAAAGACAGGAAAGCCTGGTGTGTTATAGTCCATGGGGTCACAAAGAGCCAGACTTGACTTAAGGACTGAACAACAACAGACTCTTCAACACTGGGTTTGAGACTTTTGGTTCTTCTCAGCTTTAATCCTTTGTTATCTTACAGGAGTCCTATTATGTGGTAATGATACGTTGGATGAGGACATGTTCTCTAGTCATGTGACTAGGTCTCAGTCTCTCAGTGAGCCTGTGCCCCTGGGTTGTGGCCTTCACAAGTGACCTAATTTTTTCTTTCACTCCTTAGGTGAGACAGAAAGGCCAGAGGGGCCTGGAGTTGGGTATTTTCCTCCCAACACAGGTTAGCCTTTGTTAAAATCTACATTGGTTAGACTCTGGTAAAACCACTTCCCTTGAAGTCAGGCTATTGTTAAGGAGAGCAGAACACTGTGAACATATTTCAAAAGGGCTATTTTTCTACTGGCTTCCCTGGAAGTTCAGCTGGTAAAGAACATGCCTACAATGCAGGAGACCTCGGTTCGATTCCTGGGTTGGGGAAGATCTCCTGGAGAAGGGATTCCCTCCAGTATTCTTGGACTTCCCTGGCGGCCCAGTTGGTAAAGAACTGAAAGTGGCTCGGTCATGTCTGACTCTTTGTGACCCCATGAACTACACAATCCATGGAATTCTCCAGGCCAGAATACTGGAGTGGGTAGCCTTTCCCCTTCTGCAGGTGATCCCAACCCAGGGATGGAATCCAGATCTCCTGTATAGCAGGTGGATTCTTTACCAGCTGAGCCGCAAGGGAAGCCCAAGAATACTGGAGTGGGTAGCCTATCCCTTCTCCAGCAGACCTTCTGGACCCAGGAATTGAACCAGAGTCTCCTGTATTGCAGGCGGATTCTTTACCAACTGAGCTATCAGGGAAGCCCTAGTTGGTAAAGAATCGGTCTGCAATGTGGGAGACCTGAGTTTGATTCCTGGGATGGGAAGATCCCCTGGAGTGGGAAATGGGAACCCATTTCAGTATTCTTGCCTGGGAAATCCCCATGGACAGAGGAGCCTGGCGGCTATAGTCCATGGGGTTGCAGAGTCAGACACTACTGAGCGACTTAGCAAAGCACAGCACAGCACTGTTCCATTGCCACTGCCAGAAGCTCAAGGGGATTTTTTTCTTTGATCTTCACTCCAAAAGCCTGGTAGGGCTCTTGGAGGAAAAACTCAGGAAGGCCTAGGAGCTCCTCCAAGGCTTGTCTTCAAGGAGTTAATCTCTCAAGCTTGTCCAAGCTCAATCTCCAGCAGTTAGTCATTTTACCTTTAAGGGTTCCTACCTAATGCAGGCTCCAGCTGAGCTCTCTGCTCCAGGTAAGCTGTGATTCTATGAATCTGCCTGTCTCTCCAGTTTTCAGGGTAGTTGTTTGCCCTGTGATCTCAATTATTTTGTATGTACATGTTTTTAATATACAGCATAATTTGGGATTTTTGTGCTGTGATTCAATCTAAGAATCGCCTTCTTGGCAGTTTATAGGCCACTTATTAACATGTGAGATATATTTGGGTGTGTGTGTGTGTGTGTGTGTGTGTGTGTGTGTGTGTGTGATGCTTTTATACTTGGGTTGTTTTCATTGCTTTTCAAATATTTAAACTTTTGCTTTCACTATATGGGGTGTATTTGCTTTGCTAAAGGTCCTATATTGACTACAGCATGGACATGCTTAGTCATTCAGTCATGTCCAATTCTTTGTGGCCCCATGGACTCCTCTGTCCATGGGATTTCCCAGGCAAGAATGTTGGAGTGGGTTGCCATTTCCTACTCTAGAGGATCTTCCTGACCCAGGGATTGAACCCATGTCTCTCGTGGCTCCTGCACTGGCAGGAGGATTCTTTACCACTGGGCTACCTGGGAAGCCAAAACTAAATCATGTTGTGCTGCGCTTAGTCACTCAGTCATGCCTGACTCTTTGTGACCCCATAGCCTGTAGCCCACAAGGCTCCTCTGTCCATAGGAATTCTCCAGGCAAGAATACTGGAGAGGCTTGTCATTCCCTCCTCCAGGGGATCTTCCCAACCCAGGGATCAGAACCAGCTCTCCTGCATTGCAGGTGGATTCTTTACCATCTGAGCCACCAAAGAACTCATGGTAAGCATGTTTAAAAAAGATGTCTAAAAAATAAAAAGCAAAGTATGGAGAACAGTTTTACAACACAAAAGGGCTAACTACCTTAATACATAAAGAAATCAATTTTAGAAGCCCAATGATAGTAATAAAATGGGCAAGAGATATGAACAGTTCACAGGACATACCATTCTCCTTCAGTCTCTGCAAAGAGTTGGTTCCAGGATTTGCCATGGATACCCAAATCCAAGTGCTGAAGTTGCATAGCTGATCCTTGTATCTGCCAGATCCACATCAGTGGATTCAACCAAGCACAGATCATAGACATAGAGGGGGAGAGCTGACATACAGCTAGGTGTTTTTAGCATGAAAAGACCCTGGATTCACCTGGGTTCACTCACAGCAAGAATAATGAGAGTAAAACACTATCTGAGATGAACGTTCTTCTCTTGGAATGGAAAAAAATAAAAATATGGGTCAACATGCTTTGTTGGACAGACTATGAGGAAGCAATCATTCTCGTTGTGTTCATCTGAGCCCTCTGAGAAGCAGATAACGAAACCGAGCTAAATGCCAAGAATTTTTGTTGTGAAAATAGAGAAGATAACAGGGATGGTGGGCAGACCCAACTCAAGCCTGACTCTAAGGGGAGGAAAAGCTGGGGTGGACATGTCCCAGGCCACTAGGCAGTCTCAGGAGGTTACAGCAAGGTCACTGGACATCTGAGACCTCAATCTGGTCTTCAGCTGAGCTTGTGTTTCCCAGGAATGGAGCTTCCTGCTTCTAGGTTCTGACAAGGGTTATTATCTTTTTGGCCAAAATGTATTCAAGCTCTCCAAGCTCTTTTTCAAATTTTAAAAATCATCTTATTTATTTATTTATTTAATTTTTGGCTATGCTGGGTCTTGGTTGCTGCGCAGACTCTTCTCTAGTTGTGGTGAGTGGGAGCTACTCTCTAGTTTCGGTGTGTGGGCTTTTCATTGCCGTGGCTTCTCTTGCTCTGGAGCATGGGTTCTAGGAAGCTCCGACTTCAGTTGTTGTGGCTCCCAGGCTCTACAGCACAGGATCAATTCGGACTTAGTTGCTCCGCAGCATGTGGGATCCTCCCAGATCAGGGATTTGAACCTGTGTCTCCTACAATTCTGAAGTTCATGGGCTCGCAAAGAGTTGGACACGACTGAGTGACTGAACATCTCCTGCATTGCCAGGTGGGTTCTTTACCACCACTGAGCCACCAAGGAAGCCCTGCCCTGAAATCTTTTTAAACTAGGCTTGACTTTTGGATAAACTTCGGTGTTTATCTTCACATTGTCCAATTTAAGTAGGAATTCTGCTAAGTCAGTTTAAAGGTGTGGTTAAATGTCCCCATCAGTTTCCTTATCCTCCTAGCCTCTAGGTGATGTCTGATCACCCTGGCCCGCCTTTAGCAAGAATCTTGTTAGCCTGTTTAGCCAGAATGCCCTAATCGCCAGTGCTTCCTCTTGGTAGGCTTCCATCCATGGTCTCCACACTGTTTCTTGGCTCTCACTTCTTGCCCACGATGTATCTGGAGTTGAATCCTATTTCTCACCTTCACTGCAGGACCTCACGGCAGTCGTCCCCACATCTACTGCCATCACTCCCTTGAATAAAGTCTGACTGGCCATTTTCACAAAGTGTCATGAACATTTTTTTTTTTTTTTTTCTGTAATAGTCCTCAATCACTGGCTGGAAGCAGACAGGGGAAGCCTGGTCTCCAGCAAACCTGCTAGGGATTTCAAAATGCAGCAGCTGGAACTCTTCCTCAATGAACTTCCTGCCACTAGAAATCTGAGAAGTGCAATCTCACAGTCACCTCACTCAAATGTTGCTGGAGGGACAGTTGCTTAATTCCAGGCAATGACTTAAGATTCAAAGTGGATGCTATTTATACAGTGCTGTGCTGTGCTGTGCTTAGTCATGTCCGACTCTGCAATCCCACAGATTGTAGCCCGCAAGGCTCCTCTGTCCATGGGATTCTCCAAGCAAGAATACTGGAGTGGGTTGCCATGCCCTCCTCCAGGGGCTCTTCCCGACCCAGGGATTGAACCCAGGTCTCCTGCATTGCAGGCAGATTCTTTACTGTCTAAGCCAGCAGGGAAGCCCATGAATACTAGAATGGGTAGCCTATCCCTTCTCCAGGGGATCGTCCCGACCTCAGAATCAAAGAGGGGTCTCCTGCATTGCAGGTGGATTCCTTACCAGCTGAGCTACCAGGGAAGCCCATTTATATAGTAACACTGTAGTAAGTATGCAGTAATCAATAAGTCTATACTCAGCCAAACTATCAGTTGATTGTGAGTGGGAATGAATACACTTTAAACATGAAGAATCTTTAAAAAAAACATTACCTCCCCTTGTACCCTTTTCTCAAGATGTTACTGGAAGGTGTGCTTCAGCAAAACATGGGTGAAAACTAAGAAAGCAGAAGGTACTGTATCCAGGAAACAGGGGCTCCAACTGCAGAGGAGACAGAGGTCATCCAGAGTGGTGTTAGAGAAGGGTCCTGGGATGACAGACACACAGTGGCTTCAGGACAACCTGGCTGATTGGAGCGGAACAGAAGCTTCACAAGGTGAAGTTGGCAAATACCTGATGTGAGAGATTTATTTTAACTGGAGGAAATTTAGGGATTAAATGGACATTAAGTTCATGGAAAACCAAGAGAGCCAACCACAAACAAAATGTAATTATTGTACACAACACGCTTCAGTCATGAAGAACATTTGCTTCATCCCATTAGTAAAAAACCAAACTAGAGGCTAGAGTTTGAATATATCCTGAGACAGACCCTCACAGCCACATAACCAAAACTTAAAACCTTCCTGATGCCCCTCCAATGCTCACTTTGACCTTAAACAAAACCTACACTTTCTTCATGTCATCATGACCTTGCAGTTATGAACAAGTCAGCTCATGCAATACAAAGACATGTAAGTTTCTAGTAACAAATCACACTAGAAGACAAGGCACTTATTCATTCAAGATTTATAAACCCAGTCGTGAGCACTGGGAGCCACACCTCCTAACCAACTTCCAGCTGGAAGTACTCTTGTTCGCCAGAAGTTGGGTTCTCACTTGGTAAAATATTCCAATCAAGTAAAGGTCTCTGAATTTTATGCTCACAGTTATAATCATGTGAAGGCTGAATTTTGCTCAAACCACAATGACAGTATAGTGACTTAATCAGAACAATGGTAAGGAAAGAGGACAGGAATTGTGTGATACAATAGAAGACAGCTAAGCTCCCAAGGGGCAAGTTCCCTTCTCCAGGGGATCTTCCCAACTCAGGGGTCAAACTCAGGTGTCCTGCATTGCAGGTAGATTCTTTACCATCTGTGTCAGAAGGGAAGCCCAAGGAAAGAGAACAGAAATTGTGTGGTACAGCAGAAGAGAGCTGACCTACTGGGGCAAGGCAGCAGATAAAACAGGAAAACGAGAGTATGGTATAATCTTGCTGATCAGAGGCAGGGATGTGAGTGAGCAGGGAGCTCTGCTGACAGCTGGAGGGGCTGTTCCCAGGGCAGGAGTGCCTGCAGGTGCCCAGACCATGACATTTGTAGGGCTGAAGGAAATCCAAAAAAAAAAAAAAAAAAAACCAACAAAATACTTGTCATTCTACACAAATCTGCACCTTTCTATATAAGACAACGAGGTCTCTACAACCTGAACTGTCTGTTCCAGGAGTCAGTAAGAGAAAATACAATGCTAAAGCCACAAACAAGTGTCTTGGCATCTGGGCCGCATTTATTCCTGTTCCTTTTAATTTGCTTTTATTTCTGCTTATCCTGCTTTATTCTGCATTGAATTTTGAAAAACATCTAGAATAATTGTTGGAAGCAGGCAAGCTACCTTTGGGTGTTACACATTCATAGAAAGATTTAGTGGTTCCTTTAGACTACTGGATTTAAGGTGGTCCACTCAGCAGATCCTATGCTCCCCAGGGTGGAATCCTGGCCCTGTCACTAACAGCTGTGTGATGAGGGGCAGGTGATTGAACCTTTCACCTGTCTGTGACTCGTTTTCTTGTCAGTATCATGGGAATCATAATGGTAACTACCTCAGAGGGAGTCATATGAAGTTAATGTTTAAGTGAGGTGGTGTGTACCACCAGGTAGGATGATATACTCCTACGTCATGGTCTGGAGAAGGCGTCCGGCACTGTGGAGCAGGCGACTCCCAGGCTCTGGGGTCTGAGCTTGACTAACCCCCTTCTGATGATGTGATTCTAGATAAGCGACCTGACCGCCTGTGCCCAGTACTCCTAGGTCTTCCTACCGCTTCCTTTCCAAGGCATCCTGCTAAGTTTTCAACCTATCTCACTGACAATTCTGTTCATTAGGCCATCACCTCTGAAATTATATCAATTAGGTTCAGTTCAGTCGCTCAGTTGTGTCCACTCTGACTCTTTGCAACCTCATAGACTGTAGCACGCCAGGCTTCCCTGTCCATCACCAACACCAGGAGCTTGCTCAAATTTATGTCCATCGAGTCAGTGATGCCATCCAACCATCTCATCCTCTGTTGTTCCCTTCTCCTCCTGCCTTTCCCAGCATCAGTCTTTTCCAGTGAGTTAGTTCTTCCCATCAGGTGGCCAAAGTATCGAAGCTTTACCTTCAGCATCAGCATTAGTCCTTCCAATGAATATTCAGGACTGATTTCCTTTAAGATTGACTGGTTTGATCTCCTTGCAGTCCAAGGGACTGACACAATTACCATACAGCATTACCATCAGTTCAGTCCAGTTCAGTTGCTCAGTCATGTCCGACTCTTTGGGACCCTATGGGCTGCAGCATTCCAAGCCTCCCTGTCCATCACCAACTCCTGGAGTTTACCCAAACTCATGTCCATTGAGTTAGTGATGCCATCCAACCATCTTTCATCCCCCTCTCCTCCCGCCTTCAATTTTTCCCAGCATCAAGGCCTTTTCCAATGAGTCAGTTCTTTGCATCAGGTGGCTAAAATATTGGAGTTTCAGCTTCAACATCAGTCCTGACGATGAATATTCAGGGCTGATTTCCTTTAAGATTGACTGGTTGGATCTCCTTGCTGTCCAAGCGACTCTCAAAGTTTTCTCCAACACCACAGTTCAAAAGCATCAGTTCTTCCATGCTCAGCTTTCTTCATGGTCCAACTCTCACATCCATACATGACTACTGGAAAAACCATAGCTTTGACTAGACAGACCTTTGTTGGCAAAGTAATGTCTCTGCTTTTTAATATGCTCTCTAGGTTGGTCATAGCTTTTCTTCCAGGGAGTAAGTGTTTTTAATTTCCTGACTGCAGTCACCATCTGCAGTGATTTTGGATCCCCCAAAATAAAGTCTGTCACTGTTTCCACTGTTTCCCTATCTATTTGCCATGAAGTGATAGAACCAGATGCCATGATCTTAGTCTTCTGAATGTTGAGCTTTAAGCCAACTTTTTCACTCTCTTCTTTCACTTTCATCAAGAGGCTCTTTAGTTCTTCGTTTTCTGCCATAAGGGTGGTGTCATCTGCATATCTGAGATTATTGATATTTCTCAAGGCAATCTTGATTCCAGCTTGTGCTTCATCCAGCCCAGTGTTTCTTATGATGTTCTCTGTATATAAGTTAAATAAGCAGAGTGACAGTATACAGCCTTGACGTACTCCTTTTCCTATTTGGAACCAGTCTGTTTTTCCATGTCCAGTTCTAACTGTTACTTCCTGACCTGCATATAGGTTTCTCAAGAGGCAGGTCAGGTGGTCTGGTACTCCCATCTCAGAATTTTCCACAGTTTGTTGTTATCCACACAGTCAGAAGCTTTGGCATAGTCAACAAGGAAAAAATAGATATTTTTCTGGAACTCTCTTGCTTTTTTGATAATCTAACGAATGTTGGCAATTTGATCTCTGGTTCCTCTGCTTTTTCTAAAACCAGTTTGAACATTTGGAAGTTCACAGTTCACGTACTGTTTAAAGTATTACCATGGACATTGGCAAACTCTGTTCTCTCCATCTATACCAATGGTTCTTCTTTTTTTTAATTGAAGGATAATTGCTTTACAGAATTTTGTTGTTTTCTCTCAAAACTCACCATGAATCAGCCATAAAGATACATATATCCTCTACCTTTTGAACCTCCTTCCCATCTCCATCCCCATCCAACCCCCCTAGGTTGAGACAGAGCCCCTGTTTGAGTTTCTTGAGCCATACAGCAAATTCCCATCCACTGTCTATTTTACATATGGTATTGTAAATTTCCATGTTACTATTTCCATACATCTCACCCTCTCCTCCCCTCTCCCCATGTCCATATGTCTGGTTGTCTGTTGCTAACCTGTAAATAAGTTCTTCAGTATCATTCTTCTAGATTTTGTATGTATGTGTCAGAATATGATATTTATCTTTCTCTTTCAGACTCACTTCACTCTGTATAACAGGATCTAGGTTCACCACCTCATCAGAACTGGCTCAAATGTGTTCCTTTTTATGGCTGAGTAATATCCATTCTGAGTAATACATGAGATGTTCAACACTGAAATCAGATTGATTATATTCTTTGCAGCCAAAGATGGAGAAGCTCTATACAGTCAGCAAAAACAAGACTGGGAGATGACTGTGGCTCAGATCATGAACTCCTTATTGCCAAATTCAGACTGAAATTGAAGAAAGTAGGGAAAACCACTAGACCATTCAGGTATGACCTAAATCAAATCCCTTATGATTATACAGTGGAAGTGAGAAATAGATTTAAGGGACTAGATCTGATAGACAGAGTGCCTGATGAACTATGGACTGAGGTTTGTGACATTGTACAGGAGACAGGGATCAAGACCATCCTCAAGAAAAAGAAATGCAAAAAAGCAAAACGGCTGTCTGAGGAAGCCTTACAAATAGCTGTGAAAAGAAGAAAAGTGAAAAGCAAAGGATAAAAGGAAAGATATACCCATTTGAATGCAGAGTTCCAAAGAATAGCAAGGAAAGATAAGAAAGCCTTCCTCAGTGATTAATGCAAATAAATAGAGGAAACAATAGAATGGGAAAGACTAGAGATCTCTTCAAGAAAATTAGAGATACCAAGGGAACATTTCATGCAAAGATGGGCTGAATAAACAACAAAAATGGTATGAACCTAACAGAAGCAGAAGATATTAAGAGGAGGTGGCAAGAATACATGGAAGAACTGTACAAAAAAGATCTTCAGACCCAGATAATCACGATGGTGTGATCACTCACCTAGAGCCAGACATCCTGGAATGTGAAGTCAAATGGGCCTTAGGAAGCATCACTACGAACAGAGCTAGTGGAGGTGATGCAATTCCAGTGGAGCTATATCAAATCCTGAAAGATGATGCTGTGAAAGTGCTGCACTCAATATGTCAGCAATTTTGGAAAACTCAGCAGTGGCCACAGGACTGGAAAAAGTCAGTTTTCATCCCATCGCAAAGAAAGGCAATGTCAAAGAATGTTCAAACTACCGCACAATTGCACTCATCTCACATGCTAGTAAAGTAATGCTCAAAATTCTCCAAGCCAGGCTTCAGCAGTACGTGAACTGTGAACTTCCAGTTGTTCAAGCTGGTTTTAGAAAAAGCAGAGGAACCAGAAACCAAATTGCCAACATCCGCTGGATCATGGAAAAAGCAAGAGAGTTCCAGAAAAACATCTATTTCTGCTTTATTGACCATGCCAAAGCTTTTGACTGTGTGGATCACAATAAACTGGAAAATTGTGAAAGAGATGGGAATACCAGTCCACCTGACCTGCCTCTTGAGAAACCTGTATGCAGGTCAGGAAGCAATAGGTAGAACTGGACATGGGACAACAGACTGGTTCCAAATAGGAAAAGGAGTACATCAAGGCTGTATATTTCATCATGCTTATTTAATGTATATGCAGAGTACATCATAAGAAACACTGGGCTGGATGAAGCACAAGCTGGAATCAAGATTTCCAGGAGAAATATCAATAACTTCAGATATGCAGATGACACCACCCTTATGGCAGAAAGTGAAGAAGAACTAAAGAGCCTCTTGATGAAAGTGAAAGAAGAGAGTGAAAAAGTTGGCTTAAAGCTCAACATTCGGAAAACTAAGATCATGGCATCTGGTTCCATCATTTCATGGCAAATAGATGGGGAAACAGTGGAAACAGAGACAGACTTTATTTTTGGGCTCCAAAATCACTGCAGATGGTGATTGCATCCATGAAATTAAAAGACGCTTATTCCTTGGAAGGAAAGTTATGACCAACCTAGATGGCATATTCAAAAGCAGAGACATTACTTTGCTAACAAAGGTCTGTCTAGTCAAGGCTATGGTTTTTCCAGTAGGTCATGTATGGATGTGAGAGTTGGACCATAAAGCCGAGAACAAAAGAATTGATGCTTTTGAACTGTGCTGTTGGAGAAGACTCTTGAGAGTCCCTTGGACAGCAAGGAGATCTAACCAGTCCATCCTAAAAGAGATCAGTCCTGGGTGTTCATTGGAAGGACTGATGTTGAAGCCGAAACTCCCATACTTTGGCCACCTGATGTGAAGAGCTGACTCATTTGAAAAGACCCTGATGCTGGGAAAGATTGAGGGTGGGAGAAGGGGACGGCAGAGGATGAGATTGTTGGATGGCATCACCGACTTAATGGACATGAGTTTGGGTAAACTGGGAGTTGGTGTTGGACAGGGAGGCCTGGCGTGCTGCAGTTCATGGGGTCGTAAAGAGTTGGACATGACTGAGGGATTGAACTGAAACTGAGTATTCCATGTGTATATGTACCACAACTTCTTTGTCCATTCGTCTGTCCATGGGCATCTAGGTGGCTTCATGCTCTAGCTATTGTAAATAATGCTTCAATGAACAATGGGATACAAGTATCTTTTTCAATTTTGGTTTCCTCAGGGTATATGCCTAGGAGTGGAATTGCTGGGTCATATGGTGGTTTTATTCCTAGTTTTTTAAGTAATCTCCATACCTTCTTCCATAGTGGCTGTATCAATTTACATCCCACCAACAGTGCAAGAGCATTCCCTTTTCTCCACACCCTCTCCAGCATTTATTGTTTGTAGATTTTTTGATGATGGCTATTCTGACTGGTGCATTGGAGAAGGAAATGGCAACCCACTCCAGTGTTCTTGCCTGGAGAATCCCAGGGACATGGGAGCCTGGTGGGCTGCCGTCTATGGGGTCGCACAGAGTCGGACACGACTGAAGCGACTTAGCAGCAGCAGCATTCTGACTAGTGTGAGGTGATATCTCATTGTAGTTCTGACTTGCGTTTCTCTAATAATGAGTGATGTTGAACATCTTTTCATGTGTTTGTTAGCCATCTGTATGTCTTCTTTGGATAAATGTCTGTTTAGGTCTTTTTCCCACTTTTTGATTGGGTTATTTGTGTTTCTGGTATTGAGTTGTATGAGCTGCTTGTGTATTTTGGAAATTAATCCTTTGTCAGTTGTTTCATTTGCTATTATTTTCTCCCATTCTGAGGGCTGTCTTTTCACCTTGCTTATAGTTTCCTTTGTTGCGCAAAAGCTTTTAAGTTTAATCAGGTCCCACTTGTTTACTTTGTTTTTATTTCCATTACTTTAGATGGTGTGTCATAGAGGATCTTGCTTTGATATATGACATCGAGTGTTCTTCCTATGTTTTCCTCTAAGAGTTTTAAAGTTCTGGTCTAACATTTAGGTCTTTAATCCATTTTGAGTTTATCTTTGTGTATGGTTTTAGGAAGTGTTCTAATTTCATTCTTTTACATGGAGCTGTCCAGTTTTCCCAGCACCATTTATTGAAGAGGCTGTCTTTGCCCCATTGTATATTCTTGCCCCCTTTGTCAAAAATAAGGTACCCATAGTTGCATGGGTTTATTTCTGGGCTTTCTGTCTTGTTCCATTTGTCTATAGTTCTGTTTTTGTGCCAGTACCATACAGTCTTGATGACTGTAGCTTTGTAGTATAATCTGAAGTCAGGAAGGATGACTCCTTCAGCTCCATTCTTCTTTCTCAAGAAGACTGCTTTGGCTATTCAGGGTCTTTTGTGCTTCCATATGAATTGTGAAATTTTTTGTTCTAACTCTGTGAAAAATGCCCTTGGTAATTTGACAGGGATCAGATTGAATCTGTAGATTGCATTTGGTAGTATAGTCATTTTCACAATATTGATTCTTCCTACCCAGGAACATGGAATATCTCTCTCCATCTGTTTATGTCATCGTTGATTTCTTTCATTAGTGTCTTATAAATTTCTGTGTACAGTTCTTTTGTCTCCTTAAGTAAGTTTATCCCTAGATATTTAATTTTTTTTTTTTTGGTTGCAATGGTGAATGGGATTGATTCCTTAATTTCTCTTTCTGATTTTTCATTGTTAGTATATAGAAATGCAAATGATTTCTGTGTATTGATTTTGTATCCTGCTACTTTGCTAAATTCACTGGTTAGCTCTAGCAATTTTCTGATAGTATCTTTAGGGCTTTCTATGTACAGTTTGATGTCATCTGCAAACAGTGAGAGCTTTACTTCTTCTTTTCCAATCTAGATTCCTTTTATTTCCTTTTCTTCTCTGATTTCTATAGCTAGGACTTTCACAACTATGTTGAATAATAGTGGTGAAAGTGGACCCTCTTGTCTTGTTTCAGATCTTAGGGGGAATGCTTTCAGTTTTTCACCATTGAGAATAAAATTTGCTGTAGGCTTATTATATATGGCCTTTACTATGTTGAGGTAGGTTCCTTCTATGCCCATTTTTTGAAGAGTTTTAATCATAAACGGGTGCTGAATTTTGTCAAAGGCTTTTTCTGCATCTATTGAGATTATCATATGATTTTTATCTTTCAACTAGTTAATATGGTTTATCACACTGATTGATTTGCATATATTGAAGAATCCTTGCATTCCTGGACTAAACCCATCTTGATCATGGTGTATGAGCTTTTTGATGTATTGCTGAATTTTGTTTGTTAAAATTTTTCTGAGCATTTTTGCATCTATGTTCATCAGTGATATTGGCCTGTAGTTTTCTTTTTTTGTGTGTTGTCTTTGTCTGATTTTGGTATCAGGGTGATGGTGGCCTCGTAGAATGAGTTTGGAAGTGTCCCTTCTTCTGCCATTTTTTGAAAGAGTTTTAGAAGGATAGGCATTAACTCTTCTCTAAATGTTTGATAGAATTCTCCTGTGAAGCCATCTGGTCCTAGGCATTTGTTTTTTGGGAGATTTTTTTTTTATCAGAGCTTCAGTTTCAATGCTTATAATTGGGTTGTTCATAATTTCTATCTCTTCCTGGTTCAGTCTTGGAAGATTCAACTTTTCTAAGAATCTGTCCATTTCTTTCAGGTTATCCATTTTATTGCCATATAGTTGTTCATAATAGTCTCTTATAATCCTTTGTATTTCTGCATTGTCTGTTGTAACCTCTCCTTTTTCATTTCTAATTTTGTTGATCTGACTGTTTTCTCTTTTATTCTTGATGAGTCTGGCTAAAGGTTTGTCAATTTTGTTTATCTTCTCAAAGAACCAGCTTTCAGTTTTATTAATCTTTACTACTGTTTCTTTCTTTTGTTTTTCATTTATTTCTGTTGGATTTTTTGATTTCTTTCCTTCTACTAATTTTGGTGTTTTTTTTTTTGTTGTTGTTGTTCTTCTTCTTCTTTTTCCAGTTGTTTTAGGTGTAAAGTTAGGTTGTCTATTTGATGCTTTTCTTATTTCTTGAGGTAGGATTGTATTGCTATAAACTTCCCTCTTAGAACTGCTTTTGCTGCACCCCTTAGGTTTTGTGCTGTCGTGTTTTCATTGTCATTTGTTTCTAGAAACTTTTTGATTTCCCTTTTGATTTCTTCAGAAACCTGTTGGTAATTTAGAGACATGTTGTTTAATCTCCATGTGTTTGTGTGTCTTACAGGTTTTTTCTTGTAATTGATATCTAGTCTCATAGCGTTGTGGTCAGAGAAGATGTTTGAAATGATTTCAATTTTTTTAAATTTACTGAAGTTTGATTTGTGACCCAAGATGTAGTCTATCCTGGAGAATATTCCATGTGCACTTGAGAAGAAGGTGTATTCTTCTGTATTTGGATGTAATGTCCTGAAGATATCAATGAGATCCATCTCATCAAATGTGTCATTTAACACTTGTGTTTCCTTATTAATTTTCTGTTTTGATGATCTGTCCATTCATGTGAGTGGGGTGTTAAAGTTTACTATTATTATGTTATTGTCAATTTCTCCTTTTACGTCTGTTGGTGTTTTGTCTTATGTATTGAGGTACTCTTATGTTGGGTGCATAGATATTTACAATTGTTATGTCTTCCTCTTGGATTGATCCCTTGATCATTATGTAGTGTCCTTTCTTATCTCTTGTAATATTTATTTTAAGGTCTATGTTGTCTGATATGAAGATTGCTATTCCATCTTTCTTTTGCTTCTCATTTGCATGGAATATATTTTCGCATCCTTTCACTTTCAGTCTATAAGTGTTTTTTAGGTCTGAAGTGGGTTTCTTGTAGACAGCACATATATGAGTTTTGTTTTTGTATCCATTCAGCCAGTCTGTGTCTTTTGGTTAGAGCATTTAATCCATTTACATTTAAAGTAATTATTGATATATTTGCTCCTATTGCTATTTTCTTAATTGTTTGGAGTTGATTTTGTAGATCTTTTTTCTTTTCTTGTACTTCTTGACTATATAAGCCATTTTAACATTTGTTGTAAAGCTGGTTTGGTAGTACTGAATTCTCTTAACTTTTGCTTGTCTGAAAAGCTTTTTATTTCTCCATCAATTTTGAATGAGATCCTAGATGGGTACAGTAGTCTTGGTTGTAGATTTTTCCCTTTCAGTACTTTAACTATATCCTGCCATTCCCTTCTGGCCTGCAGAGTTTCTGCTGAAAGATCAACTGTTAAGTGTACGGGATTTCCCTTGTATGTTACTTGTGGCTTCTCCCTTGTTGCTTTTAATATTCTTTCTTTGTGTTTAGTCTTTGTTAGTTTGATTAGTTTGTGTCTTGGCGTGTTTCTCCTTGGGTTTATCCTGTATGGGACTCTTTGTGCCTCTTGGACTTGGTTGACTACTTCCTTTTCCATGTTGGGGAAATTTTCAACTATAATCTCTTCAAAATTTTTCTCATACTCTTTCTTTTTCTCTTCTTCTTCTGGGATCTGTATATTTTGAATGTTAGTGCATTTGATATTGTCCCAGAGGTCTCTGAGACTATCCTCAGTTCATTCTTTTTACTTTTTTTCTTCAGAAATTATTTCCACCATTTTATCTTCCAGCTCACTGATTCATTCTTCTGCCTCAGATGTTCTGCTATTGATTCCTTCTAGAGTATTTTTAGTTTCAGTAATTGTGTTGTTTGTCTCTGTATGTTTATCCTTTAATTCTTCTAGGTCTTTATTAGTTGATTCTTACATTTTGTCCATTTTGTTTTCAAGGGTTTTGATCATCTTTACTATCATTACTCTCAATTATTTTTCAGGTAGTTTGCCTATTTCCTCTTCATTTATTTGTACTTCTGTGTTTCTAGTTTTTTCTTTCATTTGTGTAGTATTTCTCTGCTTTTTCATTATTTTTTTTTAAACTTACTATGTTTGAGGTCTCCTTTCCCCAAAAGATTCTTGATGAAAGTTAAAGAGGAGAGTAAAAAAGTTGGCTTAAAGCTCAACATTCAGGAAACGAAGATCATGGCATCTGGTCCCATCACTTCATGGGAAATAGATGGGGAAACAGTGAAAACAGTGTCAGACTTTATTTTCTTGGGCTCCAACATCACTGCAGATGGTGATCGCAGCTGTGAAATTAAAAAACACTTACTCCTTGGAAGGAAAGTTATGACCAACCTACATAGCATATTGAAAAGCAGAGACATTACTTTGCCAACAAAGGCCCATCTAGCCAAGGCTATGCTTTTTCCAGTGGTCATGTATGGATGTGAGAGTTGGACTGTGAAGAAAGCTGAGCACCGAAGAATTGATGCTTTTGAACTGTGGTGTTGGAGAAGACTCTTGAGGGTCCCTTGGACTGCAAGGAGATCCAACCAGTCCATCTTAAAGGAGATCAGTCCTGGGTGTTCATTGGAAGGAATGATGTTGAAGCTGAAACTCCAATACTTTGGCCACCTCATGCAAAGAGCTGACTCATTGGAAAAGACTCTGATGCTGGGAGGGATTGGGGGCAGGAGGAGAAGGGGATGACAGAGGATGAGATGGCTGGATGGCATCATTAACTTGATGGATGTGAGTTTGAGTGAACTCCGGGAGTTGGTGATGGACAGGGAGGCCTGGCATGCTGCAATTCATGGGGTCGCAAAGAGTCGGACATGACTGAGCGACTGAACTGAACTTTCCCAGGCTTCAAGATTGAAGTCTTTCTTCCTTTTGGTTTCTGTCCTCCTAAGGTTGGTCCAGTGGTTTGTGTAAGTTTCTTTTAGGGTGAGATTTGTGCTGAGTTTTTGTTTGTTTTTCCTCTGATGGTCAAGGTTGAGTTAGGTGGTAATCCTGTCTGTTGATGATTGGGTTTGTATTTTTGTTTTGTTTTGTTTAGATGAGGCATCCTGCACAGGGTGCTACTGGTGGTTGGGTGATGCCAGGTCTTGTATTCAACTGGTTTCCTTTATGTGAGTTCCCAGTATTTGATACTCCTTAGAGTTAGTTCTCTGGTAGTCTAGGGTCTTGGAGTCAGTGCTCCCACTCCAAAGGCTCAGGGCTTGATCTCTTTTCAGGAATGACGATTCCACAAGTGGTTTGTTATGGCATTAAGTGAGATTAAAACAAATATCCAAAAATAAGAAACCAAAGATGAACCACAGACAAATGGCAGTCTGAAAACCGGTAAATAATAATTAAAATAATGAAATATACACATATGCATATACACCCATGAGCAAAGAGAAAACAGTCCAACAAAAATAAAGTACAGTAGATTGACCCAGCGAACAAAGAAATACCAAATTATATTTACTAGTTATAAGAACAAAGCTAACTAAAGCACAAACTGGAAAACAAAACTAAAGCAAGGTGCCAAGTGGGAAATAAAGCAATGAAAAGAAAAGTAACAAATATGTTGAGAGGAAAGGAAAGAAATAAAAATACAAAGAATAGATATGCAAAGTTAAATCAAGGTAGATGAAGAAAATTTTTATACATTAAAGATTAACTTAAAGGGGGAAAGAACAGTAAGAAAGCCAAACAAATGTATAAATGTAGAAAAAAATAATAACAGGTTTAAAAAATTTTAAATTAAAAAAAGAGAAAAGAAAAAAGAAATTTTTTTTTTAAAAAAGGAAAACTCCACAGAACTGCAAAAGCCCAACACAGAGGTAGAGGTTTATAACAACAATAAAAAATGTGACTGAAGGGAAAAAAAAGCTCAAAAGCTTAATTAGATTTCATAGTGCCGATAAAATCAACAACTCCAACAGAGGGGTGATAAAAGGGGAAAAAAATCCAAAAAATCTACAGAACAAGTGAAAACATAAGAATAATAAACCTTTTTCTTGAGTCACTGCTGTCAGAGTCCTTTCCTTCGCTTGGAGGCACAGTCCACCTCACCTCCCTAGAATGCCCTCCAACACTGTGCTGATCTCTGTACCTGCTGTGGGGGCAGCTCAGATTCTAATCTGGTCCTACTCCTGTGTGTTCTTGCCTTCGATGTCCACAGCTATCAGAACTAGTGCGTTTTCTTCTCTGGGAGCTCTCAGTGCCCTTTTATATATTTCATAGACAGAGTGTGCCTAGTTGATTGTGTGGATTTTGTCTGTAGCTTGTACAGCTGGTGGGAAGGTTTTTGGGTCTTCTTCCTTAGCCATACTGCCCCTGGGTTTAAATTGTGGTTTTATTTCCACCTCTGCATGTGGGTCATCCACTGAGGTTTGCTCCTGAGGCTTGCCTGGAGGACTTGGGTTTGCCCCTGTGAGGGCCAGGTGTGGAGGTCGTGAAGCTGCCTGGGTTTCAGGGGTTCTGGCAGCACCAGGTAACTCAGGGGAGTTGGCGGCTAGGGCAGCAGGAAACACAGTGCTCTAGAAGGGTATGGCAACCAGTATTGGTCAATACATTCCAGTATTCTTGCCTGGAGAACCCCTTCCCTGACAGACAAGCCTGGCAGGCCGCAGTCTACAGGGCCACAAAGAGTCAGACACGACCGAAGAGACCCTGTGCACATGGATGAAAGACTTTTTTTTGCCTGTGGCAGCTCTGCCCCAGTGAGAGTTGAACATGAAGGCAGTGCAGCTGCTTGGCTTG
Organism: Bubalus bubalis; assembly: GCF_019923935.1. NCBI lineage: Eukaryota > Metazoa > Chordata > Mammalia > Artiodactyla > Bovidae > Bubalus > Bubalus bubalis. The sequence goes on along the minus strand of NC_059157.1, from coordinate 186,417,283 downwards.
AGGCGACCCTGGCGGCACCAAGTGTGCAGGGACACAGACTGCCTCCACCGCAGGAGTTATGGCTCTATCAGAGCCTCTTGTAGCTGGCGATCAGAAGGCCTCTTTGGCCATTGTTTCTCCATAACTCTGCCCATTCAGACACTTAGAGGGCTCCCTTCCCTGAGGTCCTTCTCTGTTGTTTGGTGCATCAGGCACACAGAGGGGGCCCCTCTGACTGGGGTCCTATTCTGTAAATCGGTGCATCAGGCACTTAAAGGCGCACCCTGGGTGGGGTCCTGCTCTGTAGTTCAGTGCATCAGGCGTTTGACAGGCCAGCCTCTCTATTGTTCAGCTGCCAGTGCTGGCGTGTGGGGAGAGAAAGCCTATGGTGATGGCTCCACCCACTACATGTGACTCAGCAGTTTCGCCTTGCTCCTATGGCTGCCCAGCTTTTCTCCACAATCTCTTACCTCACATCCCCTCAATCCGTCTCTCCATAGTCATCAGTAGCCCTTCCCCTGGGATTGCTCCACAATCCCTAAACTCCAGCTCCTAGCCGCTGTGTCTTCCAGAGGACCTGCGTCCCTGTCCAGGGTATGTATGGCTGTGGCAAGGACTGTCTGATTCTCATTCCATTTAGGATGCCACAGATCAGCTTTTTCACTCTCAGCCCTAAATGTCTCTCCTCTGACTCAGACAACTAACCTGATGTGGGGATCAGACCCCTGCTTCAGTCCCCCACCCGCTGAGGTCCAGTCCTACTAACACTCCAGTTTTCCCCCATAGTTCCTTCATGCTACTGAGTTTTGCATGGTTCTATATATTCTTTTCCACAGGTCAGGTACTCCTGTTGGCTCTCAGCTGGTGTTCCACATGCACTTCTGTGTCTGAAGGTGTATTCCTGATGTATCTGTGGAGAGAGATGTACTCCACGTCCACCTACTCCTCTGCCAACTTGTTCTCTCCATACCAGTGGTTCTTAATGGGGTGGGGAGTAGGATTATGCCACCCTGGGGACATGTGACAATATCTGGGATGAGTGCTGTTGTCATAGCCAGAGGGAGTGGGGAAGGCTCTATGGCATCCAGTGGGTGGAGGCTTGGGGAACTGCCAAGCCTGCAATGCCCAGTGTGGCCCCCACCACACAGAACCAGCAGGCCCTTGTGTCCATGGGGTTGAGGTGGAGAACCCTGAACTGTGATGTCAGCTTCTTGGGCAGGAGCCACATGTTCCATGTCAGGGTCCCTCCACTGAGTGCCTCACCCCCAGGGGTTCATCGGTGGATGAACGTTTGTCAATAAACTGGCAGAGTGAATGGGGCTTGGAGAAGGGATGGACCTGTAGAGGGGCTATTTCTACCCAACTCACAAATACTGAACAAAGGATATGCCAGGACCGAGTAAGGCATGTGGAACTGAATCTGACCCTCTCTCTGAGTGTGCTGCTCACTTCCTGGTGGACGAGATATATGCAGAGACAAGTGACTGAGATGGAGGGAGGAAAATGCGGATGAGTCAAGTGCTCTGGGCAACAAGCAACCAACAAAGAAGGGAGGGTGGGCCTGGCTTTTGGGGAATTGATGGGATGACTCCAAATGACCTCCTGCTCAGGGTTAGGAGCACTCAGTTTCTTTTATCTGCAGTAATCACTTAATCACCCAAACCATCCTTAATTTGGGTGTTGTGGGTTACCCTGTGTTCCCTCAAAGGTCAAATGTTATACTAATCCTAAGAACCTCAGAATGTGACCTCATTTGGATACAGGACCTTTAAGGAGGTGACTCATTTAAAACAAGTTCTTTAGAGTGACCCTAATCCAATATGAAACAGCCTCTTGATGAGGGTGAAAGAGGAGAGTGAAAAAGCTGGCTTAAAACTCAGTATTCAAAAAACTAAGATCATAGAATCTGGTCCTATCACTTCATGGCAAATAGAAGGGGACAATGTGGAAACAGTGACAGATTTTATTTTCTTGAGCTCCAAAATCACTGTGGATGGTGACTGCAGCCATGAAATTAAAAGACACTTGACCCTTGGAAGAAAAGTTATGACAAACCTAGATAGTGTATTAAAAAGTAGAGACATCATTTTGCAGACAAAGGTCCGTCTAGTCCAAGCTATAGTTTTTCCAGCAATCATCATGTATGGATGTGAGATTTGGACCATAAAGAAGGAGGAGCATCAAAGAATTAATGCTTTCAAATTGTAGTGTTGGAGAAGATGCTTGAGAGTCCCTTGGACAGCAAGGAAATCAAACCAGTCAATCCTAAAGGAAATCAACCCTGAATATTCTTTGGAAGAACTGATGCTGAAGCTGAAGCTGAAGCTCTAATACTTTGGCTACCTCATGCGAAGAATCAACTCATTGGAAAAGACCCTGATGCCTGGAAAGACTGAGGCAGGAGGAGAAGGGGGCGACAGAGGATGAGATGGTTGGATGGCATCACCGACTTAATGAACAGGAGTTTGAGCAAACTCCAGGAGATAGTGAAGAACAGGGATCCTGGTGTGCTGCAGTCCATGGGGTCACAACAAATTGAACATGACTTAGCAACTGAGCAACAACAGCAATCCAATATGAACGGTGTCCTTTCAAAGAGGGGAAGTTGGGACCAAGACACAAGGAGGGAAGGTGACGTGAAGACCCAGGGTGAAAATGGCATCTGCAAGTCAAGGGGAGAACCTGAGACAGACATTCCCTAGCAGCCCCAGAAGGAACCAGCCCTGCCCACACCTTGATCTTGACGTTTGGCTTCCAGAGTGTGAGAGAATGAATGTCTGTTGTTTAAGCTGCACTGTCTGTGTACTTTGTTATGCAGCTCTAGCCATGGAACACGCTGGGCTAGGAGCGTTCCAAGTGCCAGGGATTAGTGGGCTATTAAGGGTAAAGCAGTTGCAGGGAACCTGGACTGAGTTGAGCGAGTGGTGTGAGCTGCAGGGAGAGATGACACTGACTTTATTCAGGAGGGTGAGACTCAAAACCCAAATGCAAGGACAGCTATGTCCTGAGTTTTGGTGTTTCCCTGATTTTGAAGGGCTAGAGTGCAAAATACATTCTGAAGTTTGTGCTGTGTGTGTGCAAGCGTGCTTACTTGCTTCAGTTATGTCTGACTCTGATCCTATGGACTGGAGCCTGCCAGGCTCCTCTGTCCATGGGATTCTCCAGCAAGAATACTGGAGTGGGTTGCCATATCCTTCTCCAGGGGATCTTCCTGATCCAGGGACTGAACTCCCACGTCTCTTACATCTTCCACATTGACAGGTAGGTTCTTTACCACTAGTGCCGCCAGGGAAGCCTTGAGTTCTGTGCTGACTGCTGTCAAATGGAAGCTCAACATGTGACACATAAAACCACGAGAGACAATCCATGTGTCCCCACCCCACCGTGGGCACAGCAGGCTTTCTCAGCTCCCCTCGGATGCCCCTAGCCTCTGGCTGAAGTCCAGGACATGCCTTTCTCTCCTGGGACAGACTTGTTGCCTAGTCAGTTTCAGATTCTGCCTGCAAAGCGGGAGACCTGGGTTCAATCCCTGGGTTGAGAAGATCCCCTGGAGAAGGAAATGGCAACTCACTCCAGTATTCTTCCCTGGAGAATCTCATGGACAGAGGAGTCCATAGGGTCAGGAAGAGTCAGACACAACCGAGCGACTTTCATTTTCACTTTTCAGCCTCAGAGAAGGCAAACAACAACACAGGGGAGCTAGGCTTTCTTTTCTCGCACTGATACTTACATCTCATCCTCAAAGCAGATCTTGGCGTATTTGTCCCTGCCACCCCCGCTGAGCAACCGGTAAGCGTAGGTGTCTGCAGGACACGGGGACCAGTGGTCACATTTTTGCCTTTTTGGGGTTGGGGCTGCAACAAACAAGAATGTAACAGTTAGCACCACACAGTATTGATCAGGAGAAACCACTGCTTGGCCATGAATGGCAGTTTGTCTGTCCCAGGACTTCGTATTGGCAAATCCCAGGAGTGGTAGAGGGCTTCTCAGGTGGCTCAGATGGTGAAGAATCCACCTACAACACAGGAGACCTCAGTTGAATTCCTGGCTTGGGAAGATCCCCCAGAGGAGGGAATGGCCTCCCATGCCAGTAGTGGTAGAGGAAAAGTGGGAAGATGTGAAGCTAACTGAACCTGATATTGTCTTCAAATAGCAAATATGCAAAAGGAGGGGATGCTAAGTAGGTGGAACCATTTAAAAGGAGTTGGGAATCACTCTTAATCGTTAAGCATGCTGGTGAACCAACCAGTAGCCTGTGGAACATCTATCCAGCTTCTGAATTTACATACCTGAAACACACACACACACACACACACACACACACACACACACACTCCTGATCACTGTTAGTCCTGCCCCCAGGCCACAGGTGCAAGACCTTGTACCAAGGCCAGAAGTAGAGCCTAGAAACAAGGTCACCTCATCGTTGCCAAAAGCCACTCCTTGATCCTCATGAACAGGCTTCCTGACTCCATATTAGGCAAAAATGCCCTTTCCAGTGCTCACCCTAACCAATCAACTAATGCCACCCTTCCAGCACGAATTTTCTTTGTTTTGAGGCTATAAAAATTGGCTACTAATCCACGAAAGGGGTCGGCTTTCACTGGTCTGTCTGGAGGTATCAGCCTGCTAGCTCACAGCACCCACATTATCTCTGCTCTTTGGTCTCTATAAACTCACTCCCTTCTGAGATGCTCTGTGTCTGGAAATTCTTTTCCAACCGACGTTCAGATTGCCTCCACAACACCACTCTGGCCCTGGCTGACCTCTCTCCTTTCCCTTAAGCTGGAGACACTGAGGTTTTCTGCCTGGGCTGCTATGTCAGTGGTGGCAGGCCCCAGAGATGTCTTGCCCAGCAATAGAGGGCAGCAGTCGGGGAGGATGGGGTCAGCCAGCCCTGGCACTACCTGCATCTCCCACTACTGGGTGCCTTGTTGCCACCACTTGTGTCTCCCTCCTTTCACAGGTGCAGCTATCTGTCATCACCCACAGAACCCAGAGTCTTGTGCTGGGCTTAAATTTTAATCCTGAGTCTCCAGAAAAAAAAAAAAAAAGAAAATCAGAAAGTGCTCCCACTCCTCCAGTTTGAGTGGGGACATGCTGCCTTATGGATCCCTGCAGCGCTCTTCTGTTTCATCTACCTGGATGAAAGCTCGGCCGGCAGGGTGGCTGGGAGGCCCTGCTGGGGGAGTCAGGACTACCCGTGAGTGCTGTGATGGCTGAGTGCCATGGGGCTGAGCTGGACCAGGGCTGAGCTGCTTGGGGATCATGCGGATGCTGGTCCATGCCCAGTCCTGGTGCCCAGGAGGCCACAGAATTCTTGGGGGGAGTGCACCCCAACATCGCACTTAGCTCTTCACACCTTTCTTCCCCTCACTTGCACTACCCCCATCACTAACCAAAGCTTCAACCCACCTCGCACTGTCCAGCTTGCCCTGTTTTATTTTCTTTTGCTTAGCTCTCATCACTGTTTAACACCCCATAGTTTCTTTTTTAAAAGCTTCTCCATGAGGACAGGATGTCATCTGTTTATTTTCACGGCACCCCCAGCACCTAGTGGGTGTGCAGCACAAGCAGCTGCTCCATCAACATGTTGAACAAATATGTAAGGAGCAGGACCCTATGGGGTCTTCCTGGGCCAGATCCCCACTCTCCTCCTGGCCCCAGAGTCCTTTGTCTGCCTCTCATCTGTAGAAAAGCTCAGTCTCCCAGGACTCCCCAGAGTCACAAAAGCCTGACTCAAGAATTAATGATTGAAGGTATGTGATTATGTAGTGACAAAAGTAGCAGTTGGGCCAGGAGAATTGGTAACAATTCAAACAGTAAATCAGCCATATGGCAGTGACAGAATCTTTAGTTCCTCCCTGAAGTACACAGCAGGGCTAACAGTATCTCATGCACATCACTGAGTTGTTTTCCAGGTTCTAAAATCACCACCAAAAGGAAAAGGTTAACTACCCAATGACTACTGTGTGTGTTTTAAGTTGCTTCAGTCGTGTCTGACTCTTTGTGACCCTATGGACTGCATCCCACCAGGCTTCTCTGTCCATGGGATTCTCCAGGCAAGAATACTGGAGTGGGCTGCCATGCCCTCCTCCAGGGGATCTTTCCTACCCAGGAATTGAACCCACGTCTCTTAATCTACCTGCACTGGCAAGCAGGTTCTTTACCACTAGTGCCACCTGGGAAGCCACCCAATGACCATTATTAGCATGTATATTCCAGACCTACTGGAGCCTCAGGAGTGATTACGTTAACCCCTGGTACCCTGTCCTGTTACCTCGCTATCAGCCAATGAGAGAACTGTGCACAAGTTGATCATGTACTCTAAGGCTCTCTCCCTCACGTTGCCTTTAAAAATGCTTCCCTGAAACCCATCAGGAAGTTCTAGTCTTTTGAGCACTAGCTGCCTGGACTCCTTGCTTTGCACCTGGAATAAATGCTGTACTTTTCCTGCAGTAAAACCCAGTGTCAGCAGATTGGCTTTACTGCGAGAAGGTGAGCATATCAAGGTTTGGTTTGGTAACAAGTGAATGGACATCTGGCCCTTTGGTGAGGCAGAAACCTGTACTTACTTTGGCAGAAAACTCAGAGCCACTGAACCTGTTCCCCCACCACAAAAGGGATGAGCAACCTGAAGTCAGGGCTTTCTGTACATGTGCTACAGCAGCTCTGGTTTGCTTTTAGTAATAACAAAGGACCTTGGGATTTTATCTTTTTTAATCTAATTTCTGAAGAAAAAAATTGAAAGTAATAGAAAGGCAAAAAGAAGGGAAAAAGTCTTATATATTATTCTAAGTAATTATCACTGTTTTCTCTTTTGGTATATTTTCTTCTGGACTTTTCTATGCCTGCAGAGGACATCTGCAAAGTTGGAAAACATGGATTAACAATATATAAACAGTTTATCTATAACATATATAAACATATATGTTACCTCACTTACATTTTCATATATTATAATATACTAAATACATTTTTTCTTAATCTCCAGTTACCTAAATTTAAAGCAAGTTGTCCAACTATTAACATGTGAAAGTGCTATAAATACAGTATCTTCTCAATGTTTCTCAGTTTTGATCATGAAAGTGTATTTATTTTAGTTTTTTAAAAAAATTAATGATAATGCTCATTACTTTGAATTCAGGGGTAGTTTACCTAAAAACACACTGAGCATAATATTTTAAAATGTAACTAACACACTGCCTAAAGTCTGATATCAGACTTTGCTGATATCCTGAGTATGTACAGTTGGTTCCTGACTTATGATGGTTCATCTTTATGATGGTGTGAAAGAAATATGAATTCAGAGAAAACTATACTTTGAATTGTGAATTTCTATCCTTTCCCAGGGCTTCCCTGGTGGCTCAGTGGTAAAGAATCCGAATATTCATTGGAAGGACTATTGCTGAAGCTCCAATACGTTGGCCACATGATGTGAAGAGCTGACTCACTGGAAAAGACCCTGGTGCTGGGAAAGATTGAAGGCAGGAGGAGAAGGGGACGATAGAGGGTGAGATGGTTAGATAGCATTGCCGACTCAATGGACATGAGTTTGAGCAAACTCTGGGAGATAGTAAAGGACATAGGAACCTGGCATGCTGCAGTCCATGGGATCGCAGAACGTGGACACGACTTAGTGACTGAACAACAACCACGATCCTTTCCCACCTAGTGCTGTGGGGTCCAGTGCCTTTGTAATGCTGGACAGTGGCAGTCACAGCTCCTCCCAGTCAACGACATGATCACAAGGGTGAATAACCGGTATGTGGACAGCCATTCTGTTTTGTTTTGTTTTTTTTTCCCAGCAAATTACAGGAGATAACCAACACAATTATAAATAGACTTTGTGATAGATGAGTTTGCCCACCTGTCGGCTAATGTACATGTTCTGTGCCCAGTTAAGGTAAACTTGGCTAAGCTAGGATGTTCAGGTGTATTAAATACATTTTTGACCTGTGATATTTTCAACTTATGATAGGTTTATTGGGATGCAACTCTATTGTAAATCAAGGAAGCGGGACTTCCCTGGTGGTCCAGTGGTTAAGAATCAGCCTGCCAATGTAGGGGACTCGGATTTGATCCCTCCTCTGGGAAGATCCTACATTCACGGAGTAACTAAGCCTGTAGCCACAACTACTGAACCCGCAAGCCACAATTACTGAAGCTTGCATGTCTAGAGCCTGTGCTCCACAAGGAGAGAAGTCACTGCAATAAGAGGCCCCCACTTGCTGCAACTAGAGGAAGCTCACGAGCAGCAATGAAGACCCAGCACAGCCCCCAAAAAGATAAGCCAAGGAAGCTCTGTACTCAGTCTAGAGAGAACACTCCTAAAGTGGGATCCACACTCATCCGGCCTGCCACCTGCATTCCTCTTCCTGAGGACACAGACTTGCTCAGTGGACCCTGCTCTTCTTGGCAGGACTTCTTTGAGATTCCTCTTCCCCCTGCTCTTGGAGAAAGGCAACATTTCCAGGCCCTCTGCCATCATCACCATGCTGTCAGGTGCCCTGGCTACATAACCCTCTTGTCCGCACTGAGTGCTGGGCGAGCAGACAGCTGTGGTGTGACCAGCAAGATGGAAGGTCTAATACGGCCCAGCCCCAGTGTTGCTTAAAATATCCCAAGGTCATGGGGACACTGTACCTCCTGACCCCCAGTGGAAGTGGTAGTTTGGAGACAGAATGAGAGCAGATTAGTATGGGAGGCAGGGTGTGGAACCGGAAATGGTATTTTACTCTATTTTTAAGCCAGCTGGAAAAACAGAAGCAAACAGGGCCTGGTAACATCACAAATAAGTGGGACAAATATTCCCACAGGGTGAAAGAGGCAGCCCGTCTTTGGGAACCTGGGCAAAGCATCACCCATGCTGCTTCTGAGGGTCCATGGTTATCAACAATGTCCTGGGTGTAACCAACCATGTTCCCAGCCATTAACCCTGTGCTAGCTGTCTCCTGAGCAGGCCTGCTCCATAAGGGATTCCATGACGCAGCCCAGAAAGCAGAGAGAAGTTAAACTCAGGTGAGGAATTCAACTTCTGAGTAACAGGGAAGGAGAAGGCCATAAGGCAAGAGAGCCCGTTTTGCAAAAATGTTGGGAAGATTTTAAAAATAACCTGTCTTTTTATGATTCAGCTAAGGGCTGTGCCTGCAAACATATCAAATGCAGTTTTATGTATTTAATATGATTTCAGTAAGATTCAAATACATTTTTATGTTGAGAAAATAGCAGTGAGTGGTTTCCTTTTTATGGAAGAATAGCTCATAGTTGATTTACAATGTTGTGTTAGTTTCAGGTGTATGGCAAAGTGCTTCATTCATATATATATATGTGTATATATATGTGTGTATATATACACATATATATATGCATATTTGTTGTTCAGTTGCTAAGTCATATTGGACTCTTTGTGACCCCATGAACTACAGTATGCCTGTATACATATACATTATAATAATTAATATGTATTATATATTAATATATTATATAACATATTAATACATAGTATATATTAATATATGTATCTATTAATATATACTTCTACCAGTGGAGCCTTATATATAGTAATATTATTATACTTTATTAAAGTATACTATATTAAAGTATATTATATTAGTATAGTATATTAAATTATATAGTATATTAAGTATATGATATTATATATATTAAATACATGTTACATATATCAACTATATTAAATATATTATATATACTATATATAGTATATTCAATGATAGTATATTATAGTATATTAAATATATTAAAGTATTAATATACTTTATTAATATATTAATGTTGTAGTGTATATATTATATATAATGTATTATATATAATATATACACTATATATTATATATAATATGTATTATATGTACATATTTATGGGCTTCCTTGGTGGCCGAGATGGTAAAGAATCTGCCTGTAGTATGGGAGGCCTGAGTTTGATCCCTGGGTTGGGAAGATCCCCTGGAGAAGGAAATGGCAACCCACTCCAGAATTTTTACCTGGAGAATCCCTTGGACAGAGGAGCCTGGCGGGCTACAGTCCATGGGGTCACAAACAGTGCCTGACACTTTCACTTTCATACATATATATTAAATATATATATATGTATATATAAAGTTTATTTCTCCTAGAAATAAGCTGTGACACTGAAGTAGCGGGCAGTCACTCCTCGCCCTTCTTTTTTCGGTTCTGGCAGCAACAGGCGCTTGAGCCCCAGGTCTGGCCTCTGCGTGCCCCTGCATACAGGCGCCTGCGGCAGGAGCAGCAGGCTGCCAGCTGAGAGCAGGAAGGAAAGCGGGAGCTGGCAGTTCTCTGAGAAGCACAGCTGCATGATGGCCTAGCATGCTTGGGCACCAGGGAGTTGGGGTTCCTTCCTCAGAAAGAAAAATAAGGTCAGCCCTCCCTCCTCTCTCCGTGGATTCCACATCTTGGACTCAACCAACCAGGAACTGAAAAAATTTTTTAAAATTTCTGAAAGACCCGAAAAGCAAAACTTGAATTTGCATCTGGCAGGCAATGCTTTACATAGCATTTACATTGTATTTACAACTATTGACATATCATTTACATTGTACTAGGCATTGTATGTAACCTAGCTATGATTTAAAGTATGTAGGAGGGTTGTTAAGACAGCAAATGCTCAGAGGTCTCATCACAATTTTTTTTTCTATTTCCTTAACTTTGTGTTTATATGAGATGGTGGATATTTACTAACTTGTGCAAACCATCGCATGATGTATGTAAGTCTAGTCATCATGCTACACACCTTAAACTTATACTTGATTGTTTAGTCGCTCAGTCATGTCCAACTGTTTGCGACCCCATGGACTGTAGCCCGCCAGGCTCCTCTGTCCATGGGATTATCCAGGCAAGGATACTGGAGTGGGTTGCCATGCCCTCCTCCAGGGGATCTTCCCGACCCAGGGACTGAACCCATGTCTCTTGCATTGCCAGGTGGATTTTTTACTACTGACCACCAGAGAAGCCTCCAAACATATCCAGTGCTGTATGTCAATTACGGGATTCCCTGGTAGCTCAGCTGGTAAAGAATCCACCTGTATATCAATTATATCACAATAAAAGTGAAAGAAAAAGAGATGAAGTATAAAGGAGGATGTGGGTGGGTAACATGCAGAAATTGCGCCATTTTATATAAGGCACCTGAGCATCTGTGCACTTTGGCATCTGCAGAGCTCCTGGAATCAATCTCCCACAGATGGGGGGATGACTGTAGTTGTCTCAATTGGGCTTGACGTTCCAAAGGTCATTGGAAGCCTGAGAAATGCTCGTCACAGCGGCAACTTGCCGCTTTGTGCCTGTCCCACTGGGAAACTTGGGAAGCTGGGAACTGTGCCTGTTGCTGAGGACGGCGGGAGACAGGAGCCAGTTCTGGAAAGCTGTCAGGCTCGACTGAGTCAGGTACGCTGTGGTTTCACTCCTGGATATGTAAATACCAAAAACGGTTTCAGCCATGTCCACGAGACCTGTGGGGATGTCTGCTACACAGCCTCTGTGTGGTGACAAGCTGGAGGCAATGGGGAGCTGTCCCCCACTCCCAAAAGAGAAAGAGGAGGAAAATGCGAAGACTCAAGCCCCAGGCACCATGCAGCCTGAGCAGCCTCAGAGGAGAGGCACCCACAGCCAGATAGGGCCTCAGGCATGGCGCTGAGTGACACCAAGAACCAGGTCCTTGCAGCACCGAAATACACGCCTGCAAAACAGGACAAGCTGGCATGCAAGTAGGTGTTCATCAGAAGGGTGTCATTAGATGCATGAGAGGCCTGGGGGACGCTGGGTGATGTCGGAGAGGGAAGTGGGGATAAAGGGAGAAATAAATAAAATGAGAGAGCAAGAAGGAGATGCATGAGAGGCCTGGAGGATGGTGGGTGATGTCGGAGAGGGAAGTGGGGATAAAGGGAGAAATAAATAAAATGAGAGAGCAAGGGGGAAAGTGGGGGAAAGGATGGATTAGGAGATTAGGATTGACATTTATACACAACTGTGTATAAGATACACATTAATAATGTATATATAAAATAGCTGAGAAAAAAGAAGCTAAAGGCAAAGGAGAAAAATATACCCACCTGAATGCAGAGTTCCAAAGAAGAGCAAGGAAAGATAAGAAAGCCTCCTTCAGTGATTAATGCAAAGAAATAGAAGAAAACAACAGAATGGGAAAGACTAGAGATCTCTTGAAGAAAATTAGAGATACCACAGGAACATTTCATGCAAAGATGGGCTCAATAAAGAACAGAAATCATATGGACCTGACAGAAGCAGAAGATATTAAGAAGAGGTGGCAAGAATACACAGAAGAACTGTATAAAAAAGATCTTCATGACCCAGATAACCATGATGGTGTTATCACACAGCTGGAGCCAGACATCCTAGAATGTAAAGTCAAGTGGGCCTTAGGAACCATCACTAGGAACAAAACTAGTGGAAGTGATGGAATTCCAGCTGAGCTGTTTCAGGTCCTAAAAGATGATGCTGTTAAAGTGCTGCACTCAATGTGCCAGCAAATTTGGAAAACCCAGCAGTGGCCACAGGACTGGAAAAGGTCAGTTTTCATTCCAATTCCAAAGAATGTTCAAACTACCGCACAACTGCACTCATCTCACACACTATCAAAGTAATGCTCAAAATTCTCCAAGCCAGGCTTCAACAGTATGTGAACTGTGAACTTCCCGATGTTCAAGATGGATTTAGAAAAGGCAGAGGAATCGGAGATCAAATTGCCAACATCCGTTGGATCATTGAAAAAGCAAGAGAGTTCCAGAAAAACATCTACTTTTGTTTTATTGACTATGCCAAAGCCTTTGACTGTATGCTGCTACTGCTGCTAAGTCGCTTCAGTCGTGTCCGACTCTGTGCGACCCGAGACGGCAGCCCACCAGGCTCCCCCGTCCCTGGGATTCTCCAGGCAAGAACACTGGAGTGGGTTGCCATTTCCTTTTCCAATGCATGAAAGTGAAAAGTGAAAGTGAAGTCGCTCAGTGGTGTCCAACTCTTAGCGACCCCATGGACTGCAGCCTACCAGGCTCCTCCGTCCATGGGATTTTCAAGGCAAGAGTACTGGAGTGGGGTGCCATTGCCTTCTCCGACTGTATGGATCACTACAAACTGTGGAAAATTCTTAAAGAGATGGGAATACCAGACCATCTTTCCTGCCTCCTGAGAAATCTGTATGCAGGTCAGGAAGCAACAGTTAGAACAGGACATGGAACAACAGACTGATTCCGATTTGGGAAAGGAGTACCTCAAGGCTATATATTGTTACCCTGCTTATTTAACTTACACACAGAGTACATCATGTGAAATGCTGGGCTGGATGAAGCACAAGCTGGAATCAAGATTGCTGGGAGAAATATCAATAACTTCAGATATGCAGATGACACCACCCTTATGGCAGAAAGCAAAGAAGAACAAAAAGAGCCTCTTGATGAAAGTGAAAGAGGAGAGTGAAAAAGCTGGCTTAAAACTCAACATTCAAAAAACAAAGATCATGATATCCGGTCCCATCACTTCATGGCAAATAGATGGGGAAACAATGGAAGCAGTGAAAGACTTTATTTTGGGGGGCTCCAAAATAAAAAATCACTGCAGATGGTGACTGCAGGCATGGAATTGAAAGACACTTGCTCCTTGGAAGGAAAGCTATGACCAACCTAGACAGCTTATTAAAAAGCAGAGGCATTACTTTGCTGATAAATGTCCATCTAGTCAAAGTTATAGTTTTTCCAGTAGTCAAGTATGGATGTGAGAGTTTGACTATAAAGAAAGCTGAGTGCTGAAGTATTGATGCTTTTGAACTGTGGTGTTGGAAAAGACTCTTGAGAATCCCTTGGACTGCAAGGAGATCAAACCAGTCAATCCTCAAGGAAATCAGTCCTGAATATTCATTGGAAGGCTGATGCTGAAGCTGAAACGCCAGTCCTTTGGCCACCTGATGTGAAGAACTGACTCATTGGAAAAGACCCTGATGCTGGGAAAGATTGAAGGCAAGAGGAGAAGGGGATGACAGAGGATGAGATTGGATGGCATCACCAACTCAATGGACATGGGTTTGAGCAATCTCTGGGAGTTGGTGATGGACAGAGAAGCCTGGCATGCTACAGTCCATGGGGTCACAAAAAGTCAGACAGGACTGAGGGACTGAGCACAAACACATGTATGAGATAGATAATTAATAAGAACCAACTGTAGAGCACAGGGAACTCTACTCAGTATAATTCAAGGAAGGGATATATGTATATATGTGGCTGATTCACTTTGCTGTACAGCAGAAACTAAGGCTACACTGTATTTTTTCCCAATAAAAATTTTTTTTAATTAATTAGTTAATTAAGTGAGGGCGGCCTGGTCCATGGCAGGTCACCTCTACTCCTAGTCCAGAGGTTCTGACCACTGAAGATGGCTGTCCTCTTGCTCTCTGTCCCTCCCTGGCTCCACCAGTGCTTGCCTCACATCCATCCACTCACCTGCCTGAGCTTCCTTCCTACGACACTTGTCCCAGGCCCACCTAGTGACAGTTCTTATTAAAGGGGCAGTGAGGGGCCTGCCTCTCTGCTGGTTTCCCTGGTAACCGATGAGCCCACCTGGTTCAGTGTCCCCTGTAACTGATAACCTCCCCCTTCCCCCGGGAGCAAAACCTGCCACCAGGACCTGCTCTCTTGGCAGCACAGTGAGTGTGGGTGTCACCCCAGGACCCTGCTTCCAATGTGTAAGCCCCCCATCCATTAAACCAATGATGTCTGTGTTGCTGACTCTGGGTGCTTTCTTGGGTCTTGAAACTGGGCAAGTGCAGGGCTTGTAGGCCTGCTGGAGGACAGCCTGACAGGGAGGAAAGGAAGGAGTGTGTCAAGGAGGAGAGACATGGGAAGCCTTACCCCTCAGGGGGAGGGAGACTGTGTGTCTGTCCTGTCCTGGAGGTGAGCACAGAACCTTCCACGAAGTCCTAATCTCCCCGTGAAATATGAGAAGGGGGATGCAAGGGTTAATAGTCAGTTACCTGTCGCTCTGGCTAAGCCATGAGAAGAACAGCATAGGTAAAGAATAAAAGCCAGATATATCAACTAAGGATAATCTAAACAAAAAGTACATTGGGCTGATTAGTTGGGGTCGTCATGCTTCGCTAAGCTAAGGAGGAACATGGTGTGGACCTTGGGATGCCAGGTCAGCGCAAGTTCAGAACGCACACACTGATGGTTCTTCTGATGTTCCTGCGAAGACTGCTGCCCCCCGGCTGTGTGATGCCCTTGGCACTAGGAGGTAACATAAAAGTACAGACAAGAGCATTAATTCTGAGATGCGACTGGAGGCATGGGAACCTTATGTTATCTAAAAACCAGATACTTTCTGCATACCAAGAGCTCAATAAAAGCAATGTGGAATCGGTCAGCAGGGCTCTTGATCCTAGAGGTCATGAGTCCCCTGGTCCCATCTTTAAAATACCAATACAGTATACTAACACATATATATGGAATTTAGAAAGATGGTAACAATGACCCTATACACGAGACAGCAAAAGAGACACAGATGTATAGAACAGTCTTTTGGACTCTGGGAGAAGGCGAGGGTAGGATGATTTGAGAGAATAGCATTGAAACATGTAAATTATCTTATGTGAAACAGATCACCAGTCCAGGTTCGATGCATGAGACAGGGTGCTCAGGGCTGGTGCACTGGGATGACCCTGAGGGGAGGGATGGGATGGGGAGAGAGGTGGGAGGGGGGTTCAGGATGGGGAACACATCTACACCCATGGCTGATTCATGTCAATGTACGGCAGAAACCACTACAATATTGTAAAGTAATTAGCCTCCAATTAAAATGAATAAATTAATTAAAAAAACTTTAATTCTGTCTCTAGTTTCCTTTTTCCAAACTGTGCGTTAACCACTTTCTTTTTTTTTTTTTTTTTTTTAATTTTGGTCTAGGTGTTTTTAGTGTAATTTTAGGTCAAAGTAAAAAGGTAACAGAAAGAAAAAATAACAGAAAAAAAATACTATATTCATACATTTATATGTCAAGATTTAGCTAAGAAAATAAAGTACTATAATGCAAATAAGCCATACATTTAACTACAAGTTTAAAATTAATGTCCAATGATAATATGATACCAGTTATAAAGTTAATTTCAAAATCTCCTAAATGTTATTCAATAATCAAAATAACCAAGGTTGCCAAAGGTTAGCTATTGTAGTCCTATTAAACTATATTTACAGAATAGAAAATTTTGGGAAAATTTTCAGTAGAAAGCAGCAAGGACTTACAGATGATAAAAACATAATGAATATTAAAGTAAATTAAAAAAAAACTAAAATGTTTGGTAATTTATCTGCCCAGCTACTCAAATTAATTATTTTACCCCTAGTGAATTTTGTATTATTTAGAGACACAGTCATGCCTTAAAAACATTGTAAAATACACAAATGTGATGGTAATTAGTATAAAATTCTTGTTTTTAATATATGCATTTGCTTGCTTTTATAATTTTATACTGTTGAGAATGTTACCAAATATAAATGCTGGGTATAAAAAATGTTATAAAAAATATGTGCTAACAACATTATATATAAAAGATTAATATTTGTCTAGGTCAATGATAGTTTCAGGTCACAGTGGGTTTTTTGTTTTTTTTTTAATTTTATTTTATTTTTAAACTTTACAATATGGTATTGGTTCTGCCATATATCGAAATGAATCCGCCACAGGCATACACGTGTTCCCCATCCTGAACCCTCCTCCCTCCTCCCTCCCCATACCATCCCTCTGGGTCGTCCCAGTGCACCAGCCCCAAGCATCCAGTATCGTGCATCGAACCTGGACTGGTGACTCGTTTCATATATGATATTATACATATTTCAATGCCATTCTCCCAAATCATCTCACCCTCTCCCTCTTCCACAGAATCCAAAGACACTGTTCTATCAGTGTCTTTTTTGCTGTCTCATATACAGGGTTATTGTTACCATCTTTCTAAATTCCATATATATATGTTAGTATACTGTATTGGTGTTTTTCTTTCTGGCTTACTTCACTCTGTATAATAGGCTCCAGTTTCATCCACCTCATTAGAACTGATTCAAATGTATTCTTTTTAATGGCTGAGTAATACTCCATTGTGTATATGTACCACAGCTTTCTTGTCCATTCATCTGCTGATGGACATCTAGGTTGCTTCTATGTCCTGGCTATTATAAACAGTGCTGCGATGAACATTGGGGTACACATGTCTCTTTCAATTCTGGTTTCCTCAGTGTGTATGCCCAGCAGTGGGATTGCTGGATCATCGATCCCCACCTGCTGCTCTGGCCGCAGCAAGTAGTGCCCAATGTGGGGATCGAAAGTGAAGGATCCCCGAGAGGGAAACTAAAGTTAAACAATCGTAGCAGGGTCCCGAGGAAGAGTGGGGTGAGGCCTCTGGAAATCCCCCTTTGCAGTAAGTAACACTCTCTCAGGCATTGAAACCGGGGTTAAGCATGGGAAATTCAAAAAGCTTGGAACAATACCCGCCGTATATATGCCTTGTAAGGCAGCTTTTAAGAGGTGAGGCGGCGGGGTGGAGGAGGGGACAAAAATCAGTGAGGGCCGGCTATTGGAGCTTTTACCAACCATTGAGAAACATTGCTGGCGGTTCCCTTCTTTAGATTTAGGAACATGGGAGAAGGTAGGTAGTGAATCAGAGAAACTTCTTTGCAAGGGAGTGCCCTTGCCTGCATCTATCAGGTCAATTGGACACTGAAAATCTGCTTTGGAACCTCTTCCAACCCCTAAAAGCTCAGAAGGGAGTGAGGATGAATGTGAAACCCCATCAGAGGGAGGACCTGAATATACAGAGCCCAAGGGGGTAGAACAAGCTGCAGTTCCTTTTCGCCTTTGTTTAAGAAAGGAATTTCCTCTGCCTCCTCTTCCTCCCCCTCTTGTCTTAACTGCTGGAGTGGCTCAAGCTTTTGCTTCTTTAGGACAGACAGCAGTTCTGTCACCCCTCCAGAAAGGTTTTTTGGCGCTCGACATGAGGGGTGATTTGGAGGTTATGGCTAGGGCATTTCCATTGACAATACATGAACGGATAGCTCCTGGGACAGATCCTAATAATCCTAGTAGGGTGTGTGAGGCTATACACAAGCAGATTCAAAATATTAAAGGAACCTAAGCAAGCTGTTCAGAATTATGGAGTAAATTCTCCTTTCATCATGGGAATAGTGCAGGGACTAGCTGAGGGTTCCCGTTTGATAATGGAAGCTCATGACCAAGTCAGGTAGATCCCCATCTCTTCAGATCAATTGATAGGCAGTGGAAATTGGGGGAGAACTCAAGATCAAGTGCTTATGGAAGATCAGGCTATAGAACAGGTGAGGAGACACTACAGAAGAGCCTGGGAGAAAATAGAGGTTAAAGGACAGGCTTTCTTTACTTTAAGAGAAGACCTCACCGCTCCAGAGAGACAATCCCTGCTGGAACATCTTATCGGTCAGGCCACCCCTGTCATTAGAGCCCATTTGAACACGCTTTGGTTTATTTTTTAGCTATGAAACTATGACTACAAAAAAGAGAGATGACATTTTTGACACTGAGTGGCCAGGATATTCTTTATACTCCAGAGAAAACTGGTTAAAATAAAATCTTTTTTGAAATTGCAAAACCGGTTCTTCTTGCATGTACTATTAGGAAAAAGTTGACTTGTTAAAATACTCTTTTGGAACTTCAATTCTGCCTGAGAAACAAAAACAGGACTGGGAAAAAACCTGAAGTTAATTCTTATCTTGTCCTTGGGATACACAGCCCATTCTATCTGGGACTCCAGCCATGAACAAATTGGTAGAACTCAAACCAAGAAAAAAAAAAGAAGAGGCAAAGAGACATTTTAAATTTCAAGAGGAAAACTATGAGATCTCTGTCTGTCTGTCTAAATTTATCTGTATCTCAGTGTGTGTCTTTGTTTTAGGATAATATGAGGTTAATTTATAAATGAGCTCTATTTAATTTCAGGTTCACATGAACTGAGAAATATTCAATATTAACTATCTAACATTAATGTTTTGTTTGTTAAGCTAATTATGTCTTGAGTCATCAACATTGTGTAATACTTTGATTGTGCCTAGGCTTAATGTAAACTAAATTTGTCGACAAGGAAAGTAACTCGAGTGAAGAAACTTCAAAAATAACACACACATACAAATATATATGAGATGAAAACTTTTAGATAAACTCTACTAAAATAATTATATTATAGAAATGTCTATCTAAAGTAATCTGAGGACTGGGGTAACTTAAATTTCTAGGATTGTGCTAAACTAAATGATAAAAGTTTATTAAATAGCTAGGTCATTTCCAAACAAATTAAGATTTTGAAACATTAATTACTGACCACTAACAGAGAAACTAAAGAGATTTTAGATTATTAATAAATATGTTTAGTGCCATCCCGAGATGTTCTCTGTTAAGAAAAAATTAAAACTGGTATTTATGTTCACCATTCTACAAAATGCTAATATAAAAGACAGTTCATGGTTTAAGGAAAATGAGATTTATGTTTTTAATAAAAAAAGGTATGAAAAATAAAATTACAGTCTATTAAAAAAGAAGTGAGCCTAAACTTACCGGTGGTTATTTGCTAAATAGATAAATGAAGTGATGAATACAAAAAAGTGTGAAAAAGGTTTGTAGCAAGTGAAAGAAGAGTTTTGTGCATGGTACATTTTCTTAAGACATTAAACTGCCTTTGAAGTCTTA
This sequence comes from Bubalus bubalis, assembly GCF_019923935.1. Lineage (NCBI taxonomy): Eukaryota > Metazoa > Chordata > Mammalia > Artiodactyla > Bovidae > Bubalus > Bubalus bubalis. The sequence goes on along the minus strand of NC_059157.1, from coordinate 186,397,562 downwards.
TTGTTACTTTGACTAAGTAAAAAAGCTATTATTTTACAGTGAATATAAGCTGGTACCAAGCTGGAATTTGGTTTTCTCTTCCAAACAAAGTTTGGAATATGGCTTTTGATAACAGATTACATAAATTTCTTTGTCTTTAAGTGATTCATCAGTTCAGTTCAGTCACTCTGTCGTGTCCGACTCTTTGCGACCCCATGAATAGCAGCATGCCAGGCCTCCCTGTCCATCACCAACTCCTGGAGTTCACTCAAACTCACATCCTTTGAGTCGGTGATGCCATCCAGCCATCTCATCCTCTGTTGTCCCCTTTTCCTTCTGCCCCCAATCCCTCCCAGCATCAGAGTCTTTTCCAATGAGTCAACTCTTCGCATGAGGTGGCCAAAGTACATACTTGCTTATAAAATCTTTTGTTACTTTGATAAAATGAATGAGTGTTATTTCACAGTGATCTATGGAGACTATGGCATACATGGACAAAGATCATTCTGCTTCTACAAAATTAACCCCTCATCAGGAAATTTAAAAAGGATAAACAATGGTTATAAACCAATGGCAACCCACTCCAGTACTCTTGCCTGGAAAATCCCATGGATGGAGGAGCTTGGTAGGCTGCAGTCCATGGGGTCGCGAAGAGTCGGACATGACTGAGCAACTTCACTTTCACTTTTCACTTTCATGCATTGGAGAAGGAAATGGCAACTCACTCCAGTGTTCTTGCCTGAGAATCTCAGGGATGGTGGAACCTGGTGGGCTGCTGTCTATGGGGTCACACAGAGTCGGACACAACTGAAGCGACTTAGCAGCAGCAGCAGCATAAACCAAACAGTCAGGGCTATGGGAAGTCCCAGACAGCCACCTGGCTTTTCCTGGGTCCCTTTCAAACCTCACTTTTATTTCATAAGCTAAAGCCTTTCCTGGCTTCAGGGTTGATATCTCACAATAGAAAAAAAAAAAAAAAAAGGTTAAAATGTGTTTTCTACAATCTCCAGTGATCGGGTCATCCACTTTGCTGGACAGGTCATACAGACATTGACAAAAAACTTCACAAACTTCTTGCAGACTATCGTTTTTACTGATGTCCTTGGTCATCAGGCAAGGACCACAGAACAAAGGGATTGGTTACATGAGATTGAATAGACTGCTAAATATGACTAAAGTTTTCATGACTTTTTGTCTGACATATTACTGGCTTCTCATTTTTGTTTTCAGATATAAAAAAGCTCTTCTCCTCAAGTCACTGATGGTTTAAAACAATTTAGTCACTTACACCTGTGGGTAAAATTAAAACATTTTCTCTTTTCTCTTTACCTTGTCCCTCCAGAAACTGGAAACATTTGGGTTGTGAACAGCCTCATCAAGGTAAAAAGGACTATCTCCAGACATTTACAAAAATCTCAGAGTATACTGAGGATTTCTAAAAGAAATATCCACCCAACTGATGTCAGGCCTATAACATCTGTTTCACTGAATCTTCAGTTCTAGTTTTGATAATAAGATCTGTATTTACTAAGGGGGCTTCCCTGGTGGCTCAGATGATAGAGGTCTGCCTGCAATACGGGAGACCTGGGTTCAATCCCTGGGTTGGGAAGATCCCCTGGAGAAGGAAATGGCAACCCACTCTAGTACTCTTGACTGGAGAATTCATGGACAGATGAGCCTGGAAGGCTAGTTCCTCATGGTTATGTTACACTGCTAAGAGGTTTAATTAAGTTATTTAAAAGGACACTCTAAGTTTGTTTCTAAAGATTATATCAGTAACCAGTCTTTGAATGAAGATCAGATGCTCCAGGATCTACAACCAGCAAATTAACAACAGGCCATAGTCATTTAACAAACTAAGTCAGATGACCTGGAGATGTTACTAAGCTATACCTAATGAAAGTTCTTGACTTAAGTTCTTACTTATGATTTTACTATTACTGCTAACTATATTGCTTTCTATATTGCCTGTTTCAAAAAGTGTTGTCCCTTACATTATCAAATGTGTGACTAAGCCACTGATATAATAATGGCATATAGTTCCATATGAAACCCATAGTTATAATGGATATAATTCATATATCTTCCTTTGGTAATCTCTGTTACATACATGGGACTATTGATACATTCTCTCAATTTATATGGACCACTACTCAATCTGGTGAGCCTACAAAATGTGTACAAAGACATTTATATGCTTGTTTTGCTGTTATAAAACTACCAAAAACTCTAAAAAGTAATAACGGCCCTACTTATACCAGTAGAGCACTCCAACAATTTCTCAAAATTTGGTCTATAAAACATTCTACTGGCATTCCCTATAATCCACAAGGACAGGCCATAGTGGAGAGGGCTAATCAATCACTTAAACATATGATACAAAAACAAAAAAAGGGGGAGATGCCACAGGACAATAAACAATATTGAATAAAGCTTTATTTACTCTCAATTTTTGAATCTTTCAGCACAACTATGGAAACTGCAGCTGAGTGACATTTTCAGGCTACATCCACAAATAAAACTAAGCCTGTGATTTGGTGGCAGATCCACTAACAAATGCTGTCACTGGGGAAGTTAATTACATGGGAATTAATTACATTGTAATTACATTGTAATTAATTACATTAATTACATGGGGGAAGAGCCTTTGCTTGTATCTCCCCAGGAGATACAAGGTTCTAAGTCTAGAACCTGTGTGGATTCCAGTTCGTAGAGTAAAACCGAGCAGAAACAATCAGTGACTCCAGGCAACCTGATCATGGCTATGTTTGCCCTGATAACCATTGCAGTGAGTATACCCCTGACTTTGGCAGAAGCAAAGAATTATACCTATTGAGCCTATGTACCTAATTCCCCCATTGCTAAGGCCTGTTAATTGGGGTGAAGGATCTATCCCTGTTTATGTTAATGAATCCTCCTGGATCCCTGGTCCAGAAGAGAAGCGTTTGCCCTTCATAAAAAGGAAAAGGGGACCCCCTACAATAGTACTTTGGGTTTTGACCCTTGGCCTGTTTGCCTGGGTGCTGACCAGGGCTGTCTTAATCTATCAATGCAGGCGTGGCTTTCTGTAAATTCTTTGAACAGAAATCACACTATGGCTCAACAGTATTTGCTTTCTGGATTGAGCTTTGGATATCGAGAAACTAATCAAAATAATCTACCACATCAGATAGACCCAAGTGAGAACAGACCCATATGGGCCAACCGACAAGACCAAATACACTGGGATAACAGTCGTGGGACTGAGGGGGTGATCTGACTTAATGGTGCCTATGGAATTGTCTGGGACTGGTCCCCTGAGGGGTATACAGTCTCTTAATTGCTTACACCGTGACTCACCCTGCAATCCTTGTAAGAAGTTGCATTGGCATGTATGTGAGTGCAATCACACTATTATTACTACACACTGAGAATATCCCATTATCTGGCATGGCAGTGGCATGTCTTCGCCACAGCCACAGCTCGAATCAGGTAGGGCTCAAACATAAATATGGAAGGCGGCCATAAGCCTGAAGAAATATCGAATTTGGGATGGAAATTATTCTCATTCCACAATTTATATTCTGTCACTCAATACATCAACAAACTGGACGTTTTATACTCAAACTTGTGTTTGGGATCCATATGTGATTATGACTGGCACTATAACTATTAACAAGACAGAAAGGGACCTATCCTGCCAGGATTGCAAACTATATACCTGCTTGATTCAACTCTAACCATTCCTATGTGATGTTGTGCAGATGTTTAGGAGTCTGGCTGCCATTAACTCAAAGTAGGCCTTGGGAACTTTCCCCTGCCATGCATACTTTGCTCACAGTACTAAATACCATTTTGAAAAGATCCAAGCATTTCATTGGGTTCCTCATTGCCGCCATAATGGTCATTATTGCCATCACCACCACAGTGGCAGTGGCGGGAGTAGCTCTCCATCAGACGGTACAAACCACCACTTTTGTGCAGGAGTGGCATAAAAATGCCAGTTCCGCTTGGGGAGCCCAAACTCATATAGATGAGGAGATTAACAACAGGTTGGTGGATGTAGAAAGGAACCTACATCCTGCAGTGCTACTCTTAGGGGAAGAAGTGCAAAATCTTAAATTACAAATGCATTTAAAGTGTGACTGGAACATTACTACTTTCTGTGTGACCCCCCCAGGAATATAAGCAATCTGAACATACCTGGGAAAATATTAGACAACACTTGCAGGGCTATATGGCTGACAACCTTACTCTAGATATTAAACAAGCAAAAATCATTGGCATGCAGCATGCTTCTCTTAGACTACTACCAGGAACAGATACAATTCAAGGAATAGCAGAGGGCCTTAAATCATTGATTCCTCTTGAGTGGATCAGAGGTATCAGAGGTGGTCTCATTAAAACATTACACGTGCTTTGTTGTTTCACTATAATCCTCTGTTTAGTCTTCAGAGGCACATGAAAGTCCTCTGAAAACTAATGAAGAAAGAAGTCGTGAGATCAACATAACTTCTGCTACAAAAACAAAAAGGGGGAAATGCAGGGGTTAATAGTCAGCCACCTGTCACTCGGGCTAAGTCATGAGAAGAACACCATGGGAAAAGAATAAAAGTGAGATAGAGCAATTAAGTATAATCTAAAGAAAACGTACATCGGGCTGATTAGTTGGGCTTGTCATGCCTTGCTGAGCTAAGGAGGAACATGGTGTGGACCTTGGAATTCCGGGTCAGCGCAAGTTCAGAACACTGCTTGCGGAAATACTGATGGTTCTTCCGATGTTCCTGTGAAGATTGCTGACCCTGGCTATGTGATAAGGTACTAGGAGGTAACATAAAAACACAGAGAAGAGCACTAACTCTGGGACTTGACTAGGGACATGGGAACCTTATGTTATCTAAAAACCAGATACTTCTGCATACTAAGAGCTCAAAAAAAGTGATGTGGAATTGGTCAGCAGGGCCCTTGATCCTAGAGGTCATGAGTCCCCTGGTCCCATCTTTAAAGCTTTAATTCTGTCTCTAGTTTCCTTTTTCCAAACTGTGTGTTAACCACTTTTTATCCCTACGTGCTGCACTGGCTGCAGCAGGGGGAGGCAGGGAGGCCAGAGGATGAAAACCTGCCGTCCAGGCAGATTCCAACCACTGCCCAGGTTCCTGAGCAGGAGGAGACTGGCTCTAGAAAATGAGCCAAGTCAGCGGGACTTGCCCGTGCATGCAAAATCACACGGATATGGTGGGGAGGCTACACCCAATCTACTGACAGATGGTGTGAACCCAGGGAGAGCTGGATTTACAAAGGGAAGGGTCAACTTCGTGGAATTCCAAAGCCATGATCAAGGGCCTCCACAGCTATGTCAAGAAATGGGCCATTTTAAGAGAATAGGTAATGAAGTGGGAAAAGCCAACCCAGGATGAAGGGGTGGCAGCCCACGGTGGTGGATGCAGATGGTCTCACTCCAGGGCCTTGGCCATAGGGTTTCAGTGCTCAGAGCCCCAGTTTCAAGGCTCGTTTTGCTCAGTGCCCGACACTGACCTCACACCTCCACGTGATCTTCCTTTGCTGCTGATTCTGGGTGGGTGTGTCACTCACGGTGGCCCGTAGCCTCGGGGACTGAGGAATGTAGGTCAAACTCTGTGCGGAGCCCAAAGTAACAGAGGATTCCAGGGCCCTGAGGCCTGCAGGAGTTGTGCTCTGTCTTTGAACCTGGTCCTGAGGCCAGGAAAGCATCCTCTACCCGCCTGTCTGCCAGGCACAGAGGGGCTCTGAAGGTGGCACCTGGCCAGGGGGCACCTGGCCCTGGGGAGCATCATTCCCCCAGCCACACTGTGGATAACAGCCCAGACTAAGTGTGGCCGCAAAGCCAGCCTGACCCCATGGATGTTGCTGTCCCCTTTTTATCTTTTATCCATGTAAGAAATGGTATATTTCCTGCCACATCAGTAAACAAGGATGTTACAGTCATCAGCGATTACAGCTCTCCTACGAGAGCCGGTGAGCCCTGAGGGAACTCAGGAAGGAAAGAACACCTGCCATCTAGCAGCCATCAGAATGAAGCCACTTCCTACGGTGAGCTCTGAGGAACTCAGGACACAAAACAGGATACTGGCCCCAGAGAGCTGAGATGCACATGAATGATTTCAGTGCACCTAGATTCTTGCATCTTCCCATACATAGAAGAGTGCTAAATTCCTTAACTTGGGATATCTGGTTCTCTTTCATTAACCATCATCTTTTGATGTTCAGACTACCTGCCTTTTGTTGCAAAACTTCTATATATACTGACTCCTCCCCTTGCCTCCTCAGAGTTTCTCTCTCAGAGCTACTTGAGATGCTGTCTCCTGGACCTGAAGTCCTAAAATTTCCCACCAAATAAAACATAACTCTCAACTTTTAGGTTGTGAGTATTTTTTAAGTCAACACATGTGAGCATTAGACTACGAATCACAAGATACAATCTCCACACTCTGGGTCCACCAGACTCCTGAGCAGTCATGAGTTCCCCCAGAGCTGAGGCTCCAAGCCAGTAGGATCCAAGACACAGCTGCTGGCTTTCAGCACCACCTTCGGTTCCCAATAACTCGACGTGCTTTGTCACGAGGGAGGGTGACAGGGCCTCCCCTTTCCCCTGGTGGGAATCAGAAACCACATGAACTAGCCCGCATAAGAAGATCAGGTTAGAGGCAGCTCCTGGAGGCAAGCCCTCACCCAGAACAGACTTCCCATTTTGTGTAAAATCGGAGAAAACAAGAAAGTCAGCCTTTTGAAAGCAGATCCATTCCCTGAACACTCAGGGTCTCCCCCAGGGTACTGGCCTCATCCATAATCCACATGCAGTAAAATCCATCTGATTACAAGCAAATTCACTGTGAAAGATCCTACTTAAAATAAAAACACTTCAGTCATAGTCAGTACATAAAAAGTTCTTGTTTTTTTTTTTTTTTCTGGCCACAAAAGGTAATCAAGTTTGAAAAGGAATGGTTTTTTATAACATTTTAAAATCATTACCTGGCTCTTTATATGTGTGAAAATTAATTTTGTATCATTTATTTCTGTTAAAAATATATCAGCTACCTGTTTACAATGAGATTGTGGAAAAAGGTACAGATGATGACTTCAGGGTCTCACACATTTTCCAATGTAACTTTTAGTGGATATTTTGTAATTTCACTTCATCCCCAATTCCAGTGTGAATTTTTAATGCATCCCACATATAAAGCTTGTTTTCCTAACATCATGGCTTGCTTGGGGTCTCATGGGGTGTGAGCAGGGCAATGGAGTGGGAACTATGGGAGAGGATTCTTCCTCTTCCTCCTCCTCCTCCTCTTTTTCATCAACATAAATGGAAGTAGAGACCACAGCCCAGTCTCACCGCTGCAGCAGGGCTGCAAGTCCTTGCCTTGACCCCACCGTGGTACCCACCTTTGAGGACAGGCCTCTTGCCAATGCTCTGGATGCTATAGACGGCGCTGGACAGGTGCACGTCTGGGATGAGTTCTGCCAGCAGGTACCCGGAGTACCAGGCACACAGGGAGGCGAAGATGAAGAACACTGCCTTCAGGGTGCCTGTGGACAGACAGATGACAAGATGCATGTGGGTGCCCCCACCTGCTCTCCTGAACCCATCCAGGCCTTCCTGATGGCACCCCTGAGTCTTAGCAGAATGCCCCATGGGGAATTCCTCAGGACGGTGGGCTGGCGAGGGCCTGGGGCCACTCAGTGGAGCCCATCGGCTTCTGAGCACAGCTGCTGAGGGGAACAGGATCAGGAGACGTGAGCGGGTGACAGGAGTGGGATGTGAAGGCGGTTGGGCTGAGGTTCCCATCTGCTGCTGTGCTGGGTCTCAGAGCTTCCTCACGGGCTCACATCAAGGGCTCATCAGGCGGCCCTGACGCCTGGCCTAAGGACAGACGAGGCCCTTCCCTCCACAGCCCATGGGACTTAGGAAGCTCCTGGAAGCAAACAGAAACCCAGAGGGTGGCGGAGGCACTGTGGTGTGTTTACCGTGTCACCAGTGCTGAGGGTGGTACCTGGTACCCGTGAGCACGCAGTCACCCCTGTGACACTGGAAATGGTCCCCAGATTGTCAGTATCCTCAGACAAGGCTGGAGGGACACTCACAGTTCCTGGCGAAGAATGTTGTTGAGTTCTGCTGCAGGCCACAGGTGCAAGGCTTTGCACAGATCACACGGAAGTGGAAGCAGAACCCTGAATCAAGGTCACCTCTGAAGCTGACTGAGCCCCTTTGTAACCATTGCCATAAGCCCCCTGATCATTGCTAACCAGCTTCCTGACTCCCAGTTAGACAAAATGCCCACTCCAGTAAACACACTGTGCTGTGCTTAGTTGCTCAGTCATGTCTTACTCTTTTCGACCATGCAGACTGTAGCCCGCCAGGCTCCTCTGTCCATGGGGATTCTCTAGGCAAGAATACTGGAGTGGGTTGCCATGCCCTTCTCCAGGGGATCTTACCAACCCAGGGATGGAACCTGTGTCTCCTGCATTGCAGGAAGATTCTTTACCACTGCACTACCTGGGAAGCCCTGCATTTGGCTGGTCCTCCTGATTTGTATCCTAAAGGATAAAACTGTAATCGCAAATATAGTGGTACTTGCAGTGTTTCTGTGAATCGTTCCAGCAAATTACAGAACCCCTCCCCCTACCCCCACCCAGGAGTTGTGGGAACCCTGCTTTGTAGCCGGCTGCTCAGAAGTGTGGGTGGCCCCTGAGCCTGTGGCTGGCATCTGAAGACAGGGCAGCTTGCAGAGGGCACTGCCCTTAACGCCTGGGCTCTGGCACCTCCTGTGGGTGGTGGGTGTCAGAGGTGAACTGAATGGCTGGACACCTAGTCCGTGTCAGAGGGCTGGTGACTCCCCACCCAGAGCCCTGAGCAGAGATCAGTGGGTATTCCCCAGCCCCCTTTCCAACTCTCCAGAACCCAGCCCTGGGTATCCTCTTTCTCTGGCCATGATGAAATGCAAACTTCTGTCAGTCTGGCCGTGTTGAGCCCCGGATCTCAGCTCCCTCTTCCTTCCTAGTACCTAGGGATTCCCTTCTCCCCCGCCCCTCCCCCGCCAACCTGTACTAACATGGGGTAGGTTATATCCATCATTGTTGCAGGTGCTTGTGGGGGGTGTCTGGTTAGCTTAGGTAATCACCTGGTGAAACAGGGCCCCTCTGCCTCACCTGGATCATTTAGTCTTTTTTCAAGTGCATAATTTCAACATCAAGTCCCTCTTTTTTCCAACCATGCAGTTTCTGAGAAGGTTAGAGCATAATGCAGAGAAGGCTTCCTGCTGGAAAATGACTGAGACAGTGTGGTCATTGCAGTCCCTGGCATAGGGACATCTCCAAGCTGGAAAAACCAGCCACAGAAAACTCAGTGAGAGGCCAGGGGAAGCCGGCACGCTGTCCCGGAAACCCCTTTGTCTGTTCTGAGCTCCAGCCGCCTGACCCGCTGCCGTGCTGCCCTCTCCATCTGCACCCTGGGGGTGAGTTTGTCCCTCTGCCCCCACGGTGCCCACCTCCAGACCCCTGGCCATCTGTTCCTTCAATGGCCCCTGTGCGGATCTGTGGCCTCCTGGGTGTGGCCTGCGCATCCACCCTCAGGTCAGCCCATCATCGCTGCCCACCACGTCTCCCCTCCAGGTCTGTGCTGCACACCTGGGATGGTGCGAGGGTCACAGGGTGTTTCAAACAGGCCGCTGGATGCACCCTGAGTGAACCGTGTGATGCGACTGCTGGAAACATGGATTTGGTGTCAACAGAGTCTCAGGTTCAAAAACAATAGTTCACTGTGTTCCATGTGTCAATTCACAAACAAGTGTTGTACTTGAAGAAAACTGGCAAAGCGGAGGTTATTCAGATCTTCTCAATGTCACACGTGAGATCTTTGAGCGAAGGGTTGCTGTTTGGTTTGGAGGAGACTGAAAGGGAGTGGGGTGCCACCTCTCTGATGCCTTCTCACTCTGAAGGGAGGCATGGTTTTGTCCTCAGGTGAACAAGGACAAACCGGTGGCAGTGACAGGGAAGATAATGAAGAGAGAATAAAAGCCCAGACATCCTCACGTGGAGAATCATGAACTTGGAACTCCGGGGGAGGGGTGCAGCTGCTGACCCCCAGGCCAGATTTCCCACAATGGCTGGGAGGAGCCAGGATCTGCAGCCAGATCCCTCCTGGGGAGGGAGGGCAGACCCACAGCACGCATTGGGACCAGTTTACGGTAAGATGAGGCACGGGCAGGTGGTGGAGCTAGCACCTGGGGCCACGGTGGGGAGCATGGCTGAGGATTCCTCTTGGGAAAGGTGGGGGCTTAAGACCAGCCCCGGTGCGGGGGGCAGGGAGGGGGAGGTCTACCCCAGCAGGAGAGTTCTAGCACCTTCAGACGTGGAGGAGGAGACAGAGGAAGTACACAGAGTCCAGGAACTTCTGTGATTCTGTGACCAGGATCTGGCCTTTCCTCAAAAAGCAATAAAGTTGTCATCAGCCCACAGACATGTCCTGAGCACTTCCACCAGCAGTCACCCGTGAGCATTAGAGCAAAGGCCATCCTGGGCACAGGTAGGAAGTTGGAACTTCCTCCTCAGAGACCCTCTGTTAGGGCACATGTGTGCATGCCCTACCCTCGCCGCTCCCCCTCAGATTCTCGGGTGTTTCAGGCTGGCACTGACCACTTAGGCTGGAGGACAAAGCCAGTGCACACTAAGGCAGGATACTGGTGAGGAGGGTCTCAGGATCCCCCTGCCCATCCAATCCCGAACCCACAAGAGCACACTCCTTCCACATCAAGTGGACGAGGATGCTGTTTGTCACTGGCAGCCTCCCCACAGGGACCCACATCCCCTGGACCCGGGAGCAGCCACACCTGCACTTCTTGTCCTTGAGAGGCTGGGGGTGCTGAGGGGCGGGTGAACCAGACTTGGATTTCGCAGCTTTGAGGCTCCAGGCCCTGCTAGCCCCAGTGGCCACAACTGCACAGTCCTGTCGATGAGGCTTTTTGGCAGTAGGGCTGGGAAGTGTCACACCTGAGCATCTCGGCAGGTTTGCAAGGTAACCCACTTTTCAGAGTTCACACGCCAGCGCCCTTACTTTTAAGGAATTAGGATGACTGCTCCAGGTGGCTGCCCTCTCCTTCAGTCTGAGTGTCCTTCCTAGGTCCTTCCTAGAGCCCTACCCAGGGCGAATCTGGGGCTTGACTGAAGTGTCTAGGGAAATGCTACTTCCACACATTGCCAGATCCTTAGCTCACAAAATCAAAAGTGGCATAGCCTTGACCTTTTGTGAGTATTCTCTCTGGCAGCCACACCCAGATAAATGCAAACTCGGTGTGACCTCAAAGCTTGACATGAAAGGACCACATAGCTCACAAATGAATCACAAGGACTCCGTGTGAAAAAATAGTAGGTGGGGGGAAAAGCAATCTAATAATATTCAATTATTTTCCACCAAGTCAGCAGCAAAATCATACGATAAGTATATACCAAATAATATGTTGTGCTCAGATGCTCGGTCGTGTCCCAATTTTTGTGACCCCATGGACTGTAGCCCACCAAGCTCCTCTGTCCATGGAATTCTTCTGGCAAGAATGCTAGACTGGGGTCCATTTCCTCCTCCCGGGGAATCTTCCTGACCTAGGGATTGAACCCGCGCCTCTTTTGTATCTGGCATTGACAGCCAGATTCTTTACCACTAGCGCCACCTGGAAAGCCCAAGTATATAATGTAGAAATAATGAAAAAAATTCTTCCAAAATAGCTGTAATAAAAGTCGGTGCCCCAAGAGATATATTTTCTCCCAAGCAAAGAGGTGCATCTCCTCACATTTATCCAGCAAGCCATGCAAGTTAACCAAGGCAGTACTGTTCGTAGGAAAATGGTTTTGTAGAAAGCACGGATATTTTACACAAATACAATAAAAATCTTAAAACTGGGCTTTCCTACATGTTGGGCATGGAGCAGAAAGGCAGTGAGTGGGACTCTCTGCAGTGTGGTCACACAACCATAAGCCTCTCAGGGAGGAAGGAGATCGCCTGCCACCCAGGGATGGAGGGCTGACCTCTAGAGAGTCCAGGAGAACGCTTTTGATCTTTTCATTTCTTCCCACTATGTTGACATGCTCTGGGAGGAATCTAGATTCCTCAGATTATGGAAGAAACAGCAAAATCGATTAGAAAGGGAATGTGTGGCAGGAACCAGAGGTTCACATGGACCCCAGAGTGCCACTGTTGGGAAAACGAGTGCTAGGAGATGAAATAGTGTCTTTCCTACTTTTTTCCCCAAACCTTCTGCAGGCTCAAGTAGTTTGGAGGTGAGGAGTGGGGAGTAGGGAGTCTTATAAAAAGATGCTACCGGAACTGTCATAAAAGGGACAATGGGGCCTTCCTTGTTAATGAGCCCCCACTTCCCAGCCACCCGCAGACACGTGACTTAAAACAGTCTCAGTTTCTGCACTTTTCATAATTCCCTGGGTTCGTCAGGTGGACCTGTGGCTCAGGATCCCTGGCTTCAGCCGGAGGGACCCCAAGTGCAGTTCACAACGGCCTCTGACCGGCACGGGAGGACTCCTCCCCGCTCAGGAGCGAGGGGGCACTTGAGCACCTCCCGCCTAAGGGCTCACTGGGTTCCGCTCCAGCTGCGCTCAGCCACCGCCTGCTTTCCAGGCGGTTCCCCCCTTTTCTCCGCCCTGCACGCCGCTAGGGCGGTGGGGACAGGCGGGAGGGCGGATGAAACCTCAGCCCACTCGCGCCGTGGCTGGATTCGCTTCGCGCATCCCTGATCCCTGAAGAGAAGACCCTCCTCGTGCCGCCCCCACCTCTGGCTCCGCGTGGCAGGTCCCAGGAAGGGCGAGGGGGCGACTCTCCAGTGCCGGGGCCCCCCTTCCCGCCTCCCTCCAGTGGGGGATTGCACTCACCGGCAGCCACGGGGCGCATTTTCCAGGTGCGGTTCGGGCCCTTCTGACCCTTGGCCGCAGCTCCGGGCGACCGAGAGAGCTTCTCGAGGGCTGGACTGACCACTGGGCGACACGCCCTGGGCGGCAGGCCGGCGGCAAGGAGGGCGGGCAGATGCGTGTGCTGGTGTGCCAGGCAGGTACGGGCGGGGCAGGTGAGCGCGGCAGGTGCGCTGGCGGCGCCCTGGAGCTCCGGGTCAGCAGCCCAGGCTGACTAGGGGATCAGAGAGAACCAGAGGGTTTTGCTTTGAAGGGAGGACGCCCTCCCTTTATGGTTGGCAGCTCTAGACCCCAATTAATGTCTCTCAAGGTCAAGAGACTGCCAAGATAGCCATATTCTGAGTCTTTAAGACGTTCCATCCGAATCCAGGTTCGAAGTCCAGGTCACCACGGCCACTGTTCTAAGGCTCTTCGCTTCCTCCAGAAGTTTCTGCCCACTGCTGTTTGCACAGCCCAGCCTCCTGCCTCTTGCTTCCTCCTTGACTCCGGCAGTTGATCGTGGAAAACAGAACAATGTCCCAGGCCCCGTGGTCAGGGTGGCAGGGCTGCAGGTCCTTGAATTTCCAGGAGGCCAGGCATGCTTGAGTGGGAGGCCAGCAGATGTTGGAAGTGAGCTTCCCAGAAGACGCGCCATCTCCAAAGAGAAAGAGCTGCTTCTCACCCACAGATGGCTTGCACTCCAGATATCCATCAGGTTGTACGGGCTTTTGAAAGTCTTGGTGGACTCAGACTCCCAAGGGCAAGTTAAAGCTCCAAGGGCAGTTGGTCACTTTTGCGGAAAAAAGAGTTCCCAAGAGGCAGGGAGCACCACCCTCTGGATCTATTGGCTCCTGAAGTTCTCCTCCCCTAAGAAAGCCCAGAAGATTCCAAAGTACCCTGGATGGTGGTGGGGGGCCAAGGAAGCTTGGCTGTGACCCACCCAGAAGACAGGGGTCTCTATTCCTTCTCTAACTCCTTCTCTGGGACTCCAGCTTCCCTGGTAGTTCAGCTGGAAAAGAATCCATTTGCAATGCAGGAGACCCCAGATCAATTCCTGGGTCTGGAAGAGCCACTGGAGAAGGAATAGGCTACCCACTCCAGTATTCTGGCCTGGAGAGGTCCATGGACAGAGGAGCCTGGTGGGCTACAGAGGCAATCTGACACAACTGAGCGACTTTAACTCACTTCACCCCTGGACTCCAGAAGGGTAACTGGCTTGAGCATGGCACATTTCAGTCTGGATGCTTTTCTGAGCTGCTCTATAGTGCTACTCAGAAGTCATTTCCCAACTATTCCTAACAACTACACTAAACACTGTGAATCAGCTCATTTAAGGGAGTGTGGGTTTCATCTCATCTTTGTCTTGAGCTCACCTCATTTCAGAGATGGAGCTTTTATCTCTGAGTTTGCTTTCATTTTAAAAAAAAGTGGTCAGAAGTGCTCTTAACATAAAATTTATCACTTTTTACCAAATTAAAATAAATGTACACTTTTAAGCGTACAGTTCAGTGATGTTAAGACTAGTCACATTTTTGTGCAATGGAGCTCTAGAACATTTTTATCTTGCAAAACTACAACTTTGTTCCTATTAATCAACTTCCCATCCCTTCCCCACTAGCACCTGGTAACCAGCATTCTGTTTTCAGACTTTGAGTACTTCGGATATCTCAGGTAATTGGAATCATACAGTGTCTGTCTTATTATGACCAGCTTATTTCCCTTAGGATAATGAACCTGAGGTTTATCTGTGTTGTAGTATGAGACAGGATTTCAGTCCTTTTTAAGACCAAATACTATTATCATATGTGAAACAGATCGCCAGTCCAGGTTCGATGCATGAGACAGGGTGCTCAGGGCTGGTGCACTGGGATGACCCAGGGGATGGGATGCGGAGGGAGGTGGGAGGGGGGTTCAGGATGGGGAACACATGTACACCCATAGCTGATTCATGTCAATGTATAGCTTTGTCAATATTCATGTTAAGTAATTAGCCTCCAATTAAAATAAAAAATTTAAAAAAAGACCAAATACTATTCCATTATATGTATAGGCTACATTGTCTTTATCTATTCGTTCCTTGATGAACACTTGGGTTGTTTCCACCTCTAGGCTAGTGTGAATGATGCTGCTATGAACATAGGTGTGCAAATATCTTTTCAATTCTCTTGGGTATGTACCAGAAGTGGGATTGTTGGATCATATGGTAATTCTATTTTAATTCTTTTGAGGAACTACCATACTGTTTTCCACAGAGGCTGCACCATTTTACAGGCCTAATAAGTCCATTTTACAAGTGTTCCAATTTCTCTGCATGCTCACCAACATATTATTTTTATTTTATAGTAGTCATCCTGAAGGATGTGAGGTGATAGCTCATTGTAGTTGGATTTCCATGTCTCTAATGTATCAGTATTGTTGATCATCTTTTCATATGCTTGTTGGTTATCTGTATTTTATCTCTGGAGAAATGTCGATTCAGGTCGTTTGCCTATTAATAAATCTGGTTGGTTTTGTTGTTGTTGAGTTGTAGGAGTTCTTTAAATATTCTGGACATTAACTCATGATCAGATATATGGTTGACAAATATTTCCCCCAATTCATAGTTTTAACTGCGAGGATTGTGCCCTTTGATGGGCAGAAGTCTTGTTTGATGTAGTTTTTATTTGGCTCATCTACTTTTCCTTTTGTTGCCTGTGTTTTTGGTGTCATACCCAATATATTATGATCAAATCCAGTGTCAGGAAACTTTCCTCCTATGTTTTCTTCTAAGAATTTTACAGTTTTAGGTCTTGAATCCACTTGAAGTTAATTTCCTTGTACATGGTTTTAGGTAAGGGTCTGATTTAATTCTTTTGCATGTGGACATTCAGTTTTTCCCAACTCCATTTGTTGAAAAGACTTCCTAGTCTGTCATTATGCCAGTACCACACTTTTTGGATGACTGCTGCTTTATAATAAGTTTTGAAATCAGGAAGTGTGAGCCCTCCAACTTTATTCTTCTTTTTCAAGGTTATTTTAATTGTTCAGAATCCCCTCAAATTCCATATGATCCCAAGAATGGATTTTTCTATTTCTGCAAAAAAGCAGAAATATTTTGATAGGAATTGCATTGAATCTGTAGATTGCTTTTGTGTAGTATAGGTGACTTGTGTGTGTATGTGTGTGTGTGTGTGTTAATTGCTAAGTTGTGTCTGACTCTTTGAGACCCTATTGTAGCCTGCCAGACTCCCCTGTCCATGGAAATCTCCAGGCAAGAATTCTGGAGTGGGTTGCTATTTCCTTCTCCAAAGGATCTTCCCAACTCAGGGATCAAACCTGGGTCTCCTCAATTGCAGGAAGATTCTTTACCATCTGAGCCATCAGGGAAGCCCATGGGTAGCTAACAATATTAAACTTTCAGATCTATGAACACTGGGTGTCTTTTCATTTCTTTGTGTCTTCTATAGTTTCTTTCATAGTCTTGTACTTTTCAGTGTAGTTAGGTTACGCTTTGCTTTCAGTTTGCTGTAATCACCGTACTCCAGACCCCACTCCCGATTCTCACACTGTCTATGAGAAACTTCCTCAAGTTCTCCTTAGCAACACAACATAGGTTCCATGTCTGGGGAGCCGTACTAAGGAATTTTCTTTAAAGAAGAAATGCCATGTACACACAACACTGAAAAAGGTAATGAAATCTATGGGAGTGACAAATGACGGAGTTATTGTTCAAATAAATTACTGTGTCACCACTTGTAACGCTATGAAGGAATTTAAAATGATTGCTGTTAGGAGCATTCATTACTTGTAATACACACGAAACATGTACGTGAAATACATGTTAAATGCCAAAGCAGGAACAAACAGTGGACACTGGTACATATAAAAAAAACTGGAAACACATCAAAGTGAAAACTGTTTCATTTCCTGGAGCAGACTGGAGTGGGTAGCCATTCCCTTCTCCAGGGGATCTTCCCGACTCAGGGATGGAACCCAGGTCTCCTACATTGTAGGCAGATTCTTTACTGTCTGAGCCACCTGGGAAGCTGGTATAAGGCCACATTACTTTTAAAATTTTGAAAATAAATGTGCACTGAAAACTCCTATAACCTCTGCTTCATCCCCCCTCCATACCTCATGCTTCCCTGGGCCACCAGCTCATTCTCAAAACTCTCCTCTCACAGCCCCTCCCCACCCAGCAAGTCTGTTTCATAGGAGTCCCCTCTCCTTCACAGGTACTTCCCCCCAAGTCCAGAGTTCCCTTCTCAGAGACCACCACTGTCCCAAGCATTTCCTGTAGCCTTCAGAGCTATCTCACCCAAGCCCACATATGAATCCCTCATCCTTTCTATACACATGCTATAATTTTGTACATGGTATTTCATGACCTACCTTTTATGTTATAATATCTCAGAGAGCATCATATACACAAGCGCACACAGAATTGGCCTGTTATAGTGGATTCCTGTATTCTTTTCTACCGTTGGATTCTTTTGTTATTTTATTTTTTTCTATTCTTTTTATTGTTTGATGAACCGTCTTTTATTGTTGGATTGTAGATCTTTTAACCATATTTTTTTATTGTTGGGTGATCCTTTTCTTTTTTTAAAAAAACTTTTTTGGCTGCCCTGGATCTCCATTGCTTAGCTTGGGCTTTCTCTAGTTGCGGTGATCAGGGGCTACTCTTTGCTGTGAGGCATGGGCTTCTCATTGCAGTGGATTCTCTTGTTGCGGAGCACTGGCTGGAGGTACACAGGCTTCAGTAGTTGTGGCTCCTGGGCCCTAAACTCAGTAGTTTGGCGCACGGGCTTAGTTGCTCCATGGTGTGCGGGATCACCCAGGAGGAGAGATTGAACCTGTGTCCCCTGCATTGGCAGGCAGATTCTTATCCACTGTACTACCAAGGAAGTCCTCTATTCTTTAAATAGGCTACGGAAGGGCATTTTGGTTTTTTTTCCCAGGCTTTTCTACTATGACCAATGCTGCAGGAAACACCTTTATGCATCTGTCTTGGCATACATATAGGGGTGGATTTAAAGTAAATTCCTAGAAGTGAATTAGTGAACCAAAGGGTATGTGAATTCTGAATTTTACCAGATACTTCCCACAGCTCAACAGAGAAGTTATACCTATTTACAGGCCAGCCAGCAGCATATGAGAATCCCAATTTTTCATATCCGTCCTGACATTATCCAACTTTTTGATCTATACAGCGTCTTGTTGAAAAAACTTAGTATTGTTCTAATTGATTCTCTCATTAAAGTGATGGCCTTGGCATACTTCCATAGGTTTAAAAGCCGTTTGTGATTGGTGCCTGTTTATTTTCCCAGGAAGTATCTAGTCATATACTTTGCACACTTTTCTATTTAGTTGTTAACTTTTTTTTTTTTATGATTATGTTAGGAGCTCTGAGAAGTAATTTGTGGGCTAGATAATACATGTATATAGTTCAATTTTATTAAAAAAATTTAAATTGTATTTATTTATTGGTTTTGGCTGTGCTGGGTGTTCAGTACTGCATATAGGCTTGCCTCCAGTTGCAGTGAGTGGGTGCTACTTTCTAGCTGCAGTGTGCAGGCTTCTCGTTGCAGTGGCTTCTCTTTGCAGAACACGGGCTTGGGCATACAGGTTTCGGTAGTTGCGGCACTCGGGCTCAGTGGTTGCGGCTCGCAGCCTCTAGAGCTCAGGTTCAGTAGTCTTGCCACAAGGGCTAAGCTGTCCTTCGGCATGTGTGATCTTAGTTCCCGGACCAGGGGTCAAACCTGTATTGGCAGGTGGATTCTCAACCACTGGACCACCAGGGAAGTTCCCATGGTTCAATTTTTAAAAGTATATTAAAAGGTTGATAGTAATAAATTGCCCCCTTACTCTTGCATCTTCTCTACCCAATAGAAAACCAATAGGTTTTTAGTAGGTTATTAATTTCTTGGGAATCCTTCCAGAATTTCTTTATACATATTCAACTAAATAAGAATATCCCAAAAGACTGTTCTATACATCAATGTCTCTTTTGCTGTCTCGTATCCAGGGTTATTGGACTCTGTGGGAGAGGGAGAGGGTGGGATGATTTGGGAGAATGGCATTGAAACATGTACAATATCATATATGAAACGAGACGCCAGTCCAGGTTCGATGCACGATACTGGATGCTTGGGGCTGGTGCACTGGGACGACCCAGAGGGATGGTACAGGAAGGGAGGAGGGAAGAGGGTCCAGGATGGGGAACATGTGTATACCTGTGGCAGATTCATGTTGATATATGGCAAAACCAATACAATATTGTAAAGTTAAAAAAATAAAATAAAATTAAATTTAAAAAATAAAAAAAAAAAAAAAAAAAAAGAATATCCCTACCCGCCAACACTTAAAGTAACATAGTCTCACTCTGACCCACCTCTTGCCTCTCAAGATATCTTGGAGAGCCTGCTGCTTGCGCACAGAGCTCTTCTTCGTCCTTCCACACCTGCAGAGCATCCTACAGCAAGGATGGACCACAGTTTACCAGCTCCCTAACACAGCTGTTTCTTTTCCACCTTCTTTTAGGACTAATACTCTGTAATGAAAACCTCTCACATAGAACAAGTTTGAAACAACTTGTTTCAAACAAGTGAAGAAAAGTAAATAAACTCCTAGAAGAACTGCTGAGCTTGTCTATCAGTAATCCTGAGATTCTGCCAGAACAGACCCGGATTGGAGGCTGTGTTCACTGACATGTTCCCCTTCCCCCCACCCCCTAGCAGTGTTCGTGCATGGCTCCCTTTAAGGGGTTTTCAAGGAAAATTTTTACTGCTCGATTTTCACCTTCACTTGCTTACTTTGAGAAAGCACTGCTGTTTGAGAAGGGACTTCCCTTAAAACACATTCTGATGTGAAGCAACTAAAATAGCAAGGGGGGAACACCTTCATTTATACATAGTGCAAAGCCCCCCCTTCCTACACAGAGGGACATCTACTGTACACATGGATATAGAATTATAAAGTATGTATTATAGTTTTTACAGTTTTATATTTATTAGTTCCTTATTGCAGGTAATAAAAAATTTTGTTCCCTGTTTGTTTTTACTTTGGATATCAAATTTTTCTCTTTTGTCAGCTAAAACATGTTTGATTTTTCTTTTCATAGTTTTGTTTAGTTTAGAAAGACCTTTTTCTCCCTCCCTTTCCCCTATATTTTCTTATTTTTAAATCAAAATATTTGATTCCTCTATACTAAGTTTTGATGGAAATTCAAACTGCAGCTGCTCAGCCAGTTGCTCACTGTTTGTTGAATGGTAACCTTCCTTCATTGATTTGAAATGTCTCTTCCTCATATTAAGTGCCATGTGTGATAATCTTGTACATATCTGGACTTTGTTCTGTTTATTTCTGCCTTATTTCCTTCCGCTTAGGTATTTTCTAGTGTTTTGTGCATGTTCACTTTCCACGTGAACTTAAAAAATTTGTTTTTAATTTATTTTATATTGGAGTATAGTTGATTAACAATGAATGTTATATTAATTTCTGCTGTACAGCAAAGTGATTCAGTTTTACATATGTATCTCATCTTTTTCAAATTCTTTCCCCATGTACTTATTGCAGAGTATTGAGCAGAGTTCCCTGTGCTATATAGTAGGTCCTTGTTGGTTATCTATTCTATATACAGCAGTGTACATATCAACCCCAGAGTCTCAATCTATCTGCACCCTTCTTCGTCCCTGGTAACTGTAAGTTCATTCTCTAAGTCTGTGAGCTTTTTCTGTTTTGCGTTAATAAATAAGGTCATGTTTACTTTCCCCATGAACTTTGGGTTCAGCTGACGGTTCGTGAACCGTTACTACCCTCCAGCCACGAAGCCTGCACTCTGTTTTGGACGTTTTACTGAGAAATCTTTTTCAAACAGCACAATAGCCTAAAGGGGAGATACCGGAACCATTTTACGGATGGTGAAGTAAAACATCAGATGTCACGAAGTTCATCAGTTAGTGATCGAAGTTTCTCCAGGATTGAAAGTGGCTCCACACATCCTTCCTCTGTAAGTTCATCTGCTTATTTAGCACATCAATTAAGACAACTCCAGGGCCTCCTAATAATTCTATTTTAATAACTATGATCCCTAAGTTCTATCTACTTGTATCTATGAACATCCTTGCTTCCGAAGTTTAATTCTCCATCTCAAAAATTCGCAGCACACAAAATGCTAAGACTTCAAAAAATTCTGTAACATAATGACATTTAACTTCTTTACAACTAAGTCAATTCTGATTTTTCTCGTTTATTGTACAGTTGCTGCTGCTGCTGCTGCTGCTAAGTCGCTTCAGTCGTGTCTGACTCTGTGCGACCCCATAGACGGCAGCCCACCTGGCTCCCCCGTCCCTGGGATTCTCCAGGCAAGAACATTGGAGTGGGTTGCCATTTCCTTCTCCATTGTACAGCTGGATGTATTGAAATGCCCCGAAATTTCTGAAAACTAACTTCCCTTCTTCTGCAGCTGAGAGATCTTATCACTGTGTCTCTCCAAAATTGCTCACCCTTTCTCTATTTGTTCTCTGTGTAGCTTTTTCTGACTTTCCCTCCAGTTCACTAATTATATGCTCAGCTCTATCGAACCTGCTGTTAAACCTATTCGTTGTTTGTTGTTGTTGTTCTCTCTGTGTGTGTGTGTGTGTATGTATATTATTTCCAGAAATTCTAAAGGGTTCTTTCTCAAAGCAGTCCTCTCTAGGACTCTTCTTCACTCTTCACCCCTCTATACCTGTTCAAATTCTCTTCCTTGTTTGGGGGGGCTATATACTGTCTGTCTCCTTCAGCAGGATATAAGCTCCACCAAGGCAGGACCTTCTTGTAAGCATCTCTAGGACACTAGCACCTGGAACAGAGCCTGACATGAAGGGGTTTCTCCATGAGTTTCTGGTGAACACCTGAGTACATGGATAAGGTGCGAACCAGTGATCCCACGGGAAGAGACAGCAAGTCAGGAGTGGGTGGCACCCTGCTACAGGAGCTGGGTTATGAGGCTGGCCTGAGTGAGAGGCAAGAGGCTGGCTCAAGGGGCAGAACCCAGGAAACAAGAGGATCCACAGGATCCTGGGAGGGAATGATCAGAGACAGAGAAGGAAGCATCCAATCAATGGTAATAAAGACCATCATCACCAGCCTGTTTCCTTCTGACCACACAGATTACAAATGAAGGACATTTGGAGCAGAGGATATTTGCAACCACATCTTCATGTCCTGGGATCAAAACATCCTAGATGTCTTTTTTTTTTTCAATTAACACGAAAATTTTACAGTGGTTTTAGGTTCACAGCACAATTGAGAAGAAGACACAGAAACTGACAATATATCCTGTCGCCCACTCACGGATAGCCTGCCCCGTTATCAACGTCCCCCCCAGAGGGTATATTTGTTAGAACTGATGAACCAACACATCATTACAATGAACTGACACATGAAAGACACCAAAAGCCCACTGTTTACATTAGGCCTTTTTCTCAGTTGTGCAGGCACTGAGGGTTTGCACAAATGGACAATGGCATCTATTCAGCTTTATGGCCTCATACACAGTAATTTCACTGCCTTAAACCCCTCTGCCCTGCCTGGTCAGCCTACCACTCCACCCCAACCACCCATCTTTTTATTGTCTCTGCAGTTTTGCCTTTTCCGGAATGTTATGTAGTTGGAACCAGACAGTGTATAGTCTTCTCAGATTGGCTTCTTTTTTTTTTAACTTAGTAATAGACATTTAAGGTTTCTCCCTATCTTTTATGACTTAATAGCCCACTTCCTTTAAGCACTGAAATGTTCTATTATCTAAATGTACTAGTTTCTTTATCCATTCATGTACATAGGACATCTGTTACTTCCAAGTTTGAGCAATTATTAATAAAGCTGCTGCAAGTGAAGAGGAAGTAAAGAGCCTCTTGATGAGGGTGAAAAAGCTGGCTTAAAAACTCAACATTCAAAAAACTAAGATCATGGCACCCAGTCTCATCACTTCATGGCAAATAAAAGGGAAAAAGTGGAAACAGTGACAGATTTTATTTTCTTGGGCTCCAAAATCATTCTGGATGGTGACTGCAACCATGAAATCAAAAGACACTTGCTCCTTGGAAGGAGAGCTATGACCAATCTAGACAGCATGTTAAAAAAACAGAGATATCACTTTGCTGACAAAGGTCTGTGTGGTCAAAGCTATGGTTTTTCCAGTAGTCATGTATGGATGTGAGAGTTGGACCATGCAATGTTGAAGATTTTGGTTATTCTAATAAGTGTGTTTTGGTATCTCATTTTTGTTTTGATTTGTATTTCCCTGATGACATATGATATGAAGCATCTTTTCTTATGTGTATTTGCCACCTGTATGTCTTCTTTGGTGAGGTGTCAAGGTATTTAATCTTTTTTAACAGGTTGTTTTCTTGTTAAGTTTTACAATTTTTATTTATTTAGTTTTATTTCTTTTTGGCTGTGCTGGATCTTCATCATTGCTCATGGCTTTCTCTAGTTGTGGTGAGCAGAGGCTACTACTCATTTCTGTGCACAAGCTTATCATTGTGGTGACTTCTCTTGTGGCCCGAGGGCTTAGTTGCTCCACAGCATGCGGAATCCTCCCAGACCAGGGATGACACCGATGTCCTCTGCATTGGCAGGCAAATTCCTATGCATCGTACCACCAGGGAAGTCCTTGTTTTTAAGTTTTAAGAGTTCTTTGTATATTTTGGATAGCAGACCTTCATCAGATTGCTAAAGGTCTGTGGCTTATCATAATTTTCTAGACTTTGTCTTTTGCAGGGTAGAGTATTTAATGAAGTCTGCTGCTGCTGCTGCTAAGTCACTTCAGTCGTGTCCAACTCTGTGCGACTCCATAGATGGCAGCCCACCAGGCTCCCCCGTCCCTGGGATTCTCCAGGCAAGAACACTGGAGTGGGTTGCCATTTCCTTCTCCAATGCATGAAAGAGAAAAGTGAAAGTGAAGTCGTTCAGTGATGTCTGACTCTTAGCGACCCCAAGGACTACAGCCTACTAGGCTCCTCTGCCCATGGGATTTTCCAGGCAAGAGTACTGGAGTGGGGTGCCATTGCCTTCTCCAGTGAAGTCTAGGTCTTCAATAAAATTAAAACTTCAAGAAAATTAGAGATACCAAGGGAAGATTTCATGCAAAGATGGGCTCAATAAACAACAGAAATGGTATGGACTTAACAGAAGCAGAAGATATTAAGAAGAAGGGAAAAGAATACACAGAAGAACTGTACAAAAAAGATCTTCATGACCCAGATAATCACGATGGTGTGATCACTCACCTAGAGCCAGACATCCTGGAATGTGAAATCAAGTGGGCCTTAGAAAGCATCACTATGAGCAAAGCTAGTGGAGGTGATGGAATTCCAGTGGAGCTATTTCAAATCCTGAAAGATGATGCTGTGAAAGTGCTGCACTCAATATGCCAGCAAATTTGGAAAACTCAGCAGTGGCCACAGGACTGGAAAAGGTCAGTTTTCATTCCAATCCCAAAGAAAGGCAATGCCAAAGAATGCTCAAACTACCGCACAATTGCACTCATCTCACATGCTAGTAAAGTAATGCTCAAAATTCTCCAAGCCAGGCTTCAGCAGTACACGAACCATGAACTTTCAGGTGTTTAAGCTGGTTTTAGAAAAGGCAGAAGAACCAGAGATCAAATTTCCAACATCCTCTGGATTATCGAAAAAGCAAGAGAGTTCCAGAAAAACATCTATTTCTGCCTTATTGATTATGCCAAAGCCTTTGACTGTGTGGATCACAATAAACTGTGGAAAATTGTGAAAGAGATGGGAATATCAGACCACCTGACCTGTGTCTTGAGAAACCTGTATGTAGGTCAGGAAGCAACAGTTAGAACTGGACATGGAACAACAGACTGGTTGCAAATAGGAAAAGGAGTATATCAAGGCTGTCACTCTGCTTATTTAACTTATATACAGAGTACATCATGAGAAATGCTGGGCTGGAAGCAGCACAAGCTAGAATCAAGATTGCCAGGAGAAATATCAATAACCTCAGATATGCAGATGACACCACCCTTATGGCAGAAACTGAAGAGGAACTAAAAAACCTCTTGATGAAGGTGAAAGAGGAGAGTGAAAAAGTTGGCTTAAAGCTCAGCATTCAGAAAACTAAGATCATGGCATCCGGTCCCATCACTTCATTGCAAATAGATGGGGAAACACTAGAAACAGTTTCAGACTATTTTTGGGGGCTCCAAAATCACTGCAGATGGTGATTGCATCCATGAAATTAAAAGATGCTTACTCCTTGGAAGGAAAGTTATGACCAACCTAGATAGCATATTCAAAAGCAGAGACATTACTTTGCCAACAAAGGTCCATCTAGTCAAGGCTATGGTTTTTCCAGTGGTCATGTATGGATGTGAGAGTTGGACTGTCAAGAAAGCTGAGCACTGAAGAATTGATGCTTTTGAACTGTGGTGTTGGAGAAGACTCTTGAGAGTCCCTTGGACTGCAAGGAGATCCAACCAGTCCATCCTAAAGGAGATCAGTCCTGGGTGTTCATTGGAAGGACTGATGCTGAAGCTGAAACTCCCATACTTTGGCCACCTGATGTGAAGAGTTGACTCATTGGAAAAGACTCTGATGCTGGGAAGGATTGAGGGTGGGAGGAGAAGGGGACGACAGAGGATGAGATGGCTGGATGGCATCACCAACTTGATGGGCATGAGTTTGGGTAAACTCCAGGAGTTGGTGATGGACAGGGAGGCCTGGCGTGCTGTCATTCATGGGGTTGCAAAGAGTCAGACACCACTGAGTGAGTGAACTGAACTGAGGTCATCAATGATTTCTTTCACGGAAGGTGCCTTGGCATTGCATCAAAAAAGGCATCACCATACCCATGGCCATGTAGGGCTTCTGCTATGTTATCTTCTATGAGTTTTATAATTTTGAATTAATTTTTGTAAAGGGTGTAAGGTCTGTTTTAATGTGTATGTTCAGTTGTTGCAGCACTATTTGTTGAAGAGACCATCTTTGTCCCATTGTATTACCTTTGCTCCTTTGTCAAAGATCAGCTAACTATAATTCAGTTCAGTTCAGTTCAGTCGCTCAGTCGTGTCCGACTCTTCGCAACCCCATGAATCACAGCACTCCAGGCCTCCCTGTCCATCAACAACTCCTGGAGTTCACTCAAACTCACGTCCATTGAGTCGGTGATGCCTTCCAGCCATCTCATCCTCTGTCGTCCCCTTGTCCTCCTGCCTCCAATCCCTCCCAGCATCAGGGTCTTTTCCAGTGAATCAACTCTTCATATGAGGTGGCCAAAATATTGGAGTTTCAGCTTCAGCATCAGTCCTTCCAATGAACACCCAGGACTGATCTCCTTTAGGATGGACTGGTTGGATCTCCTTGCAGTCCAAGGGACTCGCAAGAGTTTTCTCCAACACCATAGTTGAAAAGTATAACTATACTTGAAAAGTGAAAGTGAAAGTGAAGTCGCGTCAGACTCTTTGCGACCCCATGGACTGTAGCCTACCAGGCTCCTCCCTCCATGGGATTCTCCAGGCAAGAGTACTGGAGTGGGTTGCCATTTCCTTCTCCAGGGGATCTTCCCAACCCAGGGATTGAACCCGGGTCTCCCGCATTGCGGGCAGACACTTTAACCTCTGAGCCACCAGGGAAGCCCTAACTATACTTAGGTAGATCTATATCTGAGCTGTGTATTCTGTTCCATTGATGTATTTGCTTTTTCTTTCACCCAATATCACACTGCTGTGGTTGCTGTAGCTTTATAGTAAGTATATAAGTTGGGTAGTCACAGTCTTCTGAATTTGTTCTTCTCCTTCAAAGTTGTGTTGGCTATCTTAGGTCTTTTGCCTCTATGAATAAACTTTAGAATCAGTTTGCCAAAGTCCATAACATAAGAGTTTTGATTGAGATGGCATAGAATCTACAGATCAAGTTGGGAAGAACTGACATCTTGACAATACTGAGTCTGTCTATAAGCATAGAATATCTCTCCATTTATTTCATTTTTATTTGATTTCATTATCAAAGTTCTGTAGTTTCCTCATATAGATTTTGCAGACATTTTGTTAGATCTATATGTATTTAATTTTGGGGGGTGCTAATTAAATGGTATTGTGTTCTTAATTTCAAATTCTACTTGTTCATTGCTGGTGTATAAAAAAAGTGATAGACTTTAATGTCAAGTTAATAAATTTTGTATCCTGCAACCTTGCTCTAATCACTTAGTTCCAGGATCCTGCAACCTTGTTCTAATCACTTAGTTCCAGGAGTTTTTTGTTGATTGCTTAGATTTTCCTGTACAGATGATCATGTCGTCTGTGAACAGACAGTTTTATTCCTTCCTCCCCAATCTGTGTACCTGTTATTTCTTTTTCTTATTAGTCTTATTGAATAGATATAATGTTCAGTACCAGAGTCATGAGAGAGGACATCCTAGATTGTACCTGACATCAGTGGGAAAGCCCTGAGATTCTCACCACTAAGTATGATGCTAGCTGTCGGTTTTTTGGTAGACATTCTTTATCAAGTTGATGCAGTTCCTCTCTACTTCTAGTTTCCTGAGAGTTTTAACCAAGAACTCTGTGCTGTGATTATGTTGGGATTTTGTCAAATGCATCTATTAATATGATCATGTGATTTGTCTTTTTAGCCTGTTCATGTAATGGATTGCATTAATGGATTTTTGAATACTGATTCAGTCCTGCATAGCTAAGATAAAGCCTGCTTGGCTGTGGTGTGTCATTCATTTCATATGTTGTTGATTTGATTTGCTAATATTTTGTTGAAAAATTTTACATGTATATGAGAAGTATTGGTCTACAGTTTTCTTGTAATGTCCCTGTCTGGTTTTGGTAATAGGGTAATAACAGCCTCCCAGAATGAGTTAGGAAGTATTGCCTCTGTTTTTACCTTCTGAAAGAGATTATAGAGAACTGTTACAATTTCCTCCTTAAATGTCAGAATTTCATCTGGTGAATTGACTGGTGAATTCAGGCCTGGTGCTTTCTGTTTTAGAAGGTTATTAATTATCGATTCAATTTCTTTAATTAATGTAGGCCTATTCAAGTTGTCTATTTCTACTGGTGTGAGTTTTGGCAAATTGTGTCTGTTGCAGGGGAAAGGAAAAAGAGGAATGAGTTTTCCTGAGAACAAAGGAGATAAAAAGAACAGTGAGCAGGCCTGAACATTCCTAGTTTCTTTTACTTTAACTGCTCCTAACTCTATATGTTTGTAACTAAGTTTGCTTTTCTGCCCCCTAACTCTGCAGGAGCTACATTTTGCACCTATTATCCTTTGCTTACCCTTACAACACCCTCTTAACCTTATGGTTCCTCTTTTTTATAAAACATATCAGAAAGAAGGCCACAGAGCCACTGAGCTGCCAGACTCAATTACTGGGTTACTGATGCCCGCCTGTGACTGTCTTTGAACAAGTTTGTAACACTTTATTCCTCATCTCTGACCCCTGACTTCGAATTCTCATCTTATACGAGCATTAGTGGTAAAGAACCCACCTGCTGATTCAGGAGACGTAAGGGACACGGATTTGATCCCTGGGTTGGGAAGATCCCCTGGTGAAGGAAAAGGCAACCCTCTCCAGTATTCTTGCCTGGGAATTCATGAAGAGAGGAGCCAATCCATGGGGTCAAAAAGAGTCAGACACGACTGAGTGACTGAACAACAACAATAACAATGGCTTGAATCTCTGTTGAGATACAATTTATTGGTGACCAAATGATGGGCCCTTTCAAAATTAGAGAAACTAACAAACAAGTTTCTAGAGCACAAACCAAAAAGCCACTGACAACTCCAGGATCCCTAGGAATTGTGGGATTTTGTCACAAAAGGATACCAAATTTGGGGTTAACTGCAAAGCCATTAGACCATACTTTGAAAGGTGCAGATTCTGAACTTTTGGTTTGGATGGGATACTGCCAAAGGGCTTCCCTGGTGGCTCAGATGGTAAAGAATCTGCCTGCAATGCAGGAGACCTGGGTTGGGAAGATCCCCTGGAGAAGGGAATGGCAATCCAATCCAGTATTCTTGCCTGGGGAATTCCATGGACAGAGGAGTTTGGCAGGCTACAGTCCAGGGGTTCCAAAGAATCGGACAAGACTGAGTGACTATCACACATACTATCAAAAGGCTTACAAAACTCTGAAACTGAAACTCACGACTGCTCCGGTCCTAGGCCTGCCTGATCTCCAGAATGAATTCAAACTATATGTGCATGAGAGGCAGGGGATGGCCCTGGGCATACTTATACAACTGGTGGGCGACATTCCCTGGCCAGTAGCTTATCTTTCAAAACAGCTGGACACAACAGCTGCCAGCTGGCCCCCTTGCTTACAAGCAGTGGCCACCACCTGTGAACTACAGAAAGGTTCACTTTGCCCATACTGTTAGGGGAAACACACTGATTGAAACCGCCCACCCTGGCCAGGCACCATAGTAACCATTTGCATGAGTTGTTTTATGACAGGCAGTCCTGGTAAGGAACAGGGAACTAATAAGCCTCCACCAACCAGAAGAGTTTGGGAAAGGTGAAAAGGAGGCACCACCTGTCTGACCACCTCCCAGAATCCGTCTCTCTGGCATCCCTCTTGGCTGAACAAGGCGTGGACCACCAGAAAGGACTCTGAGTCAGAATGATTGGCTAAGGACAACCCGGAAACTAATCCCATCACCATAAAACCCAAGACTGCAAGCCATGTGACAGAGCAGTTCTCCTGGGTTATCTTACCCTACTGCTCTCCACCCGGGTGCCCTTTCTCGAAAAAAATCTCTTGCTTTGTCAGCAGATGTGTCTCCTCGGACAATTCATTTCCGAGTGTTAGACAAGAGCCCAGCTTTGGGCCCTGGAAAGGGGTCCCCTTTCCTGCAACAATACAATGACATTGAACATCCCACATTAAATCCTGGTCTTCTTGGAACAAAAGGGTGGATACTGGTTGACATCAGAGAGGATGGGAAAACATAAGGCAATCCTCCTTGATGATCCCAATGTCACCATTGGAGTGACCAATGTTTTAAATTCTTCTACCCTGCTCCCTCACTCCCTAAGAAGGAGATCCTCCAGAAGTGCCTGGAGGTTTTGAAGACCACTTACCCCAGTCAACTGGATTTGACAGGTAAGCCTCTGAGTGAGGCTGACTGGCACCTGTTTACTGATGGCAGTAGTTTTGGGAAGGAGGGTCAGACGTATGCAGGATACGGAGCAGCTACAGAGTAGCTACGGAGCAGCAGGTACTCCCCACCGCTCCACCTCTGCACAGAGAGCTGAACTGATTGCTCTAACAGGAGCTCTAATCTTATCAAAAGGAGAAAGGACCTTGCCGGGAGCCGGTGAGAGACATTCCACTCATGACAAAGGTCATGAGGAAGGAGGCTCGGCATACGCAAAGGCGGGATCAAGCTTCAGGAGTCCCCCTGGATATTCTCTAGCATCTACCCCCCAAAAAACCAGAGTCTGCCTACTTTATTGCTTTGTGCTCTCACCTCTGACTTTACTGGGGGCTGTCCCTCACCACCATCTCGCTCTCTCTGTCAAAGAGTTAACTTACAGCTCCAATTAATAAAAGTTCCTGGGCAATTAGGAGTGTTTAAATCCAAACCCCTCAGATGGCTCTCTAACTCGCCTGACAAGTTTACCCGGACTCCTACAGCTATGCATACGATTGTTTACAGTCTCCCAGCCTCGAGAGGCACGGGAAGCTTAAGATATTCAAATAGCTTAGAGCCTCTCAGAGAGTTAGAAACTGTCAGAATAAAACTAGTAAAAGATTTCATTGATGAGCCAATGCTTGTTGCCAAGTTTTCACATCCCCTGTATTGTATCCTTGAATGTGTATTAATTAATAGTTGGTATGTAGAAAAAATAAGTAGTGGCCTTGGTGTTAGTAACTTTAGACCCTTAAGGTAATAAATTCTTCCCCTTGTTGCAAACCCATTACACATCCGCCCTATAGGAATGCAATTTTATCTTCGGAAGATGGCGCCAAACCTTAAAATAATTACTCTTAGAGAAAATAAGTCTTTGTTGATAAGTCCTTGTCAAGAGTCATAAAATGTTAATAGGCCTTCTGGCCAGAAGATGATGTAAATCACCTAAACCATTTGTATACGATAAATTTGCAGGAAAGAAACCCTGGTTTTTGATAAGGATCAAAAACTGCTGACTTTGCATCCCCTATTATCCTCTATGTGTAACTTAGGGTATAAAAACCCCTGTTGAAAATAAAGCTACGGGCCTTGCTCACCAACGCTTGGTCTCCCCGTGTCATTCTTTCTTTTCACATTCTGGCTGAAGTCTCCATCTGGAGCGCAGATATCCTCTGTGACCATTTATTTACCTGGGCTTCTAAGACCCACTCGAGAAGGTGTCTAAGGTGGGGCACCTTCCGCTATTCGAGAGGGCGCCTGCGGCCTCTGTGGTCAGAGCTAACCTGGTGTCACAGGTTATGTTGATTTTCCGCGTAAACCAAGCTACTCAGCCTCTTTTCTCCACTGAATTTTCCTACTGAGCTATCCTCATTCTATTACTCTCTATATCTCTAATTAACATTTGAATAGGTCGCCTAAGCCGTCTCTCCTTCGAATACCCTGGATCAGCCGGGGCTGGTCCTCGGCAGGACCTGACTTCCTGGGCTCTACCCGACTCTGGGGATCCCAGAACCTTTTATAACAAGTAGATAAAGTAAGGAACAAAAAGAAAAAGCCTTCTAAACTCTCCCCCAAGACAAAAGCTTGATGATTGGATCCAAATGAAAACTAAAGTTATAAGAGTTGATGGAATTTAGATAAAGGTATATAAAATTAATATATTTAAGCTTTATATCAGGTGGTTACAACTCTTATATTGTGGGATAGATAAGGCATATAGATTGCCACTAAGAAAATATTAACATACTGAAGAAATCAGTAGAGTTATCTGCGCCATACAAAATAAGTAAAAACTGGAAACTAACATACAAGGGCTAATAAAAATAAAAACAGTAATTCTGCTTTGGTTTAATTTATAAATTCAGAAAGGTCTTTGCCAAATGCCTTATACAAACCGTTGAAGGCATAATCGTTTAAACTCTCAAGTTACAAAATATAGAACTTGTAAAATAAATTTCAGTTTGATTAAAAATTTTGTCACTGACTTTAGTAACTTTAGTAAGGTGACAAAACCGTTCATTGAAAAACTAAACAACCATCTTTGTCTTGCAAATGTCTCAACCAGAATATGAATACAGGTCATAAGTACCTGATAAACTATTAAATTTATCTTGTAATGCCTGATTCATTACTAAGCTTTTAAGTGAAGCCATCAGATCTCTTGTCTGCCTATTTATGTCTGTGTACCCATTCTACATAAGATTATCTCTATTTCTGAAAGGTAATATTGAAATTAAATTCATAAGGAGCTCTATACAATTGTTTAAGAAAAGATGCTACATTTAAATAAACTGACCAAAATGAATTTCAGGCTCACGTAAACTGGAAAATATCCAATATTAAGTTGATACTGGTATTAATGTTTAAATTTATTGATCTAATTAATATAGGCATGTCATTAAGAGTCATCAAAATTCAATTACATGGGACTGAATGAACTGATACATATGATTTATTACTTTGTGACTTTAGAAAATATACTAGCTTGAATCTCTGTTTTTCAAAAATATCTTTTCTTTTATGCTGTGAGCTACAACAGGTTGATAAAAACAAAGATAAAACATTTTCTCTTTCACCCTGCCTGATCCTGCTAGAGTTTAGCTTCTCCAACTGGCTCTCCTATGGACTTGATGGTTTACTGCAACTGAATTACAACTGGTTATATTAATCATATCGGGGCTTCCCTGGTGGCTCAGACGGTAAAGCGTCTGTCTGCAATGCAGAAGACCTGGGTTCGATCCCTGGGTTGGGAAGATCGCCTGGAGAAGGAAATGGCAGCCCACTCCAGTATTCTTGCCTGGAAAATCCCATGGACGGCGGAGCCTGGTAGGCTACTGTCCATGGGGCTGCAAAGAGTTGGACATGACTGAGCGACTTCACTTCAATGTATATATTAATCATTGTTTAATTTGTCCTTTGTTTCCAAATTGCTTATTGTTTTGTCTCCCTGTTACACTATGACTTTTTCAGTGTTATTAGCTGCACTACTTAGATCCTATTTTATAAGATTATTGTTTCTTACTGTATCCAGTGTGTAACCAGTCCTCCAACAACAATAATGATGACTAGATGACTTAAAGCAGTTGATCAGAAATGCAGTTCCATATAAGGTCAACGATTGTAACAGTGTAAGTCTAGATATGGGAAGAAACAACAAAAGGGAATATTTTCCTGGACCACAAGGACTACTAAATACAGGTAGTCCAGAGAATCTTGAATACTGTTTTATGGCCTAGTCCAGTAATAGCACATTGAGTGACCTGTCAACGAAACCTTCACCAGATCTGGGAATGAGCATTCCTAGCACCATGGGACAAAATGGTCATGTAATATCCCCAAACTATGGTCAGATTCATGACCCTGAAGGGGCTCTGCCAACTGCAAGTTGGCAATTGCCATCTACCTCTACAAAGATTAAATCATGGCCACTGAAGCTGTTGACCTTCAATACCTCCTGAAAGGAGTTTAAGATTGAAATTAGGAATGAGGCACTCTGTGCTTTGGAAAAACCGGCAGAAGAGACCTTCAGATAGACACTTTCAGGAGAAGATTTTTATAAGCCCTGATTCTTACATCTTCTCATACCTAGAGAAACATTAACATCATTGATGGTTACAATCACTTCGGCTAATAAGGAAAAATTACAATTAAAGTCAAAATAGAGTAGTTATGGAAATAACTAGGTGACACAATGGTATTTCAGACCAGTCCTATATTGTTAAAAACTGGAGTCTCCTGAGCTGTGTCAGACTTAGGATGCCATCAGCCATTCTAAACACAAAGTCTGCTAGCAGCTGCTAACTACAACCTTACTTTCTAAAGGTCTCTTGTTGTAACTATTATATGTTTAGACAATGAAATTGCTCTGGATCATGTGTTGACAAAAACAAAAAACAAACACATGTTTAATGACCAATAGCCACATTAAAGGTTAAGACCTACTTAGATAAACCCAGACAACCGGCTACCTGGCTACAAGTCTCTTCAAAGTGTTAAGTCTAAATTAGCATCCGGATAATTTTTTTCTATTTTGTCTATTATTGTGCAGGTTGTCATTCCTCCAACTACTTCCGAGTCCAAATTGCTCCATTCATTTGGACAAGAAGACCCAAGCACTGACCCTATCTGAATCACAGTCAAAATTGTCATCAAATGTATCTTGCTTCTTCTTCTTTGGCCTCTAGCTACAATAACTCTTTTACTCATCTATGGCCTCTGTTTTTTTTAAAACTGTCTGTTAAGTATTGTCTCCTCCAGATAACAACAGTTTTATATCAAGATAATGATGATGTAGAGATTACAGTCACTCCCCTAAACAGATCCTGTGGGAATAACCACAAAACTCACCCAGGGGCCCCTTAATAAAACAGGATGAGCACTCCGTGACCCCCACTAGGTAGGGTCTATGAGTCCCATGCCAGCACTGAAGAAGTTATGGAATACAGATAGTCTGTCCCTCATCACCCCACTAAAGATTTCTTAGGGTTCATGTTTCTCAAAGGAAATTTGAAGGAGGAGATAGCTGGGCCCCTGCACTGAACAGCTAGTGATTGTCAAACAGCAAAACTGAGGTTCTGTCCTCAGCCAGACAAGAGCAACACCTATTTCCCTTCCTCCCTTCTTTCTCTTTCCTGCAAACAAAGAAGATAAAGAAAACAGTGAGGAGGCCTGAACATTCTTAGCTTTTTTACTTTAACTGTTCCTTACTCTGCGTGTCTGTAACTAAGTTTGCTTTTCTGCTCCCTAAGTCTGCAAGAGCTACATTTCACGTGTATTAATTACCCTTTGCTTACCCTTACAACACCCTCTTCCCCTTGTAGTTCCTCTTTTTTACACATCAGAAAGAAGGCTGCAGAACCACTGGACTACCAGACTCAATTACTGGGTGACGGATGTGAGCCTATGAGTGTCTTTGAACAAAATCCTAACACCTTTGTTCCTCATCACTGACTCCTGACCGCTAGCACTCATCTTATATAAGCCTCTAGACTCCTCATGGAAGGGGGACAGTTCTTGAGGCATGAGCCTACTGTATTCCCCGCTCTGCTGGCTGAGAATCAAAGTGACCTCTCTATTGCCTACAAACTCTGTCTCTGTATTTTTTTACTTGTCTTTGGTGTGCAGAGAAAGCCAAGATTTTGGCCAGCAACATGTCTTTTAAGGAATTGGTCCAACTTATCTAGATTAAGAAATTTGTAGGCATAAGTTGTTCACAGTATTCTTTTAATACTTTTTTAATGCCCATAGAGTCAGCAGTGATGATTTCAATTTAATTTATGATATTGGTAATTTGTGTTCTCTTGCTTTTTCTTAGCCTGGCTAGAGGCTTATCGATTTTATTGATCTTTTCAAAGAACTAGTTTTTTGTTTTGTTGATTTCCTATTTTACTGATTTCTCCTGTCATTCTTATTATTTCTTTTTTTCTACTTGTTTTGGATTTGATTTGCTCTTCTTTCACTAATTTCCTAAGGTAGAAACTTTGGGTCTTTCTTCTTTTCTTATATATGCATTCACTGCTATAAGTGTTCCCCAAGCACTGTTTGGCTGTATCCCACAAAGTTTGATAAGTTATGTTTTCATTTTCATTTGGTTCAAAATATTTTAAATTTTCTCATTGTGCTGGTGGTAAAGAATCTGCTTGCCAATGCAGGAGATGTAGGTTCCATCTCTGGTTCAGGAAGACCCCCGGGAGGAGGAAATGACAACCCTCTCCAATATTCTTGCCTGGGTAATCCCATGGACTAAGGAGCCTAGCGGGCTACAGTCTATAGGGTCACAGACAGCCAGACACGACTGAAGCAACTTAGCATGCACGCATTCTTCTTTGCCCAGGTTTTATTTAGAAGCATGTTGTTTAATCTCCATGTATTTTTGTATTTTCCAGTTATCTGTTATTTATTTCCAGTTTAATTCCATTGTAAGTCTGACAACAGACATTATATAGCTTCTATTATTTTAAATTTGTTAAACTGTGTTTTATGGCCCAGAAAGCAGTATCTCTTGGTGACTGTTCATGCTAGCTTGAAAAGAATGTGTATTCTGCTGTGGTCTCCAATAAAGCCCAACACACTTAGTATACAATGCAGCAACTCCACCTCAGCACCATCCCCTAGAACATGAACTGCAGGCATTTATGTTGATAGCATCCACAGAAGATTATAGCCAGAACCCACATACAATCCGAAAGTCTATCAATAAGAAAAAAGATAAATGAACTGTGGTATACTCACAGGGTAAAATACTACTCATGGATTAAAAAAAAAAAAAAAAAAAAAGAAAGCACAGTTGTTAAGTGCAACAACATGGATAACTCTCAAAACCAACATGAATATCGGGACTTCCTGGGCAGTCCAATGTCTAAGATGCAATGCAGGGGGCCTGGGTTCAATCCCCAGTAAGGGAACTAAGATCCCACATGCTGCAACTAAGACCCAGCACAGCCAAATCAATAAATGTTACAAAAACAACATGCATACCATACCAAATGAATGACTGATCACATTTAGACGACATTCAAGAGCAGATAATAGTCACCTGTGGTTCAGAAGACTGAACGGTGGTTTCCTCTGAGTGCACGGGTGGAAAGATACTCAGTTGGAAAGGATTCGGGGAAAATGTGTGGGTGTGATGGAGAAGTTCTTTATCTTTATTTGGGCGGTGAGTACACAAGAACATTACATAAAAAGTTATAGGGCTATATGTGTACTTTACTGCATAAAATACACATATTGAAGTACGAAGAGTACTTCAATCATGTACGTTATCAGGAAAAGAAAAAACAAGTGGGCAGAGATGACAGAGCTGGACGGTGCTGTGGAAGCACATTTACAGCTTAGTCCGGTCGATACAGTGCACACCAGCCACGTGGTCAAGAGCCAATTCAGACCCAAGTGGCCCCTCTGAAACCTGTCTTTGGCTCTGACTGGCTGCACATAGTGCAAGCTGCCTTCATCCTTCTTTGGGAGACTGGAGGAAATAATGGTGGTCCTTTCTCAGCTTGGACACCTCCCCCCTCCACTAAACTGTATCCTGCTCTTCCTTCAGGGCCTCCCCCAAGCCTGCCTTTCATTCTGTCTCCCTCCCCCATCGGCCCCCACATGCTTCTGGTCACCCCAGCCTCTCCAGTAGAAATCAGTTCACAGGAGGCTGGCCTAGGAGCCACGGCATGGATATGACTGGGGGTAATGAGTGGCTGCCCAGGTCAGTCATCACTCACACACAGAAAATGAGACCCAAAGTGCTTTTTCTTTTTCTTAATGCTTAGCAAACTTAAGTGATCTGTGTTTTCTTTTCTTTTCTTTTTTTTTGCCTTTCCCTAATTTCACATACTGAATGAAACATACTTTTCAAGTGTTAAGATCATCGGATTTAATTTTTTATTTCTTTTGTGTCCTCTTACAGGGCTTTGTGGTCAGTGACCATTCAATTTATACTGCAGACCAGCAGTTCTCAAAGTGTGCTCAGTTTTCCAGGGTCCAAACCTATACACTGTAACATGAATTGCCTTTTCTACTCTCATTCTCCCAGGAGTATACAGTGAAGCTTTCTACTGTCTACTGAGAAGGTCTGCATGACTCACTGAACCAGCATTTTCAAACGAGGGATGAGAAATGATACAAGATCATGCAAGGGCAAAAGACCCACTCCAAGTGCCAGACAGACCACTATATTTCACATAGCAGAGTAAGGAAAATTCATTTTCAGATTCTACATTGCAACTCATCTTTAAGAAAATACCATTTGTTGGGATTTCCCTGGCGGTTCAGTAGTTAAGATTCCCCACGTCCACTGCACAGGGCACAGGTTTGACGCCTGGTCAGGGAACTAAGGGGGCTTCCTCAGGAGCTCAGCAGTAAAGAATCTGCCTGCAATGTAGGAGATGCTGGTTTGATCCCTGGGTTGGCAAGATCCCCTTGAGGAGGGAATGGCAACCCCCTTCAGTATTCTTGCCTGGAAAATCCCATGGACAGAGGAGCCTGGCAGGTTACAGTCCATGGGGTCCAGTAGAGTCAGACATGACTGAAGCAACTTAGCACACATGCACACACAGGGAACTAAAATCCCACATGCTGCACAGTGTGGTCAAAAAAAGAAAATGATAGGGAATGATTAAAAAAAAAAGTATAATTTGTTGAATTTTGGCACAGGATCAAAGCAGGATAGCCACAGTTATGTAAGAAGGATCTAAGACACTCCACACTGGAACTTCCCTGGTGGTTCAGTGGTTAAAAAATCTGCCTCGCAAAGCAAGGGATATGAGTTCAATCCCTGGTTGGGGAACTAAGATCCCAGTGCTGAGGGGCAATGAAGCCCACATACTCCAACTACTGAGCCTCTGCACCACAACGAAGATCCCACATGAGGCAATGAAGACCCTGCATGCCACAGCTAAGATCCAACACAGCCAAATAAATAAATATAAATAAAGTTACTCCACACTGTTCTGACTACGTATTCATGTGGCCAGAATTTTGCCAGTCCTTCCACCAAAACAACACCTTAAAACAGACTGAATACAAAAGGTGCCCTGAGGACCCAGCTGTCTTCTGCTAAGGACATTAAAGAGATTTGCAAAAGTTTAAAACAATGGCATTATTTTCACTATTTTGTTTTGGAGAGTAAAGTTATTTTTCACAAAAATATGTTGACATAAAATAACTATAGTGCTGTTATTTTAAGGTGAATTAACAAATATTTAAAATTTTTCTCAGTTTTAATTTCAAATGCATAACCTACAGGCTTCCCTGGTGGCTCAGACAGTAAAGAACCTGCCTGCAATGTGGGAGACTCAGGTTCCATCCCTGGGTCAGGAAGATCCCCTGGAGAAGGGAATGGCAACCCAGTCCAGTATTCTTGCCTGGAGAATTCCATGCACAGAGGAGCCTGATGGACTATGGTCCATGGGGTCACAAAAAGTCAGACATGACTGAGCGACAGACACAGAGACACAACCTACAGAAACAAAAGCTTTTCTGGGTCCTCGGTCACTTTTAAGTTTATGGAGGGGTTCTGAGATGAAAAAGTTTAAGGACTGCTGTTTCTGACTGCCTGACTAGAATATTGAGCAGACCCTTTAGAAATGGAAGGACCAGATACTGCAGTCAGACAGACCTGTGTTTCCATCAATGTTCCACACTGTGCTGATGGATGTAGAGTACCTAATTTAATATCCCTGACCCTTGAGGTTTATTTTTAATCTGTGCAATGGGAAGAGTAACATCATTTTTAGAGCTGCTGACATTAAATGAAGTAATGTACCAGCACAGACCATCTGCAGCTAGCAGGCATTCGGACATTTCGTTATCTTTGCATGTTGCACTTGGTCCTCTAGGGCTTTGAGGCAGCCAGGGCCTCAGTTGAATTAGGACTGAAGTTCAGATTCCTGGCTGGCTGGTCAACTACATGGACAGAAAGGCTCTCCATGTCATGGGACACAGCCCAGGATGGTCATAGGAGGGTAGAAGGGCTGACACTTCAGAGCTCTTCCAACCTTGGAGAGGAACTGTTCACCTTTCGATGCATCTAAACTGAGGTCACCAGGTCCTGGAATGGCAAGCAGAAGTGCACAGGCACTCACTGACCACACACAGACCGTGAGAACCTCACGCCATGTCTCTCCCTCTTCGCCCTTCTGCCAACTGATGGTCCACTATTATATGCATTCTTCCTCGAATGCAAGATGTATGAGAAACAAAAGCAAAAACCCAACACCCAAATGCCTTTCCTTGTTGCTAGTTTTCACTCTTCATGAAACTAGTTTTGTTGGCTTTAGTGGCTGAGATTTTAGGAGGAGGAGCATGGAAACTGGATTAGACTGACCCATATCTCCTGGTGCCGTCCCTCAGTGTGAGCCAGTGTGTGTGGTGGGGGGAATCACAATGCCACCTCAGAGAGACAGGATGAGAAGATACCTAGAAGGAGGCTGGATGCACAAGAGTTAGTGTCAGTTGCTCACTGGTGTCCAACTCTTTGCAACCCCATAGACTAGCCTGCCAGGCTCCTCTGTCCATGGAATTCTCCAGGCAAGAATACTGGAGTGGGTGGCCATGCCCTCTTCCTGGGGAATCTTTGAACCCAGGGATCAAACCCGGGTGTCCTACATTGCAGGAAAGGCTCCTCATGAAAGGTCGATATTCTCATGGTAATGGGTCATTTTGTCTCTCACTATCATAAACTATCAAGAGAAAAACCAGCTGAATTTCAGTTTTGATTAAGAAAAATATAAGGGACAACCAAAGAAACACTGTATGACATCTGTCCTAGGATATTCTAAGGAGAAAAAAATGTTTCTTAAAGGTAATCCTTTCGGGAAATAAAACCAAGAAAACTCAACAGCATACGTATGTAAAAGTCCAAAAAAATGTAAAGGAAGAAAACAAAAATATTTTCGAAACTCCGAGTTTGGTGAGTTGGACTGAGCTGCAGCGTGTTGACAGTTCTCGCGCGTGTAGGACCCCCCTTCCCTGTACCCAAACTATCCCCCATCAACCCAAGAGCATGCCGCCGGGACCCCACGTGAACCCCACCCCGCCCCTTTTCTTTCCCATCTTCTGGTAAAGATCGCGGCCCTCCGGACCTCCATCCGGCCTGGGGTGCTTCCAGCTCGGAAGCGCATGATTATGAACGCTTTTCCTCGGGGATTGGTTGGAGAACTGAAGATACAGGGGCTCTACAGAAGTCACCCGTGCACAACCCCCTGGCGTCCTGCCCACCCTCCCTGACTCCTGCGGGTCCCCGTGCCACGCGGTGCTCATGACGTCTCTCCGACAGCCTCCACTGGTCCCCCTACTTCCTGCCACCTTTCCTTTCCGGACATTGTCCACTTTTCCACACCCCGGCACCTGCCAAAACCCCAAAGCCTGCTGATTTGGGGAACAGCCGGGGTTCGAGGGGGCTCTGATCCCCTGGAGCTCTCCCTCCCCCGCCGCAGCTTCTGGAACCTTCTGCTGGGGGCGCTCGGGTGGGGTCTGGGGGGCGGCCAGCCCGGAGGTCCTAGGCCACGTGGTGTTCTCGCTCAAGGCCCCCTCGGAGGACGAGCACGGAGTTGGGGGTGCAGTCTCTCACGTGCTGAGAAGAGCCAGGGAGTTGGACCAGTGAAGTGCAGCCCGGATGTGTGGTATCCGTCCCCGGAAACCAGAGGTGCTGGACACCTGAGGGCTCATTCCTGAGACCCCCAGGCAGGCCCCTCCGACCCCTGTTGGCCTGCATGGTGGCCCGCGGTCTCCATAAACCGCGAACCGGCCCCGCGGTCCCGTCTGGTATCCAGTCCCAACCCGGTCTCCTCTAGGCCAGAACCGGGATCAGACCCCACCCAGATTCCCATCTCCGTTCCACCCCCATCGCGCCCGGCCCCTGGCCCTTCCTGACCCTGGTTCCCGCCCCCTCTCTTACCACATGGCCGCCTCCGGCCTCTGCGTGTTCTGGGCAGCAGGCGCCGCGCCCACGCCGTCCCCATTCCCTCCGGTCCGCGGACACGTGGCGGAGTCTATGCAGCCTCTCCCGCCGCCGCTGGGGGGCCGCACTCCAATCTGCGCGGGCTTTCCTTCCCGGTGAACTCCAGGGGAAGAAAGGTGGTTCTCCACACAACCTGTCCCGCGTCTGTCCCGCAGATGCTGGCGTGGGTGTGGTATTTGGGTCTCTCACCGCCTTTCCTAAGCGCCCCCAACATCTCCCCACGTGTTCCCTGGTCCCACTGCCGCCTCTCCTCTCTCCTCCCTTTGGGCCCACATCATTCTCCCTACCATGGAGAGCCCCCGGGGAGGCTCAGGAGCCCACAGAGAGTTTCCTAAGGAGGCACCGCTGGTGGCCCAGCCACTACCCTGGGCTTTCCTGGGGTTGTGTTTGCTTAAATTGCCCAAAGAAATGACCCCACTCCAGGCCATGGCCACAGCCAAGTTCTCAAGGCAGAGGAGACTGCATTCAAAAAGGGTAGGCTGTATGTTTCTAGAAAGTTGTCCATTTCTTCTAGGTTGTCAAATTTGTTGGCATACAATTGTTCATAGTATTTTCTTATAGTTTTTGTATTTCCGTGGTATCAGGTGAGATTATTCTCTTTTCGTTTTTTATTTTGTGTACTTGCATTCACTTTTCTTCTTGGTGAGCCTGGCCAGAGATTTGTCACTTTGGTTTACCCTTTCGAAGAACCGGCTCTTGGTTTTGTTGATTTTTTTCCATTGTTTTTTAATCTCTATTTTATTTATTTACTGACTTTAGGCTTTGTTCTTCTTTTTGGAATTCTTTTAGGTGATAGGTTAGGTTGTTTACTTGAGATTTTTCTTGTTTTTTGATGAAGGCCTGTATCACTATGAAATTGTGGTTGGTGAGGGATGGACTGGGAGCTTGGGATTAGTATATAGGATGATAAACAACCAATTCCTACTGTACAGCACAGGGAACTATGTTCAATATCCTGATAAACCCAATGGAAAATAATATTTGTTAAAAAAAGTATATATGTGTATAACTGAGCCACTTTGCTATATAGCAGAGGTTAGCAGAACATTGTAAATACTGCAATTTAAAAAAATATCCTGTAATAAATCATAATGGAGAAGTAGATTTTGAAAGATTATATATGTTTATATCATATACATATATATGTATATATACACACATATATATATATATACATATACATACTAAGTTGCTTCAGTTGTGTCTGACTCTATGTGACCCTTTGGACTGTAGTCCACCAGGCTCCTCTGTCCAGGGGGGTTTCCAGGCAAGAATACTAGGGTGGGCTGCCATTCCTTCCTCCAGGGGATCTTACTGATCCAGGGATTGAACCTATGTCTCTTTACGTGTCCTGCATTGGAAGGCAGCTTCTCTACCATATGTGCCACCTGAGAAGTCCATATATATATTGTAAATCAACTAGATGTGAATAAAAAGTAAATTCAAAAAAAGGGCTGGATATTGGAAATGGCCCTGTTCAGGCTTGGTATGTGAGCTCCCTTGGCCAGGCAGCCCCCATTTCATGCTCTGTCCATCAGCATGGCCCTGCCCACTTCCTCAAGTCAAGGTTCAGCTTTCCCACTGAGGCTTTCTGTCCCTTTATAATCGTGTATCCTTGGGGGCGGGAGGCGGGGAAGAAGTATGAGGAGCCCTGGTTGAAGTACTTTAGAATTAATCTCCATATCAAAATGTTTCTGTGAAAATGCTCCCCACCTCCCCTTCATTCTCCTGATGCCCCACGCAGGTCTTTTGAGTATTTGCTACAAAGCCAGATGGCTGATGCACCTGCTGGCCTATAGGTTCCTGGTGGGTGAGGACTATGTTTATTCTTTATGTCCCCAGCATCCAGCATTGCTGAGGCACTGAGAAAGTACTCAGAAATAACCTGTGTGCTGCATGGATGCCTACGAAAATGCAAAGTGGGTGACAAGTCCAGGTTTCACTTAGTTTGCTCCCTATTAGTCAGCTGGGGCATGCAAGCTTTAGTAATTGTGGTGCACAGGTTCAGTAGTTGCAGATTCCAAACTCTAGAGCACAGGCTCGGTAGTTGTGGCACATGGGCTTGGTTGCTGCATGGCATGTGGAGTCTTCCTACACCAGAAATCAAATCCATGTCCCCTACATTGGCAGGCAAATTCTTACTCACTATGCCTCCAGCTGCTGATACTGCTAAGTCACCTCAGTCGTGTCCAACTCCAGGGACATCCCTAAATCTTACCTCTTTGAAAGCCTGATTTTCAAGGGCCTCAAACTGGATTTAACCTGGAGTAATAATAAGCTTGTATTTTCGTATTTTCATAAAACAGTGCTTTGGCTACTACCTGTAACTGTAGCTGGAGTTCAGGCCACAAGATCAGGAAAAAGAGTCATACCTCCAATTAGCTCAGTCATTGGTGTTGAAGCTAAGGTATTTGAACAACACAGGATTTGGCTGGAGAAGAGAGGTTTCTTGAGAGAAAAAAAAAAACAAAACACTAAAATCACTGTTGTAGATTGTTCTTGACGTCATGATGTGGAAAGAAGTCAGAATATCTGGTGAAGAATGCAAAGCAAAAACTCCTTGGTCGCATTGCCTAACAACCATTGTGCCAAGGAACCTGGCTCATTCTTTTCTCATAATAGAAACTTTCCTTTTAAAAACCATGATCTAAAGCTGCTTTTCTCTCACAAAGTCTAACAGTGATCAGCAAGTTGCAAGAATAGCAAGTAGTTACACATACACACATACACACACGCACACACGTTTTCAAGAGGTGACAAGAAAAAATTTTAAAGCCCGTTTAATAAAAGTGTCTGCCTTCTTTCTAAGGAGAGAAACAAAAGCAGCTTTCACTTTTTCATGGGCTCAGTTTCACCCGGTCCTCACCTTCCTTCATTCCCTTCTCCAGCTCTTAACGGAGCAGTGA
This sequence comes from Bubalus bubalis, assembly GCF_019923935.1. Lineage (NCBI taxonomy): Eukaryota > Metazoa > Chordata > Mammalia > Artiodactyla > Bovidae > Bubalus > Bubalus bubalis. The sequence continues at coordinate 186,353,187 of NC_059157.1, read as the reverse complement.
ATGAATGAACAGAGGCTCATTTGGACCTGTGACTTCCATGATGTCATTTCACAGCCACAATAATCCTGGGAGGGCAGAATCGTAGGACCCACTTTACAGATGTGACAGTCGAGGATCAGTTGCGGACCCGTGAGGTCTGGTGACGTTCATTGTCACCTGGCTGGTGGGACTGGGGCTGCTGGTCATCTATCATGCTGTATTCCAATGCCTATTCACCTTACGTGTCTGACTCTTGTGACTCCATACAGTCTGTGGAATTTTCCAGGCCAGAATACTGGAGTGGGTAGCCTTTCCCTTCTCCAGGGGATCTTCCCAACCCAGGGATCGAACCCAGGTCTCCCGCATTGCAGGCGGATTCTTTACCAGCTGAGCCACCAGGGAAGCCCTACTTATGGATAGGACTTGTTTATTGTTTTTTAGTTCCAGAGTCATGTCCAATTCTTTTGCAACCCCATGGACTATATCCGGCCAGGCTCCTCTGTCCATAGGATTCTAAAGGCGAGAATATAGGAGTGGGTTGCTGTTTCTTCTCCAGGTAATCTTCCTGACCCAGGGATCGAACCTGCGTCTTCTATATTTGCAGGTTGGTGTTTTTTGTTGTTGTTGTTTTTACCACTGAGCCACCAGGCAAGCCCAAGACTTATTTATCCAGTTACTAAAACCATACTTGACACATAGCAAATTTTCAGTACCTTTTGAATAAATGAATGAACAAATGAACTCTGGAAAGCAATGGAATAAAGTAAAGACTATGTTTAATTTGACTTTAAAAATTCTAGGTTCCAGTCTCAGCTCTGCCACATTTCTAATCAGTTCACCTAATTCTTCCAGCCCTTAGTTCCTTCACCTTTAAGATGGCATGGTGATGATGATGATTGTTAACTATCTGCCCCTACAGTTTTCATAAAGATGAGATGGAAATTCCCTTGTAGGGTTCCTGGAGGAGTTTGAAGCCAGCAGTGACAAATGCAAATGCTGAATGGGGCTTCTGGGCTGGAGTGGGAAACCACCTGGCCCCCCGCCCCCGCCATGTGCAAAGGGAGGACATTACACTGAACAGATCACAAAAAGCACTTTGTCTTCGGGCTCCCTACCCCTGCAAGTCCCCTCCCCACACACTGGCAGCCAGAGTTAGAAAAAAATGTGTGCTGGGAGTTAGGAATCTAAATTAAGTCCCCATGTCCCAGCTCTCTTCCCCAGCCCACTACTTCCACCATTCCGGTCAGCGCTGGTGCAGGCTGCTGGCTCTCAGCTGAGGACCCACTTTGGAATCAAGAGGCACATCCAAGTGCAGAACCAAGGCCTCACCCCTGAGATGCTGACATCGCCCAGAAGGGAGCCCAGGAGCTGACATTTGTAGAAGAAATCCAGATAGCTTCCATATGTAGACAGAATTAGGTACTACTGAGTTAGTTACATAAGGTTTTGGGGGCATTCTTGTTATTTGGGACCAGATAATCCTTCGCTCTGGGGGCTGTCCTATCCCCAGAAGGATGGTTGGTGGCAGCCCTATTCTCTGTCTACTGTGGCCAGTGGCATCGCCCCAGTTGTGAGCACCATAGAACTCTCCCTGGGAGGCAGAACTGTCCCAGGTGAGAAGCACTCGATTTGAGAAAAAAGGATGGCAGGAGAGAGGCTGTCGTGGCGTCGGACCCTCAGTGGGCAACCTAGGACCTGCACCACCAGGGAAGGAGTTTGTTGGAATTGCAGACCCCCGCCAGTCCAGGGGTCTCCCAGAGATACTGTGCAGGGGATGCTTTGAGAGCACCATCAGGCCACCCGTGCTTCTTTCCTCTGGAAGCACTTATTAACAGAGTTAACTCATTTTTTTTTAAATTGGAGGATAACTGCTTACAGTGTTGTGTTGGTTCTTGCCATACAACAACGTGAATCAGATGTATGTATACATATATCCCCTCCCTCGTGAGCTCTCTCTCCTCCTCATCCCACCCATCTAGGTCATCACAGAGCACTGAGCTGAGCTCCCTGTGCTCTACAGCAGCTTCCCATTGGCTATTTTACAGACGGTGGTGTGTTTATGTCAATGCTATGCACCCAGTTCACCCCCACCCCTTCCCCTGCTGTGACCACAGTCCATTCTCTACATCTGCATCTCTGTTTCTGCCCTGCAATAGGTTCATCCATGCCATTTTTCTAGATTCCATGTATACATGTTAATATACGATATTTGTTTTTCTGTTATGACTTACTTCACTCTAACAGAATTAGTTTATTAAAATAGCAGTTCACTGGGAGTTCCCTAGTGGTCCAGTGATTAGAACTTGTGCTTTCACTGCCGTAGTCCCAGGTTCAATCCCTGGTTGGGGAACTAAGATCCCACAAGCTGTGTAACTCTGCCAAAATATACAAACAAAAGAATAAAATAGCAATTCACCATCCGCATCTAGGTGACATTCAATCAGAGCATCAGCGTGGATGGACTTTAAGAATTCACTCCAAGCACCCAGATGAAGCCTCTGGGGGGAGAGGGGCGTGACCCCTTGTAACACAGCTAGTCAAGGCGTGGCAGGGAGGGGAGGAAAGAGGGTCTACCTGGGGTGTGTCTTGAGGGATGGGAGGGGCGGGGTGGGGACAGCTTATGAGGGAGGTTATGGGAGAAGGGATGCTCATAATCAGGGAGCTGGGTCATAGAGACAGCCTGTTCCTCCCACCCCTTCCTTCTAGACACCTTGCAAATGACAGTCACGCCCAGCTAATGCTTCCTGGTGTGTGAACTAGAGGCTGCCTCCAGTGGGGTAATGGTGAGCAGGGGGCTGTGAGAGGGACTGAACTGGCTGGGCCAGTGCCACCAGGGCACAGTGTGGCAGACACTCCCACTTGGTGCTGGTGGGGCACAGCTGTGCCTGTTGAACCTCCGCTCTGCCTCCTGGAAGGACCAGCCCTGGGGCTCTCTCTGGCCTCTCCCAGAGTTTGTGAAGGTGAGAGCTGGATGGATGGAGCATGGATCTCTAGGGTAGCCTTGAAGGTGGGGGAGCCACAAAAGGGCAGCCCATGGGGTTTTGTGGAAATGGGCCACGGTGATGGGATGGGGGCCATGATATTTATCTAAACCAGCCCTTCCCCTCCCTGTTGCTCTCCCTTCCCCTACTTTTCCTCTCCTCTGCAGCACTGAGTACTGCCCAGCAGTATTTTAGACATTTTCGGCAGTATTTTCAGCATTTTTGTGTTAAGTGGCTTATCATCTGGAGTGTAAACCTCTCTCCACCAGACAACAAGTTCCATGAGGATAGATAGGGTCCCTGACTTGTTCACAGTGGAATCCCAGGGGCCTCGGATAGGGCTGGTCTCAGCTGGCACTCCTTCAATATTTGTTCAATGACTGGACACAACGAATGAGCAAATAGATTGATAAGCCTTGGATTTGTTTTAACGGTAACTGAAGGAAACGCCTCTTCCTTCTTCCCCTCCCTGTGATGACTTAATTGACTGTGTATTTACCAGCTTTTAAAAAAGTCTCTTGGGGTTTCCCCAATAAAGCACCAAGAGGAAAACCTCAATGTTGCTGTTCCTGGGTGGAGGGCGAGTTCTGTTGCTTGGGTTCACTTTCTTCTCTTTTAAAGACATTGTTGTTGTTGTTCAGTCACTAAGTTGTGTCCAGCCCTTTGCGACTCCATGGACTGCAGCACACCAGGTTCCCCTGTCCTTCACTATCTCCCAAATTCACTCAAATTCTTTTCCATTGAGTTGATGATGCCATCCAACCATCTCATCCTCTGTCACCCTCTTCTCCTCCTGCCTTCAATCTTTCCCAGCATCAGGGTCTTTTCCAATGAGTAGGCTCTTCACATCAGGTGGCCAAAGTATTGGAGCTTCAGCAGCAGTCCTTCCAATGACTATCCAGGGTTGATTTCCTTTAGGGTTTACTGGTTTGATCTCTTTAAAATTAGCAAATTCTTAAAATAATAATAATAACGATAATAACATCAGCCAGACAACTGATTTCATCCTCTGCTGAATGGAGTGTGAATTTGAATAGCTTCATTGGAAAAGTATTTAAATCCCTGACTCAACAGACCTTCCACTTCATATAACATGGGGATGCTGTCTGCTCCAGCTATCTAATGAGGTGACCAGAAGGAACCAAGGAAATAGTGAAATTGCAGGGAAAAGCATAGAGGTAACAGAGTATGTTATTCAAACCATCAAAACATGGACTGGGTACTGTCATGGTTGCCGGGCAGGAATCTGAGATCCTATCCTTTCACATTCCTAAGCTGGGACAAATTGTTATTCTAGCATGGGTTAGAACTGGTTCTTTCTGAAACTGGGAGCCAGGTTGAATCCCTTCCTCCACTATTCAGGCATTCCACTCTCAAGGGGGCAGATCTAGCCAGCCCGCAGCAGCTGGCATGGGCCGGTGTGCGTTCTGGTTGTTTGAAGTTTGATGTGTGCCAGCTATTATTACACAGCTTGATGATTGTTCCAGGCATGGGAGTGTGACAGGTGTGCCCTGGAAGAGGTAAAGTTAGGTGAAACTGGGGCTGGTCTTGAGTGCTTGCATATGGATTTTTCTCCTGTGGCTGCTGCAAGCCATGGAAGTGTTTAGGTTGGGAGTGGTCCAGCTCATAGGGAAGGTGGGTTCAGGTTGGGAGAGGCTGAAGACAAGGAGACGAATAAGGGAACCAGCTCAAGAGCCCAGAGGACAGGTGGCTGGAACTATCCAGGTGAATGCAGAGGGGTTTGGGCTCTTTAGGAGGTAGGAACAAAAGCAATTTGAATGGGGAATAAGGAAAGGGAGGGCATGGAATGACTTAGGTTTCCTGCTCAGGCTTCTGGTCGGGGGGAGGGGGAAGGGAAGGGTTGGCCTCCACTAAGAGAATAAAATAAGAACAGAGTCAAGTGTGGAACAGGAAGAAAACAATGCACAAGGTTGCTTTTTCAATGGTTGTTCCTAATTATTAAAAGCAACATATGTTTTGAAAACAGAATTTTCAAAAGAATATTGTAATTAACTGTAGTTCTTTCAGAGATAACCTCTCTGACTTTTTGCTCCATTTTTTTTAGTCTTTGGTCTCTCTTTTTTAAATCCTTCTTTAAAAAAATTTCTTTTATTGAAGTATAGTTCATTTAGAATGTGTTAGTTTCTGGTGTACAGAATAGTGATGCAGTTCTACCTATTGGGTTGGTCAAAAAGTTCATTCTGGTTTACCATAAGATGTTTCAGATTCTTTTCCATTATAGGTTAATACAAGATATTGAGTATATCTGTAGGTCCTATACAGATATAGTAGGTCCTATATAGTAGGTCTGATACAGTAGGTCTTTGTTGTTTGTTTATTTTATATGTAGTAGTATGTATCTGTTAATCCCAAACTCCTAACTTACCCCTGCCCCACTTTCCCTTTGGTAACTATCAATTTGTTTTCTGTGTCTGTGTGTCTATTTGTGTTTTATTTATAAATTCATTTGTATCTTTTTTTAGATTCCACAAACAAGTTGATGTTATATATTTTCTGAATGTGTTTGTGTGTGTTTGCATAAGCGTGGATGTGCATTTAAAATTATCAATTTCACTGCATAGCAGTTTAATTTTTTTCTTAGTAAGATATATTTTTGGTCTCCAAAATCATTGCAGATGGTGACTGCAGCCATGAAATTAAAAGACGCTTGCTCCTTAGAAGAAAAGCTATGATCAACCTAGACAGCATATTAAAAAGCAGAGACATTACTTTGCCAACAAAGGTCTGTCTAGTCAAAGCTATGGTTTTTCCAGTAGTCATGTATGGATGTGAGAGTTGGACTATAAATAAAGCTGAGCGCTGAAGAGTTGATGCTTTTGAACTGTGGTGTTGGAGAAGACTCTTGAGAGTCCCTTGGACTGCAAAGAGATCCAACCGGGCAATCCTGGAGGAAATCAGTCTTGAATATTCATTGGAAGGACTGATGCTGAAGCTAAAACTCCAATACTTTGACCACCTGATGCGAAGAACTGTCTCATTGGAAAGACCCTGATGCTGGGGAAGATTGAAGGCAAGAGGAGAAGGGGATAACAGAGGATGAGATGGTTGGATGGCATCACCGACTCAATGGACATGAGTTTAAGCAAGCTCTAGGAGTTGGTGTTGGACAGGGAGGCCTGGCGTGCTGCAGTCCATGGGGTTGCAAAGAGTTGGACATGACTGAGCGGCTGAACTGAACTGAATGACATAATCATTTCCCAACCTTTAAATTATTAAAAGGAAAGCAGACTTCATTTCATTCCATTTCTTAGATACTGTGATTTTCACAAAGTGAATGTTTGTGGGCCTCCTGCATCAAGCAAGTCTATTGGCACAGCTGTTCTGATAGCGTTTGCCTACATCATGTCTCTTGGTCACATTTCGATGAATCTTGCAACATTTCAAAGTTTCCACATTATTACTGTATTTGTTATGGTGATATTTGTGATCAGTGATGATCACTGATCTTTGATGCTCTTTCTGCAACTCATGAAGCTCAGAGGATGGTGAGCATTTTTAGCAATAAATTATTTTTTAATTATGGAAGGCATGGATATTTTAAAAAGACATAATGCTACTTCTCACTTAATAGGCTATAGTATAATGTAAACATAAACTTGTGTAACTTGCTTTATTGTGATATTCATTTTATTATGGTGGTCTAGAACCACACCTGTAACATCTCTGAGGTCTGCCTGTATATTTTTAATGGTTGCTGAGTATTCCACCCTATGAATGTGTGAGAATTACTTTATTTCTTTACTGTTGGACATGTGCTGCTAAGTCACTTTAGTCGTGTCCGACTCTGTGTGACCCCATAGACGGCAGCCCATCAGGCTCCACCGTCCCTGGGATTCTCCAGGCAAGAACATTGGAGTGGGTTGCCATTTCCTTCTCCAATGCTTGAAAGTGAAAAATGAAGTCGCTCAGTCATGTCTGACTCTTAGCAACCCCATGGACTGCAGCTTACCAGGCTCCTCTGTTCATGAGATTTTCCAGACAAGAGTACTGGAGTGGGGTGCCATTGCCTTCTCCGTTGGACATGTAGGTCTTCCAATTTTTCCGCCTTGAATAGCACAGCATTACATTTGTATTAAATCTTTACCCAAGTTTCAACTAAAGAGTTTAAAAACATTTAAATAAACAAACTCAACATTCCTGTAGAAAAGACAAAGAAACAAGCAAACAAAAACCTTAAATGATATAAAAATGTATACAATTACAATGGAAAATCAGGGATTTCCCTGGTGACCCAGTAATTAGGACTCTCAGTTGCCACTGCACGGGGATGGGTTCAATCCCAGCTTGGAACCAAGATCCCACATGCTGCATGGCATGGTCAAAAAATGACAAAAAAGTGAAAAAAGAAAAAAAAAATCCTAGAAGACCAGAGTTTCAGTATGAACATGGTCATGTAAGATGGCAAACACCCTCTGCTTCTCTGGGAAATCACAGACGAGAAACCAGAAAAATAAGACAAATGAACCGCACTCCCTGAACCTTACATTTTTAGTGAAAGTAGGAGGGAGGGAGAAGCTACAGGTGGAAAGAGTGTGGAGAAGCTTCCAGAAGCAGCTGAGAGAGGGCAGAGGCCACAGGGAAGGAATGGAATGATAAAGGATGACCAGTGATTTCAAGTTCCAGCAGCACCCAACTCAGAAGACACCAAAAAGAGTTCATTTCCCCACAGGAGTGGCTCACTGTTAAGTGTGAAAGCCTGTCCTTTCTTATCAACAAGGGAAAGTGAAGGAGAGGGGCCAGAGCCGGGGGTACTCCTGGGAGAAGCAGCACACACACATTCCACATTTCCAGAAAACAGTCCACGTATTTGGCAGCAGAGAAAGAGGGAATATTAGAATTGTGAGAACTGGAGGTTGGGTGAAACCTACACTTGCTTCCCCATTGGTACCTCCTGCAAATAAGCTGGTCTCCAGTTTCATGGTGAGCGAGTGAGCAATTTAAAAACACAACTCAAGCAGAATTTTGAGCAGCAGTTATTAAAAAAGAGAAATCAAAAAAAAGAAAGCAACAAAACTTACCATCCAATGAGGAACACTCGCCTGAAAAAGGTCTTTGGAAAGCAGGTAGAGAATGGAAGTACGTGTTTCATCACAATTTTTTTTTTAAACCAAAACAATTCACTGAAGCAATTCCTTCCATGAAGAAGGCCCATAATGAAGACATGCAAAGATTAGGGGAAATAACAAACTCATTGGAGGAAATAAAATTCAAGCTGATCAAACTCAAGAAAGGCCTGGGGAAAAAAAAGATGGAGTCACTCAGAGAAGCCCCAGAGAAAACAGACGCTCAATAAAACCTAACAGGAACACAGTAGACAGAAATGAGGCAAATAAAAAAGAGTCCGGATGGTGGAGTAGGAGGTGGTGGAGTTCATCTCCTGCCCGTCCCTGCCCCCACCCCCCACAGATGCATCGAGAAGACATCTACATATGGGACAATTCTCACAGAACACCCTCTAAACACTAGCAGAGGACCTAAAAGGACAAGAAAGATTCCCACGTAACCGGGTAAGAAAGAAAAAGGGAAAAGAAAGAGGAGATGAAGTGGGACAGGGCCTGTGTCCCTGTTGGGGGCATGAGCTCAAAGACAGGAGAAGTTCCCTTGTGTGGAGGAGCCCCCTTACTGGTGGGGTGATCAGTCAGGAAAAGAGAGGAGAGGTTCCCTTATGCGGGGGAGCCCCCTCACCAGTTGGGTGATCAGTCAGGACAGAAGGGGAACATCAGGGGCAGTCAGTGGAGAGTAAAGCAATTGGTCCACGGCAGGCAGGACAGGGTGAGACCCACACAGAGGGGCGTGCCACGGCCCTGCACACCCCAGTCTGATGTGTTCACTGGTGCGCACAGGGCTGGGTTGGGGCAGGGGGTGCTGGTGCTGGAACATGGGATTTGGAGAGCAGACCCGGGGAGGGCCCTGCTGTTGGCTGAGAAGAGACAGCCTTGGGGGATGGGAATGAGGCATTCCACAACCAGGAATGCTTGTGGAGAAAGCGCCGTTGTCAAGTGATGTGCAAGGAGGAGGGGGGGGCCTCCACTACAGCCTCTGTCCCCACATCCCAGCCCCTGCCTCCCCAGCCACTAGGGAAGTCCCCCACCAGCGCCTGCAATCTCTTGCACCTCCAGCCACAGGCTCCCCCACGTGACCTATTGGTGCTGGAGCCAGCTCCCTCATGCACGTGGCCACCAGCCCCCCTGCGTGACCAGCCCCTACTGGGACTCTCATGACCCCAGCTGCTGCTGCCTCCTCCTCCACCCCTGTCCCCATCAGAGCAGATGCTCTCTCGACCCTGACCACCACTGCCTCCACGCCCCCTCCTCTCTGGGGCAGACTCCTGTGCTCCATGGCAGCCTTGGGAAGCAGACCTCTGTGGGTGGTCCACATGCAGAGGTGGGGTTACCCACAGCTGAGCCCCAGGGGCCATGTAACTAAAGAAGAAAAGTTGAAATCTCTTCTCTCAGCTGTGCAAACTGCCACCCCCATGGCCAGCTTTATAAACTTAGCACCTATAGAACATCTGCTGGGGAGGAGGGAATGGCCACCCACTCTAGTATTCTTGCCTTAAAAGTCCCATGGACAGTGGAGCTTAGTGGGCTGCAGTGCATGGGGTCACAAAGAGTCAGACGGGACTAAGTGACTGAGCACACAGAACATGTGAAGGGACAATGAGTAGCTCCTGTAGCCAAGACGGGTCATCTTTAGCAGTTGTAGACTTTATGGGCATGTACACATGGGGTCAGGGCCAGGCCAGAAACTGTGCTGCCCCCATAGTGCCCACAGTGGGTGCAGAGCCATGATACTGTGATCCTGGAATCTGACTTCAGTGAATCTGTGTTGGTGACCTGATGAAAGCAACTCCTGAGAGTCGCCGGGGCCACTTGCCAGCACAGCCATGATTTAGATGGGGCTGAGAGCTGTGCCAACAACCATGTAATCAGAGAACTTGCACAGTGGGTGAAAGGTGACATGACAGAGCACTCCCACAGAGTGCTCCAGAGGTGAAAAAAAGAGCTGGCTTAAAACTCAATGTGCAGAAAACTAAGGTCATGGCATCCAGTCCTGTCACTTCATGGCAAATAGATGGAAGAACAATGGAAACAGTGGCAGATTTTATTTTCTTGGGCTCTAAAATCACTGTGGACTGTGACTGCAGCCATGAAATTAAAAGACACTTGCTCCTTGGAAAAAAACTATGAAAAACCTAGACAGTGTATTACAAAGCAGAGACATCGCTTTGCTGACAAAGGTCTGTATAGTCAAAGCTATGGGTTTTCCTGTAGACATGTATGGATGAGAGAGTTGGACCATAAAGAAGGCTGAGCCCCAAAGAATTGATACTTTTGAACTGTGGTGCTAGAGAAGGTTCTTGAGAATCACTTAGACAGCAAGGAGATCAAACCAGTCAATCCTGAAGAAAATATTCATTGGAAGGACTGATACTGAAGCTGAAGCTTCAGTACTTTGGCCACCTGATGTGAAGAGCCGACTAATTGGAAAAGACCCTGATGCTGGGAAAGATTGAGGGCAGGAGGAGAAGGGGAAGACAGAGCATGAGATGGTTGGCATCACCGACTCAAGGGACATGAGTTTGAGCAAATTCAGGGAGATGGTGAAGGACAGGGAAGTCTGGCATGCTACAGTCCATGGGGTTGCGAAGAGTTGGACACAACTTAGTGACTGAACAACAGCAACAGGAATACTCAGTGCCTTCTTTCCCTGTGGGAGTGCTCCAGTCCCATCTGCCTCACACCTTAGATCAGAAACACAGCTAAGAAACAGATCTGAGGGCTTCGATTCCAACAACTAGGGAGCAGATCCTGCCTCTGATAAGGTGGTGACACCCATAAAGCAAAGAAAAGGCCCCGTTCAGTATGCAGTGCTCTGGTCACAATGTCCGTCACACCTGCTACCAAGGGGGAATGGCCAGCACACACTGAGAAAAGAGGTGGCAGACATCTATACTAAAAATAGCCCTCGTGCCAAAAAGCATTAAACCCACACACACTACAAAGGGATGTTCCCATAGAAAGATAGCCCTCCAAGACAGTCTGAGAGTCTGGCATTGAGGGGAAGAGCCCCTAGAGCATTTAGCCTTGAAGGTCAGCAGGGCTTGAGTAAAGACCCCCCACAGAGCTGGGGGAAGCAGAGAATCCACTCTTGGAGGGTGTGCACAGGTCTCATGTGCACTGGTACCCCAAACAAAGCAGTACCTCCATGGGGACCTGGGCTCCACCTCCCTAAGGACAGTTTCCTGGGGAGGTGAAGGTCAATAGCTCACTGTGGGGGCAAGGACACTGGTAGTGGAAGACACAGGGAATATTGATTGGAGTGAGCTCTCTCAAAGGTCCACATTTTGGACCAAGACCTGGACCCACTCGACAGGCTGCAGGCTCCAGTGCTGATAAGCCTCAGGCCAAATAACCAGCAGAGGCCCATGCATCAGCAGACAGTCTGCACAGAGTCATCCTGAGTTCACTGTGGGCAGGAGGAGAAGGGAACGACAAAGTATATGATGGTTGGATGGCATCACCAACTCAATATATTACTAAAAGAGGTGTGTGGGTCTGGCTGCTCACCTCTCAAACGCCAAGAAACAGGCCAGACTGATGGAAAGGAAAGTTGGCTTTATTTCAGATGCCGGCACCTGAGGGGAAGGCTGGTAGACATCTGTCCAAAGGCTGACTCCTCCCCACCCTGACAAACAGGGGATGAGAGTTTTTATAGACAGATTGGGGGAGGGTCTACATGCAGACACAACACAGTCATCTCTAAGTCATCTTCAAATTGGTCATCAGTGCTCTGACCAACATCATCTTGGTTGTTTAGGTACAGTTAATATTCAGTTCCAGGGTCCATTTGTTCTTATTTCTTTGCAGCCAGTTCTTGGATGTGTGGCAGCTCATGTCCTGGGTACAGTCTGGTCATCATGTAGTTAAATTCTCTACCTGGTGTTTTGGTATCTATAGGACAGCTCACAGGACATGGCTCAGAATATTATCTATGAAAGTGAAAGTTGCATAGTCGTATCCGACTCTTTGCGTCCAGATGGACTATACAGTCCATGGAATTCTCCAGGCCAGAATACTGCAGTGTGTAGCCATTCCTTTCTCCAGATGATCTTCCCAACCCAGGAATTGAACCCAGCTCTTCCAAAATGCAGGAGGATCCTTTACCAACTGAGCTGCCAAGGAAGCCCATCTATAGCTCTTGAGAAAAAATTAAAGGTTTTTGACTATGCTTAATGACTACACTATTATTATTTAGTCTCCTTTGATTGTTTTCCTTTGTTTCCACATTTCTCAATTCTCTGATTAAAATTAATCTCTGGCTAAAGTTTTCCATAGATGAAAGGCAGGCAGAGGGCATGGAGGGAAGGGAAGGACCATAGGGTCCTGCTCTATTTCAAATGGATATGTTCAGTCGCTTCTGTGACCCCTTGGACTGCAGCACACCAGGCTTCCCTGTCCTTCACCATCTCCCTGAACTTGCTCAAACTCATGTGCCAATGCTGTCAGTGATGCTGTCCAACCATCTCATCCTTTGTCTCCCCCTTCTCCTCCTGCCTTCAATCTTTTGCAATGAGTTGGATCAAAGTATTGGAGCTTCAGGTGGCCAAAGAATTGGAGCTTTAGCATCCGTCCTTCCAATTAATGTTCAGGGTTGACTTTCTTTAAAATTCATTGGTTTGATCTCCTTGCAGTTCAAGGGCTTCTCAAGAGTCTTCTCTAGTACCACAGCTCAAAAGTATCAATTCTTTGGTGCTCAGTCCTCTTTATGGTCCAACTCGCACATCCATACATGACTACAGGAAAAACCATAGCTTTGACTGTAAAGAACTTTGTTGGCAAAGTGCTATCTCCGCTTTTTAATATGCTCTCTAGCTTTGTTATAGCTTTTCTTCCAAGGAACAAGCATCTTTTAATTTCATGGCTGCAGTCACCATCCACAATGATTTTGGAGCTCAAGAAAATAAAATCTGCCACTGTTTCCATTTCCCCCCCATCTATTTGCAATGAAACGAGGGGACTGGAAGCCATGATCTTAGTTTTTCTGAATGTTTAGTTTTAAGGCAGCTTTTTCACTGCTCTCTTTCACTTTCATCAAGAGGCTCTTTAGCTCCTCATCACTTTCTGCCATAAGGGTGGTGTCATCTGCATACCTGAGGTTATTGATATTTCTCCTGGCAATCTTGATTCTAGCTTGTGATTCATCCAGCCTGTCATTTCACATGATATAATCTGCATATAGGTTAGATAAGCAGGTAACAATATACAACCTTGATGTACTCCTTTCCCAATTTGGAACCAGTCCGCTGTTCCATGTCTGGTTCTAACTGTTGCTTCTTGACATGCATACAGGTTTCTCAGGAGGCAGGTAGGATGGTCTGGTATTCCCATCTCTTTAGGAATTTCTCAGTTTGTTATGATCCACAGTCAAAGGCTTTAGCATAATCAATGAAGCAGAAGTAGATTTTTTTTTTTTTTTTGGTAATTCCCTTGCTTTTTCTATGATCCAACAGATGTTGGCAATTTGATCTCTGGTTCCTCTGCCTTCTCTAAATCCAGCTTGTATACCTGGAAGTTCTCAGTTCATATACTGTTGAAGTCTACCTTAAGGATTTTGAGCATTACCTTGCTAGCATGTGAAATGAGCTCAATTGTACGGTAGTTTGAACTTTCTTTGGCATTGCCTTTCTTTGGGATTGGAATGAAAACTCACCTTTTCCAGTCCTGTGGCCACTGCTGAGTTTTCCAAATTTGCTGGCATATTGACTGCAGTACTTTCACAGCATAATCTTTTAGGATTTGAAATTACTTAACTGGAATTCCATCACCTCCACTAGCTTTGTTCATAGTGATGCTTCCTAAGGCCCAATTGACTTCCCATTCCAGGATGTCTAGCTTTAGGTGAGTGATCATACCATTGTGGTTATCCTGGTCATTAAGACCTTTTTTGTACAGTTCTTCTGTGTATTCTTGACACCTCCTTTGAATATTTTCTGCTTTTGTTAGGTCCATACCATTTCTGCCCTTTATTGTGCTCATCTTTGCATAAAATATTCCTTTGGTATCTCTAATTTTCTTGAAAAGAGCTATAGTCTTTCCCAGTTTGTTGTTTTCTTCTATTTTTGCACTGTTCACTTAAGAAGGCTTTCTTATGTCTCTTTGCTATTCTTTGGAACTCTGCACTCAAATGGGTATATCTTTCCTTTTATCTTTTGTGTTTCGCTTCTCTTTTCTCAGCTATTTGTAAGGCCTCCTCAGACAACCATTTTGCCTTTTTGCATTTCTTTTTCTTGGGGAGGGTTTTGATTGCTTCCTCTTGTACAATGTTATGAACCTCTGTCCATAGTTCTTCAGGTACTTTATCTATCAGATCTAATCCCTTGAATCTTTTTGTAATTTCCACTGTATGTCCACGCAAGTCTGCGTCCGCCCCACCAGCACAGGCCTCTCCCTTCGCTGCTCCATCTTCACCGCTGGTGGACACCGCAACTGTTCTCCATGGATGATGATATTGCCGCGCTCGTGGTCGACAACAGGCTCCGGCATGTGCAAAGTCAGTTTCACGGGTGACGATGCTCCCCAGGCCGTCTTACCCTCCATTGTGGGGTGCCCCTGGCACCAGGGCATGATGGTGGGCATGGGCCAGAAGGACTCCTATGTGGATGATGAAGCCCAGAGCAAGAGAGGCATCCTGACCCTCAAGTACCCCCATTGAACATGGCATTGTCACCAACTGGGATGACATGGAGATCTGGCACCACACCTTCTACAACGAGCTGCGTGTGGCCCCTGAGGAGCACCCCGTGCTGCTGACTGAGGCCCCCTTAACCCTCAAGGCCAGCCGTGAGAAGATGACCCAGGTCATGTTCGAGACCTTCAATGCCCCCGCCATGTACGTGGCCATCCAGGTTGTGCTGTCCCTGATGCCTCTGGCCACACCACCGGCATCATGATGGACTCCGGTGACAGGGTCACCCACACGGTGCCCATCTATGAGGGGTACGCCCTCCCCCATGCCATCCTTCATCTGGACCTGGCTGGCTGGGACCTGACAGACTACCTTATGAAGATCCTCACGGAGCATGGCTGTAGCTTCACCACTATGGCCAAGCGGGAAATCGTCTGCGACATCAAGGAGAAGCTCTGCTATGTCGCCCTGGACTTCGAGCAGGAAATGGCCACCGTGGCCTCCGGCTCCTCCAGGGAGAAAAGCTACGAGCTGCCGGACGGGCAGGTCATCACCATCAGCAATGAATGGTTCTGCTGCCCTGAGGCTCTCTCCCAGACTTCCTTCCTGGGCATGGAATCCTGCGGCATTCACGAAACTACCTTCAATTCCATCATGAAGTGTGACGTTGACATCTGCAAGGACCTCTATGCCAACACTGTGCTGTCTGGCAGGACCACCATGTACCCCGGCATCACAGACAGGATGCAGAAAGAGATCACTGCCCTGGAACCCAGCATGATGAAGGTCAAGATCATCGCGCCCCCCTGAGCACAAGCACTCCGTGTGGATTGGCAGCTCCATCCTGGCCTTGCTGTCCAGCTTCCAGCAGATGTAGATCAGCAAGCAGGAGTACCATGAGTCTGGCCCCTCCATTGTCCACTGTAAATGCTTCTAGGCGGACTGTTAGTTGTGTTACATCCTTTTTCTTGACAAAACCTAGCTTGCGCAGAAAACGAGATGAGATTGACATTGCTTTATTTGTTTTGTTTGTGTCTTTTTTAATTTTTGTTTTTTTTTTTGGCGCTTGACTCAGGATTTAAAAACTGAAACGGTGAAGGTGACAGCAGTTGGTTGGATCGAACATCCCCAAAGTTCTACAATGTGGCAGTGGACTTGGATTGTACTGTTTTTTTTTTAATAGTCATTCCAAATATCATGAGATAACATTGTTATAGGAAGTCCTTTGCCTTCCCAAAAGCCACCCCACTTCTCCCTAAAGAGAAGGAGCCAGTCCTCGCCCGAGTCCACACAGGGGAGGTGATAGCATCGCTTTTGTGTAAATTATGTACTCCAAAGAAAAAATTATTTTTAGTCTTTGCCTTAATACTTGTTCTTTTTGTTTGTTTTATGTTGAATGGCCAGCCATCATGGCCCCCTTTTTTTGTCCCCCAACTTGAGATGTATGAAGGCTTTTGGTCCCCCTGGGAGCAGGTTGAGGTGCAGAGGCAGCCAGGGCTTTCCTGTACACTGACTTGAGACCAGTTCAATAAAGTGCACACTTTAAACACACACACACACACACACAAATTTGGATTTGGATTTGATTTAGGTCAGACCTGAATGGTCTAGTGGTTTTCCCTACTTTCTTCAACTTAAGTCTGAATTTTACAATAAGGAGTTCATGATTTGAGCCACAGTCAGCTCCCTGTCCTGTTTTTGCTGACTGTATAGAGCCTCTCTATCTTCAGCTGCAAAGAATATAATCAGTCTGATTTCAGTATTGACCATCTGGTGATGTCCATGTGTAAAGTCATCTCTTGTGTTGTTGGAAGAGGGTGTTTGCTTTGACCAGTGTGTTTTCTTGGCAAAAGTCTGTTTTGCCCTGCTTCATTTTGTACTCCAAGGCCAAACTTGCCTGTTACTCCAGGTATCTCTTGAATTCCTACTTTTGCATTCCAGTCCCCTATGATAAAAAAGACATTTTTTTTTTTTTTTTTTTTTTTTTGGGTTCTAGAAGGTCTTGTAGGTCTTCATAGAACTGTTCATCTTCTTTGGCATTAATGGTTGGGGCATAGACTTGGATTACTGTGATATTGAATGGTTTGCCTTGGAAGCCTAGCAAGATCATTCTGTCATTTTTGAGATTGCAACCAAATAATGCATTTTGGACTCTTTTGTTGACTAGGAAGGCTACTCCATTTCTTCAAAGGGATTCTTGCCCACAGTAGTAGATATAATGGTGATCTGAATTAAATTCGCTATTCCCATCCATTTTAGTTCACTGATTCCCAAAGTATTGATGTTCACTCTTGCCATCTCCTGTTTGACCACTTCCAATTTACCTTGATTCATGGACCTAACATTCCAGGTTTGTGCAATATTGTTCTTCACAGTATTGGACTTTACTTTTACCACCAGACGCATCCACAACTAAGTATTGTTTCCACTCTGGCTCAGCCTCTTTATTCCTTCTGAAGCTATTTCCCCACTCTTCTCCAGTAGCATATTGGACAACTACTGACCTGGGGGTTCATCTTTCAATGTTGTATCTTTTTGCCTTTTCATACTGTTCGTGGGGTTCTCAAGGCAAGAATGCCAAAGTGGGTTACAATTTGGAGACCCAAGGAAAAGCTGATGTTGCAGCTCGAGCCTGAAGGCAGTCTTGAAGCATAGTTCCCTCTTTCTCCACGGACTTCAGTCTTTTTCTCCTAACACCTTCTACTGATTGGATCAAGTCCAATCACATTACTGAGTGTAATGTGCTTTACTCAGCATTCACTGTTAAATGTTAATATCACCTAAAAAAGAGAACTTCTTGATGAGGGTGAAAAAGGACAGTAAAAATCTGGTTGAAACTCAAGATTCAAGAAACAAAGGTCATGGCATCCAGTCCTATCACTTTATGGAAAATATAAAGGGAAAAAGTGGAAGCAGTGACAGATTTTCTTTTCTTGGGCTCCAAAATCATTGCAGATAGTGTCTGCAGCCATGAAATTAAAAGACACTTGCTCTTTGGAAGGAAAGCTATGACAAATATGCTAGACAGCATATTAAAAAGCAGAGTCATGACTTTGCTGACAATGGTGCATGTAGTCAAAGCTATGGTTTTTCCAGTAGTCGTGTATGGATGTGAGAGCTGGACCATAAAGAAGGTTGAGTGCTGAAGAATTGATGCTTTTGAATTGTGGTGCTGGAGAAGATTCTTGAGAGCCCCTTGGATAGCAAGGAGATCAAACCAGTCTATCCTAAAGGAAATCAGCTCTGAATAGTCATTGGAAGGACTGATTCTGAAGCTCCAATACTTTGGTTACCTGATGTGAAGAGCCGACTCATTAGAAAAGGTCCCGATGCTGGGAAAGACTGAAGACAAAAGAAGAAGAGGGCAACATAGGATGAGATGACTAGAGAGCATCACTGACTCAGTTTACACGAATCTGAGCTAACTCCAGGAGATAGTGAAGGACATAGGAGCCTGGTGTGCTATAGTCCATGGGGTTGCAAAGAATCAGACATGACTTTGTGACTGAACAACAACAAAATCACCTAAAAATACTTTTGCAGAAACACTGACGCACAAAGTTAATCATCAGAGATGGATACTTCCTCAACATAGTAAGTTGTATCTTTCTCTGCCACTGCTGCTAAGTCACTTCAGTCGTGTCCGACTCTGTGCGACCCCATAGACGGCAGCCCACCAGGCTCCCCTGTTCCTGGGATTCTCCAGGCAAGAACACTGGAGTGGGTTGCCATTTCCTTCTCCGATGCATGAAAGAGAAAAGTGAAAGTGAAGTCACTCAGTCATGTCCTAGTGTCTGTTTTTAAAGTTGAGAACAAAATAAGGGTACCCACTACTATTTAGCCCTCTACTAAAAGTACTAGATTTGTAATCAGACGAAAGGAACTAGAGATGTAAAATTGGAAAGAATAATGTGATACCATCACTAATTTTATATCTGCAAAATATCAAATACTCAACTGAAAGGCTCAAAGGGATTCATGAAGATAGCATCATGCAAAATTAATACACAAATTATCAGCTTTCATATTCAGAAAAAATCAGCCAGTTAGGAGAAAATGGGAGAAAAGATCTCTTTTGCAACAACAAAAAGACTAAATACCTAGAGATAAATTTAATAAGAAATTGGAAAGACTTTTATCAAGGAATTTTCAAAATGTTCTGAAGGAACAAGAAGATGTAATGAACATATAGAAACATTTCCTCTTCTTGGATAGGCTATCTTAATGTTAGAATGGTGTCAGTCTCCCTCTGTTAAATTATATATGATCTCCATAAAGTCCTGATATGTACTTTGTGGGCATCAATATATGCTAATTCAAATGTTGATATGAAAAAATAAGAGCAGCCAGGAAAACTTTGAAAAATAAGGGTAATGTGAGTGATGTAGCCATGATGAATATTAAAACATAGGATAAAGTTTTAAAACCCTAAATAGCAGAGTTCTCACAAGCAATGGGACAGACCAATGGAGAATAAACATAAATGGAAAAAGAAAGTTCAGAAACAGACACACACACACACACACAACAATTAAGCATGTGATGTCATTTTAAATCAGTGGAAAGGATGAACTAGTTAACAGCGTTGATATAACTGGGTAAACCATCCAACAGAAAAACCATATCCCCCATCTTGCACAAGCATATATTCCATATGGATTAAAGACTGAATTTTTTTTTTTTAAGAAAAAACAACAAGCCATAAATGCACTAGAAGAAAACATATTTCTTTATAAAGTTGCAAGTTAGGTCAGTTCAGTTCAGTTGCTCAGTCGTGTCCAACTCTTTGTGACCCCATGGACTGCAGCATGCCAGGCTTCCCTGTCCATCACCAACTCTAGGAGCTTGCTCAAACTCATGTCCATTGAGTCGGTGATGTCATCCAACCATCTCATCCTATACCGCCCTTTCTCCTTTTGCTTCCATCATTCCCGGCATTAGGGTCTTTTCCAGTGAGTCAGTTCTTCGCATCAGGTGGCCAAAGTATTGAAGCTTCATCATCAGTCCTTCCAAAGAATATTCAGGATTGATTTCCTTTATGATTTACTGGTTTGGTCTCCTTGAAGTCCAAGGGCCTCTCAAGAGTCTTCTCCAACAACACAGTTCAAAAGCATCAATTCTTCTGTGCTCATCTTCCTTTATGATCCAACTCTTACATCCATACATGAGTACTGGAAAAAGCATACTGGAAATTGGGTAAGCTTTTCTAATAGACTCAAATCCAAAAGACATAGTAAAAAATGTTTAGTAAGTTTGAATATGTGTGTATGCGCTTTTCTCAAAAGCAAAAACAGAAAGGAAAAAAAAATGGACACAAGGAAAGCCAGAAGACATGACAAACTGGAAATAAAAATTGCAACTGTTAATTTCCATTAATTATCACATATGGTTTTTCTAATGTGACAGACATTAACCTGAGCACTTAAAAAGCTTAGTTTAGTTAAGCTGTATACCAACCCTGTGATGCAGAATTACTAACTCCATTACACAACTGGGAAATTCAGGCTGGAAGGGTTAAGTAATTTGCTGAAGTTGCAGAACTAGCATAAAGAGACCTCCATATATGAACCCTGTAACATGACGCCAAATACAGGATTCCCCAGAAACTGACCAGAAACCCAGTAGGAAAAGGGGCAAGAGAGTTGAAGAATTCATAGAAAAAGAACTCCAACTGGCTCTTACACATAGGAAAAGATATCTAAAGTTGCTCATAATAAATATATGCAAATTAGAACTTCACTGAATCATTTGCAGGAGATGCAAGAGTTGCAGGAGATGCAAGAGATGCAAGCTCGATCCCTGGGTTGGGAAGATTCCCCCATAGTAAGAAATGGCAGCCCACTCCAATATTCTTGTCTGGAAAATTTCATGGACAGAGGAGACTTGCAGGCTATAGTCAATGGGGTCTCAAAGAGTCAGACATGACTGAGCATGCAGGCAGAGATGCAGAGAAATCATTTTCCACTTTTGAGCCTGGCAAAAATTCGAAAGCTTAATACTCAACTTCCTGATGAGAGAACAGGGAAAAAGGTCATCAGTCATCAGTTACTGATGGGAGTGTAACCCGACTAATCCCTAGAAAGGGCAGTTGGACAGTGCTTGCAAGGATGACAAGGGTAGTGTCTTCTGATCCAGCAGTTCCCTTCCTGGAAATGATACTAGATGGACCCTCCCCCTTAGTGATGTTTGTATAAGGTTATTCACTTTCTAGGAGCAAAATGGGAGAGAGCCCAGATGCTGTCAACATGGAACTGGTTACACACAGAATGAGGCATCTGGAAAAACGTCTGGTGCGCATCGCCAAAGTAAACTAGGTGAATTTTTTCTTTCTTTTGGAAGAAAGCAGCACAGTGTTTGTAGTTTGCTACTTTTTTATGGAAAAAAAGATGAAACATAAGAATACATGCCAATCTGTGCCTAAAGATAAGTTGGAAGGCTACATGGCACATTCTTATCAGGTCGCCTTGGCAGAGGTGGTGGGGGCAGCAGGCAAGTTGTTGAAATTAAGCAGATGAGGTGTCAGGCGTGGGAAGGAGATTTTTCACCATTTATTGTTTTGAGTTTTGAACTTTGAGAATGTATAACTTATTAAAAATTAAGTTAAAAAAACTGGCTTAAACATTGTGCTATATGCCACAGAAGGCATTTAAAAAGAAAATGTAAAAACAAGGCATTGATATTAGAAAGGAGATAAAATTCTGAAAGAGATGGGAATACCAGACCACCTGACCTGCCTCTTGAGAAACCTATATGCAGGTCAGGAAGCAACAGTTAGAACTGGACATGGAACAACAGACTGGTTCCAAATAGGAAAAGGAGTACATCGAGGCTATATATTGTTACCCTGCTTATTTAACTTATATGCAGAGTACCTCATGAGAAACGCTGGGCTGGAGGAAGCACAAGCTGGAATCAAGATTGCTAGGAGAAATATCAATAACCTCAGATATGCAGATGACACCACCCTTAAGGCAGAAAGTGAAGAGGAACTAAAAAGCTCTTGATGAAGGTGAAAGAGGAGAGTGAAAAAGTTGACTTAAAGCCCAACATTCAGAAAACTAAAATCATGGCATCTGGTCCCATCACTTCATGGCAGATAGATGGGGAAACAGTGTCAGACTTTATTTTTGGGGGCTCCAAAATCACTGCAGATGGTGATTGCAGCCATGAAATTAAGAGACGCTTACTGCTTGGAAGGAAAGTTATGACCAACCTAGATAGCATATTGAAAAGCAGAGATATTACTTTGCCAACAAAGGTCTGTCTAGTCAAGGCTATGGTGTTTCCAGTGGTCATGTATGGATGTGAGAGTTGGACTGTGAAGAAGGCTGCATGCCAAAGAATTGATGCTTTTGAACTGTGGTGTTGGAGAAGACTCTTGAGAGTCCCTTGGACTGCAAGGAGATCCAACCAGTCCATCCTAAAGGAGATCAGTCCTTGGTGTTCATTGGAGTGACTGATGCTGAAGCTGAAACTCCAATACTTTGGCTACCTCATGCCAAGAGTTGACTCATTGGAAAAGACTCTGATGCTGGGAGGGGTTGGGGGCAGGAGGAGAAGGGGATGACAGAGGATGAGATGGCTGGATGGCATCATCGAGTCTATGGACATGAATTTGAGTGAACTCCGGGAGTTGGTGATGGACAGGGAGGCCTGGCGTGCTGTGATTCGTGGGGTTGCAAAGAGTCGGACATGACTGAGCGACTAAACTGAACTGAACTGAACTGAAGATTGCCATCACTTGCAGATGATAATGTTTTCTTCTTGGAACCCCCCAGAAAATTAAAGCAGGGAAGAAAACTTGCTAGAAATAATAGTTTACTGATGTGGTCAATTATTGGACATAGAAAAAAGGCATTTTCAGATATATTTGCAGATACATGTTTTCATATATATATTGTGCTCAGATGCTCAGTCCTGTCCGACTCTTTGCAACCCCATGGATTGTAGATGACCGCCAGGCTCCTCTGTCCATGGGATTCTCCAGGTAAGAATATTGGAGTGGGTTACCATTTCCTCCTCTAGGGGATCTTCCTGACCCAGAGATCAAACTGCGTCTCTTATGTCTCCTGCATTGGCAGTAACCAATTTTAAAATGTTATATAAAAAAATATCCTCATAATGATAATAGAAAATCCCAAACCTTGGGAATTAAGTTATCAAGAAATAGGCATGTATCTACACGAAATAAACTTTACTCAGATATGTGACCAATGACAAAGATTACACCATTCCATTGAATTTGAAGGCTCAGTTTTGTCACAATGTAAATTCTCCATAAATTCATCCATAAATTTAGCATGATTCCAAAAACATATCTCAAAAGGATGATTTAAGAAATATTATCCAATATTTCCAGAGGATATCTAGGAAAATATATACTTGATAATGTTACATGCAAGGAGAACAAACCAGTCAATCCTAAAGGAAATCAACCCTGAATGTTCATTGGAAGGATTGATGCTAAAGCTGAAGCTCCAATATTTTGGCTACCTGATATGAAGAGCTGACTCATTGGATGATGCTAATGAAGACCTGATGCTGGGAAAAATTGAAGGCAAAAGGAAAAGGGGATGGCAGAGGAGGAGATGGTTAGCATCACTGACTCAATGGACATGAATTTGAGCAAACTCCAGGAGATAATGGAGGACAGAGGAGCTTGGTGTGCTAGAGTCCATGGGGTCACAAAGAGTTGGATGTGACTTAGTGACTGAACAACAACAATGTTAGTGAAATGACTAACTGGGATATGTTACCTATTGAAGTGAAAGTGAAAGTCACTCAGTTGTGTCCAACTCTTTGTGACCCCATGGACTATACAGTCCATGGAATTTTCCAGGCCAGAATACTGCAGTGGGTAGTCTTTCCCTTCTCCAAGGGATCTTCCCAACCCAGGGATCGAACCCAGGTCTCCTACATTGCAGGCAGATTCTTTACCAGCTAAGCCAAAAGGGAAGCCCAAGAATACTGGAGTGGGTAGCCCATCCCTTCTCCAGCGGATCTTCCTGACCCAGGAATCAAACTGGGGTCTCCTGCATTACAGGCAGATTCTTTACCAACCAAGCTATCAGGGAAGCCCTATATTACCTAGTAATCATATATTAATATTAATTAATTATATTGGGCTTCTCTGGTGGCTCAGAGAGAATCCACCTGAGGAGACCTGGGTTTGATCCCTGGGTTGGGAAGATCCCTTGGAGGAGGGCCTGGCAACCCACTCCAGTATTCTTACCTGGAGAATCCCCATGGACAGAGGAGCGTGGCGGGCTACAGACCATGGGGTCGCAAAGAGTCAGACACGACTGAACACAGAACATTATATATATGTATTAAAACCCTATCAACAGTGACATAACTAGAACAGTAGACACAGATGTGGAAGCAGATATGTAGAATCAGAAAGGGGCAGAGATGGCCCTAGTAAATGTCAGAATTCAGAAAATATTCAGGCTGGCTGTGATCCAATCAACAGGATCAGCTCTGATCATGTAATAAACCCAGCATGAATACATCATTTATTGATAAAAAACAAGGAAGTAAATACCAGGGCAAACAAGACTGAGGGCTGCCTCTGCACAGCAGGATCTAAGGGTGGGCAGGGGTGAGGCAGGTGACCACTGTTTTTTTTTTTTTTTTTTTATTACCTGCATTTTTAATAGTGATGTAAATGTGTTACTTGAATAAAAAAGTTTAAAAACCCATAAGCTGTCCCTTTTCATCCCAGATCCTCACTTCTTGGGGTGACAGATTCGTATGGATTTCATGTACACACTGGATTCATATTTTATCCTCTCACATTCATATTAGCACATTTCTCTTTAAAATGGATGTCGTATTGGCATATTATTCCACAAATTGCTTTCTTGTTCGCTGTACACTGCTTCCTGGTCTGTTCACACTGCTGTTTCTTTAGAATATGTTTCTAAAATATTGATTCAGGGATGACTGGGATGTTTTAGGGCTCTACCAAATTCTTTTCTTCCAGTTTGTACTTCTCATCAGTCAAAGCAGAGACTGTCACCTCTTAGGCAGCTGTTTGTTGTTAAGAACTTGTTTGTTTGATTTTTAGGTACTGAAGCGTTTTGCATACATCATTAAACCTGAACACTCATGTTTCTTGACCACTTTTGTCAGCTTTTAGTCATAGGTTTTGCATGTTTCTCTCTCAGGTTCTCATGTTCCTCTTTGGTATTTAAGGCTATCTGGGGTTTGTTTTAATGAGTTAAGACACGCAGCAGCAGAAATAACTGTCGTGAAGGAAGAAGTTTGTTTTGCTCACATCCCTAGAGACAGGAGGCACAGCATCCCATGCGGGCCACGCAGGAAGCACCAGGATGGGGCAGGGTGCACAGGGAGGCAGAAGGGAGAGAGCAGGAGCATTTATTTGTACCGGAAGGAGTGTGCAAGGTGGGGTGAATAGGTTTAGGGCTGCCTAGACTTAAGTTCAGCAGGCTCTGGAGCACTGATTGTCCTTAATCCTGTGTCACCCAACCCAGGGGTGACTGGGGCAGTGGGTGGTGGCCCAGAGTATGAGAGTCCATGAAGGATAAAGGAGACCTTAGGGGTGCAGGCTCTAGTTGCTCTGCATCTGAGAGACACACACCCAGGTGAGTTGTTTGCTTGCAGCTGAGTTGCTTGCTCACTCTGGGAGCTGGCCAACCACAGAAGTCCAGTCTCTTCAGGTCAACAGGACACAGATGTCAAAGCATCAGAATATCTGGATTATTTGTATGCAGTTTTTACATGCGAAGGACCCTTTCAGTTTTATTTATTTACCACTTCGACATGTTCAGGTTTGAGATCTCACTTTCTCTGTCCCCTTTGATTCCTCTGAATCTGTGCTCTCTGGGCTCTCTGCCTTCCAAGCCAGGGTTTAAAAAATATTTTTAGTAACAATGTGTACCTGTTGGGGCCATTCTGAGGATGAAATGTCATAATGCACCTAAGATGCCAGAATTTGCATTCTATAAATGTTATTTTCTGTCCTTGTATTTGTGACAAATATCTTCCTCAATATTTTCCTTGGTAGCAGTTTTATCTTAGCATATATCCTTTTTAAATTTAAAATAAAAATAGCTTTCATGGGAATTCCCCAGAGGTCTAGTGGTTAAGACTCCACACTTCCGTTGCAGCGGGTTGGATTCCTGGTTGGGGAACTAAGATCCTGCATGCTTTGTGGCGCGGTTAAACTTTTTTTTTTTAAGAGCAACTTTCCATATTAAAAAAAAAGGCAGGGGGCGCTTCCCTGGTGGCTCAGATGGTAAAGAATCTGCCTGCAATGCGGGAGACCCAGGTTCGATCCTTGGATCGGGAAGATCCCCTGGAGAAGGGAATGGCAACCCCCTCCAGTATTCTTACCTGGAAAATCTCATAGACAGAGGAGCCTGGAGGCGTACAGTTCATGGGGTCTCAAACAGTCAGACACGACTCAGCAACTAACATTGTAGTGGCGACCGTTCAATTCCTGGTCAGGGAGCTAAGATCCTGGAGGCCTTGTGGTGTGGTTAAAAAAAAAAATTAAAAGAGAGTAACTTTCTATATTAAAAAAAAAAATAGCTTTCCTTTTAATTTCCAATTTTTAACCTTTCAAAGACAGTAGTTATGTTTGAGATCATGGCTCTGGTAATCAGACAAGCTGATTTTTCCAGTCTGGACTCAGCCACCACAGTGAGGACCTGGGGACTTTTTAGCATCTGCCTGATTGAGTTTACTTTCCTGTAACTCAGCCGAGCAAACCGGCCACGACTGGAGGTATTTGGACACTGCCCCAAAGATTGATTACACATCTAGCCAGTATACTTGGCAGGTTCTATGTTAGAGAAAAATGGAGGCGTGGACACGCTTGATAGTTGCTGTATGTAATTTAACCACAGACACACTGGATAAAAGTTGTCTGTGAAAGCCAGCCAGGATGAAAGAAAAAAAAAAAAAAAAAAAAGCACAAAACGTCATTCCACAAAGTTTCACAACATTGCCACCTAGTGGCAAGTATGCAAAATAGCATTTGCCGTGCCACCCTCCTCTGAGAATGGCTAAACTGATAAACCTAGGAAACCCGAATCGAAAACAAAAGTGAAATTTGAACTCTAATCATCTCCTTTATTATGAGATATTAAGCCTCCTATTCTGTTTCCTCAGTAACTATTGCTTCCCCTACTAATGATTTGACCCTGCTGCTACTGCTGCTAAGTCGCTTCAGTCGTGTCCGACTCTGTGCGACCCCATAGACGGCAGCCCACCAGGCTCCCCCGTCCCTGGGATTCTCCAGACAAGAACACTGGAGTGGGTTGCCATTTCCTTCTCCAATGCATGAAAGTGAAAAGTGAAAGTGAAGTCGCTCAGTCGTGTCCGACTCTTAGCGACCCCATGGACTGTAGCCCACCAGGCTCCTCCATCCATGGGATTTTCCAGGCAAGAGTACTGGAGTGGGGTGTCATTGCTTTCTCCGGATTTGACCCTACCCCCCTCTTTTTTCCCCTTGCCTGGGTGATGGAAATTCTCCATGGAATTCTCCAGGCCAGAATACTGCAGTGGGTAACCGTTCCCTTCTCCAAGTGACCTTCTCAACCCAGGGATCAAACCCAGGTCTCCCTCATTGCCGGCGGATTCTCTACTAGCTGAGCTACTAGGGAAACCCAAGAATACTGGAGTGGGTAGCCTATCCCTTCTCTAGCGGACCTTCCTGACCCAGGAATTGAACCGGAATCTCCTGCATTGCGGGGATATTCTTTACCAGCTGAGCTACCAGGGCAGCCCATCTATAGTCCTTGAGAAAGAACTAAAGGTGGAGTCTTTACCAACTGAGCTATGAGGGAAGCCCATTGTCAACCAAAAAGTGTCCAGTCACTGAAAGAAGTTTGCTTATCTAAAGGGTTGCCCACGGCTCAGGGATGATGTCCGTCTCCATGAGGTATCTGTGCTTGGCGGGAGTTGGCACACACCCCTCTCAGCTGGATCCCTAGGCTTCGGGAAGGCGTGACTGAGCACTGCGCCTGGGCAGGAAAGTGCAGCCCAGAAGCAGCTCTGCTTTCGGAGGTGGGCCCACTACCAGGGCAAACCCTTTGCTGTGTTTTCCCGGGCACGTGACTTGGAGCTATCTTCTCACCTGCAGCATTTGGAGACCCGCCCTCTCCGCCCCATCTCCGGCAGGAGTATTCCTGGTCCGGCCATTTTCAGTTCCCACATGACAGCCCTGTTCAATCCTTGAGATCATTTAAATGTATTTGTTGGGGGTATTTTCTACAGGTAGTTTCTCTCCACCACTCCCCAGGATGGTTCTCACATTCTGAAGTATTTCATTCTTCTCCAATTTCCAGCATATTTTACACCTTAAGGGTTGGACATGGACCCTCCATTCAACTCTATCTTGAACATTTTCTAGGAACCCACATAAAGTAGTGCAGGTAAGCAGACCATGACACGTTGCAGACAGTAACTTCAGAAATGTGACTTGAACTGAGTGTTAAAAAAACTCCAAACCCAACAAGTTGGAAGTAGTAGTTATTCAAACAAATCAGCTCTTTTATTTCCTTTTCAATGGTGCACATCTCAAATTGGTGGAACAGACAGGTAGAAAAATAAGATTATTATAGAAAACTCCACTTTTGAGGTGTATAACAATTTGGAGACTGATCAGTAACTAAGATAACCTCTTTTCAGATGACATGAACACCTCTACAGTCCTGCTCCTGGTCCTATGGTGACATAGATTTAAATCAACATGATATATTAAAAATAGAGGAATATTCCAAAAGGGAAATAAATATAAATAACCTGAAGCATTTCCAGAAATACAAGTGACACGTATGAATTGTGTATTGAAGGATGAAAATCTGAGATACACACATGAAAGACATTTTCTAAAGCACTACTTTTAGGACTTTTTTTTTTTTTTTTAAGAATACAAGGCTTTCAACTCTTTAGCCAAAACATAAACACTGCTGGTGCAGAAAAGTCACCCTTTTGGAGAAAAAATCAGTGGCTGCTTTACATGATTGAACATAGGGATTTTAAACTTTAAGTATATTTAATGGTGCAAATTAACAGACATAGTAGGAAATACATCATTCTAGATTACAAAGCTTCATCTTTTATTAGCACATGGTAAATCTCATCCATTTTTTCCCCCTCTCATTATGCTAATTCCAACCCTAAATTTCCAGCCTCATTGATAAGGATGTGTAAAATTATATCCACAGTTAGGAAAAAAAAAAATAAAATAAACATTCCAAGTCACCACTAGCAGCAAAGAACACCAAATTGTAAAAGAAACGGGGGTTACCAAAGTTTATTTTTGGTGATTCTCATTACAAGTGAATAGATTCTTAATTAGCTTTGCTTATTTTTCTTTAACTCACAAAGATAATTTTTGAAAAGTTTTCTTAACTTTCACTCAGAAGTGTTACTACCAGAATGTGAGGTGCAGGTGAAATTTTATTCTAACACATGAAATGAAGCAAGCTAAAACCTTAGTTATATCAGGAAACTTTCAACTACCTCTGCACCTAACATTTAAAAAACAGGAAAAAATAAGCCCTTTTTAGACACTAGTTTCTCAGGTAATTCTGATCCATGCGTGCATCATGAATAAAAAAAGTAAAATTATTCCAACCGGAAGGAAGGAAGTTCTATGGAAAAATATCAATGTCAAATTAGGCTAGGTTCCAAAGATTTTCAACATTTCAAGTTTCCTTTTAATGACATCATCAATATGACAGCTAAGTTTTTATTCAAAAATCTATTTTATAAATCTATAATTTGTAATTATATAAGTTATAATTATAAATCTACATTGGCAAAATATTCTACTCAGATAGATATATGTGGGGCACACCTGTGCGTTAGGGCTTCCCAGGTGGCACAGTGGTGAAGAATCCAAAGCCAATGCAGGAGACACGGGTTTGATCCCTGGGTCAGGAAGATACCCTACAGAAGGAAATGGCAACCCATTTGTACTTAATACCAGTAACTAGAGGTTTTGAAGATACACTGCATCACTAGGAGGCCTGGCTTTGCTCTCACAACCACATCCCACAGTGTTGCTGACTTGGGGCATCAGGCTGTCTCCGCTCGCCCTCAGGAAGGCATTCTTACCAAGGCTGAAAGCTGGGTTTGTGTACTAGCATCTCTTGGGGAGTCCAGAGCTGCCCGAATTCTGACAAGGATGTGTACGTTCAAAGCCAGTGTGGACCTGTGAGGATGCTGGTGTCCAGGTGCCCTGAAAGAGGTTTCTGCTGCCCCCAAGCCTTTCTTCCATGTCGCTGACAGCAGGTATCCCTGGAGAAGGAATGTGCTCATGAAGCTGCAGGATTCTGAGTCAGTGAACTTGGCCGGATGCTCAGATCCTAAACTTCACCAGCTCCCTTTGGCTTCAGACTCTTGAACACGTCCCATGAACTTCCCAGGGCATGACCTTGAACCTGCAACCTAAGGATCATGTCCTGCTTGGGAGTTCAGATCTCTCCAGTTGTGTTAGAACAGAGGCGATGGCTCCAAAGCAAGTTTCTCTTTGACAAATTTGTACATCCTGAGAGGTTCCTTTGGAAAATTCCTAAGAAAGTAAGCTGCACCCCAAACTTGGGGGAAATGAGTTTCCTACAACATCCTGGGATGTTCTCAGTTCGTCCAGATGTTGGCCATCATCTACTGACCAAGGGATATGACCTCTTATTCCCATTGCCCTTCCCAGGTTCTAGAATTCTCCTAGTCCCAGCCAGCACCTACTCCCTGTTCCTTGGATGAACCAGTCTTCACCTGGATCAGGTAATGCCAAGCAAGTGTAAGGGGCCACATTTTCTGTGTTTCTGTGCTGACATCTGACACGTTTCCAGTTTGAACGTTCTTGAAGTTTGGGGTTTTCAGCTGTGTGAAATAAATCACATCTCCCATGGCTTCAGCAATGTTAAGAGTAAAAGAAATCTGCTGATTCCTGGAACTGAAGCCATTTTCCAAAAGAGCTAATTCCGTTTATTTTGTTAGCATACTTTCGATTATACTTGTATTTTCCCCTCCTCACTTTCAAAATGTATTTTTCCATCTTGCTATTTAATTGAAAAACTGCCACAAGTTCAAATCTGAAATTCTTAAAACCCACGGAAACTGTACACAACAACTTCTGTTGTGTGGAGTTTTCTTGGCCCCAGAAATCTAAGTGTCTCTTTTGGCAAAACTCATCATTTTACATTTTATGGTTGGTGTTTAGTTGTTTTGCCTAAAAGAGATAACACCCTTAGTGGCAAGTATTCCCTCTGAACAGTTCTGTTATCAATTCTAATAAGTTTATGCAAGAGAAAAATGCACTGGGACTCCACTCAATTATTTGCTTTCTGCTAATAAGGATGAAGTCTGTGAAACTCAATTATTGCTGTTTATGGAACAGGCTGTCAGGCAGTGATTTATTTCTAATGACATCAGGTGACACCAGGCTAGAATTTGGCACTAAACCATGCCTGGCAACTCCCCCAGTGGGGATCTGGTAAGAGGAATTTGACAAATTTCCATTTGAGAGGAGACCCTATTAAATGAAGAAATAGTCCTTCTGCTTCTCTTGAAGGAGATAATGGAATCTCCAAAGGAAAACTGCTTTGCAGAATCTACGGCCCAAAGCTCTGTGAAGTTGTTAATGCCTCATTGCTGGGAGTTACTTTCACGGTTTTGAACTGTAACTGACCCCAAATTTATTTCGGACCAAAAAGTCTGCATTTCACATAAGCAGGTAAGAAAAATCCTTACAAAAGTCTGGGAGTGGGCTGTGTTCAGGGAGACCGTCCCTGTTGTCACACACCAGGAATCTATTTCTTTAACACCAGGTCCCTGTGTTTTGGCTCATAAGAAACACAAAATAGTTCACCATGGTGATCACACACCAGTCGGTTGCAGTTCTTCTAAATTCCAGAGGAAAAAATATAATCAATCCCCATCTCATTGCTATTTTTGATAAACAGTTTCAGGTTCTGAAAACAGGGTTTCATTTCAGGCTTCTGAATAACTCATCAAGAATATAAAGCATCAGCCTATTTAAAAAAATACATTGTTCACGTAAAAACATCCTTTTTCTATCAGAGAGTTGACAAGGTTTTGACAAAAACCTGATGCTAATTTGCATCCTTCAGGAGAGGACCATCTTCCAGCCCCTTCCACAGTGTGCTGCCTGATAAAAATGATACCCCCAAAGGGCTGCTATCTCCTTTCCTGTTCAAAGCAAGCCTGCTTGAAGGTTTGCCAAGTGAAGGATCAATTTACATAACTGGAGGAGGTGCGTGTCACTAACAGGGTTTTGACTCAAAGTCCAATTTTCAGCAGCAAGGCACGCCAGGAAAACGTCCCAATTTCAATTGTCTATTTCATTCTTGTTGCTAAGTTATGCTTTTGTAATTTCAGTATTTCCATTAAAATGTCACATCCACTGACATCTCAGATGAAAAGGTAGAGGAAATGTGATAGGAAATACAGAGCATTATAGCAAACTTCATTCAAACACCCAAGCTTGAAATCTAACTTGCTATTATCAAGTATTCTGGGAACCATGCCTGCTAGTTGGTGGCAGGAGAGACGGTCTCCAGCTCAGAAACCAAACACGGGCAAATGAAACAGAAGATGCCCGAGTAAAGCAATAAGCAGCAGAATTAACCGGGTCGTATATACAATCACCTCCTTTTATTTCAGGAGTTTGGGTTTTTCAGAGCAAGGGGAAGGTACTGTCAAGGGGTGTCACCTTCACGTCCAGGTAAAGTGGACCACCAAACAGGAACCCATGAAAAAGCCAAGAGGGCAAAAAGAGAATTGGACTTCCCAGAGATTTCTATCTCTGAAATGTATTTTGAAACTATTACCTCTCAACTAGCTGAGGATGGAAATGGCAATGAACTTCTGATGACAATGTCCTGTTCTCATCCCATTTCAAGAGGGCCCCATTCTCACCACAGCCACATCTGAAGGCATCTTAAAGAACACAGAAGATCCATGTTCTAAGATGTAACTCAGTCCTTTGCCACAAGACTGAGTGGCCCTGGGGCCCACTTAGTGTCTGCGAGGACACTAAGACACATATCAATGGCCCTGCATCTCTCCGGCACAGTCATCTTTGGCAGGGTCATCTATTTCTCAATATGGAGATGACTTGGGGAGACAGTGAACCAGGCAGGTGACTGAAACATCCACAGGAACACGAACAACATCCCAGCCAGAGGCGATGCTTCAGTGAGCCCTTCCGGGTTTGTAGTGTATATCTGACCCACCCCAACAGTGATGCAAAGGGACCCTTGAACTTGGCACACAGCAAGAGAAAGGATATTGCCTTTAAACCCTTCTTGTAATGACCTCAAGTTAAAGGCTTCTGCTTTTCTTTGCCAAAGTCCTCAAATAAATGCTAGCAAGTGTGGAGTTCCCCAAATAAGGAAACCACCGCACACCTGACTCATCACCAAAGACTGAACATGCCAAAGGGAAGAAGCATGCAGGTCAGCTGCTTGTCACACCTGGTCAAGCTGTTTCAGCTGGGTGTGCTTGAGCCTTGGCGGTTCTGCGCACAGAAGCTCACGGTTCCAAAGTACAGGAAAAAGTAGAAATTCCCTCACATCCTCGGAGAGCTGGTCAGGGATATGGGCACTGAGCCATGTCTCTATTTCCCAAAAGAATAATCAGCAACCTACCTTCAGGGGAGACCTGGAAAAGAAACAATTAAGCTAGTGAAAGAGAATCTGTTTTTCTCCTTCATACGGTGTTTATTCATTTTGGGTAAGAGTAAGCGTATGTGATGATAACCAGCTCCGTGACAGAACATCTCCAGGTTGATCTGCAGTTCAGCACCTATTGCGTTTCTCCTGCTGGAAAGAGGATTCTTTAGGTGGGGGCAATGGCTGGAACCAGGCTGCCTGTACCCTCACCAGGCACAGGACCCTGGGCCAAGTGTTGACAGAGGTAGTTTTTACTTTCATACCCATAGTACTATGCAAGTATTGAGTACAAAGAGTAGGCTTCCTTTGCATTTGAAGGCTTTCTGTCTTTAGAAGAGGCTGGTGAAGACTTGAGTGATCATCTCTTCCTAGTAGAGTCCAGCTCGTCTTCAGATCACAGGGAGACCCAGGACTTCTCAGGTGGTGCTAGTGGTAAAGAACCCCCCTGCCAATGCAGGAGATGCAAGAGCTGTGAGTTCAATCCCTGGGACAGGAAGATCTCCTGGAGGAAGTCGTGGCAACCCACTCCAGTATTCTTGCCTGGGGAACCCCGTGGAGAGAGGAGCCTGACGGGCGACAGTCCATAGTGTCACCAAGAGTTGGACACAACTGAAGCGACTGAACACACCGGCATAGCCCAGAGAGACCCAGAAAAGGGGCCTGATGCTCTCCTTCCAACTCAGAAAGGGGCAGGATGTTTTTTTATCATCAGGCCCCAGACTACTTCTCCTGCTGTCATATTGCAAACCTTTTTGTATCACTTTGACACAGATGGATCCTGGTACAAAATACCCTTAAATGTGATCAATACAAAAAGCTTCCCATTAGCTAAGAAGAGTTATAAAGAATATGCACTTATTTCTCCAGAGATAGAAGGGAAAAGAGAACAAGCCAAGGCTTGTGTGGTTTTTTTTTTGGGGGGGGGGAGGTGGGGGGTGGCACACCCAAATAGTTTGGCATAACCAGCTACATAAAGCCTGAAGCCCAATTCACTCTGTTTTGATTAAGAATGAGGTGCTTTTTTATTATCATTTTCCTTGGAAGTAGGGGAGAAAGAGGAAGCTGTAAAGTCAAGAATCAAAATACAGTGAATCTGGAAGGCATCTGGGAGCAAAACAGAGATTTAAGACTAGTGCGCACAGGAAGAAGCCTTGCCTTATAACCCCTGCCTGCTGCACTGAATCGTCTTAATTGTCGAGTTCACGGTCACTAGGCTTTTCATTTCCAGCGATGCCGTACGAGCGAGGACTCATCGTTGACCACCTCGGGATCTCGGGGGTGATGCCTACACCGGACCGGAAGTAGCAGCAGGGTGATTAAAACGAGAAGAATGACTCCACACACGCTCATAAGAGTATAGGAGACGATCCACAAAATGGGCTCGTTCAACGGCAGGGCAGGGACGCAGTTGCTGGCTATGTCCTCTGTTGAGAACGGCCCAGAAATTTCAGACACCGGAGCACCTGCGATTTCTGAGGAGACAGAAGGGGGAAAAGCCGCAGCTATGAAACGAGCAGTCATCTCTGTTACATGACACAAGAGACAACCGTTTGCTTTATCAGCCACAGTCAAGTCACATTGGCTCTCATGTTCCAAAGGCCCCAGAGTCTGAGCACACACCAGGGAGGTCTCAGTGGCCGTGTGCCTTCAGAGGGTCCAGTCCCCTTCTTGCTGGAGTGACAGCGTGTCTCAAGGTCTGCAGGTGCTGAACCCACATGGCAGAGAGCAATGTGCGGAAGGACACTGAAGCATCAGGTCCTTCACGACAGAACGGAGCACCAGGCAGGTGAGCGTGTACCACTCAGAGCCTGCTGGTGAGTCGCGTGGCTGTGCGCCCTCAGTGGAGATGGGCAAGGAAGAGTAAGAAGCATCTAGAACAGAAAACTCAGCTGCACCTGCCAGAATCATGGGGATTTACCCTGTGGAGTCACCCTGAGTTCCTGCTCCATGGTAGATTCCATAGTAGGTAACATGCCTACATCAGCCTGACCCACACTCCTGATGGGTTCCAAGACCAGCAGGGTCAGCCTGGCCCAGGAGACTTTTCCCCACCACATACTTGCCCCACACTTACACTTGTACACATCTCCAGTGTACACAGTGCCCAGAATCAACAGAGGTAAATGAGGGACTTCCCTGGTGGTTCAGTGGTTAAGACTTTGCACTTCCATTGCAGGGGCAGTGGGTTCAATCCCTAGTCAGGGAATTAAGATCCCACATGCCTTGAGGTGAAAAAAATAAAATAAAAAGAGTGTTAAATGAGTATACCAGTGGATTTAGGACATAGTTGGTAATAAGGGAAAAAAACAAAACAAACCAAAACACCTACAATTTTACCCATTACTTTGCAAACGGATTCCTGAAAAGCATTCTCCCTGGAGAAGGACTTCCCAAAGCAGGTTTGGAGATCACTAGTATTTCATTTGTCTGTACTAGACTGATCTGCTCCTTTCCAAGTATAGAATTTACTTGGCATCCCAAGTTTTACTTGGAAAAAGAAAAAGGCCTCATTTAAACTGACTCATTTAAACCCATTTAAACTGACTGCTAAGCATTTAATTTTCCTATAGGTAAAGCCTCAAGATCCTAAGGCCTGCCCAGTAAGATCTTTTTTTACTGAGGGAAGAAAAAGTCAAAATAATAATGGAATCACAGCCTTTAAAGGTATGGTCTAAAGTGAGGGAAAAGACAAATGTGAATAATTTGCAAAGCGGTTGCTTTTTCTTACTACAGATGTGGATTCTGTTAATACGGATCCATGGCTTTTTCTCTTCCCAGGTGGCGCTAGTGGTAAAGAACCTGCCTGCCAATGCAGGAGACATAAGAGATGTGGGTTTGATCCCTGCATTAGGAAGATCCCCTGGAAGAGAATATGACAACCCGCTCCGTATTCCTGCCTGGAGAATCTCACGGAAAGAGGAGCCTGGAGGGCTACAGTCCACAGGGTCACAGAGAGTTGGACATGACTTAAGTAACTTAGCATGTAGCATGCCTGACTTTTTCTAAAAGTGCTGGGACAGAAAAGCAGGAAACAGAACGTGCAAACATCTCTGAAGAGAGGGATGCAGGCCTTCTGTTCGTCTAGATGCTCAAGTGCCTACAGCCATCCTCAGCTAACGACAGAAAGAAAAGTGAAGTGTTAGTCACTCAGTTGTGTCAGACTTTTTGTGACCCTGTAGACTGTAGTCCGCAAGGCTCCTCTGTCCATGGGATTCTCCAGGCAAGAATACTAGAGTGAGTTACCATGTTCTCCTCCAGGGATCTTCCTCACCCAGGGACTGAACCTGGGTCTCCTGAATGGCAGGCAGATTCTTTACCATCCAAGCCATAGGGAAGCCCTAGAGCATTTAACAAACATTACATAACAAGGGCTTCCCCTGATGGCTCAGTGGGTCAAGAATTCACTTACCAAGCAGAAGATGCAAGAGACACAGGTTAGATCTCTGGGTCAGGAAGATCCCCTGGAGAAGGAAATGGCAACCCACTCCAGTATTCTTGCCTGAAGAATCCCATGGACAGAGGAGCCTGGTGGGCTACAGTCCATGGGGTCACAAAGAATTGTATACGACTGAGCATACACATTGTTACATAACAAAAATAACCTTTATTACAAAGGGATAGTATGGTAAAAAATTGGAAACTGTAAGTAAACAAGGAAATAAAAACACACTCAAAATTTACCACTCAGAAATAGCCAATACTGACATTTTTGAATATAATCAAAGGCATCAACTTTTTAAACAAAGATGGAATCATGCTGTTCCATACACTGTATTTTCACTTTATATGTGATATGTCTTTACATATCATTTAATTTTCAACCATGCTGTTTTTATGATTACACAAAAACCATATTATAGATGTATCAAATCTGCTTACCAATCTTTGAGTCCATTTAAGTGGTTTTTAATATTTCCACTACTGTGAACACTGACATATGAAACATCATGTACCTAAGTCTTTGCCCTTATTCATAGTTTGTTTCAGAATGAATTAATAAAGTAAAACTATGGGTCAAGGTACACTCACTTTTAGGCATCTAGATATATGCTGACAACATACACACAAGAAAGGCTGAGACACTACACACATGCCCATCAACACAAGCTGGGGTGCCACTTCTCACACTCTTACCAACATCAGCATCTATAAGGAAGAACGATGGTTCTCAATCCAAAACCATGTCTGTAGTTCTTTGATTACTAGTTGGGGGCCCATTTGAAAAATACCCTCATGCTTGGGGCTGGTGCACTGGGACGACCCAGAGGGATGGAATGGGGAGGGAGGAGGGAGGAGGGTTCAGGATGGGGAACACATGTATACCTGTGGCGGATTCATTTTGATATTTGGCAAAACTAATACATTATGTAAAGTTTTAAAAAAAAAAAGTTGTAAAAATAAAAAAAAAAAAGGAAAAATACCCTCATTGACCATTTCTATTATAATTCCTATCTTTTTCTCATGGATTTGTAAGAGTCATGTATATAGTAAAAAACTTTCTTTTGTTGCAAATGTCCTTCCACAGTAGGCCATTTGTCTTTTCAAAGATTCATTTCCTTTATAAATAGAGAAGCTTTAACAAGCAATTATGAGAATGAAACATGCTTAGTGGAAAGATAATATCTTAATAGAACAAAGCACCAAGAAATGAAAAGTCACTTGAAACCACTTCTGTTTCCAGACAAGATGGAAGAGGGACAAGATTTACCCTTCCACTTGAAACAACTAAAATAATAGACCAAAAAAAATATGAAAAAGATTCTGAAGATATTAAAATTTGGGTAAAGAGACACAGTAAACCCTGAGGGATGGAAACAGATGGAGCCAGCCTTCCAGGTACCCTTCTTCCTACACTGAGAGAGTTTCTGGGCAGTGGAACAGTCAAGGGTGTCACCCAAGTTGGGGGGACAGAGGCAGAAACCCAGAGAAGCAAAGGCTCTTGGGGTTTGCAGGTAGCGAGATGCAGAGGAGAGAGTGAAACCCCACACATCCCCAGAGCACTTCCCTGGAGCCGTCAGCCCAGCGCTGACCTTAAAATGAATGAGGGCCAGTGAAAGAACCACTTGCAAGGATGAAAAGAAACTGTGCTTGGAGCTCACACAAGAATCATGTGAGCTCACACAACAATAATAATTCTTATGCTCACATAAGAATAATGATTGTGGCCAGTTATTTCCTGTTTAACTGCTTCCCACAGTGAAAAACAAAAACCCAGAAAAACTCACTCTTTAAGGGTACTTAAAGAGTACTAAAGGTCTTTCCTTTGTAGTAGGAAAGATTATCCCTAGACTAACACTACTCTGATGCCTCTGATAAAGCTTAAAAGCGAGACAAAAAAGGATCAAACTCTTTATGAGGAAATTAATTGTGACCCAGAACAAATCTCAAGAGTATTTTAAAGAACACAAAAGTATTCAGCACCCAACAGGGTAAAATTCACAATGTCTGTCATCTATACAAAATTACCAAGGTGCAAAGAACAGAAAAATTCATAACAGGGAAAAATTAATAAATTAAACTTTAGGAAGAAATAACACAGGTGATAGGATTATTAGAAATTGTAGAAATTGTTTAAAAAAAAAAAAAAAGAAATTGTATTAAGTCAGTTATTATTACTCTATTTTACTTAGGAAATGATAGACAAAATATTCAGTTCAGTTCAGTTCAGTCGCTCAGTCGTGTCCGACTCTTTGCGACCCCATGAATCACAGCACGCCAGGCCTCCCTGTCCATCACCAACTCCCGGAGTTCACCCAGACTCACGTCCATTGAGTCAGTGATGCCATCCAGCCATCTCATCCTCTGTCATCCCCTTCTCCTCCTTCCCCCAATCCCTCCCAGCATCAGAGTCTTTTCCAGTGAGTCAACTCTTCGCATGAGGTGGCCAAAGTATTGGAGTTTCAGCTTCAGCATCAGTCCTTCCAAAGAACACCCAGGACTGATCTCTTAGTCACATTAAATAGAGACGTGTGCTCAGTTGTGTCCGACTCTTTTGTGACCCCATGGACTATAACCACTAGGCTCCTCTGTCCATGGGATTCTCCAGGCAAAAATACTAGAGTGGGTTGCCATTTCCTTCTCCAGGGAATCTTCCCAACCCAGGGATTGAACCCACGTCTCCTGTGTCTCCTACATTGGCAGGCAGATTCTTTACCACTGTGCCACCTGGCAAGTCCTAAAATACAAACTATAAAAAAGACATAAATCAAACTTCTAGGGATTAAAAACTACATTACATGAGATTAAAAATATACTGGATGGTGTTAATAGCAGGTTACACATTGGGAAAAAAAGATAAGTGAACTTGAAAACACAGCAATATGAATGATTAAAATGAAAC
This sequence comes from Bubalus bubalis, assembly GCF_019923935.1. Lineage (NCBI taxonomy): Eukaryota > Metazoa > Chordata > Mammalia > Artiodactyla > Bovidae > Bubalus > Bubalus bubalis. The sequence goes on along the minus strand of NC_059157.1, from coordinate 186,313,504 downwards.
AAAGTAAAATACTGAAAAAAAAAATAGAAAATCAGTCAACTGTGCAACCACCCAAATAAGAGGAGAGGATGGGAGGCAGAAAGAATATATGAAGCAATAGGAACCAAAAAATTTCCAAATGGGATAAAAACTATAAACCCACTGATCCAAGAGACTCAGAGAACCCCAAGTACAAGAAACACGAATACACCAGTGAATTGCTGATAACCAGTGTTAAAGAGAAAATCTTTAAAGAAGAGAGGGAGAGAAATATTATGTACCAAGCAACAAAGAAAAGGACTGTAGATGATTTCATGTCAGAAACTATACAAGCTCTAAGACAGTGGAGTGATATCTTTAGAGTACGAAGGGGAGAAACCCAGCCAGCCTAGAATTCTATCCCAAACAAAAGTATTTATGAAAAGTGAAGATAAAGCAGTGTTTTCAGACATATACAAGCTGAAAGAATTTATCATAAGCAGACACACACACATACACTCATGTATTCATATTGAAATATTATTCAGTCTTAGAAGGACATCTTGCCATCTGGGCAACATGGATGAGCCTGGAGAATACTGCTAAGTGGAATAAGCCAGGCACAGAAGGACAAACCCGGCACGATCCACCTACATATGAAATCTAGAAAAAGTCAAACATAGATTCAGAGAGTACAACCGTGGTTGCTGGGGGCTGGGGGTACAGGTAAAGGAAGATATTGGTTAAGGGAGGCAAAGTTTTAGTTATGCAAGATGAGTAAGTCTGGGATTTAAGGTACAGCATGGTGACTGTAGTTAACAGTACTGTAGACTTGAAATTTGCTAAGAGGGTGTACTTAAGTGTTCTTACTACCAGCAAAAAAAAAAAAAAATGGAAAAAAGGATTATGTGAGATGATGGATATGTTAACTACTTTGAGTAATCATTTTACAGTGGGTTCCTCGGGAGCTCAGTGGTAAAACAACAGCAACAAAAAAACCTGCCTGCCAATGCAGGAGATGTGGGTTCGAGCCCTGGGTTGGAAAGAACCCTGGAGGAGGGCATGGCAACCCACTCCAGTATTCTTTCCTGGAGAATCTCCATGGATAGAGGAGCCTGGTGGGCTACAGTCCATGGGGTCAAAAAGCGTTGGACATGACTGAGCAATTAAACAACAATAAATCATTTTACAATATACATAGATATCAAAACATCAAGTTGTACACCTTATACATAGCTTTTATTTGTCAATTATACCTCAATAAAACTGAAAAAAAGAAAGAAAGCATTACCTCAGATCTGAACTATCAAATGCACTAAAGGAAACCCTTCCAGCAGAAGAAAAATGAGATCAGGTGGAAACAGGGGTTTACGCACAGAAATGAACACTAGAAATGGTAATTATGTAGGTAATTGTAAAATCTTTATTTCTAACTTTAAATATTTAAAAAGATAACTGACTGATTCAAGCAAAAGTAATCACAATGTACTCTAATCTCCAATTGGAGAATGTACACAATCTCCAATGCAGGAGACATAAGAGATGTGGGTTCGATCCCTGGGTCGGGAAGAACCCCTGGAAGAGGACACAGCAACCCACTCCAGTATCCTTGCCTGGGAAATCCCATGGACAGAGGAGCCGGTGGGCTACAATCCATAGGGTCACACAGAGTTGGACACAACTGAAGTGACTTAGCATTCACGCACAGGAGATTTGTAAAATATACATGATAGTAATATTCTAGAAAGGACAGAAGGCAAGAAAGGGAAGGACAGTTTGTAGGTTTGTTTACTACAGGAAGTGGTAGGCGTGATAAAGTAAATGGATACTACAAACCCTAGAGCCACTAAAATAACACAGCCAAGAGTCATAGCTAGTAAACTAGCCGAGGAGATAAAAATACTTAATTCAAGAAAAGATGGAAAAAGAGAAAAAAGGAACAGCTGAGACAGAGAAAACACATAGCAAGACTACAGACTCAAATCCAACCATATCAATCATCTCATGAAATATAAATAGCCTACACTAGGGGTTTGTGAACTTTTTCCGTAAAGGACCAGACTGTAAACATGTTAATTTTTGGGGTCACACATGGTTTCTATCACATATTCCTTCTGATTTTTTAACAACCATTTAACAATGTAAAAACCATTCTTAGTTCATGGGCCATATGGAAGCAGGTCACATGCCAGATTTAGCTACTGGCTGTTGTTTGCTGATGTCTGGTCTAAGCACTCCAGTTAAAAAATGGGGATTGTCAAACTGGATAAAAAGCAAGACCCAACTATATGCTACCTACAAGAAACCCACTTTAAATGTTACTACTCAATTATGTTGAAAGTCATAGGATTTAAAAAGATGTATCGTGCCAATGCTCATAAAAAGAAACCCAGAGAGCATATAATAATATCAGACAGAGGAGATCCAGAGCAGAGTACTATCATATAAACACAGTAATTTTATAATGATAAAATGTTCAGTTCATAAACATGGCATAATACTAGATGTTTTTATACCTAATAACAGAATTTCAAAATACATAAAATAAGAATGGTAAAAGTGTAAGGAGGAAGAAACAATTTTACAAAGAGAGTAAGAGATTTCAAATTCCTTTTCTAAAAAATAGATAGAAAATAACAAAGGACATAGATGACCTGAACAATTCTATCACCTAACTTAATAATTATAGAATACTCCACCCACACAACAGAATATGCAGTTTTCAAGAGCACTTGGAATATTTACCAAGATAGACTATTTCCTGGGCCACAATACAACTTTCAATACATTGAAAAGGATTCAACTTATAGTAAGTGTGCTCTCTGGCAATGGTGGAACTAGACATTAGCAACTGAAAGATGACTGGAAAATCCATAAATATTTGGAAACATTTCTAAAACTATAAAATGCTTAGAAAAAACATAGGAGGAAATCTTCACATCATCAAGTGAAGCAAAAAATTTCTTAGCTATAACACCAAAATACACAATTTATAAAAGAAAAACATTGATTGAGTCTTATTTCATAAAAATTAAGAATATGTCCTCTTCGAAAGACAATGTTAAGAGGCTGAAAATATTGGGAGAGAATATTTGCAAGTCCCATTTTTGACAAGAGATTTGCATTCTGAATATAAAAAATTCTGACTCAAAAATAAGAAAACAAGTGTGTGTGCTAAGTTGCTTCAGCACGACTCTGCGACCCTATGGCCTGTAGCCTGCCAGCCTCCTCTGTCCATGGGACTCTCCAGGCAAGAATACTGGAGTGGGTTGCCATGCCTTCCTCCAGGGCATCTTCCTGATCCAGGGATCAAACCTGAGTCTTTTTATCTCCTGCGATGGCAGGCGGTTCTTTACCACTAGCACCACCTGGGAAGCCCAAGAAAACAGCAACTTAGTATAAACATGGGCAAGAAAACTGGAAAAGATACTTCACCAAAGAAGATGCTGCCGCTGCTGCCGCTGCTAAGTCATTTCAGGTGTGTCCAACTCTGTGCGACCCCATAGACGGCAGCCCACTAGGCTCCTCTGTCCCTGGGATTCTCCAGGCAAGAACACTGAATTGGGTTGCCATTTCCTTCTCCAATGCATGAAAGTGAAAAGTGAAAGTGAAATTGCTCAGTCATGCCAGACTCTTAGCGATCCCACAGACTGCAGGCTACCAGGCTCCTCTGTCCATGGGATTTTCCAGGCAAGAGTACTGGAGTGGGGTGCCATTGCCTTCTCCGAAGAAGATGGGTGAATGGCAAATAAGCACATGAAAAGATGGGAAAGCCTATTAGCCATTAGGGAAAGGCAAATTTAAACCACAATAAGACACTACTACCTACCTACTAGGGGCTTCCCCAGTAGCTCAGTGGTAAAGAATCCACCTGCAATGCAGGAAACATGGGTTTGACCCTTAGGTTGGGAAGATCCTCTGGAGCAGGACTAAACAACAGCAGCAGCTACCTATTAGAATGGAAAAGACTGGCCATATCAAATGCTGATGAGTATGCAGAGGCACTGAAACACTCATACACAGCTGGTGGGAATGGAAAATGATGCAGTCAACTCTGAAAAACAGTTTGGCGATTTCTTAGGGAGAAAATCACATCCCATTGATATGACTCAGCCATTCCACTTCTAGGTATTTTCTCAGGAGAAATGAAAATCATGTCCAAGGACTTCGACACTAATTTTCAGAGCAACTTAATTTATAACAGCCCCCAAAACCCAGAAATAACCCAAATATCAACAGGCGAAAGGGGGTAAACCAGTTATATCTGTGCAACTAAGTAGGCTGCAGTCCAGGGGGTCGCTAAGAGTTGGACACGATGGAGCGACTTCACTTTCACCTTTCACTTTCATGCATTGGAGAAGGAAATGGCAACCCACTCCAGTGTTCTTGCCTGGTGAATCCCAGGGATGGGGGAGCCTGGCGGGCTGCCGTCTATGGGGTTGCACAGAGTCGGACACGACTGAAGCGACTTAGCAGCAGCAGCAACTGAGTACTGCACAGCATAAAAGTGAATGAAATAGTGATACATGAAACAAAAAGAAGTCAATCTTAAAACAATTACACTGAGTGAAAGAAGCCAGGCAAAAAGGAATGCATGCTATGATTCATTTATATGAAATTCTAACAAGGAAAAAGTAATCTGTAGTGACAGAAGGCAGAGCAGGGGCTATCTGGGGTTGGGGTTGGGGGGCAGCAAGGTCTAGGGGGTAGATAGAAAAGTACAAGGAAATTTGGGGGCTTGATGGAAATACTTATCATCTTATGTAAAACTTTTCAAATTGAACCCTATAATGTGAACGGCTCATTTCATATCTCAACAACATTTTTAAAAAAATCAAAAGAACAAGGCAGTCAAAAAATGCATCAAAGAATAACAGATGTGAAAATGATTGCATTTAGGATGAAAAAGAAAAAACAAAACCAACCCCAGATCTGTAAGGTTCCTAGCAATTGATTTTAGCATTGTTCTTTAAGTGGAATGCCCAAGCTTATACACTTTTTCATATCACACACACACCTTCCTAGACTTATGATGGGGTTACATCGCAATAAAAGCATGGTGAGTTGAAAATATCACTAAATCAAAAATGCATTTAATACACCTAACCTACTGAACACCCTGGCTTAGCCTGGACTATCTTAACTGTGCTCAAGACACCTACGTTTGCCTACAGGTGTGAAAAATCAGGGCTTCCACTTGGCTCAGTGGTGAAAATCCACCTGCAGTGTAGGAGACCTGGGTTTGATCCCTGGTTCAAAAAGATCCCCTGGAGGAGGAAATGGCAACCGACTCCAGTATTCATGCCTGGGAAATCCCATGGACAGAGGAGCCTGGTGAGCTACAGTCTACGGGGTTGCGAGAGTCGGACACAACTTAAAGGCTGAGCATGTACACATGGGCAAAATCATCTGAGACAAACCCTATTTTATAACAATGGGTTGAACCTCTCCTGTAATTTATTGAATACTGTATTGAAAGTGGAAAACAGCACCTATGGGTACCGAGCAGTTCTAAGGATATCAGTTATTTACACTTGTGATCACCCGGCTGACTGGGGGCTGTGGCTGCCGCAGCCCAGCACTCCACAAGCATCGCCAGCTCAGTGAAGGATCCAAATTCACACCTCAAAGTAAACTTTTTACTGAATGCATATGGCTTTCACACCATTATAAAGTCAAAAAATCTCAAGTCAAACCATCGTTTAAGTCTAGGACCATCTGTACATATATATAAATACAATAAAAATAGTAAAAAAAAATCATCCAACTTTCTTTAATGTACGTGTGTCATTCTTATAATCAGGAAAGTTATGTATCTTTTAAAAAGTTTTTGAGAACTAGCACCCATTAAAGTTGTCAGACATAATGTATCATCTGGAGACAACAGACTTCTCATTTGCTAACTAGCTACTCAACATGAAGGGCTTTGCAGGTGGTAAAGAACTTGCCTGCTAATGCAGGAGATGTTAAAGATGCGGGTTCAATCCCTGAGTTGGGAAGATCCCCTGGAAGGAGAAGTGGCAACCCACTCCAGTATTCTTGCCTGGAGAATCCCATGGACAGAGGAGCCTGGTGGGCTACAGTCCATTGGATCACAAAGAGCTGGACATGATTGAGTATCTGACCATAGCACTCAACACTAAAGGAAAGTTGATTTTCAATTACATCTGGGACTTCCCTGGTGGTCCAATGGTGACCTGCCAATCTGCCTGCCAATCCAGGGAACATGGGTTTGATTCCTGGTCTGGGAAGATCCCACATGCTGTGGGGCAACTAAACCCCCACACCACAACTACTGAGCCAGCGCCCTAAACCTATGCTCCAGAACAAGAGAAGCCAGTGCCCTAAACCTATGCTCCAGAACAAGAGAAGCCACCGCAATGAAAAGCTTGCACACTGCCACTAGAGAGTAGCCTCTGCTTGCTGCAACTAGAGAAAGCCTGTGTGTAGCAGCTAAGACCCAGTGCAGTCAAAAATTATTATTTATTTAAAAATAAATGAATAATAAATAAACAACATCTAGAGGATATTTTCTAGAAATGCCACTCCCAGAAAAGCCTGCACAGATATTCAGTTCAGTTCAGTTCAGTCACTCAGTCGTGTCCGACTCCTTACACATATATTACACATACTATTAATTCTTTGGTCTCAGAACTTTTAACTTCATTTGTTGTTTAGTTGCTAAGTCGTGTCCAACTCTTTGTAACCCCATGGACTGCAGCATGCCAGGCTTCCCTGTCTTTCACTGTCTCCCGGAGTTTGCTCAAACTCCATGTCTACCAAGTCAGTGGTGCCATCCAACCATCTCATCCTCTGCCACCCCCTTCTCCTCTTGCCCTCAATCTTTCCCAGTATCAGGGTCTTTTCCAATGAGTCGACTCTGCATCAGGTGGCCAAAGTATTGGAGCTTCAGCATTAGTCCTTCCAAAGAATATTCAGGGTTGATTTCCTTTAGGATTGACTGGTTTGATGTCCTGAGAAGCCATAGTATACTGTAGCTAAAAGCATGGTCCCTGGGGTTCAAATCCTACTTGTCACTTATGAGCTGTGTCATTTTGGTCAAGTTATTTAACTTCATTGCCCTGCAGTTTCCCCATCTGTAAAGAGAAGATAATAACAGCACAGTCCTTGTTGTGTGGATAATCAAGGGAACAGGAATTAAGTACTTAGCATGGCGCCTGGAGTAAGGCCAGTGTTTACGGAATGTCAGCTGTTAACACACTGTTATTTTAAATTCTTTCACCAAAGTCTTGGGTTAAAATTTTAATCATGTATTTCTCGTCTTATCGCCTAGGAGGTGAGGACCTAGTTGATAATGAATGTCTGAAGAAGATATCTCCTTTACCAGCTATAACATTTATCATGGTCAGGTCCTTTCCATCATAGCATACAAAACAAAGTGACTTGTCCCCTTTGATGGATGGATTAGTCAGTACTGAGATGTGTTCTGAGTGGACATGGTTTACTAGAAAAGTGTCCTGGCTTACAGGACAGGTGTAATGGATTTAGTACCACCTTGCTTTGCAACTACCTGAAGTCGTTTACTATCCCGAAGCCTCGTTGTTCTTTTCTGTAAAGTGAGGAAGCAGGGCTGCCTAATCTATGTCTTTGGGGGCCCTTGGCTTTGGCATCATTTGGTTGTACTCTATGTAAATGTCAGAGGCGTATCTCTGAGACTCTGTTCTTAACAGCTAACTTTCCTATTTTTAAACATGAACCAGAAGATCCAATTTCAACCTGCAGCAAAGAAAATTCACAGTGAAACGATTGCCACAATCCATGATGTGTCTCAGATTTTCTAAGCTGAAATCTATACAGCTCTTGGGTGCTAAATGTCTCAATCTATAAAAAGAGATGGGTGGTATTTCAGAAGCTTTGGATACATTAAGAGAAAGTTGTCAATTTTAGCACTCTATTATTTTCCTAGCTTTAGGACACTTGGCCCAGGCAACAGAGAGGCAGTTGAAAGTCCTGCAGTGCCTCATACCTATTCCAGGCACGGGAGACTGTGCTGAAGACCCCGGTTGGCCTGCTCCATGATTCACTGTGACTCCTGCCTTGTTTATCTGATCTGAGACTAGAATAGTGACTGTCCGTAGGAGTGGAGGGTGAGTCGAGGAGAAGCAGGGGCAGCAGAACAGAAGCATCTTGGGGTCTTTTTCCAAAATACCCATCACCCTCCCACCCACCACCATTCTGATACAGCATGGCTACAGAAGGAGGTGAGGCTATGGAGCATGCATATTTTAAAAAGCTCCCCAAGAGGTTATAATCTAAGAGCTCCTACTCACTGCTCTCCTTCCTGCCTCAGCCCATCCCTTATAGAGAAGTCTAATCCCAGAAACTAAGTGGTGTTTGACAAACACAGATTATAATGAAAACCAAAATAAGACCCAGGGCAGGGGAAAGGGGAGTTCCCAAAGATTTTTCAAGTGCTGGTTGATGCAAAGGTAGAACTTTCTCCTGTCATAACACATAGAAATGAGAATAAAACAACGCTCAATTTAAAATATGCAGCTGAAGTCAGAAACAGACCCTAGTGCTGCAGTTTCAATACCCAGAAAGTAGGGGGCGGGGTGGTGGTGGTGGTGCTTGATGCCAGCACCAAGGAGAGAGGTACTAGAGCTGAGATGCCAGTGAAAGTCTGGCCCATCGGTACAGGGAGCCAGAAAATCTCTACCAATAAGTAAGCCTGACTCTGTCTGAGGTTTGAGAAGGGGTAGAAGTTGAAGGGAAGAGAGATTCTTCCATGAGAAATGGAACCTCCAAACCAGTACCTCAAGCATGGCTGACATATAAATTTATACAACTTGGTATAGAAACCCTATACTTGGTTTGAAAACACCCAACAGAAAAATGCAAAATTGCTTTATAGGAACATTTTTACAAACCAAAGTGCACTGAAGTCTCTCAGATGGGAAAATAAAAGCACTTTCACCAAAGATGAACTTCCCTGGTGGCTCAGACGGTAAAGCATCTGCCTATAATATGGGAGACCCGGGTTTGATTCCTGGGTCAGGAAGATCCTCTGGAGAAGGAAATGAGAACCCACTCCAGTACTCTTGCCTGGAAAATCCCACGGACCGAGGAGCATGGTAGGCTATAGTCCATGGGGTCACAAAAAGTCAGACATGACTGAGTGACTTCACTTTTCACTTTCACCAAAGATAAGTTCACAACAAAAAAATTACAAACCAAGTGAGAAAACAAATCCACCATGAGAGAACAGTCAGCAGACACAAAAACAGGGAGATGAGTTCTCCTTCAACGTTAGAAAATACAGCAATCTGCTTGAATTATACAATAGCTGCGTTTAAAGGGATTAAAAGCTCACTAAAACAACAAGATTATTTTTTTTGACTGAACAAGCTGATTCAAAAGTTCATAAAGGAAAAGAAAATTAAGAATAGCAGAGAAGTTTAGAAAAAAAGAACAAAAGGAAAATAATACTCTACAACATATCAACTGAACAAAATAGTAAGTCCAGAAATAAATATATATTTCTCAAGTATTTATTTGAATTTGGTATGCAATAATAGTGGGACTTCAAATTAGTCAAGAAGAGATAGATCATTTGATAAATGTTATAGAAACAATCTGGTAGTCATCTTGGGGGAAAATATTTAATCTATACATTCTATGCCAGGGGAAACCAGATGTAAAAGTACTTAACTCACAGAATAATTTTAGTGAGGAAGATAATTTGAAATGGAACATTAAGCCCAAGAACCTTAGAGCAAAAGGCTGATATACTTAAATGCATAAAAGTAAATAGTTTTTACACTAAAATTCATCAGAAGCAAAGTTTAAGAATAATTTACAATTGAGATATGAATTTTAGTGTATTTTGCCCCCTCCAGACAAATGTACACATAAAGAGCTCTTACAAATTAACACAAAAAAACTAAAAACCCAACAAAAAACAAATGGGGAAAAGATCAGCGTAGATAGTTTACAGAAAATGAAAAACAAATGCCTTTAGATATATAAAAAGAAACTCAACCTCACCTATATAAAGCAATACAATTAAAACCACACTGAGATAATCTTTTCCACCCATAAGACTGGCAAAATTCCCCAAGGTCACCATGTTGGTGAGTCTGACTGGAGAAACAGGCCATCACATACATTGCTAGAGAACTACTATAGCCAGGTATAAACAAGCATAACCTGTTAAGAAAGCAATGTGACAATATCCATCAAGATTACAAATGCTACACCCTTCAACCCAGTAATTTTACTTCTAGTAATCCAACCTGGAGGTATACTTTCTTATGTGTGAATAGACATATATAAATGGTGTTCATTGTAGCATCATTGTAACAACAAAAGTTTAGAAATAATCTAAATATCTATCAATAAGGATTAAACAAATTAGGAAACACCCATACAACAGATCATGATGCTCAAAAATTAATAATAAGGGAAGAGTTTATGTAATCTATATGATTGACTTTGGGCTTCCCTGGTGGCTCAGACAATAAAGAGTCTGCCTGCAATGCAGGAGACCCGGGTTCAGTCCCTGGGTTGGGAAGATCCCCTGGCAGAAGAAATGGCAACCCACTTCAGTATTCTTGCCTGGAAAATCCCATGGAGGTAGGAGCCTGGTGGGCTACAGTCCAAGGGGTAGCAAAGAGCTGGACACGACTGAGTGACTCATTGGATTGGATAGAAAAGTAAACTAGTACATTTGAGAAAATACAAAATAGCATTTCTGGAAATGAAATATACAGTCAATGTAGTTAAAAACTTACAGAATAGGTTAAACAGATTAAGCACAGCTGAAGAGAGAACGAGGCTAATATAAGATGTATCTGAGGAGCCCACACAGAACTCAGCAAAGATGAAGAGAGAAAAATATGAATAAAAGGTCAAGGGATATGTAGGAAATAATGAGAAATTCCAAAATTTATTTCATAGAAGACTAGAAGAAAATAGGAAGAATGGATATGAGGCAATAATGGAAGAGATATTACTGAGAATTTTTTAGGGTTGATGATGAAAAACATAAATTATCAGAATCAGAGAGTACAATGAGTTTTAGCAAGCTAATAAAATAACCTACATCTAGATATATCATGGTGAAAACTCAGAACACCAAAAATATAAAATTAAAAGAACTCTCAACATTGTCCAGGGAGAAAGAAAAGATTACCCTTCAAGATGTAACGATGGAAACGCACTGCCAATAATGATGGCAGGAGCATAATGAATAGCATCTTCAGAACACTAAGGGAAAATGGCCAACCTAAATTCCATACGTAGCTAAATTATGATTCAAGAAATGGTGAGGACTTCCCTGCTGGTGCAGCGGATGAGAATCTGCCTGCAAATAAAGAGGACATGTTCAATCCCTGGTCCAGGAAGTTTCCACATGCCACAGGGCAACCAAGCCCGTGCACCACAACTTCTGCATCTATGCTCTAGAGCCTACGAGCCACAACTACTAAGCCTGTGTGCAGTAACTACTACAGCCCAAGCACCCTAGATGTGCACAGCGTAACTACTGAACCCATGTGCTGCAGCTGTTGAAGCCCGCGTGCCTAGAGCCTGTGCTCCCCAATAAGAGAAGCCACCGCAGTGAGAAGCCTGTACACTCCAACTAGAGAAAGCCTGTGGTCCAGGGCAACCAAAAATAAATAAATGAAATTATTAAAAAAAATAAATGGTGAAATAAAATATACCTTTCACAAATTTTAATAAAAGAAATCCTAAAGTACATTCTTCAGTGAAAAGAAAAACGCTAGGGTTGCAAAGAGTCGGACATGACTGAGCGACTTCACTTTTAGTGTTACACTGAGTGGAAAGATGACCATTTGCTTACCCATTCTCTTTTGTAGGAGGCTGTTCTTAGTTAGAAGGAAATGATAGTTTTACAGAACAACTAAATGAATGCAGTACTTTGGTCGGTTTTATGAATAAAGCTGTTTCTGGTCGTCTTTGAGTGGACATACATCTTCCTTTCTCCTAAGAGGAAACTGTTGAGTCATTGAGTAGGAGTCTGTTTAACATTAGTAGAAACTGTCAAGTGGTTTTTTTCATTCATACTAAACTACTGGAATCCCTTAACTGAGGATTAGTAGGGAATTCCACAAACCTATCCCATATATTATGCTCAATGGTAAAATATAATAATTACTCCCATTAAGTTAAGGAAAAATATTCATTACCATTTCTATTCAATATTGCCTCTAAAAGCACCACAAAATAAAAACAAGATAAAAGATTAGAAGTGATAAAAATGTACTATTTGCTGATTATATAACTTTTCAAAGAAAATCCAAGTGACTCTAATAACTATTTTAAAAAAGGAGAACCCAGCAAGGTCGCTTAATAGAAGATTGATATACAAAAAAAATTGAATGCTTGTATGCCAAACAATCCATTAGAATGTACATTTTTAAATAATCTCATAGCAATAGAGAGGTAATAAGTATATATGTTAAGACCCGTTTAGAGAAAACTACTGAGCATTTGTGTAAGACATGAAAGATTACCTAAACAAATGGGATTTAGCACATTTATGGGGAAAAGACTCATACAGTAAAGATTTGATTTCTTCTTAAGTTAACCTAAAAATTCAGTATGGTTCTGACCAAAATCTTGGTATGATTCTTCAGAGATTTTGACAAGCCAAATAAAACAACAAAGGTAGACAGCACAATTTTAAAGAAGAATAAGGAGAAAGAGTCGAACCCCTACAAGACAGTGAGTCTTCTTTTACCTACAGGAATTAAAACCATATGTTATAGCACAAGGATACAAAACTGTCCCTACTGAGACAGAACAGAATTCTCAGAAATAGACCCAGATATATACACATGGCAAAGATGCTATTAACGTTTAGTAGGTACCTTGCAAAACATATTTAACCTGAATCTAATCAAGCCTTTAGACTGAAGTTCAAGTATACAGGAAATTTGAATATGATGTCAAACAAACATTAAATGATACCATCAAGAAATACTCCAATAAATTTGACTATGATCCATTCTATAAAACAACTGGCCTTCAAATGGGGAAACTGGACAATGGTTTAGATATTACACGATATTAGGTAAGTACTGTTACATTTTAGGTTTCATATTGATATGATTATGTAGTAGGATATACTTATTTTTGAGATGAATAATGAAATATTTAGGGGTGAAATACCAAAACATTGCAACTTATTTGCAAATGGTTCAGCAAACCATGCTGCTAAGTCACTTCAGTCGTGTCCGACTCTGTGCGACCCCATAGATGGCAGCCCACCAGGCTCCCCCGTCCCTGGGATTCTCCAGGCAAGAACACTGGAGTGGGTTGCCATTTCCTTCTCCAGTGCATGAAAGTGAAAAGTGAAAGTGAAGTCGCTCAGTCATGTCCAACCCTCAGCGACCCCATGGACTGCAGCCTTCCAGGCTCCTCCATCCATGGGATTTTCCAGGCAAGAGTACTGGAGTGGGTTGCCATTGCCTTCTCCCAGCAAACCATACATACACACATATACCAATATGTGGCAAAATGTTAAAATTAAATCCAGATGGTTGGTATGCAGAACATTATTTTATTACTTTTACTCTTTTTGAATATTGAAAATTTTCACAGTGAAATATTAAAAAAACTGTTTGGAAAAGCATATAAGCAAAAAATGATGCTGAGAAAATTCAATGGCCTCAGAAAAACTAGATTTCTACTTCACATTTTAGACGAAGATGAAACAAAAGTATATCATATCTTTAGAAGAAAAATAATTTCTATTTTTTTAGAGTAAGGAAGAATTTCTCAAAAAAAGTACTGAATAAGAGCCTTAAAAAGGGATTAGTAAAGTCTATTTCACTAATTAAAAAGCATAAATAAAAGGGACCAAACCCAAGAAAAGCCAGAGGGATTAGGAGAAAATAATTGCCATGCATATAACCCAGAAAAATAGCTTCTTGAATATAGAAAGAACTTAGGCATGTCAATAAAAACTAAATAGAGAAATGTGCACAAATTGCTACCAGAAAAATTCACTATCAGATAAAAAGGTTAAACAGTCCATAGACATATCAAAAGTTATGTAATTTTAGGAGATATTAATTTAAATGTGACACTATTTTACATACGTATTGACAAAAATAAAACGAAACGAATATGGTAATATTTTGACAGAATGAAAATTCTTGTATAACTCTAGTAGTCCAGCTGCTTCCAAGAAAAATATGATAGCACCCAGTAATCCTGAAGGCTGGCATACAAGTCACCTACAAATTCCATTTACAGAAGGTCTCATCCATGTGCACAAAGATGTTTGGCATAGTACTGTTTATAACTGAAATATCAGAAACAACCCAAGGGTTAATCAAGGTAGGACTGGCTAAATGATCTGGGTATACTTATATAATGGGAAGCTGCACAGCAGTCACAATGAATGACCTGTACTCATTCAAACTGGAAAATCTAGCAAACATGATCGGAGAAGGCATTGGCACCCCACTCCAGTACTCTTGCCTGGAAAATCTCATGGATGGAGGAGCCTGGTAGGCTGCAGTCCCTGGGGTCGCGAAGAGTCGGACAGGACTGAGCGGCTTCACTTTCACTTTTCATTTTCATGCATTGGAGAAGGAAAAGGCAACCCACTCCAGTGTTCTTGCCTGGAGAATCCCAGGTACGGGGGAGCCTAGTGGGCTGCCGTCTATGGGGTCGCACAGAGTCGGACACGACTGAAGTGACTTAGCAGCAGCAGCAGGCAGCTTCTAGGCTTCCCTGGTAGCTCAGATGGTAAAGAATCTTTCTGCAATGCAGGACACCTGGGTTTGATCCCTGGGTCAGGAAGATTCCCTGGAGAAGGGAATGGCAACCCACTCCAGTATTCTTGGAGAAGGAATTCAAGGGATTAGATCTGATAGATAGAGTGCCTGAAGAACTATGGATGGAGGTTCGTGACATTGTACAGGAGAGGGTGATCAAAACCATTCCCACGGGGAAAAAAATGCAAAATGGTTGTCTAAGGAGGCCTTACAAATAGCTGAGAAAAGAAGAGAAGAGAAAGGCAAAGGAGAAAAGGAGAGATACATCCATCTGAATGCAGAGTTCCAAAGAAGAGCAAGGAGAGATAAGAAAGCCTTCCTAAATGATCAAATACAAAGAAGTAGAGGAAAACAATAGAGTGGGAAAGACTAGAGATCTCTTCAAGAAAATTAGAGATACCGAAGGAACATTTCATGCAAAGATGGGCACAACAAAGGACAGAAATGGTAGGACATAACAGAAGCAGAAGATATTAAGAAGAGGTGGCAAGAATACACAGAAGAACTATAGAAAAAAAGATCTTCACTACCCAGATAATCACGATGGTGTGATCACTCACCTAGAGCAAGATTCCTGGAATGTGAAGTCAAGTGGGCCTTAGGAAGCCATCACTATGAACAAAGCTAGTGGAGGTGATGGAATTCCAGTTGAGCTATTTCAAATCCTGAAAGATGATGCTGTGAAAGTGCTGTACTCAATATGCCAGTAAATCTGGAAAACTCAGCAGTGGCCACAGGACTGGAAAAGGTCAGTTTTCATTCCAATCCCAAAGAAAGGCAATGCCAAAGAATGCTCAGACTACCGCACAGTTGCACTCATCTCACATACTAGCAAAGTAATGCTCAAAATTCTCCAAGCCAGGCTTCAAAAGTATGTGACACGTGAACTTCCAGATGTTCAGGTTGGATTTAGAAAAGGCAGAGGAACCAGAGATCAAATTGCCCACAGCCACTGGATCATCAAAAATGCAAGAGAGTTCCAGAAAAACATCTAATTCTGGTTTATTAACTATGCCAACGCCTTTGACTGTGTGGATCACAATAAACTGTGGAAAATTCTTCAAGATATTGGAATACCAGACCACCTTACCTGCCTCCTGAGAAATGTGTATGCAGGTCAAGAAGCAACAGTTAAAAACAGACATGGAAAAGTATACTGGTTCAAATTTGGGAAAGGAATACATCAAGGCTATATATTGTCACCCTGCTTATTTAACTTCTATGCAGAATACATCATGCAAAATGCCAGGCTGGATGAAGCACAAGCTGGAATCAAGACTGCCAGGAGAAATATCAATAACCTCAGATATACAGATGACAGCACCCTTATGGCAGAAAGCAAAAAGGAAACAAAGAGCCTCTTGACGAAAGTGAAAGAGGAGAGTGAAAAAGCTGGCTTAAAACTCAGCATTCAAAAATCAGGTCCCATTACTTCATGGCAAATAGATGGGGAAACAATGGAAACAGTGAGAGACTTTATTTTCTTGGACTCCAAAATCACTGCAAATGGTGACTTCAGCCATGAAATTAAAAGACACTTGCTCCTTGGAAGAAAAGCTATGACCAACCTAGACAGCATATTAAAAAGCAGAGACATTACTTTGCCAACAAAGGTCTGTCTAATCAAAGCTATGGTTTTTCCAGTAGTCACGTATGGATGTGAGAGTTGGACTATAAAGAAAGCTGAGCACCAAAGAATTGATGCTTTTGAACTGTGGTGTTGGAGAAGACTCTTGAGAGTCCCTTGGACTGTAAGGACATCCAACCAGTCCATCCTAAAGGAAATCAGTCCTGAATATTCATTGGAAGGACTGACACTGAAGCTGAAACTCCAATACTTTGGCCATCTGATGTGAAGAACTGACTCATTGGGAAAGACCTGATGCTGGGAAAGACTGAAGGAGGGAGGAGAGGGGACGACAGAGGATGAGATGGTTGGATGGCATCACTGACTTGGTGGACATGAGTTTGAGCGAGATCCAGGAGTTGGTGATGGGCAGGGAGGCCTGCAGTGCTGCAGTCCATGGGGTTGCAAAGAGTTGGACACGACTGAGCAACTGAACTGAGTAGGCAGCTTCCAAGATGACCTGCTGTGATTCCCGGCTGCTTAATATTTATTCCATGTAGTCCTCTGCCAGGTTATATAGTACCAAGGTGGTTCTGTGTGACCAAGAGTGTAGGCTTACGTGATAGATTAAACAATAGATTAAAAAACGACACAAACTTCTAAGATTAGATTATAAAAGGGCCGTGGTTTCATGTCAGGGACTCTATTTGCTCTCTCTCTCTCTCTCTCTGGGGTCATTGTTCTGGCGTGATCAGTGCCCTGCCTTGTGAACATTTGGGCTGGCCAGTGATGAGCTCCACATGGCAAGGAAAGAGGGCTCTGGCCAACAACCAAGTGAGTGAGCTTGGAAGCGCTCCTCTAGACTTCAGGTTTCTGCAGCCCCATAAGAGACTCTGGGCCAGGACCACCCAGCTGAGCCCCCTCTCAATTCCTGACCCTCAGCACCTGCACAAGGCTGTGAAGCGCTGCTAAATTTGCGGGTAACTGTTACACAGCAATAGATAACTAATCCAAGATACTTAGAGCCACATAGTGAAGTTATAAACATGCTATAATTATGAAAAGAATATACACAAATTTCAGCATAAGGAGTAATTCTGGGAAAGCAGTGGGATAGGGTGTTGGCTATATTTATCTATTTCTACAACGAATTTCTGAAGAAAATATGACAAAACGTTAGCATTTGTTACATCTGGGTGTTCCCAAGTATGTGCATAATATATGGCTCCTTGCAACTGAAAAAATTTCATTTCAAACATGTTATTACTTAAACACTTTAAAAAATAAAAAAGAAAGGCAGCATATCTCTTCCACTTACTATGGCACTTTATTCCACTGTCTGGCTCCTAATTGCTGCCCTGAGGGATGTAATTACTTTAATGGCTAAACAATTTGCACTAAAGAGGAGACAAAGAGTATATTCCCACAGCTGGTAAAATCTAATGTTTAAGTACCAAGAACTTAAATACATTAAAAAAAAAAAAAAAGCAACAAAACTTGTATAAGAACACCTAACAAAGAATGCATGGTGAAATGCAGGGAAGAATGTAGCTCTGCTTCAGTTCAGTTCAGTTCAGTTGCTCAGTCATGTTTGACTCTCTGTGACCCCATGGACTGCAGCAGGCCAGGCCTCCCTGTCTATCACCAACTACTGGAGCTTGCTCAAACTCATGTCCATTGAGTCGGTGATGCTACCCAACCATCTCATCCCCTGTCGTCCCTTTCTCCTCCCGCCTTCAATCTTTCACAGCATCAGGTCTTTTCCAACGAGTCAGTTCTTCGCATCAGGTGGCCAAAGTATTGGAGCTTCAGCTTTAGCGTCAGTCCTTCCAATGAATATTCAGGACTGATTTCCTTTAGGATGGACTGGTTGGATGTCCTTGCAGTCCAAGGGACTCTCAAGAGTCTTCTCTGACACCACAATTCAAAAGCATCAATTCTTCGGCGCTCAGCTTTCTTTTTAGAAAGAAAATCCATACATGACTACTGGAAAAACCATAGCCTTGACTAGATGGACCTTTGTTGGCAAAGTAATGTCTCTGCTTTTTAATATGCTAACTAGGTTGGTCATAGCTTTTCTTCCAAGGGGCAAGCGTCTTTTAACTTCATGGCTGCAGTCACCATCTGCAGTGATTTTAGAGCCCAAAATAATAAAGTCTGTCACTGTTTTCACTGTTTCCCCATCTATTTGCCATGAAGTGATGGGACCAGATGCCATGATCTTAGTTTTCTGAATATTGAGTTTTAAGCCAACTTTTTCAATCTCCCCTTTCACTTTCATCAAGAGGCTCTTTAGTTCTTTTTCGCTTTCTGCCATAAGGGTGGTATCAAATGCATATCTGAGGTTATTGATATTTCTCCCGGCAATCTTGATTCCAGCTTCTGCTTCATCCAGTCCACTTTTTCACACGATGTACTCTGCATATAAGTTAAATAAGCAGGGTGACAATATACAGCCCTGAGGTACTCCTTTCCCAATTTGGAACCATCTGTTGTTCCATGTCCAGTTCTAACTGTTGCTTCTTGACTTGCATACACATTTCTCAGGAGGCAGGTAAGGTGGACTGATATTCCAATCTCTTGAAGAATTTTCCACAGTTTGTTGTGATTCACACGGTCAAAGGCTTTGGCATAGTCAATAAAGCAGAAGTAGATATTTTTCTGGAACTCTCTTGCATTTTCGATGATCCAGTGGCTGTTGGCAATTTGATATCTGGTTCCTCTGCCTTTTCTAAATCCACATCTGGAAGTTCACAGTTCATGTACTGTTGAAACCTGGCTTGGAGAATTTTGAGCATTACTTTGCTAGTGTGTGAGATCAGTGCAATTGTGTGGTAGTCTGAGCATTCTTTGGCATTGCCTTTCTTTGGGACTGGAATGAAAACTGACCTTTTCCAGTCCTATGGCCACTGCTGAGTTTTCCAAATTTGCTTGCATACTGAGTGCAGCACTTTCACAGCATCATCTTTTAGGATTTGAAATCACTCACCTGGAATTCCATCACCTCCACTAGCTTTGTTCATAGTGATGCTTCCTAAGGCCCAGTTGACTTCACATTCCAGGATG
Organism: Bubalus bubalis; assembly: GCF_019923935.1. Lineage (NCBI taxonomy): Eukaryota > Metazoa > Chordata > Mammalia > Artiodactyla > Bovidae > Bubalus > Bubalus bubalis. Next base: position 186,294,142 of record NC_059157.1, on the reverse strand, counting down.
TCTGGCTTTAGGTGAGTGATCACACCATGGTGATTATCTGGGTCATGAAGATCTTTTTTGTTTGGTTTTTCTGTGTATTCTTGCCACCTCTTCTTAATATCTTCTGCTTCTGTTAGGTCCATACCATTTCCGCTCTACTTAGAGATGCTTAATATTAAACTATTTCCAACAGAAATTCACTCAGAAACATGCAGTGATTATGCTCTCTGCTATATTAAGTGGACAATTTAATGGCTGTTGCCAGAGTAGCCTCTACTTTAATGGTATTTAACAAGAGAGTAGAAATTGTGGAGAAAGTTGCTCTATTTCTTAGATCCTCTGGGTTGAAGAAGGCAAAGGGTCATGGGAGATAGAGTAGTCTTTCAGGTTGCAGAGAAAGCACTCTTTCAGTGATAATCTAGCTGGTTGAAAGGGTGAATACACACCTGAAAGGTAAACATTTACTCATGACTGAAAAAGTGACAAGCCTCAAGGAGCCGAGTCTATTCACTAAGGCAAAGTCAAAGAAATCCACGGTGGTATTTAAGATATACTGCAAGACATCAAATTGTACATGGGGTGGGATGATTTATTTATAGAGAATATGAAGTGGCCTATAGTCCAGATGGGCTTCCCTGGTGGCTCAGTGGTAAAGAATACGCCTGCCAGTGTGGGAGACATGGGTTTGGTCCTTGAGTCGGGAAGATCCCCTGAAGGAGGAATTGGCAACCCACTCCAGTATTCTTGCCTGGAGAATCCCATGAACAGAGGAGCCTGGTGGGCTACATTCCATGGGGTCGCAAGAGTAGGACATGACTTAGAGACTAAACAACAAAGTCCAGATACAATTTTTCTATTTGCTATTTATCTTCAGTCTTCCATATTGTTATTTTACTTAGTGGGAATAAACAGTGTTGTTGAAATGAGAATATGAAGCATCACTTACCTGCTTTACTTACTGGGCCTCTATTTTACAACCATGATTTAGCAATTTAGACAGTAAGAAATAAAAACTGAAACCTCACCTCCTGAGTAAGTCACCTGTGAGCATTTGGCATTTTCCCTGTATACCCTCACCTCCTTCACTCCCTTCCAAATATCTCCACTTGTCTTAGGTCAAAGTGAAGGTCTGGTTCAAGTGCAGGCTACCAGGATGGTCGGCAGCTTCCCTATCAGTCCTACAGCTACAGCTAATGTTTAAGGCTATTTTTTTTTAATCAAATTCATATTTTCTTTCCTTCACTACGTAATAGTCATGTATTTCACTATAACCCTCAATTTTCTTCTGTTTTATCTTTTTGTTGTTAGTTCTTATCTACTTCACATTTCTTGTTCTTCCCCTGATCGCTAAAGAATTGCTTTTGAACTATGGTGCTGACTCTTGAGAGTCCCTTGCACAGCAAGGAAATCAAACCAGTCAATCCTAAAGGAAATCAACCCTGAATATGCTTTGGAAGGATGGATGGTAAAGCTGAATCTCCAATACTTTGGCCACCTGGTGTGAAGAGCCCACTCTCTGGAGAAGACCTTGATGCTGGGAAAGATTGAAGGGAGGGAGGTGACAGAAGATGAGATGGTTGGATGGCATCATCAGCTCAATGGACATGAGTTTGAGCAAACTCTGGCAGATAGTGAAGGACAGGGAAACCTGGTGTGTTGCAATCCATGGGATCACAGAGAGTCAGACATGACTGAGTGACTGAACAATCACCTTTAGCATGATATCAGCACAACTCAAGGATGTTCCTGAACCCGAATTCAATGCAGTGGGATGTTTTCCATCCTCTGAAACCCTATCTTTAGTGCAACATCTCTCCCAGCCTCTACCCTGGTGCATACGCTTTCTTCATCCCTCTAGCAATTCAATTTCCTGCCACTGATATCTGCCTTTTTCTTGCTAGCTTCGGCTATTAGTCAGAAGTACCTGATCCTCCCTCTAAACCGTGTGCTATGGGAACACTCCATTTCAAGCAAACTGCTTACTCTACAGACGTTTCCTAGTGGAATGGGTTTAACCACCCTATCAGCTTTATTGTGCTCTCCTGGTCTTTCTGAAGAGCCACCCAGTTGTAAAGCTAGACATCACTGAATAATACTGCTGTGTCATCCTCGTACCATCTCCTCAAAAACATTGAATGAGAAAAACGGACTCCTTAGTTTTAAGATTTTAGGATTCAGAAAATAGCAATGACAGGCATTTAACTCTTATTTCATAATGAGGATATCTTTGAAGAAGAATATATACACAGTTTATCTATGAATTTTCTTTTTTATTCATTTTGCTTTCATTGTCCAAAGACTGTAATTCATCCCCAAGGTCCCATAAAGTATTATTATTCCTGGTATGAGATCCATTTTAAGTTTAATATGAGAGATGACTATAATGACTAACATTCATTGTGCATTTGCTGTGTGCTCAGCACTGACAGCAAGGAGATCAAACCAGTCCATCCTAAAGGAAATCAGTTCTGAATATTCATTGGAAGGACTGATGTTGAAGCTCAAGCCCCAATACTTTGGCCACCAGATGCGAAGAGCCAACTCATTGGAAAATACCCTGATGCTGGGAAAGATTGAGGACAGGAGGAGAAAGGGATGACAAAGGATGAGATGGTTGGGTGGCATGATCTACTCAATGGACATGAGGTTGAGCAAACTCTAGGAGATAGTGAAGGACAGGGAAGCCTGGCATGTTGCAGTCCATGGGATCTCAAGGAGTCAGGCATGACTTAGTAACTGAAAAACAACAACAGCACTGGACTAAAAGTTTGGCATGAATTATTCTGATTCCTTTCTGCAACCTGCACAGTACATTCTGTTGCAAAGAATTTGATTGTTGATGACAGGCATGAGTGAAACAATTCAACAGCATTGACTTGTCATCAAGACCTGCTTCCAAGTCAGTTATCTGACATCAGGTGCTCTCCCGAGGTTCCCTGTCTGACGGGAGCATCACTTACCTGCACAGGGGCTGGCCGCGAAGCCCACTCTCTTCCGGGCTCTGTCAAAGACCACGTAGAAGCCCTCCATGACGGTAGCACCAATCACCAGTGCGTTGGTGGAAGGCGAGATGCCGAACCGGTAACATTCATAATTCAGGCCAGCCCCCATCATGGGCTGAATGTAAAGCTGTTGAAGAGGAAAGAGCAAGAGAGAAAAAGCCCAGATCAGGCAACATCACAGAACTGTTGAGGTCGCTGTGTGCTTAGACCTTCCAAGGTGCCATCGGAGCTGCAGAGAATGGAGAAGACAATACCAGCCCTGCCATCCAGGACTTGGGACCATGTGCCTGGTGAGGAACCTGCTGAAGTACAGGAGCATGCACAGCACCTCTGACTGTACACAGGTACACCCATCTAGGAGTCATCCATCTGTCCATCCATCCACCTACCACCTATCTGCTCAGGACTTACTGAACACTTCATAAGGCCTGGACACTGTCCTTGGTACCAGCAATACAAAGATGAATAACATGTTCTCTGCATGATCAAAACACGCATGATCAAAGTGACGCATGAGGAAGATGAACGTCGGTGTACTTGCCATGTGCAGCGAAGACAAGAGGGAGGGGGTCTCCAGGCAGGAAGGTGTGCAAGGGCCCAAATGGGTGGTTCTGGAGTCATCACCCACTGGACATCAACCAGCTGCCATGTCCAGGGGGCAGGTACAGCAGTTTTAAACCAGGCACTGATTGCTGTCTATCTGTAAACCCTTCTTCAAGGCAAGGAATCGTCCTATTTTCAACTCTGTTCTTGGCTCCTAGGTATCTCGTATATGTCCTGCACACAGTAGGGCCTCAGTAAGTGTGTGTTAAATGGATGAGCTTGATCAGTGTAATGAAATAGACAACTTCTCCTGAGGGTCAATATAAATTAAGAAAAGGTAGTGGATGTATTTAGCTGCTACTAAAACACTTCTATTTAAGGCCCTATAAGCAGGTCCTAGAGTACACACACACACACACACACACACACACTCCTACCTTTGAATAAAATAATTCCATAATAAAAGCCCCCCAAACCACCAAATAAAATGCAACTGATGACACTGACACAAACATGATGCAAACTGAATTTGTATCTTTCACTCTGACCTTTCTGCGTGTGTCCCCATTGATTTCCAGTAAAAACTCCAGACTGTAAATTTTGTAACATGTTGAGAAAGCTCCAGTGTTGCTAGGTCTCAGAGTAAAATGCTTGCCTTCAAACTTAAATAGCACAAAATAGACAATCTGGTGGTATTTAGGTTGAAACTATTTATGTTTTTAGGATTGTATGAAAAAAAATCAGAATTTCCCTGTAGGCCGGGGATGCTTTTTAAAATAAGCCAAATAGGATTTCCTGGTGGCTCAGGTAGTAAAGAATCTGCCTGCAATGGGGGAGACCAGGTTGGATCCCTGGGTTGGGAAGATCCCCTGAAGGAAATGGCCTTGCACTCCAGTATTCTTGCCTGGAGAATCCAATGGGCAGAGAAGTCAGGCAGGCTACAGTCCATGGGGTCTCTAAGAGTTGGACATGACTGAATGACTAAGCACACACACACACAGGATTCAGCCCATGTGGTTTTGGAAAATAGAGCTGGGCACAGGCACTCTGTTTTTTGACATGACTCTTCTGCACTTAGAACCGATCATCGATCTACTGCTGCTGATGCCTGGATGGTCCTGGGTAGGGACCTCATTCTAAGATTTGGGTGACCAGGAGCCTTGATGATTGCTCTGAATGTCAGGAAGGGCTTCAATCAGGTAGGGCTGGGAGGGAGGCCCCCAGCGCTGTCCCCAAGGGTGTGTTACTAGAATATGGGGTTCATGAGGTTCTCATCAGGTGATGGTTCCTGACTGTCATCCTTTCCCATCAAGGCAATGGAAAGCAATTGGGATGGGGATGATGAAGAAGAAATCAGGACAACAGGGGAGAGCAGATTTTAAAAGACTGAAAATGTGGACATGTCAAAGTCAACCAAGAGATATCTACAGTCTCATAAGTGAGAATAAAACTGAATTCTTATGCAGAGATGTGCAAATTAAATGCAATACTCCCAGACCTCCTTCATTATCTTTTCACGCTCATCCAGCACTTGGTCCTGAAAGCGGTTGATGGGCCCCAGTGGATCTTCAGCTCAGATGGCTACTGCCTGCTCTGGATGTAATGACAGACCTCACCCTGCGAGCCTGCTTTCCTCCTGCTGCTTAGAGTCCCTGACTGTCGACTCACCCATACGCCATTTATTCTCCAGCTCACATTTACCTCTGTCCTCAAGCTGGGTTTCAAGTTTAGTGACAAACCACACTGGTGAAATAATGTCCACATTTTGCTGGTGGCCTGACCAAAATTTAATCACAAAGAGCACATAATTTTAAAGGTGCTGAAAACATATCATTCTCACATCACCCTACGCAGTGCTGTTCATCCAGGGATATTGCAGTCTTCTGAAAATGTCTTTGGTGGGTATTATTATTTCTCTTTTTATACTTAAAGAGACACACACAGAAAGGGAGAAGTGACCGTTCAGAGTTACAGAGTGAGTCAAGGGCAGTGCTGCGAGTGTAACTCAAGCCTCCGGCTCCGTGTCTGTGTCCTCTGTTGGGCTGTTATTTCTCTTAAAGCTTTCAATCCTAACCCTAACAGCTCTCCATTTTTGGAATGCACTTCTCCATATAAAATTGAGAACAGGGGAAAGGCAATATTTATCATTTCCTTTTTTCTTCTGAAATTATTCCTCCTTTCCTATCCCCCAGTCCCACTCCTTTATCTCAAATTCACCAAACTGCAACAAAGACGCATTCATCTGTCCATTCAACAAACAGTTATTATGCACCACCCCCTCACCAGAGAGCAGTGTTAGAAAAGGAAAGATGATCTCTGAATCTCATCTTCAAGGAATTAATAATTTAATGCGGGAAGAAATATAAGTGTGTGTGCAAATAAAGAAAAAAGAAGTCAAATGAAAAAGGCAACAGCATAAACTCAACCCTGAAGATATGATTCCGGGCCAGATGAGTGGACTAGAAAACATGCATTATAAGTTTGCAAGGCAAGCTCACAAGTGGACCATTCTGCTCGGCAGAGGTTCAACAAAGAAGAGTTGTTTGCGTTGGGTCTTAAAGGATGGGAAGAATGTGGATACACAGAGGGAGTGGGGAGGAGGGGGGCATTTCAGGCAGTGGAGGGGAAGCAAAGTGAGGAGATGGAGCAGGCGCCCAGCACTGGAGGACAGCCACCAAGAGGGGAAGGAAGGTCAAGGGTTCAGCAGGAAACATGCTGGAGAACCACGGCGGGTCCTGTGAGGTCAAGGAAAGCTGCAGTGGCGAGTCTCCAGGATGGCAGTAGTGGGGTGGAGAGCTGCGGCTTAGCAGGAGGAATCTGGCAGTGGTTTGGAAGGAAGAGAGGGTGGGGGTGTGTGGAGGGCACTCTGGTGGGTCCTGAGGTGGGAGTGAGAGGGGATGCGAGTGAGGGCTCTGTGGATGGAGAGAGCAGGGAGAGGTGAGACGGGCGAGGACAGATGCTTAGGATGAAGGAGGAGTCAATGATTGCTTGAATATGGAAAAATGCATAGTTTCATCTCTGAGCATCCAGTTTTAGTTTCTGTTTATAAATAAATTGGAACTAAACATATATTGGTGTTATTGGTACTTATTGCAAAAGTGTCCTCAATTCTTGACCTTTCCTGGTAGGCACACCCTTGTGATACGGCCTTGCAGTTCTTGCCATTGGGAATTGGCATCTCCATCCTCCCCTCGAGAACCTGGGCTGCCCTTGGCCTGGTTTGGGAAATACGGTGCCAGGAGTCCAGTTCTGGGCTGGACTTCTGGAGCCCCTGTGTGTTTGCTTTCTGTCTCACAGAATCCTGCTGCCACCCTGTGAGCCAGGATGGTGAGAGACAATGGTCTTATCTCTCCATCAACCAAGACACCAGATATGCAAGTGAGGCCACCTGAGACCATCCTAAACCGAGGCCAACCTATCCCTCGCCAACTACCAGCTGACCAGGGACATGTGCCTGCAGAGACCAGCAGACCTGCCCAGACTCACGAGCAGGAATAAAAGCCCACTGATGAAAGCTGCTGTGTTTTACGGTTGCTTGTTATGCAGCATTATCATAGCAATCATTACCTAATACATATGTGATATCGAAATGCATATATTATGCATGAAGTGCTTTACTTTTGCATGTTTCATGTTAAAAAGACAAAAGCACAAATCTACATTCGTACCTGAGGCAGGATAGTTATACGGAATGATCTGCTGGAGTTCTCGTCTCTCAGGTAGATGGAGATTTTAGGGAAATAAGACCAAGGTGTTTCAGAATTTGTCCAGCATGCCAGCTGGGAACCAGTCCAGAAACCTTCAGAGAATTCTGGAATCTAGACAAAACAAGATCACATGACAAACAGTGACAAGTCTGGCACATCAACAGGAAGTAGCTCCCAGCTCTCCTCGTCACCTTGCCAGATGCCCACGGCGATAAACTCTGTTTAATTTGGACAGCAAAGCGGAGACATCAGTCCTCTGGAAGAGTGATGGTGATGACAAAAATAAAAATTAGTAAAATTATCCAGGCATGTGGATTATTTACTGATATTAGACCTGCCACAGGCACCTTAGTCCTCAACATCCATATCAGTGCAGTAACAGCTCCCCCTCCACTTTACAGAAGTGGAAACCAGTGCTCAGAGAGGTGAAATAACTCACCCAGAGTCACACTGTGTAGGCAATACCCTTTAGAAGAGAGATCAGATTTTAAACGTGCTCTAAGCCCTTTTGGTCATCACTTTCCCTATACATTCCCCAAGCCCAGTAAGTTTCCTCCTGGTACACAGCCCTATGGTGACCCTCTGCTCTTCTGGAACATCTTTTTTCTCCTCCAGATCTCAACTCCAATTCCACCTTGTCCAGGAAGCCCTCCTTGACTATCCCCCACAGTGCTTGTATCCCACCATGTATCTCTCCTCCTTAGCGCTTCTCTTTATAGCAGTTATAATTTTACATTTATTGGTGTGGTTGGTTAACTTCTGTTTCTTGCAGGAGAACCTGATTCCTCTAAGGATACAGGTCTGCTGTCGGCTCCCCCATCTCCTCTCCATAGTCCTAAAACCTGGCCCACAGGAAAGACACAGGGAATGTTCTTGGAGAGAAAAAAGTGAATGACCAAGAACACAGAATGTTCACTGATGCCTCTCATCAGGGGGCGGAAGGGTAAAGCCGATCACGCTTGTCCACTAGTTGCTGAATCTGTAAGTTAATTACAAATCACTCCTGAGCCCTCTCACCAGATCCAGTGGTCTCTAAGAGCAGACCTGCCCTCTTCCTGCCAGCTCCCAGAGAGAAGGACTGTGTCGGATGGGTTTCTTTCCACACACCCAGTACATTGCCCTACTCAGGTCAGTAGCAGAGGTGCCTGTGATGGGGCAGAGCTAAGAGGACACCTGATGGGGGGCAAATAGGAGGGCATGGGACCGGGGTGGAGCTAGGAGGGCATGAGACAGGGGTGGAGCTAGGAGGGCATGGGGCGGGGGATGTGAAGTCGATGTGAGGTGGCGCTAGAAGAGGTTGATTGGAAGGAAGAGGTGTCCAACGAGGTCCCAGAGGAAGAAGTACATGAGCTAAGTTGAGCAGTAGGTGAGTGTCAGGGCGGGCAGAGCACGGAACCTGTCCCACGGGACACCATGAGGCTATGGAGGCTGGTTCTAAGGACAGGAAGGGGCAGGAGTTACAGCTGGGAGGGACCCATGGGCACCATCAGGCGTTTATCAGAGATCAGTTATCAGGGATCTGAGCATGTGAGATGTGATTAAGGCATTCTAGCAGGATTTGTGTAGGTCACTTCTTTGAATCTAATCTCCAGGGAGTCAGCCTGGGCTAGACAGAAGCATTTGAAAGTCAATGACCAATGGGTGGGAAGTGATGGTGTGGCTGTGGATGGGATCACTTAGGAGAAGGTACAGGGAGAAGGGAGGGGGTGCAGGACCCACCCTGAGAAACGGGCCAGCAAAGGAGACCCCCATGAAGCAGGGCACAGGGTGGGGAGGAAGTTCTAAGAGGAGGGTGTTGTGGGAGCCGAGAGAACAGATAAGGCAGGTAAGCATGGGTGCTACGGAGGTCAAGGAGGACAGCAACTGAGAAAAACACGGTGTCCCCAGATGAATACATGGTGAGAGCTGCCTGTTCAGGACCATGCAGGGCAGGAGCCGCCTCCTCAGGGCAGACCACCAGGAGGAAGGGCCTGCAGTCTCTTCACCCACTGCAGTGCTGACCTGCAAAGTCTCTAATGCCTTAATGTGTTGGGTTGGCCAACAAGTTCCAATTTTTTGGCCAACCCAATATTTGTGCATTTTATAAAAGTGAAGTCAGTTTGAAATGTGTATCACAGGGACTCCCTGCTGGATGAGTTGAGAGGGGGAGGGGTGGTCACCTTGCTGGGTTTCAGGAAGAGTGAAGGGTGGTGGGGCCTGCATGGGGGGCGAAGGGTTCCAATCTCCAGTTGAAGAGTGAGGCTCAGAGGGGCCAAGTAATCTGCCTAAGGGGCACAGTGCAGGAGTGGGTAGGGGACCGTCTGCCTCCAAAGTGGTGCCTGTGAGTCTGGAAGGCTTCTGAGGGGCCAAGCCTTATATCCTGGGGGAGAGTCTGTACACTCAGATCAGAGAGTTGAAAGTCAAAAGTCAGTTTACAGAAGGTATCATCCTGCTGCTGGATTCTGCAGATGGAGAAGCACTGGGCCTGAGCCAAAAAGGGCATCACAGCTGAACAGGCGGGGAGCCCAGGTTCCCATCGAACACAAAACTCCCTACTAGGCTCATTTAAAAACAGACTAACATATAGCACTGGGAACTGTATTCAATATCTTGTAATAACCTGTATTGTTGTTCAGTCGCTAAGTCACATTTGATTTTTCGAGACCCCATGGACTGCAGTATGCCAGGCTTCCCTGTCCTACATTATCTCCCAGAGTTTGCTTAAACTCATGTCCATTGAGTCAATGATGCCATCGAACCACCTCATCCTCTGTCGAGCCCCCTCTCCTCCTGCCCTCAATCTTCTCCAGCATCAGGCTCTTTTCTAGTGAGTCAGTTCTTCTCATAAAGTGGCCAAAGTATTGGAGCTTCAGCTTCAGCATCAGTCCTTCCAATGAATATTCAGAGTTGATTTCCTTTAGGATTGACTGGTTTGGTCTCCTTGTTGTCCAATGGACTCTAGACTCTGAAAAAGGATCTATCTGTACATATCTATATCTATGTATATCTGAATTACTTTGCTGTTCACTTAAAACAATACAACATTGTGAATTAACTTCAGTAATTAAAAAGAACTATAGACCTACAAACTATTCATTTCTAAAATCCCATCTAAACAATCCAGGCCCAAAGACAGAGCCCAGCATCTGTACGGTATTTACCTCTCTGAAGCCAGCTCTTTGCTTAACTAAGAAAGAAAACCCAAGTGAAGAGAGCCAGCTGAGATGAACCCAGCAGAGAGAAAGCTCAGGCACATCTCCGGTCCATGCACATGAGACAGAGAGCATCCCCCCTTGTTGAGCTTTCCCTGCTCAAGACAAACATCCTCCCAGGCCTCTCCTTCCTGATGCAGGCACTGAAACCAGAGGATAATTTTAGATTAGGCAAACACATTTCGTAATCTCGTTCCTTCCACCTCGTGCTTTTCTTACAAAGTCAGGCACTGCTGAACACACGCTGTGCTGACCTCAGGCATGCTAGCGCCCCTCCGCCACAGCCCCGCTGCTTCTGGCTGAAGTCATGAAACCTGCAGAGGCCCAGGCTGGTCATGGGCTTGCTGGAGTCACATGCTGGTGCTGCCAGTGTGTCCTTGGGATGGTGGGTAAAACCCTGACAGCTCAGAATATTAAATTTGAAGATGTGCATGTTAATTTCACTGAGGACATTTTTTACTCTGAAGAAAAGCAGCATATTGCTCTGTATTTCCAGCAGGGTCTGGTTTTCAGCCAGTTTCCTAAATTTAAGGCACTAAAAACATTGGTTGCCACTTTTTTTCTGATTCAGCAGATATTAGACAAGGTAGAGGTTTGCTCTGGCTTTTTTGTCCGCTGTACTCTTGACCTCGCAGTTCACAAAGGACCTCGATGTTTCTTCTGGTTTTCCCTCTGCGTTCTTTTGATTTGCCTGCTGCATTTCCCATAGCACTTTTATTCAGACTTTTGAAGTTTTGGTCCAGGACAACCAAAAGCCTGCTCTTTCTTCTCTGTTTCTGCTACATCACCTGCGACAAAGTAACCGCTGTGTCTCTTCCATCCATCAGTCTCTGGGTTTGGCCACAGCCCAGTGGAGTCGTGGGACTGTCAGCCCCACTGGAGTCAGAATCAGCAGAAAGACTTTTTTGGGTGACCTTGTAAGAGTGGCCCTGCATGGACAGACGCTTATGAAGATACCCAAGAAGCTGAGAGAAATATTTATGTTGCATCCAAACAAATAGCGGTAGCACCATGGTTTAGATATTAAATAGAAGTACTTCTTGACCAAACACCCACTGTGTTACCCTAAACCCTCACAACAAGCCATGATAAGAACACAGAGGCCCTCAGGGGGCACAAGAGTAGCCCCTGCCCCACAAGGCACTCAGCTAATAAGTGGCAGACACTAGATTAAATTCAAGTCCATCTGCCCCCCAAGGCTGTGGTCCTTGCAATCAATGCTTTGTGGTCCATCCTGGTGCTTGAACGAACTGAATGTTGGGGTCACACTGGGATGACTGTTAACCAGGCCCTCAAGGCATGCTGTCCTTTACCAGGATTTTAATGGTATTTCAAAGCATGGCCATAAAATAATTGCTATATTGGTGGACTGACCTTTGTCTTCTGTGAATCATACTTTGTTACAGAAGTAGGAGTTAAAAATCCCAGCATAGCTTGGATGAAGGCCAAAAAGGGAGCATAATTTTTGGTTTGTTTAAAAAGCTACAAACACATTCCTGGTTTACTATTTAATGTGTTACCAAGTGGTTTATTTTTCCATAGTTTAAAAAAGTGCCATAGCAACTACATTATTATTTGAAATACTGAAAGGCATTGCATCTTTAGATCCAAGACCTCTGAGATTAAAGTGAAGGAATTATTTGCTGGTTCATATCAAAGAATAAAGTGAAAATCCCTGGTGGCGCAGTGGTAAAGAATCCGCCTACAATGCAGGAGATGCAGATTTGATCCCTGGGTTGGGAAGATCCCCTGGAGAAGGAAATAGCAACCCACTCCATTATTCTTGCCTGGGAAATCCCATGGACAGAGGAGCCTGGCGGGCTACGGGGTTGCAAGAGTTGGACATGACTCAGCGACTAAACACCACCACCATCCAAGAATAAGATCGTGAATTTAAGAAATAATCATTAAAACAGCCTTCCAAACCCTTGGATTGGAATTGTTAGAAAACACAGTGGTACTCCCCAGTATGTGGTCCTGGCCTGGTGTGACCTCCGAGACTCATCGAACATTCTGGGGACTCACCAGAGATGTGCGGGCCACAGCCTCCACCACGGCGTCAAACACCTTCTGGGGCAGGCGCAGCAGCGTGGTGCCACTGTCCACGATGGCCTTGTCCGCATTGTACTAGAACAGGGGAGAAGGCACGTGAGCAACAGGCACCCACATCAATGCACGGTCCAGCCTGCCATCACCTGCTTCTGTGATACACGTATTCAGTAGCCATGGGACCTCCTTGGTGGTTACAGTTCATTTCATATTCTCAGAACTTGGGAACCAAGAACTTCCTCACCCAGTGTTCTCACTATAGATAAAGAAACTGAGGCCAGAAAAGGGCAGTGATATCACCAAAATCAACAGCTTAATTCAGGACTTTTCTCTTATTCAGCAGTGGCTGGATTCCATAGAGGACCACCACCCTCCCCGCCCACCCCCACCCCCGCCTCTGCCAAAGAGGGAAGACCCATTTGTCTTTAGAGGTTGAAATGAAACACTAAATGTTATTTATGTAAATCATGCAAAATCAACTCTGTATTACTTCATTATCAGAGAAAGAGGAGGAAGGATGGTTTTTCAACAGATACCCAATATTTCATTTAGAATGGCACCAAAGCCCCATTCAATAAGAGAATCTTACAACACAGAGACATTGCCAGCCCTGCCCCCACCTCATTCTTTAGGTGGCTGACTGAAAAGGTGGAGGTCAGTGGGCCAAGACCAAAGAAGTCACCCAGCCTCTAGTGACACAACTGGATGAGCAAGGCTGCCAGGGGATGGAGTGAGCCATGGGCAATTCAATCCTCCTGTTTCCACAGCAAATCCCTGAGTCATATGACCAAATACACCAATCAGGTCAAAAGGAAGTAAGGATTTGTTTAGGCAGCAGGTGGGAGGAGTGAAGAATTGTGAGAAACTGAAATACAGCAACTGATTCATATTCTTTTCAAGTGTAAAGCTCTAATTTAAATACAGTTTTGTCTGTTCACAAAATTATCATGCCTGTGTGTGTAAGGAAAGCTTGTATATTGAAATGTTGGAGTAGGACGATAGCACTTTTATTGTTTTCTCTATTGTGGCAAGGATGGCAGATTGGGAAGGGGGGCAGGAGAGAACGAAGAATATGAGAATCAAACCTCCAAAGGCGCTTATACTCTCCAATACACACACACACACACACATACACGGAGTTTGTAGTTTATTTTAGGCCAGCCCATCTGATTCTACCATTGGACTCTTCACTGGCAAATAAATGCCTTTTGACAATAAACAGATTTGTAGACTTTGGACAGAAACACCATCCCAGGGGACTGGACCATCCCTTTATCAAGCTTTGATTGTTTCTGCAGAGGCATCTCTATATGAGAACTCACGGTACAATGTGATGGTTTAAGTGAAAGGCAATGATGACAGGTACAAATACAATCAATGCTGATGAAATGCTGGTGGTTTTTAAAAACAATTCTGAAAATGTTGGAGATCATCACAATCATGTCATTATGTGCCACAAATAAGCCAAAATGCAGTGAGAGGTGTGAACAAGGTTAACGAGAGATGCGGTTTCCCAGCTCTGCCTCCTCTTAGCACCATCAGCCACCCACATCTTTAGGTCATAATGTTTCTCTGAGTGAGAACTGTGTCCTGGGGGGGAAATGGGGAATTAGATGTGGATGGAGGATAAAGCTGATGATGAATTTCTGGTTTCATTTTGCTTATTTTTAGTCCCCTTTTACTCTGATAAAAACCTTGCTTACTTTACTCTCTTGAACAGAGTTCAGGGACCATCAAGCCAGGATGATGTGGTTCTATATAACTTTTTTCACTCATCATTTCATGCTAATTCCTCTTTTTCAAGAGAAGGAATTGAAGGGAAGCAATTAGAGGGAGGGTCATTGATATAAAATTATCTACAACAAGGCCCTGTAACTTTTATTGTCATGAGCTTTTGATTTATCTTGCAATGTAACGCACAGTCTGATTTCATATTCAGGTACTAGCTGAATTAAATATGCAAATTTAATGGCCCAGGCACACGCAGACAAGGAGACACAAAGAGATAAGAGTGGAAATACCTCTCTGCAGTCCAGGTTAAGGCTCTGGCCTCCAATTTCCAATTTTAGAATTTCTATCTGATAATACCACTCCTCCTTAATAGGGGTGTACCAGATGTCTCCTTTGTACAAAGTTGGTTCAATTCCACCTAGGACCTGGGAAGGAAAATATTTACGTATTTAAGAGAAAGAAAATATAGCCATATAACAAAGTCACACAGAGAAGTGTGCTTTTTTGCTTTTTAAATTTATTTTTTAATTGGAGGAAAACTGTTTTGCCAATGTGGTGTTGGTTTCTGCTGTACAACAAGGCAAATCAGCCATAATTATACATATATCACCTCCCTCTTGAGCCTCCCTCCCCTCACCCTACTCCATCCCTCCAGGTCATCACAGAACGCCAGGCTGGGCCCCCTGTGTTATACAGTAACTTCCCACCAGCTATCTGTTTTACACATGATAGTGTATACATGTTGATGCTACTTTTCCCATTCATTCCACGCTTTCCTTCCCTCACCGTGTCCACAAGTCCATGCATTACATCTGTGTCTTCACTCCTTCCCCACAAATAGGTTCATCAATACTATTTTTTAGATTCCATATATATGTGTTAACATACAATACTTGTTTTTCTGATGAGAAGCATGCTCTTATAAGGCAAAACTTCACTGGAATCAGTACTTCCAATTTAACAGGATGTTATAAACAAATGCATAGGTGTGGAAATCAAACAAGGAACATTCTGGGGCCATGTGTTGGAAGATCAGAGTCCCACTCTAATCAGGATGCTTTGATAATTTCTCTTATGTAGAGGAAATGCATACAGTTCCAGCTTTCTGATACTGAGATCCTCCCCACCCCATTCCAGTCGTGGGCAAAGAAATGCAATAAAATGGTTAACCACACAGACTGACAAAATTTAGTTCCTCGGAAGACAAAGGATGACTTCCTGACCCACATATTTGCATGGAAAGAGGAACAAGAGAGCTTCTCTAATCAAAACTTTGTTTTGGAAATCTGGTAACATCACCCCTCTCCTCTGAAAAGGTGGTAAAAAAACAGGGTGCTGAAAACACGTGCAAGGCTGTTTCTCGCAGGCAGAGAGCACAGGGGTCAGCACCACTGCCCTGGGGGCCCCGCATGCGCATTCTCCCCTTCGTCTCCCACTGTAGACGGCTGGGTGCAGGCCCGTCAGGGAGACACTTGGGATATGGCATGTACCCAGCATCCATTCTGTTTCGCTGTGTGTGTGTGTGTGTAGGTTTGTGTGTACATCTGTGCATGTACATGTATGTATGCACGTGCAAGTATGTATTACGTAAATCTCTGCGTAACTGAATATAGTGTGCACATGCATTATGTGTGTATGTATGCACAAGTATGTGTGTATATGTGCATGCTATGCTAAGTCGCTTCAGTCGTGTCCGACTCTGTGCGACCCCATAGACGGCAGCCCACTAGGCTCCCCCGTCCCTGGGATTCTCCAGGCAACAACACTGGAGTGGGTTGCCATTTCCCTCTCCAATGCATGATAGTGAAAAGTGAAAGTGAAGTTGCTCAGTCATGTCCGACCCTCAGCGACCCCATGAACTGCAGCCTTCCAGGCTCCTCTGTCCATGGGATTTTCCAGGCAAGAGTCCTGGAGTGGGGTGCCATTGCATAGCCATGTGTATATACTTGTGTGTACATGTGTAAGTGTGTGCACTTGTGTAAGCATATGTGTATATGATGTATGCTTGTGTAGTGTGTATATGTGTGCACACATGTGTGCATGTGCATATGTGTATGTGTGCATGCACATGTGTGTAAGTATGTATCAGTTCAGTTCAGTTGCTCAGTCATATCTGACTTTTTGTGACCCCATGGACTGCAGCACGCCGGGCTTCCCTATCCATCACCAACTCCCAGAGCTTGCTCAAACTCATGTCCATAGAGTCAGTGATGCCATCCAACCATCTCATCCTCTGTAGTCCCCTTCTCCTCCTGCCTTCAATCTTTCCTAGCATCAGGGTCTTTTCTGGTGAGTCAGTTCTTCCCATCAGGTAGCCAAAGTATTGGAGTTTCAGCTTCAGCATCAGTCCTTCCAATGAATATTCAGGACTGATTTCCTTTAGATGGACTGGTTGAATCTCCTTGCAGTCCAAGGGACTCTCAAGAGTCTTCTCCAACACCACAGTTCAAAAGCATCATATTCTTTGGTGCTCAGCTTTCTTTATAGTCCAACTCTCACATCCATACATGACTGTTGGAAAAACCATAGCTTTGATTAGGCACACCTTTGTTGGCAAAGTAATGTCTCTGGTTTTTAATATGCTGTCTGGGTTGGTCATAGCTTTTCTTCCAAGGAGCAAGCGTCTTTTAATTTCATGGCTGAAGTCACCATTTGCAGTGATTTTGGAGCCCAAGAAAATAAAGTCTGTCACTGTTTCCACTGTTTCCCCATCTCTTTGCTACTAAGTGATGAAACCAGATGCCATGACATTAGTTTTTTGAATGCTGAGTCTTAAGCCAGCTTTTTCACTCTCCTCTTTCATCAAGAGGCTCTTTAGTTCTTTGCTTTCTGCCATAAGGGTGGTGTCATCTGCATATATGAGCTTATTGATATTTCTCCTGGCAATCTTGATTCCAGCTTGTGCTTCATCCAGTCTGACATTTCACATGATATATTCTGCATATATATTAAATAAGCAGGTGACAATATACAGCCTTGAGGTACTCCTTTCCCAATTTGGAACCAGTCTGTTGTTCCATGTCCAGTTCTAACTGTTGCTTCTAGATCTGCATACAAAGGAGGCAGGTAAGGTAGTCTGGTATTCCTATGTCTTGAAGAATATTCCAGTTTGTTGTGATCCACATAGTCAAAGGCTTTGGCGTAGTCAATAAAACAGAAGTAGATATTTTTCTGGAACTCTCTTGCTTTTTGATGATCCAATGAATGTTGGCAATTTGATCTCTGGTTCCTCTGCCTTTTCTAAATCCAGCTTGAACATCTGGAAGTTCATGGTTCAGGTACTGTTAAAGCCTCACTTGGAGAATTTTGAGCATTACTTTGCTAGCGTGTGAGATGAGTGCAATTGTGTGGTAGTCTAAGCATTCTTTGGCATTGCCTTTCTTTGGGGTTGGAATGAAAACTGACCTTTTCCAGTCCTGTGGCCACTGCTGAGTTTTCCAGATTTGCTGGCATACTGAGTGCAGCCCTTTAACAGCATAATCTTTTAGGATTTTGACTAGATCAGCTGGAAGTCCATCACCTACACTAGCTTTGTTTGTAGTGAGGCTTCCTAAGGCTCACTTGACTTCAGACTACAGGATGTCTGGCTCTAGGTCAGTGATCACACCATTATGGTTATCTGGTTCATTAAGATCTTTCCTGTATAGTTCTTCCATGTATTCTTGCCACCTTTTCTTAATAACTTCTGCTTCTGTTAGGTCCATACTCTTTTTGTCCTTTTTTGTGCCCATCTTTGCATGAAATGTTCCTTTGATATCTGATTTTCTTGAAGAGATCTCTAGTCTTTCCCATTCTACTGTTTTCCTCTCTTTCTTTGTATTGATCACTTAGGAAGGCTTTCTTATCTCTCTGTGCTCTTCCTCAGAACTCAAGATGGGTATAGTGTATGTATAAGACGTGTAACATGTGTGTATATGCATGTGTATGTACTTCTGTGCATAAGGTGCTCCTGTCTCTCCAACAAATTTATGAAATCCCAGGCCCCACTCCCCAGAGCACAGCCGACCTACCACCTTGCCCTACAGGTCCTCATATGCCCCTCCCTCCAACACCCAACAAAATCAGTTACCTTTCAAAGGAACATTAAAAAAAAAAAGCTTTAAAGGAATTTGGGGAAGCAATGAGAATCATTTTATTAGATAACAGGATGCTTAGGAAAGATTAAAAACCTAATTTTATCCATTTTTAAGGCTATAAAACAAGGATTATCAAAACTTTCACAGCACCCATGTATCTCTATGTGTCTAATATTTCTATCAGAGTCTTAATAAAGCAGGAAGAATAGCCCCACTGGTTTTTGATTTTTTCCCCCCTTTAAGACTAAAAGATACCCACAAGACTACCTCCGTTGGTACCAGATCCAGCTACTGGCAGTCCGGCCCCACACATCTGCATGGAGAAGATGTTGGGGATTTTTGCTTGTGCCACGAGGGAATCAAAGAAGGTCTCCAGAGAACTTGAAGGCTGCAGAAGGAGCAGGGAAACAAGGCAGCTGATTAAGGACTCCAGGGTAGACAAGGGGTCCCCCTGTGCAGGGGTCAGGCATGGTGTACAATATGGCGTTTCTATTTAATATTTTCAAGGTTAAGAAATAAACAAGCTCATGATTAAGTCCACTAATTCGGAAACCTCCAACAGAACTCCCTGTGACTTGGTATTTTTCCTTTTGGGGCAGTGTCTCTGCTGGGAAGATAAGATAGTATTTCCTGAAGCTGTGAAGTGGCTGCCCCATTTATCATCTGACCACCTCGTGAAGCCAGCGTGAGAAGATGCAGAAATGGGTTACCTAGGTAGGTGGTGGAATCTAATCTTAGACATTTTGGAGTAAGGAGAGAACAGGGTCTCCAGGAGCTGCCTTTGCAGCTTCAGAAAAAGGTTGTTTTTTTTTTTTCCTACCCCTTTCAGTCATAGTCGTCCATCATGCAAATGACAGGTGCCTGACCCAAGGGAACAGTTCACATCCCAGACCCCTGGGAGGAGGCTTAGCTCTGCCGGCTGTCTGCTGAACTCTGGTGACCAGCAAAGGAATAATGCTACTGTTGTGATCAGAAAAGGAACGATGCTATTGTCCTGCAGTTTAAAAAGCCCATCACTCCTCATTGCCATATGTCAGTAACATCCTCTGTGCCTCTTTACATGTAACCATGCCTTCAGAGAGCAACCCCATTTCTCTAGAACTGAAAAGGAAGGATGGTCTGTGAACAGGTCTTAGCTGCGGGACTGGAGGGGGGTCATAGGTGCTGGTGGTGAGGAAAGAATGTCATAGATCCATGTCTCCATTTTGGCTTTGACAACTGGGAGAGATTAGAGTTTGTTACTATGAATGGTTTGTTCTTGATGAAAACTCAACAATTGTAGCAGCTTAGATGCTCCAGGCATCTTCTGGCCATCCACAGTAAATATAGGGAAGGATTATTTATAATCTGTAGGAACTGAAACTCTAATTCTGGAGGCGTTGACAGCAGTGTGATCAGGCAGACACCTTCCTATTTATTTAGCTCCTTCATATCTGGCCTCCTATCACTTCTTTCCCAGCCTCTGTGGATTCTGGCAGAATTTGCCCCAATCCCTATGTGTAATTGTAGCCTAAACACTTTGTGTTTGGGTCAAGGAAGGAGACAAGCCCCCTCTAGAAACCAGGTTGGGTCTGGTGATGACCCAGCCTGTGTCTGCCTTCATGAGAAGCAGCCAGGTAAACACTGCCTGGAATTGAATCCTGGCTCCACCCCTGATCTGCAAACTGTGTGACTTGTCCTTTTGTTTCCTTATCTGTAAAATGGGGATCACAGTCACATCCCAGAGCTCTTCTGGGGCTTAAATGGGTCAGTACATACAGAGTGCTTGGAAAAGTGCCCGGTACATGCGACAGGATCTATTATTATTGCACCAAGTCATTCTTCAGCAGGACTTAGGATCCCTTTAAGGTTTAAAAGCACACAGTTGCCCAGGTCCAGTAGAGAACCTGATTCAGCAGGTTGAGACCCTGCAGGTGGCCATAACCACATCTTTGGTGGGGGAGCAGATAGCATCAGCTGGGGGCCCCTGCACACTCTGACACCCCCACTGGGTGCTCATGGAACCTATTTCAGAAATGACTTTGGGTCACCAACCCAGACCGCCCTGCCAGTCCTGTTTCTAGCCATGTTCCACTTCCTGTAAATCCTGCTTTGGTCTCCCCTAACCTAGGAACATGAAGCCAATTGTTGGCCATCTTGAAATCTCATAGATGAAAAGATAAAAAGTCTTGTGGGGAGTCTGGACATCCCAAAAAACCCGAAGCAGTCAATTCTTGAGGAAGTTTCGTGTATTATTAATTCCAGATAATTTAGCTTTAAGGTACCATCTCCCAAATAATCATCAAGTCAATCATATATCTTTTATTTTTGAAGTCACAAGAAGAAACATGTAGTCAACTGTCAGTGAAAAGTATTTAGAAATGGAAGTTGTTACAAGTCTGGGAACTCATATTAAACTTTTCTTATGGTTGTTGTTCAGTTGCTAAGTCATGTCGGACACTTTGTGACCCCATAGACTACAGCCTGCCAGGCTCCTCTGTCCGTGGGATTTCCAGGCAAGAATACTGGAGTGGGTTGCTTCTCTAGGGAATCTTCCAGACTCAGGGATTGAACCTGCATCTCTTGCATTTTAGGCAAATTCTTTACTGCTGAGCCACCTGGAAAGCCCAATGGCGCTGAGCTCTAAAGTCCATCTGGGCTCTTCAGACAGGACTCTGTGCTCCAATAGTCCTCGGCAAGGAGTAAACCTCTCTAACCCTCTGTCCACACATGACTAATGTGAGCCTATGAAGTCTGCCTTCTGGGGAGGTCCTGAGACTCCACGGAAGGACATCTTGTAATGGTCTCGGTCCAGGGGTCACGGGTTGTTCTTTCTCCTTAAGAAACTACAGTGTGGGAAACACCCCCGTGTCCCCCCACCTCATTGCCTGCATCACTTGCTAGTAAACTCGAGCTGGAGCAAACATCCTTCCAAAGAGAAAACAGGAGTTTCTACCCCCACAATTCTTTGTTTCACACTTAGCGCTGGCTCAAAGTCTGTCTGAACAAGGAGAAGCCAAGCCAGGGTGCCTAGTTACAGGCCAGGAGGGGTGACCTCTCCTCACGTGTACACTGACCTACCCTGGCCTCTCGGGGCCCAGGGGCCACATCGGGTTGTCGGATCTGCCTGCCCCTGGCATCCTTTCCTTCCCAGCCCACCCCCCTCCTCCCACATGTGATCATTGCTTCCTTTGGGTGGACCAAGGACAGAGAATTGTGCTGTCTTTCCCTGTTTAGTGATGGTCCTGATGCTGATGAGGGTGAGGTTTCACCGTCTCTCCTCGAAGCATCGCTGCTTCGACCGGCTGGCGATCCGCAGGGTATGCCTGCAGGTGTCTGGGCCCCAGTTCCAGAGTGAGGGGAAAGCAGTGTCATGCTCCGTGCCTGGCGGGACACCTCTTCCTGCGGAGTTTCCACCATCATCCTGAGGCTTCTTCTATGTGAATATTATTTTTTAAAGACTTTTTTTGGCCATGCTGTGCAGTGTATGGGATCCTAGTTGCCTGACCAGGGATCGTACCTTCATCCCTTGCATTGGAAGTCCCCTTTATGAATTTAATAAATGTATTTTCTCTTAATCCTGCCCTAATAAAAACTCCTAAACAAGCACCACGATCAAAGGGATTCAGACTCTGTTAACATTTATCAACTACACAAGTAAAATAAACAGAAAAAGACAAATGAAAAAAGCCATGCCATGGGAATATCTTATGGGAAGGCTCAAAGAATCTTGCCATTTACCTTAAAATTTCAAAATGCTTAGAGGTCTAATCAATCCTGTGAACACTGGTCTTTTAACCATGTGATTCTCACTGACTGTCTTGGACAGCCTGGACCCCTCTGCTGGCCCCTCCAGTGATTGGTTGCAGAATCTTGTTCCATCATTTGATGTTTGTAGACCCACCCATCATTCTTACCTTGGCCAGGGTAGCATAAGCCAGTCCAAGTATCCCATTCCATCTAATCCCAGGCAGAAAGAAATTCTCTGACTCAAATATGGTGGCGATGTTGACAAGAAAAGAACTGTTGAAGCCTTTGGGGATGGTGACCACGTCCTCCCCAACGAAGCCGGTCCAACTCCCCTGCGTGTACTTCACAGTGACATCAAAACCCTTGGGGCGGTACGTGCTGGACCTGGAGAAAGAGAAGAGGCCTTGTGTCCTGTGCTCTGTCCACCTGCTGTTGTTCTGACAACATGGCCGTCAAGACAGCTGCTTTAAGCGAGGAAGGTGTGCATCAGCAATTCTTCCCGAGGAAGAGTCCTCGTGCTCACAAGGCATGATTTCCCACAACATAATCACTGACATTTGGGCACTGACCTTTTCTGTGCCACCTGTGAGGGAGTACTGGGGTCTACATGTAACCCGAGTTTAACTCCTTGCTGAGCCCACGTATCCCCCGTAAGTCCGGTGTTGTACTTAACTGGAACGCCACAACCAAGTGTGGGTCCGCCTGTCCCTCCGGCTCTGGGGGACCCTGCACTCCTGCTCTGTGACACAGGGAGGGGCCACCAGCCCCAGAAGGAGGGCCAGTAGCTTGTGCCCAAAGTGGCTGCAGACTCAAATTCATACAAACGGCCAGTGTGATGAATAAAAGTCAAGTCACACCCCCCAACACCAGGGCCAGCCTTCCTCATGGCCCCTATGACCTCTTGGCATCACAGGTTCCTTCTCAAGGCCATCCATCTGTCCCCAAGCTGATTATCCCCATATCAGAAGGGTGACCTTAATGACAAGCTGGGATACAAGTCACTGAAACAACCGCACAACACCTAAAGGTAAGAGATACTGAGACAGAACAACACGAACAAGACCAGACAATGGATGGGGCAAATGGAAGCTCTGTGCTTGGGATTTCAGAGACAGACAGTAAACAAATGAACACCTAGAGTTCCAAGCAATGATAGAGTGATGAGAGCCACCCAGGGAAGAGAGCGGGTGAGGGGTGGAAGAGAGACGTGGTAGTCACAGAGGCTGCTCTGAGAGTGACATTTATGTAAGACCTGCGTGAAGACAATAAGCTATGGGACTTTCTGCAGGGGGACGTCCTGGAGAGAGAGAGCAGCAGGTGTCAAGGCCCTGGGGTGTCCAGTCCTGTAAGGTCATTCTTACCCAGCTGAGCTTGACAACGCTGTTGGACTACAGGCCAAGGGACATCTCCAAGCAAATATCTGTGTTCAAACCACGGTTCCCTTAGGAAAACAATCACACTCCTAAGAGAAGTGTCCAACCACCAGTGGGATCATTGTAAATGTACCTGTTTGTCTACAGATTTCACTTTAACATTCAATCTCTGAACACTAACCCATGATAATAAGTCTTTGCTGTAGGGTTATATGACCTAGTATGGTACTGTTGGGAGACAGAGAGGAAGTTAAGTCACAGATGATATGAATTTTGGGGGGTACATGTTATAAACTTTAAAAATGTTCAGTTCAGTTCAGTCGCTCTTTGCAACCCCATGAATCGCAGCACGCCAGGCCTCCCTGTCCATCACCAACTCCCGGAGTTCACTCAGACTCACGTCCATTGAGTCAGTGATGCCATTCAGCCATCTCATCCTCTGTCGTCCCCTTCTCCTCCTGCCCCCAATCCCTCCCAGCATCAGAGTCTTTTCCAATGAGTCAACTCTTTGCATGAGGTGGCCAAAGTACTGGGGTTTCAGCTTCAGCATCATTCCTTCCAAAGAAATCCCAGAGGTGATCTCCTTCAGAATGGACTGGTTGGATCTCCTTGCAGTCCAAGGGACTCTCAAGAGTCTTCTCCAACACCACAGTTCAAAAGCATCAATTCTTCGGCGCTCAGCCTTCTTCACAGTCCAACTCTCACATCCATACATGACCACTGGAAAAACCATAGCCTTGACTAGACGAACCTTTGTTGGCAAAGTAATGTCTCTGCTTTTCAATATGCTATCTAGGTTGGTCATATTAGGTCTATTTAATTCAATAACTGCACTTCTGAGAATCTGACCCTAAAGAAACACCCATGATGCAAATAGAGATTCATTAACAAAGACAGTTATTATGTTTTATTTATAGTAGCAAACAGCTGGAAACAACCTAAATGCCCAGTAAAAAAGGAAACAGTTTAGTAAATTATGGTACACAAATATGAATGGAATATTATGTAGTATTGGAAAATGATGTTGACTAAGACATTTTCAATGACAGAGAAAAATTAAGATAAAAGAAACCTTTGTGTATGTGGCAGAATCTTCTTCAAAAAAATTATTACACTCAGATACTAACAGGGCTACCTCTGGGTGGTGGGGTTTTGTTGTGGGGGAACTCTCATTCTTGTGGTTAGGTCCTTCCATATTTTCTGCATATATAACTTTTATAATCAGGAGGAAAAAGGTATTTTTAAAATGTCTGGCAGACACATTTTAGAGAAATTTAATTTATTCTAACTCCATAATGGGATATGAAATACAAAGGATGTTTAATTTTAATGTTTTCTGACTATTTTAGCTAACTCCACCACAATCTTAAAGAGGGAGCAGCACTGAGTGAACATTTTGTGTACACATGTCTTCTGACAACAGCAAGCACAGGCAGAAAAGTAAGCGTGAATGGACCCCAGGTACATGGAGTGCTAAGGGACCCATCAGAAATCACTTACAGAAAGCACATCGTCAGACCACTGAAATGCAGGCACTTGAGGACTAGTGTTTTCGTGCCAGGGCTGAGTGCCCGCACCAATTCAGTGATGCCTGGCACACAGCAGGGGCTGCACACATTAGGTTGAAAAGCAATGAAAATACTGAAATGTCAATCCTTTCTGATAATTTAGGGTCATTCTTCAAGTTCAAAACATTAGCACTATAGCTAACAGAAGAGGCTAGTTATTCTGAAAGGCCTAGAGAATATGGTCCACCGCAGGGCTGGTGAGCTTCTTCTATAAAGGGCCAGAAAATAAATGTTTCAGCTTTTGTGGGCCACATGATCTCCATTTCACCTACTCTGTTCTGCTAGGGAAGAAGCAACCACAGGTGACATATTAAACAAACATGTGTAGCCATGTTCCAACAAAACTTTACTTAGGAAAACAGGCGGCAGGCTGGAGGTAGCCTGCCAGCCCTAATTTACCAATTCTTCATCTAGAAGATCAGTTATCCCCACCAAACAGTCTATAGTGCCATGACTTTCTTTTGAGAAGTTGTTTGTTTTTAATTTGTTGTGCTTAGTCGCTCAGTCATGTTCGACTCTTTGCAACCCCATGGACTGTAGCCGGCCAGGCTCCTCTGTCCATGGGGATTCTCCAGGCAAGAACACTGGAGTGGGTTGCCATGCCCTCCTCCAGGGGATCTTCCCAACCCAGAGATTGAATCCAGGTCTCCTGTATTGCAGGCAGGTCCTTTACCATCTGAGCCACCAGGGAAGCCTGGTGAGCCTACAGAAAACTCATTAGAATCTGCTGAGGTCACTGAGAAGAGCATGAACCAGGCTGCCCTTCTAACCAGGCTACCCTTCTAGGCAGAATGTCCTCTGCAGTGTACTGACCAGTTTGCTATTTCCCTCATGGGTGAACATTCTGGATACTCTGGTGCCACTTACAAAGATGTGGGAGGCAGCTGGGGTTACGCTGTCTGGGGTCAAGTAGCACTTCAACCACTTAGGAGCTGTGTGTGACTCCAGGCTAAGGTATTTAACTTCTCTATACCTCAGTTTCCTCCACCGAAAAGTAGGGACAATATAGCACCACACTTCACAGGGTTAATTCTAAGGATTAAAAGAGTTAATACTATAAACCATTTATTATTTGAATGAATATATTATCATTATTTAAGGTATTTTATTTTCAAACTTTAAATTTTTATTTTCTATTGGAGTTGATTAACAATGTTTTGGCAGTTTCACATGAACAGCAAAGGGACTCAGCCATACATATATACATCTCCATTCTCCCCCACGGGCTTCCCTGGTGGCTCAGATGGTAAGAAATCTGCCTGCAATGCAGGAGACCTGGGTTTGATCCCTGGGTCAGGAAGATTCCTTGGAGAAGACAATGGCAATGCACTCCAGTATTCTTGCCTGGAGAATTCCATAGATAGAGGAGCCTGGTGGGCTTAAGTCCATGGGGTCGCAAACTAAGCAACTAACACACACACACACACACACACATTCTCTCCCCAAACCCCGCTCCCATCCAAGCTGGCACATAACACTGAGCAGAGTTCCCTGTGCTATACAGTAGGTCCTTGCTGGTTATCCATTTTGAATATAGCAGTGTGTACATGACCTTCCCAAACTCCCTTAACTATCCCTTCCTCCCGGCAACCGTAAGTTCATTTGCTAGGTCTGTGAGTCTCTTTGTAAACTATTTAGAACAAAACCCCAGAACACAGCAGGTACACAACAAAAGTAGCTGCTATTATTATAATTATCTAATCACTTGCTACCTTTATTCAATCTACGAGCTGCTATTAGAAAATGTAAGCTTTTTTTCCTAGAAAATTGTTCCTATAATCTTTCTGAATATCCAAAACTGTTTCACTGTGAAGTCCAGCAACCTCCAGGAAAAGGGGCAAGTCTCAGGTAAGACTTGGCTGAAATGGTGCAGGGAGGGGAAGAGCCTTCCAGGTTTCTAAAAGATGGAGTTCTTCTGTGTTCTGGACCAAGGCTGTCCAATAGAGCTTGTGCAATGACAGGAATATTCTCTATTTATGCTTCCAATACAGTAGCCACAGGTGGCTACAAAGCACCTGAAATGTGATTGTAGATCTTCCCCAATGGGGTTACATCCTGATACACCTATTGCAAGTTGAAATTATCATTAGGTTGAAAATGCATTTAATGGACTGAACCTTCTGAACATCTTAAGCTCAGCCCAGCCTACCTTAATGGTGCTCAGAACACCTACGTTAGCCTACAGTTGGGCAAACTCATCTATCACAAAGCCTAGCTTATGATAAAATGTTGAATATCTCCTCTAATTTACTGATTACTAAATTGAAAGTGAACAAAGCGGAATGTCTGTCTGGGTCCTCACGGCTGTCAATATATCAGTTGCTTACCCTCATGATCACAGGGCTGACAGGGAACTTTGGCTGCTGTTTCCCAGCATCACGAGACAGGATTGTCCCCTCCTGCCAGCTTTGGCAGAAGCAAAATTCAAAATGCAAACACTTCTGACTAATGCTATGTAGGAAGAGTCACTAGGGAGGGCATTCCTTCTCAGTAAAAAGATGGCCACTTTAGGAGGAATGTTCTTGCCTCTTGTTACTTGTTAGCCTCCTATCTTCCTGCTGGAAATGTATATGTGATATCTGGAGGGGCATCAGCCATCTTACCACCATGAGTACAAAAGTTTCCATAGAATTGGTGGAACAAGTCCATTGAAAGTGAGATAAAAAGCACCAAACTTGGATTTTAATGTTGCATTGTCCAATGACTGAACTTGGATTTAGCTTCTACGACAGTGATTACCAACTAGAGGCTATTTTGCCTTCCGGGTGACATTTGGTAACGTCTGGAAACATTTTTGGTTGTCACAGCTGTGTGAGAGGCATCAAATGGAACAGAAACCAGGATGCTGTAAACATTCTCAAATGCACGAGACAGCCCCCGACAATAAAGAATCACCCAGCCCAAAATGTCAGTAGTGCTGAGATTAAGAAACTCTGGTCCATAGGT
Source organism: Bubalus bubalis (assembly GCF_019923935.1). Classification (NCBI taxonomy): domain Eukaryota; kingdom Metazoa; phylum Chordata; class Mammalia; order Artiodactyla; family Bovidae; genus Bubalus; species Bubalus bubalis. The sequence goes on along the minus strand of NC_059157.1, from coordinate 186,266,248 downwards.
CTCAATTTCCTTAATGTTAAATAAAAGAATTAAAAACAAATTCAAAATTCAAAGTACAGGTTCTACTGAATGTGTATTGCTTTTGCACCATTGTAAAGTTGAAAGCTAATTCAAACCATTGAAGTCAGGGACCATCTGGATAGTTTGACTAAAGAATGAGCCTGTATTTAACATTAATTAATTTAAATTTAAATAGCCACTTGTGTCTAGTAGCTACCCTTGTAGAAAGCACAGTTCTAGATAATGAGAGAAAAAAGTAATTCTTAGCTCATATTCCCTGGGCTCCTCGAACTCAAAGAGCAAAAACCCCAGAGATGAATTGCAAGCAGCTCTGAATGTTATTAACGCGTAGGTTTCAGCACTAGACCTAAAAACTACGCATTTCTCCATGTTTATGTCCTAACATCCCACCTCTTGGCACTAAAATGCTTTGGCTCTCAGCTGCTTCGGACATTAATTAACTATATTGAGAGTGAACCCCAGACATGCTGCTTTTTTGCAGCATCCATTCTGGGTGCGTATAAACAGCCATTCATCAAGGATGTGAGTAGCTAGGAAAGAGTCCACCCACAGCCACAGAATCACTTCGAACCAAATTCAGGAGACTTTCTGCCTCTGATACAAGTCTGAAGGGAATGCAGGCTTGAAAAGTGAAATCAATCAAACTGAGAAGAGAAGAACCACAGAACATTTTATTAATTTAAAGAAACCCACTTTGTTTTCAGAACATATACAGGGAGGAGGTGGGAGGGCAGAGATCAAAAGAGTTGAATCCTTCAGTTGACTCTGGCTCCCCCAAACCACCAGCCCCCAAGAGAATGTTCAGTCGCCTGGAAAATTCTGCCTGAGACCTCCCCGGGGGCCTTCTGCACATTTCAGAATTTGGACTCTACCTCAGGGATAAGGGACTTGGACCAGGTGACCAGATACCTGTCTTATTCTTCCAAGGTCTGGAAGTGACCATGTCAGAGTCAGTGGGGCCACTCACCAGCCCAGGGGCTTCTGCTCACGCTGGAGGGTCATCAACATACTCAACAATGGCAAATGCTTCAGGGCCCCAATATGGCAAGACCCATCCTGGACAAACTTAAGAAATTATCTAAATAATCAAGAAAAATGTGTGTCATCAACAGATGGAAAGATGTAGCATGAGATCTCAAGGGCCCGGGTCAGCCTCCTTAAGGAAACAACCTGCATAATTTTCTAATATCCCAACTCTACTCATAAGCATCAGTTGAAGACAAGAAATTGTTCTTTTGCCAGAACTACTCTGTGAACTGCACCCCAGATGGAATATAGGAGGGGGAGACATTTTAGTGAAAATATAGTTAATTTCTGAATAGATTAGTATAAGGTCAGGGGGATGAGTATACTGAATCTCTCATCAAGCCACTTGGATGGAGACTATTTTACTGGCTAAAAAAGAAGTACACCTAAAAAGATACATGATTGCCTTTTTGCTGTATAGTAATTCATTGGAACATTCACCACCAGGAAAAGAGTGCTTCTGATGGGACAAAGCTGCACAGATGGCTGATGGTAGCCTGATGTCTGATTCCATAAATCAAAGAGATCTTGTCAAAGAACCCCAAGTCAAATCTCCAATTACTGGGACATGTTTCAGGAAGCGTTAAACCTGAATATCCAGAGACTGGGGGACTTGAATCAGAGGCTGACAAACCCAACCAGAAACCTTATTATAACTAAGAGAGATCAGAGGGACAAGCAAATACAGAAACATCACAAGGCAGCAAGCTACATCTCAGAAAAGAAACCTTTGTCAAAAATTGAGAGAGGAAGTAGAACATTCTCTCGGCTTCCATCAAATACCATGGTGGAAGGTGTAGCTTAGGCCAACTGTAAAGTGAGCTGAAAGCATCAGGCAACTTAATTGTATATAATTTACTATATAAATTATGTTCATAGTTCATATCTTAACAATAATGCATCTGTGTTGACATAAACCTATGAGAACTATTTAGGAAAAACAGAACAAAGGAGAGAAAGGTTAGCATAAATCAAAGCAAGGATTGAACCTGCAAAGCACGTGTGTTTGTATTGGTGACAAATGCAGGTGACTGAATAGAACTTGCCTAAAACTCAAAATGTGATGTTTCACATTTGATTTGGTTAAGAAGCAGCCCAGGTGAAGAATGAATGCATGCTCAGTTGCTCAGTCATGTCTAACTCTTTGCAATCCCATGGACTGTAGCCCATCAGGCTCCTTTGTCCATGGGATTTCCCAGGCAAAAATACTGGAGTGGGTTGTCATTTCCTTCTCCAGGGTTCCACATGACCCAGAATCAAACCCATGTCTCCTGCACTGGTAGGAGGAGAATAGATCTCTTTATAAGAAAGGCAGTATCAGGGCTAGAAGGCCAGAGCAGGTCATGTTTTAAGGTACTAAATAAATTTCAACAATACTTGCAAATGAGAAGGCAGGCTGAAGTCTGAATAATGGAGGTGCCAGTGGGGGCGGCACTGACAAAGCAGGGGAGTCTGGGGCCTCCCCTGCATGTTGGCAGGTTCTGCTAGTTCTCTGTTTGCTCACAAAGGAGAAATATCTAGATGAGACCCTCAGGTGCTCAGAAAGCTAGGAGGGAGCTCCGAATTCTCCTGTGTGGTTAGCAGGATGGCAGGGCTAGCCATCATGGGAGTCACGAATGTTCCCAGGAGTCTTCACATTAAATCAGGTGCAAAGGAGGCAGAGGAGCTCAATCTTTAAGCATGAAAGACAGGAGCCACCTGAAACCTGAACTCAAACCTGGCTAATAGGAAAGTTAGAAGGCTGTGTCCTACTAAGGCTGAGAAAATTATGGTTCAAGCCAGCAATGAACAAAGTCAAAGGCAAATGAGAAAGAAGCCAGTTGTCTACCGTTGATTAAATATTGTACACATATTAAATGGCACTGAACCCAGTATTTGGAATGTTGACTAGTGTTTACCCTTGAATGCTTCCATATCTGCATCTGCATAGCAAACTGTGTGGTTAGTCAGGTACTGTTTGTGACAACCCTTTGGCCTGCAGCCCACCAGGCTCCTCTGTCCATGGGACCTTTCAGGCAAGAACACCGGAGCAGGTTGCCATTCCCTTCTACAGAGATTCTTCCTGACCCAGGGATCAAACCTGCATCTCCTGTGTCTCCTGCATTGCAGGTGGATTCTTTACCTGCAATCAAGGAAACCCAGCAAAAGGGTAACTGCGTTGCAAGCACACTCTGATTTGTACTGACCACTGGCTGTGCTGTTTACCTGCTTATGAGCCCCTGGCTACCTTTTCCCACTCAAACTGTGGTTTGTCCAAATCCTCTGCCCCAAACAACCCCCTCCCCTCAACCACTTTATCATGGGACAGATTCTGGAGTCAGTCCAAACCTCTCATTTTTATTCATGTAGCATAGGAGGTCTGGGAACCAAGAAAATATCCACCCATGGTGTTAGATTTGCACATTTCAATCTAAAAGGTAGATATACACATTACTTGAACTTGACTTTACTATGCTGTACTATTATTTTCTTCTATTGTATCATGTGTCTACAGATCTGTGATGGAAAACAAAACTGCTCTGGGGAGGAAACCTGTTAAAGATGTATCTGAGCTCCAAGGATGTCCGCTCTGTCTTATGGCAGGCAGAACCCCAGTAGGCATGGAGAAACTTGGAGAATGTATGGACCAGGAAGAATCTTGTAGTGGAAAAAATGGGGCTAGGATTGCTTCACCACCAAGATCAACATCTTCTACACAGTTTAATATACTTTGCATTTTCTAGGTATGCAGCTACTATGTAGATTGAAGAAGGTAATCCTGTAGAGGAAACTATACCAAGATTCTTCACTGATCTGGAAAACTGACATGACTAAACCAAGCTGTTCTGAGTGTCTGATTCTATTTTAATTCAGTTTGTCAGTCTGCACAGGGCACTGCATGGCCAGAGGGATGCTCACAGCCTCCTGCACCACCCAGCTTCATGTGACCGTGTTTACATATTGTGGTGCTGATCACTGCAATAAATTAATTCCTTTTACTCACCCCCAATCCCTGGAGATTGTGTCAGGGCATTTAGAATTACACGTGAAGATAAGTTTTATTACATTTGCATTTTGGTTCAGAGCGAACACAACACTTACTATAAAGAGGTGCTCCCAGGGCTGAAGTTTGCAGACCTCTTGTCCCAGAAGCCTGAACCTGGGCCACTTTCTTGGTTCCCAGACCTCCTGTGCTATGTGAATAAAAATGACAGGTTTGGACTGACTCCAAAATCTGTCACATGATGGAGTAGTTGAGGGGAGGGGGCTGTTTGGGGCAGAGGATTTGGATGGATCACAGTTTGAGTGGGGAAAGGGCAAAGGGTAGCTGGGGGCTCATCAGCCAGCCTTTGTTCCCTGGCTGCACAGCCCATGCCCCACTTCACAAGCATCTGAAGTCCCAAGAATAGTTCCAGGGCTCACATCTGTCTTCACAAAGCATCATGAGCCTGGAGGTGCACCTGGAATTTCAGTGATCTAAGGTTATCAACACACTGAGTCATAACCTAAGCTCCAAGGTCCTTGAAGGAGGAGTCCATGAAGCACCAGCCATCCCTCCCTCCAGTTGGACACACAGGTGGTCTCTTTGTCCCACCAAAACAAAGACCAAGATGCATGGGGGAAGAGATGGGCACTCCTGCCTTATTAATGCTGCTGGGGATTTGTTAAACCTCCCCAGTTGTTACTTTCTCTCCTGTGTTTCCTTTCTTTTTTTTCCCCCTCAAAAAAGATAGGATTTATTCCCTGAAACAAAAGACTATGGGAAAAGAAAGTGGGAAAGGAAAGACACAGAGAGCACTGGTAGCAAGGAAATGTGACACGCTTGTTCACGAGCCTAAACTGCAAACCATGTGGCAGCTTACTGGTTTTATCTGTTGGGTCTAAATTTTAGGGTCACAAAAAATGGATATGAAATTAAAACGTGCATACATTTAGGGCAGCAACAAGTATCTGGGGCAGAGTGACTCTGACCCCGTGGGCTCCTCCAGAGATGAACAGTGACACACATCAGGACCGCCTGAAGCTTCCTAGGGCTGAGTCTAGGGACCTGGACAGACAGAGCTGGCCTGGATCCAGATCTCCATCCAGGTTCTGCTCCTTTTCACAGCCCCGCCCACAGCTGCCAGCTCAGAGCCCCGTCTCAGGCCTGAGTGTTCTGAGCTCACAGTGTGTTCTTTCCAAGTGAGTCACGGATTTCTCTCACCACAGAGACCTCCCAGCACAGACATGGTTTCACCAAACCACACCTTGACTGATGCCACCAAACTTCAGGTGACACAAAGGTGGCTTTCCAAGCAATGCCAGACTACTGCCTGGAACAGTTTCATACTCAGATCTCACACTCAGAGCCCTGCCCTGCTCAGGCCACCTCCTCGAGAGGATTAGGGGGGCTCAACAAATGTCAGACGGTCATGAGCTTTCTGCAATTCAGGTCTGACCACAAAATATTCAAGTTTGACTTGAATGTCTATAAAGCAGAGCTCATGAGAACATACCAAAGCTGTTAGGAGAATCCTGCAATGGATTCATTTGGAGTGGATGCACACACTCAGTGCATCATGCCGCACACACACACCACACACAAATGTAAATACCACAGTGTGCATGTGCATACAGATACGCACACATACACAGATGTGTACCTGTATACACGAATATACACACCATATGTGCATGTACACAGATACCCACACTTACACAGATATGTACCTGTATACACAAATATACACACCACTGTGTTTATATACACACTGTGTGTATGTACATATGCATGCTGCCGCTAAGTCGCTTCAGTTGTGTCCAACTCTGTGCGACCCCATAGACGGCAGCCCATCAGGCTCCCCTGTCCCTGGGATTCTCCAGGCAAGAACAATGGAGTGGGTTGCCATTTTCTTCTCCAATGCATGAAAGTGAAAAGTGAAAGTGAAGTCGCTCAGTCGTGTCCGACTCTTAGCAACCCCATGGACTGCAGCCTACCACGCTCCTCCATCCATGGGATTTTCCAGGCAAGAGCACTGGAGTGGGGTGCCATTGCCTTCTCCAATCATATGCATACTAAGCGTGAAATCATATGCATATACACAGATACCTACACTTACACAGATATATGCATCTATACACAAATATACACACCCCCATGTGCACATACACACAGATACTTACACATACACAAAAATATACATATATTCATAAATATACACACCACTAAGTGCAAAGAAATAGAGGAAAACAACAGAATGGGAAAGACTAGGGATCTCTTCAAGAAAATCAGAGATACCAAAGGAACATTTCATGCAAAGATGAGCTCGATAAAGGAGAGAAATGGTATGGACCTAACAGAAGCAGAAGATATTAAGAAGAGATGGCAAGAATACACAGAAGAACTGTACAAAAAAGATTTTCACGACCCAGATAATCACGGTGGTGTGATCACTCACCTAGAGCCAGACATCCTGGAATGTGAAGTCAAGTGGGCCTTAGAAAGCATCACTATGAACAAAGCTAGAGGAGGTGATGGAATTCCAGTTGAGCTATTCCAAATCCTGAAAGATGATGCTGTGAAAGTGTTGCACTCAATATGCTAGCAAATTTGGAAAACTCAGCAGTGGCCACAGGACTGGAAAAGATCAGTTTTCATTCCAATCCCAAAGAAAGGCAATGCCAAAGAATGCTCAAACTATTGCACAACTGCACTCATCTCACACGCTAGTAAAGTAATGCTCAAAATTCTCCAAGCCAGGCTTCAGCAATATGTGAACCGTGAACTTCCTGATGTTCAAGCTGGTTTTAGAAAATGCAGAGGAACCAGAGATCAAATTGCCAACATCCACTGGATCATCAAAAAAGCAAGAGAGTTCCAGAAAAAAAACTATTTCTGCTTTATTGACTATGCCAAAGCCTTTGACGTGCGGATCACAATAAACTGTGCAAAATTCTGAAAGAGATGGGAATACCAGACCACCTGATCTGCCTCTTGAGAAATTTGTATGCAGGTCAGGAAGCAACAGTTAGAACTGGACATGGAACAACAGACTGGTTCCAAATCGGAAAAGGAGTTCGTCAAGGCTGTATATTGTCACCCTGTTTATTTAACTTATATGCAGAGTACATCATGAGAAATGCTGGACTGGAAGAAACACAAGCTAGAATCAAGATTGCCAGGAGAAATATCAATAACCTCAGATATGCAGATGACACCACCCTTATGGCAGAAAGTGAAGAGGAACTCAAAAGCCTCTTGATGAAAGTGAAAGTGGAGAGTGAAAAAGTTGGCTTAAAGCTCAACATTCAGAAAACTAAGATCATGGCATCCGGTCCCACCACTTCATGGGAAATAGGTGGGGAAATAGTGGAAACAGTGTCAGACTTTATGTTTCTGGGCTCCAAAATCACTATAGATGGTGACTACAGCCATGAAATTAAAAGACGCTTACTCCTTGGAAGGAAAGTTATGACCAACCTAGACAGCATATTCAAAAGCAGAGACATTACTTTGCCAACAAAGGTCCATCTAGTCAACGCTATGGTTTTTCCTGTGGTCATGTATGGATGTGAGAGGTGGACTGTGAAGAAGGCTGAGCACTGAAGAATTGATGCTTTTGAACTGTGGTGTTGGAGAAGACTCTTGAGAGTCCCTTGGACTGCAAGGAGATCCAACCAGTCCATTCTGAAGGAGATCAGCCCTGGGATTTCTTTGGAAGGAATGATGCTAAAGCTGAAACTCCAGTACTTTGGCCACCTCATGGGAAGAGCTGACTCATTGGAAAAGACTCTGATGCTGGGAGGGATTGGGGGCAGGAGAAGAAGGGGACGACAGAGGATGAGATGGCTGGATGGCATCACTGACTCAATGGACGTGAGTCTGAGGGAACTCCGGGAGTTGGTGATGGACAGGGAAGCCTGGTGTGCTGCGATTCACGGGGTCACAAAGAGTCGGACACGACTGAGCAACTGATCTGATCTGATCTAAAGTGCATCACGATGGTGTGGCCAGACATCCTGGAATGTGAAGTCAAGTGGGCCTTAGGAAGCATTACTATGAAATAAGCTAGTGGAGGTGATGGAATTCCAGTTGAACTATTTCAAATCCTAAAAGATGCTGCTGCTAAAGCGCTGCATTCAATATGCCAACAAATTTGGAAAACTCAGCAGTGGCCACAGTACTGGAAAAGTCCATTTTCATTCCAATCCAAAAGAAAAACAATGCCAAAGAATGTTCAAACTACTGTACAATTGTGCTTATTTCTCATTCTAGCAAGGTTATGCTCAAAATCCTTCAAGCTAGACTTCAGCAGTACATGAATCAAGAACTTCCAGATGTACAAGCAGGGTTTTGAAGAGGCAGGGGAACCAGAGATCAAATTGTCAACATTCATTGGCTCATGGAGAAAGCAAGGGAGTTCCAGGAAGACATCTGCTTCATTGACTATGCTGATGCCTTTGACTGTGTGGATCACAGCAAACTGTGGGGAATTCTTAAAGAGATGGAAGTAGCAGATCACCTGACCTGCCTCTTGAGAAGTCTGTATGCAGGTCAAGAAGCAACAGTTAGAACTCGACATGGAACAACAGACTGGTTCCAAATCAGGAAAGGAGTACATCAAGGCTGTATATTGTCACCCTGGTTATTTAACTTATATGCAGAGTACATAATGCAAAATGCCAGGCTGGATGAAGCACAAGCTGGAATCAAGATTGCCAGGAGAAATATCAATAACCTCAGATATGCAGATGACACAAACCTTATGGCAGAAAGTGAAGAAGAACTAAAGAGCCTCTTGATGAAAGTGAAAGACAAGAGTGAAAAAGCTGGCTTAAAACTCAACATTCAAAAAACTAAGATCATGGCATCCGGTCCTATCACTTCATCGCAAATAGATGGGGAAACAATGGAAACAGTGAAAGACTATTTTTCTGGGCTCCAAAATCACTGCAGATGGTGACTGAAGGCATGAAATTAAAAGACACTCGCTCCTTGGAAGAAAAGCTATGACCACCCTAGACAGCATATTAAGAAGCAGAGACATTACTTTGCCAACAAAGGTCCATCTAGTCAAGGCTATGGTTTTTCCAGTGGTCATGTATGGATGTGAGAGTTGGACTATAAAGAGAGCTGAGCACCAAAGTATTGATGCTTTTGAACTGGTGTGTTGGAGAAGACTCTTAAGTGTCTCTTGGACGGCAAGAAGCCCCAACCAGTCCATCCTAAAGGAAATCAATCCTGAATATTCAATGGAAGGACTGATGCTGAAGCTGAAACTCCAATACTTTGGCTACCTGATGCAAAGAACTGATTCATTGGAAAAGACCCTGATGCTGGGAAAGACTGAAGGCAGGAGGAGAAGTAGGCGACAGAGGATGAGATGGTTGGATGGCATCACTGACTTTATGGACAAGAGTTTGAGTAAGCTCTGGGAGTTGGTGATGGACAGGGAAGCCTGGCATGCTGCAGTCCATGGGGTTGCAAAAAGTCGGACACGACTGAGTGACTGAGCTGAATTGAAAGCACACCATGCGAAATACTGGGCTGGATGAATCACAAGCTGGAATCAAGATTACTGGGAGAAATACCAACAACCACAGATATACAGATGATACCACTCTAATAGCCGAAAGTGAAAAGGAACTGAAGAGCCTCTTGATGAGTGTGAAAGGGGATAGGGAAAAAGCTTACTTGAAACTCCACAGTCAAAAACTAAGATTATGGCATCTGGTCCCATTGCTTCATGGCAAATAGGAGGGAAAAAAAGTGGAAATAGTGACAGATTTTATTTTCTTGGGCTCCAAAGTCACTGTGGATGATGATTGCAGTGATGAAATTAAAAGACGCTTGCTCTGTGGAAGAAGAGCTATGACAGCGCAGACAGCATATTAAAAAGCAGAGACATCCCTTTGCTGACAAAGGTCTGCATGGTCAAAGCTACAGTTTTTCCAGGAGTGACGTATGGATGTGAGAGTTGGATCATAAAGAAGTCTGAGTGCCGAAGAACAGATGCTTTCAAATTGTGGTGCTGGAGAAGACTCTTGAGAGTCCACTGGACTGCAAGAAGATCAAACCAGTCAATCCTAAAGGAAATCAACCCTGGATATTCACTGAAGGACTGTTGCTGAAGTTCCAATACTTTGGCTACCTGATGTGAAGAGCCAACTCATTGGAAAAGACCCTGATGCTGGGAAAGATTGAAAGCAATAGGAGAAGAGGGTGGCAGAGGATGAGATGGTTAGATAGCATCAGTGACCCAATGCACATGAATTTGAACAACATCTGGGAGATAGTGAAGGAAGAGGAAACTGGTGCTGTGCTACAGTACATGAGGTCGGAGAGTCGGACATGACAACAACTGAACAACAGCAAATGTGCTCGTACTCACATATATCTACATATACACAAACACACACACACATATATACACAAATATACATACCACCATATGCATGTACACATGGATACCCACACATACACTTATGCATACATACATACACAAATATACACACCACTATATGCACATACACACAGATACTTGTACATACACATACATACACAGATATATACATGAACATGTCCTCCCTAAAATGAAACAGCTTTCGGCTGCATCTCCCAGTGTATTTTGAAGCATCCATCTGGTGCCCCCAAGCCCGCCCCCCACCAGGCACAGACCCATCACTCACCTATCTGCGTCAAAGTAAGAGTCGATATAGGGATGTGGGGCCCCGGCCACGGCAAAGTTGCTGCTTCCGGTGTCAACGAGTATCTGCAGCTTTTATTTTTAAGGGAAAAACAGAGAAACCATTAGGTTACTTGCTTAGGGCAACACTCTTGAATACTTCTCTTAAACCTTAAGTGCTGAGAACAATTTGTTACTTGGAGAAATCGTATGGATTAGAAATATATTTAAAAAGCTGCTAGAAAAATTGAATTCCAAACACAGTCCATTGTGAAGCTTGCAAGGGCAGAGATCAGTTTAACTTCAGATACCCACCAAACCTTAAAAGAAGATAAACTCAGTGGAATAAGTGGGGTTTCATTTTCCAGCCAGCAGTACTTGGTAACCAGGCAGAGCCCTTTCTCACCCTGGACTGTCGGCTGGTTTGTCACTTGGTTGGGCAGCCCTCCTCCTGCCTTTCCAATCTCACCTGAAAATCCTCATTTACCTCCACCTCCACCCCACGCACCCAGCACACCTCCCCAGACACCTTCTGGCAGTGGGTATTCCCTCATCTCTGCTGCACAGGACCTGGAAACAACTGTCAGAGGCATCACTTTTTTTTTTAAGTTTTAATGAATTATCATTTACATACAATAAAAATGAAAGATCTTGGATTTTCCACTGGTGAGTTCTGACATGGTGTTCTCCCAAACCAAGACACAGAAATTCCTGTTATTCCCCAAAGGCCCCTCTATGCCCCTTTCTAGTCAATCCCCATTGTTTCTCAGAAGCAACCACTCTCTGATGCCTATTACCATGGACAAGTTTCACTGGTTCCTGGACATTATATAAATGGCATCATGTGGGATTTTTGGCAGGAGGTTCTGGCTTCTTCTCCTCAACATGTTTTTGGGCTTCTCATACTGAATTGAGAGACAGTAAATACCCATTTATGCACTGCAACTTTAGGAAATGAATTCTCTTAATTCCATTTATGAACACATAGTCACTATAAAAGTTGAAGGGTCTCACTACATAGGTGTTTGCATTGATTTCAGACAGAACACAATTAAAAGTATATAGGAGAAGGAAATGGCAACCCACTCCTACATTTTAGCCTGGGAAATCCCATGGACAGATGAGCCTGGTGGGCTATAGTCCATGGGGTTGCAAAGAGTTGGACACAACTAAACAGAACATGAAGTAACTGAACACGCATTTGTTGGGTTGATTGATTAAATCATGAGCCACTGATGACTGATTCAACCTTCAACTCTTCTCCCTTCCCTGGAAATGAGGCTGAAAGTTCCAGCTCTCTACTCTCAGGGTTGGCTCCCCATCCTTTGGGACTTTCCAAAAGCCATCTCAATGACACACCTCAGGTATGGTTGAAAGGGACTTGTTATAGAAAACAAAGGCACCTTTATCACCCCTATTATTGAGGAAGTTCCAAGGGTGCCCTGTGCCAGGAACTGAGACAAAGACCAAATACATATTTCTCTGTATAAATATGTATTTCTTCACATAAATCATAATATCACATATGGGCAGTCAGCAAGGTCCAGAATCTCACCCTTCATTGGACTGAAGCCCATTGTCCTGACGGCAGACAGTCCAAGTTGACTTAATAATACATGTAACCCACATGGCCTATGTTCTCAGCTCTGATTTCACATCCTGGATTTAAATGGTTCCTGAAGGCAGGATGAACTTTTAATTTGCTTAGGTGAAACTAGTAGAGAGATGAACAAGAAAGAAAAAAACAAAAACAAACCCAGAATTCCAGGCTCACGACAACTCATGAAAGCATGCCATTTTTACAAGTCTTTCCTGGGTCTCTCTGAAAAACACACACCCAAAAGCCCAGCAGGACGTGTGTGGAAAGACCAGCTGCCTGGAAGCCCAGGTTCCCAGGCTGGCATCCCACATCCACACCAATGCTCCTACATAGCCAGCCACAGGCAGAGCAGACCCAGGACTACTCTCCTGGGCATAATGGCCCCAGTGACCAGGGACGTGCTCTACAGACATTTCACTCTGCTTTGCCGGGTATGGAATTCCACCCGCCGCCTCTGCATCACATTAGAAGCACGTCCTTTCCACACACCCCCGTCCTTACTTCTGCCTCGCAGCACATGGTCCCCCCTTGCAGAGGCGGGCGACACAAAACAGAGAAAGTCACAGCAAAACACAGACAGCATTATCTTACACAGATGACTTCTAACTGCCCAGGCGTTGGGCACAGTCATACTCCCCAGCTGTGTCAGCACAAGCCAGACTTCAAGAAAATTCAGTTTGGAGTCACAGCTCGGCCAAGTTGGTCATCACTTTGGCTGCTGTTAGAGGACAGGATTTGAGGAGAGTAAACAAGGCAGCCACAGAGTCAGGCAAGGAATGGATTTCTAGGGAGCAGTAAACACTTTGAGTGGGGCTTCAAGTAATGTTTCTGAGCCGCCAACACCTTTTTCTGTGTGATGACCTGGAAATAGACATTTTTCACGTTGAATTCTTGCCAGGACCATGACTTTCTCTTTGTAACTCCTAGTCTTAATCACAAAGGAAAAAAAATACAGTCACTTGTCCTCTAAATTTTATAGGATCCACCCTGAAAGCATGGACAGTCAAAGGCTTAGTGCACCATTCCCCCGAACGCCTTGCCCCACTTCACACACACAACATCCCCTGCTGTGTCCTTATCTGCAGAACTTCCAGCATCACCTCCGGTCTCCTTGGGTTCAACTCAAACTGCAAATATAGTCTTACCCCAGAGGACATTATTCAACCCCATAAATGGATGCAGAAAACACACACAAATATGGGAAATGCACTGCACTTTCGAAGCACAACTGAAAATGAATCAGAAGCGTGTATGAACCATCATCCCTGCTTTAGAAGAAATGCTGCTGAGAGCTGGAAGTCCCCAGCTCCTTCCCTATACCAAGCAGCCTCCTATAGAACCACATTCCACTTCTTCCAGAATATAGCAACGAGGACAAAAATCTGCCTTCTCAAAGAGCAAGGGTCTAGCATTCTGACAGTCGCTGGCTTTTCACTGCTCCAATCTCTTTGCCAACATTGGGGTTCCAGGGGCTCTTTCACGGAGGAAGCAGGTCCCCACTGTGCATCTTTTACACACTCCAGTATATCTTCTCCAGAGAGCGTCCAAGCATGGGGCACCCCCATGAGAGTGAGCCAACCACAGGGGCCCCCCTGTGGTTCATCATCTTTCATGCATCCAGCACCTTGGACAGTGCCCAGCGTTTCCTAGATGCTCAGTGAACAGTTGTTGAATAAATGAAAAAGTCAGGGACTCAGAGATTTTCACTGGCAGATGTGTGTGTGTGCGCACGCGTGCCCAGTTATGTCTGACTCTTTTGTGATCCCACGGACTGTAGTCTGCCAGGCTCCTCTGTTCATGGAATTTTACAGGCAAGAATTGGAGTAGGTTGCTATTCCTCCTTCAGGGGATCTTCCTGACCCAGGGATCAAACCCAGGTCTCCTGCATTGCAGGTAGATTCTTTTTAGTCTGAGCCATACCTTTCACTGCTGCTAAGTCGCTTCAGTCGTGTCCAACTCTGTGCAACCCCATAGATGGCAGCCTACCAGGCTCTGCTGTCCCTGGGATTCTCCAGGCAAGAACACTGGAGTGGGTTGCCATTTTCTTCTCCAATGCATGAAAGTGAAAAGTGAAAGTGAAGTCGCTCAGTCGTGTCCGACTCTTAGTGACCCCATGAACCGTAGCCCACCAGGCTCCTCCATCCATGGGATTTTCAAGGCAAGAGTACTGGAGTGGGGTGCCATCGCCTTCTCCAATACCTTTGACTAATAACACCCATATTGCCTCCTTCCACCCTTCTGGAGACCACCATTCTACTCTGAGCCTTAAAAAAAGAAGGAAATCTTACCATATGTACCCAAATAAATGAACCTAGAGAACATTATGCAGAGTAAAATAAGCCAGACGCAGAAGGACAAATCTTACACGATCTCATATGAAGACTCTAAAATAGTCAAACTACCTGTTTTTAGGCTTCCCTGGTGGCTCAGATGGTAAAGAATCTGCCTACAGTATAGGAGATGAGGGTTCAATCACTGGGTCAGGAAGATTCCCCAGAGAAGAAAATGGCAACCCAGTATTCTTGCCTGGAAAATTCCATGGACAGAGGAGGCTGGTGGGCCGCAGCCATGGGGTCACAGAAAGTTGGACATGACTGAACACACATGGTAATTATACACACAACTTTCAACAGGAGGTGGGGAGTCAGGTCAGTCACTGGTGGCCACTGACACAAACCCTGTGATATCCCAAGGAACTGCCGGCCGAGGGCTGGTCCTGGAGCACTTTGAAGCCAACAGACTCTCCAGGAAGATTCCTTTAGGGACGTTCTTGGGGACAGTCAGGACTTTATCCCCATGCCTTGTTGTGCCTAGACAATGCTTTCTTGTTTTTAAAAAGGCATATCTTGTGGGATTTTACTTTCCTCCATTTTGTTCTGACACAATAATATGCCACCTCTCACACTCTCTGCCAGCTGGCAGAATTCAACCACAATCCACACACAGGGCTGCCTTTGAGACCCAGGCAGTCCTGCATCCTCTGAAAGGTCTTTCAGTGCCAGCCCTGATCCATCCCTCTCCCCTCTGACCACTGGGCCCTGAGTTTTGGCCCCTCACTCTTCTGATGCCTTCTACTGGCCTCTGATTTCTCCCAGGCCCACGTCTTTTCTCTCAGGGAGCTTGTAAGTTGCTTGAGGGCAGACCCCTTTTCCTTAGTCTCTGGAGTCATCTCCATAATGGGAATTTGCTAATCACCTGGTCCATAGGATGGGGAGGGGACTCACACGAGCTCCACCTAGAAGTGGAAAGCTGATGAAAAAGGGGAGACTGCCAAGGAGCTGGAGAGAGTTTGCCAGGCCAAACTCCTGATACGTCTGTGCACAGACTTCACTGAGCTTTTCCTAGAACTGGCAAAGGTGGCTAACTTGACTTCCCAGTTGATATATGATGAATCATAAGCTGAAATCAAGATCACTGAAAGAAATATCAATAAACTCAGAAATGCAGATGACACCACCCTTATGGCAGAAAGTGAAGACGAACTAAAGAACCTCTTGACGAAGGTGAAAGAGAAGAGCAAAAAAGCTGGCTTAAAACTCAACATTCAAGAAACTAAGATCATGACATCCAGTCCCATCACTTCATGGAAAATAGGTGGGGCAAAAATGGAAACAGTTACAAACTTTTATTTTCTTGGGCTCCAAAATCACTGGGGATGGAGACTGTAGCCACGAACTTAAAAGACACTTGCTCTTTGGTAGGAAAGCTGTGACAAACCTAGACAGCCTATTAAAAAGCAGAGATATCACTTTGAGAACAAAGGTCCATCTAGTCAAAGGTATGGGTTTTCCAGTAGTCATGTATGGATATGAGAGTTGGACTGTAAAGAAGGCTGAGCACCAAAGAATTGATGCTTTTTAACTCTGGTGCAGGAGAAGACTCTTGAGAGTCTCTTGGACTGCAAGATCAAACTAGTCAATCTGAAGGGAAATCAGTTCTGAATATTCACTGGAAGAACAGATGCTGAAGCTGAAGCTCCAACACTTTGGCCACCTGATGCAAAGAACTGACTCATTGGAAAAGACCCTGATGTTGGGAAAGACTGCGGACAGGAGGAGATGGGGAAGACACAGGATAAGACGTTTGGATGGCATCATCAACTCAATGGCCATGAGTTTGAGTAAACTGCAGGAGATAGTGAAGGACAGGGAAGCCTGGCATGCTGTAGTCCATGGGGTCACAAAGAGTCAGACATGAGTGAGCAACTGATCAACAACAATATAAAATAATCACACGTTTCCTTTTAAATACCCAAGACTAACCAGAGTTAGGAATGAGATGGTGGCCAAGGGCAGGGGGTGGTGGGTATGGTGGTGGTGTTGGCACTCTCTGTGTGCCCCAACACTCACTTCAGCTGCTGGGGCTCTTCCAACATCCAGGGTACAGTGTGGGTCCTTTTCCTTTACTGAGAAGGACCCAGGAAAGCCTTAATTGTACCCACCCTCCCCCAAAAAGCTCTCCAGCTTCCAGGAGAGATCTGAAATACAAGAATGAGCGCTCACTCCTGGGAGCAGCCCTGAACCCAAACACACAACAGCTGATGAAGGTTCCACTTCCTTGCTCCCCAGGTGGACAGCTCTGAGTGCGCCCTGTGCCTCGGGGAGTCCCTGTGGGTCTGCTCTGTATTACTAGTCTTCTCCTCCTTCCTGCCTCAATGCTCTGCTCCCACTGGTGTCTGGGGTAGAGAGACACAGGGAAGGCTGGCTCACACAAACATTGCCTCACGTACCCCAGAGACCAAATATCTCCACTTGTGAAAACATGTAGACTGTGCGTGTCTTCCCAATGTCCCTTCTCAATCTTCGGCTGATGCTCTGGGCAATAACCCCCCAGAAAGCCATCTGCTAATTGCTGTAATAAGGTGAAAGGTTGCATTAAAGTGAAGAATGGGCTCTTCATCTCGTTAGTGATTAGCAGCCTGAGATTCCTCAGATACCACTGCCTCTTTTTCAGCAGGTTAATAGATAGGAAAATTAGCAGATAATTTAAATAATGGCTCATTTCACACAACGATTCCTAATTACATTAGCAGCCCATCTGCTGAAGTCTGCCGGCAAGCAGAACCCACAGCAGTGGGGTCCTCCCGTCCCGGCTCCGCAGGGCTGTTTGCCCACAGTTATTACACGTGATTGTGGGTGCCGATCTTGCTAATCAGGTTCTTTCAGGGCTTCAATTCTGGAAATGAAGCTCATTTACTGAAACACGTCTTGTTGAAGGAAGCAAAAATAATTGCCACTCACCATTTCTCCATGTTCTAAAATTAAGGTTGCCTTTATAGAGAAGGGGAAAAAAATCATTTTCAAAGGGATCCACTTAACACAAACAGATGTTATAGAAGCTACGAGGGACTTGATAATCAACCTATTCAGGCTCTGTGTGTGAGTGCACACGCATGCACGTGTATGTGTGTTTGCTTCCCTCCTGCAGACGGGGCTCTTCCTAGACAAACACAGTCCAGAGTCCTGTGGATGGATTCCCTGGCTCCTTTTGGGAAACTCTTAACTTCCAAGGGAATGCTGGGGGAGGGACAGGGCATCACCTGCGCTGATTTGAATAGAGCAGCACTTTTTCACTGACTGCGTCGGGCTTGGCAGGCTGAGACTGGCAGAGGAAGTGGTAGGATGAAGGGAGCTTGGTGTGAGGGTCCCTGTTTTAGGAAACGAAAAGTCACCCCCAGATCAGAATCCTCCTGGACGCGGGAGCTGCCACTACCTCTGCAGCTGAAATCTGTCGCTGAGGAAATGTGGCAGTTCCTAGAGGGAGGGCCTCCTCTGTGATTGAATTTTTTAACTTTTTGAACAACCCATCCCTGTTAGGATGAGTGGAAAGGCTGGATTTCTCAGGTTGGGGGAGATTTCATCACACACCCATAGCAGATGCCCTTAAATATGCTGCAATTATGCCCACTCACAGGAGGAGGGCTTCCAGTTCACTTCTGACCTGTGGTCCCAGGAAACACCCTACATGTTCTCTAAAGGAGAATAACATGAAAAATATCAGCTTTAGCTTCTGGTAGACCTGGATCTGAACCCTAGATTAGCCTCCTATGAGTGAAAACTATTGCCTGTCACATCAGGAGGCCTTTCTACGTGGTGCTAGTGGTAAAGACCCCACCTGCCAGTGCAGGAGACATAAGAGATGAGAGTTCCATCCCTGGGCCAGGAAGATCCCCTGGAGAAGGAAATGGCAACTCATTCCAGTTTTCTTGCCTGGGAAATCCCATGGGCAGAGGAGCTATGGGGTCACAAAGAGTAGGACACAATTGAAATGATTTATCACGCATGCATACTATATCAGTAAACAAATGATGCTGTGGCCATCAGATCATCATGTTATAGCCACCCCACCAGTGAGCCCTGAGGGAACTCATGATGGAAGATGGTGCCCGTGATCAAGCCAACAACTGTGGCAGCTGACCCCGCAGTGCTCCCTGAGGTGACTCAGGATGAGAGAAGACCGGATCCTGACCTCAGGTAGCTGGTGGTTTAGTCGCTAAGTCATGTCTGACTCTTGCAACCCCATGGACTGTATCCTGCCAGGCTCCTCTGTCCATTGGATTCTCCAGGGATGCCATTTCCTTCTCCAGGGGATCTTCCCAATCCAGGGTTAAAATCCGGGTCTCCTGCATTGCAGACAGATTCTTTACTGATTGAGTTATGAAGGAAGCCCAGATAGCTGAGGTGCATATCAAAGCAATGATTTCCATGAGCCCAGACTCTTACACCTTCCCATATATAGAAAAGTGCTCAATTCTTTAACTTGAGATACCTGGTTTTCTTTAATTAACAATAATCTTTTGATGTCCTGACAATCTGGTCTTTGTTGTAAATACTCCTATTTATCCTGACTCCCCCACACCGCTTCGGAGCAGTCCCTCAGAGTGACATCAGATGCTCTGTCCCAGGCTTTGTTGTTGTTCAGTCGCTAAGTCATGTCTGACTCTTTGTGACCCCATGGACTGAAGCATGCCAGGCTTCCCTGTCCTTCGCCATCTCACAGGGCTTGCTCAAATTCATGTCCATTGAGTCGGTGATACCATCCAACCACCTCATCCTCTGTTGTCCCCTTCTCTTCCTGCCCTCAGTCTTTCCCAACATCAGGGTCTTTACCAATGAGTCAGCTCTTTGCATCAGGTGTCCAAAGTATTGGAGCTTTAGCTTCAGCATCAGTCCTTCCAATGAATATTCAGGGTTGATTTCCTTTAGGATTGACTGGTTTAATCTCCTTGCTGTCCAAGGGACTTTCAAGAGTCTTCTCCAGAACTTAAGTCCCCAGTTTTGTCTGCTGAATAAAACATAACTCTCAATGTATACATTGTGCTTTTTTTCAGCTCACACACCTGTTGGCTGCAGAATCTTAAGTAAACCACCTAACCTCTGACCCTTGGTGTCCTCATCCAAGGACAGATGATATCCAAGGTAAGATGAAAAGGTGTTGCTATGAGGAGCACACGAGATGCCCCTCATACATATGTGATGCATCCAAAATAGTGGCTGGCACATAGGGGTGTTTCAGTTTCTCAAAGAAGGGTGGCCTGATGCTGTTTTTCTCTTGCTACAGGGCTGACTTCTCAAATACACCACTGTGCCAAACATGACAGGCGTCCAGTTCCTCACCAGGCTTTCTCTCCACGTCTCTGCACTGCAGTGAGTCTGGATGTGGCCCAGAAGTGATAAGCACAAGCTGCAGAACCCCCACGCACAGCGCTGGTCCTGCAGCAGGTGATGCTGACACGCACATAACCCAAAACATCTGGGGGTGCTTGGTGTGTGTAGCACCTGCCCTCAGCTGGAACAAGGCAGAGATACACCCAGGAACGCCCTAATCCCAGGGCCAGGAGTGTGGTTTTCTCTCACCCTGCCTTTTCTGCCCCACCCTGGCGAGCGGCCACTCCATCACCTGAGTGCACAGGCTCCACCTTTCCCTCCTGCCTCCACTTCCAGGAGCCTGGGTGTCTTCTCTATTCTACTTCCAGAATGTTCCTAAAACTGATCATGTTCCTCTCTCCCCTTCCTCCGGCCCGCTCACTCCTAGCTTTGTGTCCCGAGTTCTGAGACCTGGCACACAGTAAGTGCTCAACAGAGGGTGCTGAAGGCATGAATGATGCCCAAGCATCACTGAGGCCATTCTGTCCCAAAAGACTTAAGTGAGGTTAGCTTCTGCTTTCTGATCTGGGTTGTCTTGCGGTCCAAGTCCCCCTCAAGGGGTTTTAGTGAGTTCTGGGTCTCCCAGTCACACCATCTCCCAGGTTCCAAGGACAAATTTTAACAGTGGTGTAGTGGCAGCAGTAAGGTACATTTGAGAAAGGAGAGAAGACCATCTTCTAAGCCTGCTTCCCTAACAAAGCTGCATCTGGGGGTCTCCCTTTCTGGGTTCCATCCTGAGAAGTGGAATACTTCTTGCCATATCAGCAAACAAGGATGT
Organism: Bubalus bubalis; assembly: GCF_019923935.1. Taxonomy (NCBI): domain Eukaryota; kingdom Metazoa; phylum Chordata; class Mammalia; order Artiodactyla; family Bovidae; genus Bubalus; species Bubalus bubalis. The sequence continues at coordinate 186,245,533 of NC_059157.1, read as the reverse complement.
CACAGTCATCAGCTATTGCAGCCCTCCTATGTGAGCTGGTGAGCCCAGAGGGCACTCAAGAAGGAGAAGAATAACTGTGAATCAGCAGCCACCAGGCTGTAGCCACTCCCTATGGGGAGCCCCAAGGGAGCTCAGGATGTGAAAAATACAGGATTCTGGCCTGGGATAGCTGAGATGCAGAAGAAAGGAAAGATTTCAGTGAGCCTAGACTCTTGTATCTTGTCATACAGAGGTGTGTGCATGAATGCTCAGTCCTGTCAGACTCTTGGCGACCCCATGGACTGTAGCCCACCAGGCTCCTCTGTCCATGAGATTTTTCAGGCAAGAATACTGGAGTCAGTAGCCATTTCCTCCTCTAGGGGATCTTCCCAACATAGAAAAGCACTAAATTCCTTAACTTGGGCTATCTGATCTTCTTTAATTAACAATAATCTTTTGATGTTCAGAATACTTGCTCTTTGATGCAAAACTTCTATATAACCTGGCTCTTCCCCTCACCTCCACAGAGCAATTATATTAGGGCTCCTTGAGATGCTGTCTCCTGGGCTTGAAGTTCTAAACATTCCCACTGAATAAATCATAACTCTTGACTTTTAGGTTGTGAATATTTTTTAAGTTGATAATCTTTACACGTGAGTGTTAACCCTGGGTTTGTTTCGTTAGGGGAAGCACACTGAGTAAAACCACCCTCCTGGGAACCATTGCAACCATCCGTGTGAGTTATTTGACATCAGGAGGTCCTGGCAAAGAGCTTGGAACTAACAAGCCACAACAAACCTGAAGAATTTGGGAAAGGTCAAAAGGAGACACCACACGTCCGACTACCTCTCAGAATCCTTCTCCCTGGCATCCATCTTGGCTGAGCAACGTGGGTGCTACCAGAAAGAACTCTGAGTCATGATCGGCCAAAGACAGCCCAGAAACTAATCCTATCACCATGAAACCCAAGACTGTGGGCCTTGTGGCAGAGCCATTCTCCTGGGCTCCCTTACTCTACTGCTCTCCACCCGGGTGCCCTTCCCAATAAAACCTCTTGCTTTGTCAGCTCGTGTGTCTCCTTCAACAATTCATTTCTGAGTGTTAGATAAGAGCCCACTCTTGGGCCCTGGAAGGGGTTGCCCTTCCTGAAACCATTTCACTTAATATCCCAAGGCTCCAGCCTCCATTTATGCTGCTGAGAATCGAGACAACATATGCACATGAGTCGAGGCGTGATTACACACCCAAGGCTGCCCCTGGTCCACAGAGTCAGGGCCAGAACCCAGAGCCACTTCGCCCCTGGGCTCAGAGTTATTGGAGTAGCTCGTGTCATACCTCAAGAAGGCACTTGATTGTCTGCTGAGAGGCTATACATGGTGGCACTGTCTCTGATGGTCAAAACAGCCAGCTCCTGATTCTTTGCCTCCTGGACAGAGAACCTGGACCACAAGGGGAGGGGCTGCAAGCAGCCTCATGTCCACTAAGCTTCTGGAAGTAGGAGCCAGAAGCCAGAAAGTGCTTATATGTTTGCAAGAGGATATTCAGAGATGGGTGCTTCCCAGGTGGCTCAGCGGTAAAGAATCCGCCTGTCACGAAAGAGACACGAGTTCGGTCCCTGGGTCAGGAAGATCCCCTGGAATAGGAAATGGCAACCCACTCCAGTATTCTTGCCTGGAGAATCCCATGGACAGAGGAGCCTGGCAGGCCACAGTTCACAGGGTGATAGAGTCCAACATTAGTTAGGACTGAGAATGCACTCTCACTCAAGAGACAGGTAGGCTGGATACTTCCAGCTGCTTGGCCAGCCCCTCCCTCTTGGCAGGCAAACCCAAGACGGGGCTAGGAAGGCAGAGAAAGAACAGAGGGGGCCCCTTTTCTACGGAGATGTTGTGGCCCCAGGGAACTCCCTGGGCTGTGGAGTTTCCCTCAGCCTCTGAGGTCACACAAGGATGCAATCCCAGTGATTGAACACCGAAGGAGGATGTTTAGACAGACATAGATGAGAGTCACAAGGCTGGATGGAACTCATTCACTGACGCCAACAAACATAATGATCCTTTTTCCCACAGAAAGGAAAATTCATGCAGAACGGTTTCTCAGAAAGCACTATTAAAAAGGACAAAAGCAGATCTGTCTCCATATTTTGGTGATTGTGGGGGGAGGGGCCAAGAAGGGAAGCTACTAATAATGGGTGAGTTAATCCTTTTTCCTCAAGTTCAATTCAGTTCAGTCTCTCAGTCGTGTCTGACTTTTTGAGACCCCATGGACTGTGGCACGCCAGACTTCCCTGTCCATCACCAATTCCCAGAGCTTGCTCAAACTCATGTGCATCAAATTGGTGATGCCATCCAACCATCTCATCCTCTGTCGTCCCCTTCTCCTCCTGCCTTCAATAACTAAAGCCATCCCCTCAACCCATTATACATTGCTAAGGATTTTAGGAGACATCATTTTAGCTAAAAGTTGGTTCTTTCTGCACATTTTCCAAAGAAGTTTAAACTGATTCTCATCAAAGGTGTAATGTCTTAACTCTTAAAACACTTTTGGAGTTTCACTAAATTTTCACTTTTGCTCAAGAGTTGATAACTGCAAATAGAAAGACATTTCAAAAAAAAAAAAAAAAAAGAAAGAAAGACATTTCAGATCTGAACTTTCAGGAAAAAAGAAAAAGGATTAACTTCCTTCTGATTCCTGACATTCAAATATTGTTACAATTTTCAGTAAATGTGAAAAAATAAAGCATGTATACTCACTGCAGCAACAGGCAAGATTTTCAAGTTACTATTATTATAAAGTGGTTAGCACTCACTATTATTCTAGGCATTTAGATTAATTTTTTAAATTGCAAAGTACATATAATATGAAATTTACCATCTTAACCACTTTTAAAAGTACGGTTCAGCATTCACATCGCTGTGCAGCCATAACTACCATCCATCTCGAGAACTTTTCCTCATCTCAAACAGAAACTCTGTTCCCACTAGGGACTTTCCTGGTGGTCCCGAGGTTAAGACTGTCCTTCCACTGCAGGGGGCATCAGTTCAGTCCCTGGTCAGGGAACTAAAATCCTGTATGCTAAGTGGTATGGTCAAAAACAAATAAATAAAAAATTTAAAAAAAAAAAAAGAAAGAAACTCCGTGCCCACTAAACAACTAACTCGCTAGTCCCCATTCTCCAGTCCCTGGCAACCACCACTCAACTTTCTGTGTCTATACATTGGACTACTCTAGGGACCTCGTGTAAATAGAATTCAGTATTTATTCTGTTGCTACTGCCTTACTTCACTCAGCATAATGTCCTCAAGGTTCAGTCACATGGCAGCAAGTGTCAGAATCTCCTTCCCCTTTCAGTTCAGTTCAGTCACTCAGTCGTGTCCAACTCTTTGCGACCCCATGAATCTCAGCGCGCCAGGCCTCCTTGTCTATCACCAACTCCTGGAGTTCACTCAGACTCACATCCATCGAGTCAGTGATGCCATCCGGCCATCTCATCCTCTGTCGTCCCCTTCTCCTCCTGCCCCCAATCCCTCCCAGAATCAGAGTCTTTTCTAATGAGTTAACTCTTCACATGAGGTGGCCAAAGTACTGGAATTTCAGCTTTAGCATCATTCCTTCCAAAGAAATCCCAGGGCTGATCTCCTTCAGAATGGACCGGTTGGATCTCCTTGCAGTCCAAGGGACTCTCAAGAGTCTTCTCCAACACCACAGTTCAAAAGCATCAATTCTTCGGCGCTCAGCTTTCTTCACAGTCCAACTCTCACATCCATACATGACCACTGGAAAAACCATAGCCTTGACTTAGACGGATCTTTGTTGGCAAAGTAATGTCTCTGCTTTTCAATATGCTATCTAGGTTGGTCATAATTTTCCTTCCAAGGAGTAAGCGCCTTTTAAGGTTGAATAATATTCCCATGCATATGTAGTCCACATTTATTTTTGGTCCATTTATCCATCGGCGATCACTTGGGTTGCTTCCACCTTATGGCTATTGCGAATAATGCTGCTATGAACATACATGTACAAATATCTCCTTGAAATCCTGTTTCAGTTCTCTTGGGAAGATTCTTTTTTTTTTCCCCAATGAATATTTAATGAGTGGTGACCATATGACTGGGGATGAAGACAGAAGATATGGGGTTCCTTATGGAATTCATCACCTAACATTCACACCAAAGACCAGCCTTCTCTTTTATAATGATTTTCAGTGTCTGTTGAATTGGCTATAGGACTGGAGAGGAATAAAGCACAAGGAACTATAGATGACTAATTAGAGGTTTTTCCCCTGAATTAAATGTTTACTGTCTAAGTCGTTTCTCATGCCAATCAATACTCTTAAAGGAAAAAAAAAATTCCCTCTGTTTATGATGATATTTATCAAGATACTATAATCAATTTTAATAGTGTGTAAAACACAAAAGAATTAGGAAAGTAAATTTCCTAGTAGGGAAATGGACTGCCAATCTTATTAATTTTCATTATGCATACAGATGATTACATCAAAACTTCACTGGATCTAAAACAGACCTGCCACATGGTCCTGTGAGGTTATCCTCTCCAGGTTTACTTGAAATAAACTCTGTGAACATGGGCTTCCCTGATAGCTCAGTTGGTAAAGAATCCGCCTGCAATGCAGGAGACCCTGGTTCAATTCCTGGTTTGGGAAGATCCCCTGGAGAAGGGAAAGGCTACCCACTCCAGTATTCTGGCCTGGAGAATTCCATGGACTGTATAGTCCATGGGGGTCACAAAGTACATGCATTAAGCAATGCTATCATTAAGTGCTTTGAAAGCAGGAAATGTGATTTGTGTCTTAAGTATCACAAGGGTACGGCGCCTTCTAGCAGCAGCGATGACTGTATGTGGGTATGTTAACAGTAATGATTGATAATCTAAGGGTCTTCATATTCATCGCCAGGTGGAATGCTGTGACCTAGCCTTTACAATGTCTTCTTAAAATCTAAAATGTTATCTCCACTTAGCAGAACATCTTTGCATGCTGATCTGATTGGCCCAAACTTGGAATGTATAACACACAAAAAAGCCATTGTTTTCAGATTCGCTACCCTTTGTTAATTTCAGTCCAGCCATTTAAGAAACAGTCTATTTCTATGTGGTTCATCAAAGGCTTTGATTTTTTTCCCCTTATTAAACCTATGAGAAAAATGTATTTTAATAGGCATATGGTGATCAAAGATATCATTCTCTGCTAAAAAGATTTTTTAAAGCCTTTCCAAGTAAATTCCTTTCAGGAAAGACATTAAATTTCCACATTTTTTGTGGTGTCCAGATACTTTGAAAGAATGCTAGCCCAGAAGAGAAATGACGGATGCACTCCTCTTTTGCAATCTGTGCCAGTGAAATACAGATGTTTTCCTAATTAGGGTACAGAACAGACACACGAAAACATTCCAGAACATTTTAGAGATGACAAAGAAACAAAGACTTGGCAAGAAATTGCAACATATTAACCTTGGCAAAATCTCCAACACACAAGTGAGAGCTCTTGCGTATCATCATTCACTATGACAGATGTTGAAAAAGTAGAGACAGATCCATGTCTTCCTAATTCCAGCCTCTTCCATGGACATTGGATCCACCCTATCGCCCACTCACGACAACACACTCCCAAATCCCCCAACTCTCTCTGCATCCTCAGGTTTTTTCTCCTCTACCTGGACCACTCCCACCCACTTCCAAGCAGGTTGTGATTATTTCCCATCAATAAAAATGACACGCAACTTTTTTCACCCCACATTTTCCTCCCACTTCAGTCCTATTCCTCTGCACTTCTTTTACAATAAAGCCCCTAAAAGAGTTGACAGCAAATCCTCTCCTCCAGTTCTCACTGGACCCACCACTCATGGAAACAGATCCTCTCCCCATTAACCATTACCCTCACGTGCCTAAGTCAACCATCAGACTCCCTCCCTGTCCCAGGCTTTGCTTCCCTTGGACAGACCATCTTCTAATCTGCTTCCACCTCCGTGGCTGCTCCTTCTCAGGGCTCTGGCTGATTCCTCCTGACCTCCCCAGTCTCTAAAGTCTAGGGGTGTCTCAGCACCAGTCATTGGAGCCCACAGTGATTGCGTCCAGTCTCAAGACTACACATCTCCTCTGGCCAAGTGACTCCCGAATTTAGGTCTCTATCTGGAACCTCTAGCTTAAACTCCAGACAGATTCAGCTGCTACTGGACGCTCGCCTTGGATGTTGCAAAAGGCATCTCAGTTTGACTTTTCCAAAACTGAACTCCTAACTCACCTAGTAAGCCATGTAACATTCATCCACGGCCATGCAACCCACCTTTCTCTCACCTCCTCTCCCACAACCCACTGTGCGCCTGACTGGAGACTCTGTGGTGTTCCTCCCAATGCAAGCACACACTCTTCTCAAGAAGGGCCTTTGCACTGACTGCTCCACCTGCCGGGAACATGATTTCCCAGAACCTCACTCCCTCTTTCTTTAGGTCTCACCTTCTGGTCCGAGGTGCCTTCCCCAGCTCTCCTATACAAATTAGCAACACTTTCCCACCCACTGTGTGCCTTTGCCCATATTTTAATATTTTGCATAGCAATTGATCCCTGGGTCAGGGAGATCCCCTGGAGGAGGAAATGGCAACCCACTTCAATATTCCTGCCTGGAAAATCCCATGGACAGTGGAGCTTGGCAGGCTACAGTCCATGGGGTCTCAAGAGTCAGACATGACTTAGCGACTAAACCTCCACCACCACACCATCCAAATACAGAGCATTTACTTGATTTGTCTGCCTTTCTGCACTAAAATGTGATATTTGAGGAGGCAAGTTCGCTGTTACCATGGCTCACTACTGTATCCTCCATGCCCAGAACAGGGACATCATGTATTTCCTGAATGTGTTTAGTCACTTGTGAATTATAGCAACGGCCTTAACAAAACAATGACCAAACTCGGTTACTAGCTTTTATTATGAAATACAAAATTGAAGAATTGAAATGAACCTCAGGGGCCATTGCTTTGTCCACTGGAATCACTCCAGGAATTAAATATATGGAATCTCCAATTCAGAGAATGGAGCCTGGAGTTCAATACTCTTAACAAGGACCCAGGTGAGTAACAATCAGCCAGGTATGGGGACCAACAAGGTGTTACAGCCTCTCTGTAATGTAGCACAGCTGTCTAGAACCATGCTGACAGGTAGTCATGTGTCTGCCAGGCACTTCAGTGACAGCAGCTCATTACCTTAGGTTCTGAATTGTCCAAGGTTCAGGGCATTCATTTTGGAATGCTCTTTCTTTCTCGGTTTAATTCAGGGAATACTTTTTGAGGACCTACCCTGGGCCAGGCATGATGCTCCATCCTAGGATGAAGGAGTAGCCAGAAAAACTCGGTGCCTGTCCTCAGGGAGATTCCAGGCAACTAAATAGTTCACAGTCCTCACTGCTGCCCAGGAGACCTTGCCAGATCTTGGCAGGAAAGCCCGCTCCCATGAACCCGCTTATTAAATATCTGAAGTATGGTAGAGTGTGCTCTATATGGAGCCCATGGCATACTTCCTCTGGGATGCTGGGTGGGTTGGAAGTATATCCCCCTGGAATTCTCTAAGCCTTGGTCATATGACATGACTTCCCCACCATGGGAGCGTCTCAGGGTCCCATTGAAAGTTAATATCCAGCCTTCATACCATCTTCCAACAATCCACCAATCAACCATCTAATTATCAATTTCCATACATATCAGCATTACTCACGTCTTAATACACACAGCAAACGCTGAACTGCAGCCACACCTGCCCATTTAGCCCAAAGAGTTAGTCGCTCAGTCATGCTCTACTGTCTGTGACCCCATGGACTCTAGCCTGCCAGGCTCCTCTGTCCATAGCATTCTCCAGGCAAGAATACTGGAGTGGGTTACCATTCTCTTCTCCAGGGGATCTTCCCAACCCAGGGATCGAACCCAGGTCTCCTGCATTATAGGCAGATTCTTTACCATCTGAGCCATCAGGGAAGCCTAAAGACCTGTGAAAATAACTCATAGTAAAACTTGTATTACATGATTTCACAGTTCCCTAAAACATTAAAAACTCTAGAAAAGCCAACATCATACAATGAGATATGCACTTGATAAAGATTTTTCTTGGCACTCCAGTATACCCTGCTTTGTCTAATCAGGGCCTCTGACTGCTAGCATCCTACTGAAGTTTTAAAACAATCAGGTTTTCATCCCTGACAATAATCCTTAAAAAATGCTGGGCTTGCGAGTTTGGAAAATATGGGCAACGGTCTGCAACTGCCAAAATTAACTCAAACTTCATCTCCTTCACTGACAAAATGGATTTCATGAAGAAATGAGAGTGAGTGTAGACTTCGGAAAAAACATTCCCACACCATTTCCTGAACTCTGATTTATAGGAAGAGTCTTAGCAGCCTCAATGCGGAGCATTAGCACGTGCCTAAGGAGCCTGCCCGCCACACCTCTTGGTTTCTGGACAGAATGGAGATTTGAACTGCTCAGTCTTAAATCTCCTCTCCCCGAGGAGGCTGCCAGGCTTGGAAATCAATGAACTGCCCAGACAGAGATGAGACCGTAAGAGTCACAGCGGAAAGCCTCAGACTCTTAAGTGCCAGGTTTTGTTCAGAACATCCCAATCCTTTCTGTTTCAAGTGCTCAGAAGGGCAGGCAGTGAGATGATCTTAGCCTTCGAATACCTGGCTATAAAAGAAGCCGTCATTTTCTGATTCACACAAATGTCACGATTTTGCCCCCGAGTGGATGTGTCTTGATTTGTGAAAAACAAACTTAACTCTATTAAATGCGTTTCTCTGCCTTCAGTGTGAGAAGAGAGTCCAGTGGTGCCCGGCCCACAGTGAGTGTTCAGCTTGTTTCTGGCATATTAACATTCAATTACTGAAGAACAAACAACTTCACAGGACAAGTATTTTTTATGGCAGGTGGGCTCTTACTGCACAGGGACAATTCTATCCCAGAAAGCCCTCCCCTCAACTTGTTCCTGCCAAAAGAAGATGACCTTCCCTGACGGGATGGGGAACGTGGGAGGCCAGGAACACCGGAAGCCCGTAGAATCTGAGTGAGCATGTGCATCCCGCCCCCACTGGGAGCTGGACATAAGCAAAGTGTATTTGTTTGCTGGGGCACCCAGAACAAAATACTGCAGACTTGGATGTTGGAACAACAGAAATTCCTGATCTCACAGTCCTGGAGGCTGGGGTCTGAGATGCCAGCAGGGCTGGTTTCTCCTGTGGCCCTTCTCCTTGGCTAACAGATGTCAGCCCTCTTGCTACCCCTTCACATGGTCATCCCATTATGCATGGGCTCCCCAACATCTGTGTATCCTCATCTCATCTTAAAAGGATCCCAGTCAGAGGGCATCAAGGCCATCCTGACAGCCTCACTTTATCACTCTTTAAAGGCCCTGTATCTCCACGTGCAGTCACATTCTGAGGTCCCTGGAGGTCAGGGTTCCCATGTATGAGTCTTGGGGACACTGTTCAGCTAATAACAGGGGACTGGGCCAGCACAGTTTGTGCATAAAGCCCCGAGACCCTGCAGTTCTCACAGTGTCGATCTGAGCCCCTGTGGGCATGAGAACGCTGATATCCAGAAGAGGAGGAGATGGTGGTGAAGACGGATGGGAAACTTGGCTAAGTCTCTGTAGCTCAGTCTGTTCACTACAAACCAACCAAACCAAGGCCTGCATTTAAACACTCAACAGACATCCAAACAAAGCTTCGCTCTCACTGTCATCGTCACCAGCCATGCTGATATCCTGGCCACCAGAGCCCAGGAAGAAAGGGGATTCTGGTTCAGGCTTCCTGGGAGAAGGTTGGATGCAGGGCCAGCCTGGAAGGATGGACAGGGGCACCTTCCCATCTGGGCTTGAAGGCAAGTCAGGAGCCCACTCAGAAGCCAGAAGAAAGGGGAGTTTGAGTGGCACAGTTATGGATGTTGGCCACCCTGATGAAGGAGAGAAGGACCATCCCTGGAAAACTCCCTGCCCATTGAGTCCCTGGGTGATGCCTTTTCATCTGGGTGTCCACATCAGATGCCTCGTGCTGTGCACTGGGCAGGACCCCCACCACTCGAAGATGCATCCCCAGCACCTTGCTCCTTGTTGGCCTCCTCTGCCTCCTCCTTCCTCTGGCTTCCACTGGAGGAAGGTGTGGGGAGAGCAGGACTGGCAGCAGAAAGGAATGGGGTGAGTGGGCTGTGGAGCCAACCCACCTCCCCACACACAAAGGCCGAAGAAGAGGAGCAGGTGCCACCTTGAGTTCTGAGACTGGCCCATGAAAAAGTTGTTGCTATTGTTCAGCCACTCAGCTGTGTCTGACTCTTGGCGACCCCATGGACTGTGGCATGCTTCACTATCTCCCAGAGTTTGCTCAAACTCATGTCCATTGAGTCAGTGATGCCATCCAACTATCTCATCCTCTGTCACCCCCTTCTCCTCCTGCCTTCAATCTTTCCCAGAATTAGGGTGTTTTCCAGTGAGTCAGTTCTTCACATCAAGTGGCCAAATTTTGGAGCTTCAGCATCAGTCCTTCCAGTGAATATTCAGGACTGATTTCCTTTAGGATTGACTGGTTTGAGCTCCTTACAGTCCAAGGGACTGGTTTGATCTCAAGAGTCTTCTCCAACACCACAGTTCAAAAGCATCAATTCTTCAGCACTGCATAAAACAAGTGGGCACTGCTGAAACTCAAGAGGTGTAACTCCTCCCAGCTAGTTGAAAAGTGGGGGAAATAAGCACACACAGACTGCCTCTGGGAGTTGATATTTATGGTTTAGATAAAGCTTTCAATTGTATAATTCTATTCTGGGACTGCCCTGGCAGACGAGCTGATTAGAGAAGGCAGCCAGTCCATTCTCCAGAAGGCCAAGTGTCAGTGGACGCATGAAGGCTATTTTCTGAGCATCTGTGCTTTTCCAAGAACTGGCTGAGGACCAGACACCTTGGCTCAGCTCAGCAATGGGCAGTTCCTCTAGAATCAAATCAGGTCCACTGTCCCTTACAAAGCTCCAGAATACTTAGACTAGTGACTCTGGGAAGTTTTGGATAAACCACCCCATCCAGGAAAATATATCTGATCTTGCATGCTCAGTCACTCAGTAGTGTTCGACTCTTCATGACAACATGGACTGGAGCCCACCAGGCTCCTCTGTCCATGGGATTTCCCAGCAATAACAATGGAGTGGGTTGCCATTTCCTTTTCCAGGGGACCTTCCAAATCCAGGGATCAAATCTGCCTCTCTTGCATTGGCGGGTGGATTCTTTACCACTGGACCACCAGGGAAGCCCAATATTTGAGTACTCAACCCCTATATGTGAATATACCTCTAACTTACATGCTAAGAGGCGGCTTGGTAAAGTGGTTCAGGGCACAGGGTGTGGGAATAGCCCACCACTTTTGAAATCCTGGCTCTGGCCTCATGCAGTGTGTTGCCTCAACACTGGGAATATCTGTGCCTCTGCTTACTCATCTGTAAAATGGGGACAATGAATGGTAAACTTTCATCTTCCCTAACAGCAGTCAGTAGCTCCAACAAACTAACCAGAACATACAATCTATCTTTAGTGGGTCGTTTTTTCTTTTAACAGCTGAAATTCTCTGCAAGATTTTTACCCAGGTAGGAAATTCAGTTTCTAGGTTAACTATTCCAAACTATTTTTATAGGTAGCAAACATATCACTTTTGGTAGTAGAAATCAAATCATGATGGAAACATTTAAAACTATTATCTTTGGACTTCCCTGGTGGCACAGTGGATAAGAATCTGCCTGCCAATGCCTGGGTAATAAGGTTCTATCACTGGTCTGGGAAGATTCCACATGCCACAGGGAAACTAAGCCCGTGCACCTCAAATATTGAGCCTGTGCTCTGAGCCCGTACTCTGCAGTAAGAGAAACCACTGCAATGAGAAGCTCATGCACCACCACTAGAGACCTCCTCGAGCAACTACAAAGACTCAGCACAGCCATAAAAAGAAAAATCATCTTCAAAAAGACTCTCCATTGCAGGAGCTCCTGTGGAAAGGTTGTTTCCAACTCAGGGTTAAAATATCCCTTAAAGGACATTTATTAATTATATTCATTATTTCTTTCAATATCTATTAAAGGCATGCTGCTGATGGACACTTGGAGTTGCAATAAAAGTCAGGAAATCTGGAACTGTGGCTTTCTGGGAAATAAAAGCAAGTAATTTGTCGTCAGAGGTCTTGTTTTCATAAACAAACCAGACCGATGATGTACTACAGCCTGAAAACGGTGGCAGCAGCTGTAAGCAGCACATGCCAGAGAGCAGAGTGCATGCTCATCTGGCTGCAGAGTCTGCCCATCACTGGAGATTTCTGTCCTGGGCAATCTCTAGAGAGAGAGGTACCCACGTGATCTGGACCCACTTGCTTAGATGCGCCCTGCCCTCTCTTTTCTCCACCTTGTTGTCCTCATGTGAGGTTTTAAGAGCATCCTTGTCTGCTTGCTGCTGCCTCCCATTCCATGGACAGAAGTGCCATGGTTCACACCCCCAGCCCCCTTCCCAGGAGCATTTGGGTCATTTCCAATCATTTGCTTTTACAAGCAACATGACAAAGAACAGCCTTGTGAGTTACTTTTCATAGTTTTGCCGAAGGTAACTTTTGTGTTACAAAAAAGGCTGAGTGTGGAAGAATTGATGCTTTCAAATTGTGGTGCTGGGGAAGGCTCTTGAGAGTCCCTTGGACTGCCAGGAGATCAAACCAGTCAATCCCAAAGGAAATCAACCCTGAATATTCATTGGAAGTGCTGATGCTGAAGCTCCAATACTTTGGTCACCTGATGCAAAGAGCCGACTCATTCGAAAAGACCCTGATTCGGGGAAAGACTGGAGTCAAAAGGAGAAGTAGGCAGAAGAAGAGATGGTTAGATAGCTTCACCGATTCAATGAACGTGAATTTGAGCAAACTCTGGGAGATGGTGGAGGACAGAGGAGCCTGGCATCCTGCAGTCCATGGGGTCGCACAACTTAGCAACTGAACAACAACATCTTTTGTGTAAATTCCTAGGAGTGGGTTTCTGAGTCAAAGGGCAAACACATATGAATTTGCCTAGTCATTTCCAAACTCCCCTCTGTGGTTTTTGTAGGATGGAGTAGCATTTTAATAGAAACTTCTCTTGTAACACAAATGCCTTCAAATGAGCTCTGTAAATTGCTCTTTCCCATCCTTGAATGAAATCTTGGCCAAAGCTATATTTTTCTAAGAGCTTTGTGGCAATACATTTATTTTTAGGTATATAAGTCCTGTCCTGTTTAACATCGAATTTTCTGTCTGGCACCCTTAAGGGCCTGCCTTAGGCTCACGGTTTAGAAGGGGAGGGGAGGTGTGGCTGGATTTATCTCTATTCGTTTCTGTTTCCCCATCTTGATTACAACGGTGCCTCTGATTTTTCCAGGACTGAAACAGAGGCCGTGGCGAGGTCATGGGCACGAACATTCTTGTTTGGCTTCATCGTTGGCAGATTCTGAATGTGGCTGATGTAGACACTCAGGGGTCTCCTCAGAGCCACTGTCTCCTCCTCTCCACCCCAACCATGGACTCCCACCTGCAGCTTCCTGGTGTAGGCAGGGCCACTGTTAGCCCGTTGGCCACTTACTACTCCCTCCTTAGTCTCTAGCACTTGACAATTGACACAGAGGTTGGCAAACATTTTCCACACAGAGCCAGGTAGTAAACATCTCACTCTTGGACAATATGCTTTCCATTTCATGCACTCAAGTCTGCTACGGGAGCATGAAAGCACCCTGGACAACACGTGAACAAATCACATGGCTGCATTCTAATGAAACCTTATTTAGAAAAAAGCAGATCTGGTCCACAGGCCTTAGTTTCTGACCCTTGGGACACCACATACAAACTCCCTCTGGGGGTCCTCTCTGGTGGGGTCCTTCTGCGGTGACCAAGGTCTAGATTCCTGTAACAGGGGCACACCGTGCCCACTGAAAATAAGCACCTCGTCCATACCAGCAATAAAGACGGTAGTGACAAGACTTTTAGACTTGCTCCTCTCTTCTTTGAAGAGTTCAAGGAAAGGAAAAGAAGGACAAATTGTCTTAAACTAGTTTTTAATTATTATTAAGCTACAATTTACCACCCCCCAAACTTCTTCCCTGGTGGCTCATGGTAAGGAATCTATCTGCCAAGCAGGAGACCCAGCGTTCAATCCCTGGGTCAGGAAGATACCCTGGAGAAGGAAACAGCAACCCGCTCCAGTATTCTTGCCCGGAGAATCCCAGGGACAGAGGAGCCTGGAGGCCTACAATCCATAGGGTCACAAAGAGTTGGACATGATTTAGCAACTAAACAACAATAACAAAATGTAAGATGATGATGATGCATCATTCAGAATGCTTTTGGCTGCAAGTAAACAGAAAACTATAGATTTAGAGCAGATCAAACAAGTAGGGGTTTATTTTTCTCCAAATCAAGAAGTCTTTTGAAATAGTTGGTAGTAGATCAACATCCCAGGGAAAGTCAGTATCAGATCTCTGTTTTTTTACCCCTGACCTCTTGTTCAAAGTCAGAATTTGGCTAACCCTTTTAGAAGTCTTGTATTTTTATCAAAGGCAGGAAGGAGGAGAAATTATAATCCCGGCCACACCTGCCACCCTTATCAGAAAACACACACTGCCCCTGAAATCCCCCAGGAAACCACTTTAAGTCCCACTATCCATAGCTGTGTCCTTAGTCACAAAGCAAGTGACAGTGAAAAGATTCAGGCTGGAGAAAGAAGACTTGGGAAGGTGTTTCAGGTTGATCACCCAACTGAAAATATCTGCCACAGGTCAGGAAACAGAATCATGACCATTGCCATCTTTCAAAAACTAGACACAGATGCACATAATGGGAATATTCCCCATACTCTGTGTACACACAAACTTTAACTTCCAATCAGGCTCGTAATGTTTCTATTTTAAATATGAAAAGACAGCCACAACCACCAGATATTTGAGGAAAGCCTCTAGGTGAGATACAGAGACACTGACAAACACCTTGATAGAGGGAGCCCAGGAGAAACAGAGGCAAGGCAGGAAGACGAAAGAAAACTTCAAAAAAAAAAAAAAATCACAATTTTTCTCACAGTAATGCAACTTTGAAACAAGAATAGGACACAGCCAAAAGAGAAACATTCAGAGGAAAAGAAACTGCTCTTGAAAATTAAGATAGCAGAAATGAATATGGAATGTAGAATCAAAAGACAAAGAGATCAGAAATAGGAGAGACCACACAGAAAGGAGCAGCATCTGGATAACAGGAGGTCCAAAAGAGAGAATAGTTACAAAAAAATTTCTCAGAACTGAATGGCATGAAATTCTAGACTGAAGAGACGCACCAAGAATTCCAGCATAAACAAGACGCGCCATCATGAAGTTTCAGAATACCAGGTCTAATAATATCACACTTCAGTTCAGTTCAGTCGCTCAGTCGTGTCCGACTCTTTGCAACCCCATGAATTGCAGCGCACCAGGCCTTCCTGTCCATCACCAACTCCCAGAGTTCACTCAGACTCACGTCCATCGAGTCAGTGATGCCATCCAGCCATCTCATCCTCTGTCGTCCCCTTCTCCTCCTGCCCCCAATCCCTCCCAGAATCAGAGTCTCTTCCAATGAGTCAACTCTTCGCGTGAGGTGGCCAAAGTACTGGAGTTTCAGCTTTAGCATCATTCCTTCCAAAGAAATCCCAGGGCTGATTTCCTTCAGAATGGACTGGTTGGATCTCCTTGCAGTCCAAGGGACTCTCAAGAGTCTTCTCCAACACCACACTTCAAAAGCATCAATTCTTCGGCGTTCGGCCTTCTTCACAGTCCAACTCTCACATCCATACATGACCACTGGAAAAACCATAGCCTTGACTAGATGGACCTTTGTTGGCCAAGTAACGTCTCTGCTTTTGAATATGCTATCTAGGTTGGTCATAACTTTCCTTCCAAGAAGTAAGCGTCTTCTAATTTCATGACTGCAGTCACCATCTGCAGTGATTTTGGAGCCCAAAAATATAAAGTCTGACACTGTTTCCACTATTTCCCCATCTATTTCCCATGAAGCGATGGGACTGGATGCCATGATCTTCATTTTCTGAATGTTGAGTTTTAAGCCAACTTTTTCACTCTCCTCTTTCACTTTCATCAAGAGGCTTTTTAGTTCCTCTTCACTTTCTGCCATAACAGTGGTGTCATCTGCATATCTGAGGTTATTTATATTTCTTCCAGCAATCTTGATTCCAGCTTGTGCTTCTTCCAGCCCAGCGTTTCTCATGATGTACTCTGCATATAAGTTAAATAAGCAGGGTGACAATATATAGCCTTGACGTACTCCTTTTCCTATTTGGAACCAGTCTGTTGCTCCATGTCCAGTTCTAACTGTTGCTTCCTGACCTGCATATAGGTTTCTCAAGAGACAGGTCAGGTGGTCTGGTATTCCCATCTCTTGAAGAATTTTCCACAGTTTATTGTGATCCACAGAGTCAAAGGCTTTGGCATAATCAATAAGGCAGAAATAGATATTTTTCTGAAACTCTCTTGCTTATCTCTTATTTAATTCACATACAAAAATAAGAAATCACAATTGAATTAGGCTTATTAACAGCATCAAAGCAAAAGGTAATGTAAAGCTAGCTTCAAGACTCTGAGGGTACTTTATGTAGAAAACTCTAAAGTAAACACACACAAAAACTATTAGAATTAATGAATGAATTCAGCACAGTTGAATGATATGAGATTAATGTACAAATATCTGCTGCTTTTCTACACACTAATGAACTAGCAGAAAGTTTTTAAAATCCAATTTAAAATTATATAAAAAAGAATAAAATACCTAGGAAAAAATTAACCAAGGAAGTGAAAGACCTATACTCTGAAAATTATAAAACACTGATGAGGGAAACTGAAGATGATACAAAGGAAATGGAAAGACATCCAGAGTTCTTGAATTGGAAGAATTAATACTGTCAAAATGGCCATACTCCCCAAAGTAATCTACAGACTTAATACAACCCCTATCAAAATGATATTTTGATATTTTCCCCAGAACTGGAACAAATAGTCCTAAAATTCAGATGGAATCACAGAAAACCCCTAATTGTCAAAGCAATCTTAAGAAGAGAACAAAGCTGGAGGAACCACCCTCCCAAACTTCAGACTATACTATAAAGCTATAGTGATCAAACCAGTGTGGTACTGGTACAAAAACAGACACACAGATCAGTGGAACAGAATAGGGAGCCCAGAAATAAACAAATGCACCTATGCCTATAGTCAATTAAACTATGATAAAGGAGGCAAGAATACACAATGGAGAAAAGACAGCCTCTTCAACCAGTTGTGCTTGGAAAACTGGACAGCTACGTGTAAAACATGAGATTAGACTATTTCCTCACACCATATACAAAAATAAACTCAAAATAGTTTCAAGACTATTTTGTAAGACTGTTTTTGTAAATGTAAGACCTGAAACTATAAAACTTCTAGAAGAGATCACAAGTAGAACATTCTTTGGCATAAATCATAGCAGTATTTTTTTTTGGATCTATTTCCTGAGGCAAAAGAAATAAAAGCAAAAATAAACACATAGTGTCTGATTAAACTTAAAAGCTTTTGCACAGCAAAGGAAACCATTGACAAAATGAAAAGACAACCTACAGAATGGGAGAAAATGTTTGTCAATACTATGACAAGGGGTTAATATAAAAAATATATGAACAGTTCATACAACTCAATATAAATTTTTTTTAATGAGAAGAAGACCTGAATAGACATTTACCCAAAGAAATCATATAGATGGCCAAAAGGCACATGAAAATATGCTCAGCATCATTAATCATCAAAAAAAGGCAAAGCAAAACCACAATGAATATCACTTCACACCTGCTAGAATGAAAGTGAAAGTGAAAGTTGCTCAGCCGTGTCTGACTCTTTGCCACTTGGTAGACTATAGGGTCCATGGAATTCTCCAGGCTGGAATACTGGAGTGGATAGCCTTTCCCTTCCCCAGGGGATCTTCCCATCCCAGGGATCAAACCCAGGTCTCCCGCATTGCAGGCAGATTCATTACCAGCTGAACCACAAGGGAAGCCCAGGAATACTGGGGTGGATAGCCTATCCCTTCTCCAGTGGATCTTCCCAATCCAGGAATCGAACTGGGGTCTCCTGTATTGCAGGCAGATTCTTTACCAACTGAGCTATCAGGGAAGCCCCCTGCTCGAATGGCCCTCATCAAAAAGTCTACAAGTAGCAAATATTGGCAAGGATGTAGAGGCAAGGAAACCTGTGTACACTGTTGTGGGAATGTAAATTGGTATGGCCATTATGGAAAACAGTATGGAGGCTCCTCAAAACACAAAACAGAATTACCATATGATCCAACAATCCCCTTCCTGGGCATATGTCCAAAGCAAGCAAAAACAGTAATTTGAAAAGGTACAAGCACCCAATGTTCATAGCAGCATTATTTACCAAAGCCAAGATCGAGAAGCAACTCAAATGTCCATCAACAAAGTAATGGATAAAGATGATGTGGTATGTGTGTATACATATGTACGTACACACACACACATACACTGGAATATTATTCATCCATAAAAAGAATGAAATTTGGTTGACCATTTGCAACAACACAGAGGGGCCTAGAGACTATCATGCTTAGTGAAATAGGCCAGAGAAAGACAAGCAGTGCATGATATGACTTAGATGTAAAATCTAAAAAACAAAACAAAGGAATATATATAACAAAACAGAAACAGATTCACAGATACAGAAACCATACCAGGGGTTACCAGTGGGGAGAGCGAAGTGGGGATGGGCAAGATCAGGGAAAGGGATTAAGAGATTAAAAACTACTATATATAACATAGATAATCAACAGGATATATTTTGTATAGCAAAGGGAGTTATAGCCATTATCTTATAATAACATTTAACAGAGTATAATATGTAAAAAACACTGAATCACTATGATGTACATCTGAAACTAATATGATATTGTAAATCAACTATACTTCAATAATAAAGAAAAAAGTGGAGTTTCTCTACTCACTTTTAGGTACAGATCAGAGGTGGTGCTGACCAAAGGAGCCACAGGAAATGAGAAGTGACTACCAGTGACCACTGGCTGCACTGACCCCCAGAAATCGCCCCACAGAGCTCTGGTGAATCTGGGTTGGAGCATGAGGCCCAGATTTGAGGTTCAGCAGGTCCCTTCCTCCCTGGAGGCCTGAACATAAATACTGGGATTTCTGTTCTGCAGCCAGCCTCATGGTTCATAAGCCTAGGACAGTGAGCATTCAAAGAGGCAGAGATGAGCTGGTTCCGACTGCAGCGCCCACTCAGATATGGAGGGGAAGGTAAGGACCCCACCTCTACCAACAGCCCAGCCACTGGGCACTGCAGTGTCTCCTGTTTGGGTGGAGTGAGCAAGGAGGAGGGGTAATGGAAGTCACATCTTACAGGATGAATGAGCCAAAATGCACATACACTTGCTGATCAAAGGATGACAGAAAACATTTGATATTTTTTGCAATTTGTGTATACTAAACAATTGATGTTATAGAGACCATAAGCAAACGGTCACATAGGGAATTCTTAAACACACATGGGGGCCACCCTTGTGTGAGCGTGGTTATGGGTTAGATGACATGTCAGTGTCCATGGACCAGGAACTTGGCAGTTTCGTGACCTTGGCAGCCCCACTCCTCCACATCACAAGGCGTCGGCCACTCAAAGGGTTTTGAAAATCCTTATGTTCAGAGCATTTGATCTTCAAAGGAAGTTTTGTGGTTGTTTTTAACCTCAAACAAAATCTCCCTTTGCCCCCCAACCATTTTGTCCCAGTGCTTACAAGTCACATCTTCCTCTTCCAGAAAAAAGTTCAAAGTACACACAGCAATCAGAGGCTCACTCCGGACTGACTCAGAGAGGCTTTCGTGAGTGAGATTCTAGAACGCTCCAGGAAGTTAGGATTTGGGAAGCAGAGCTTTAAAACTCTGCTTTGTGACTCCTGAGCCAAAATGATGCTCTTAAGTGCATTTGGTGGTAGAGAATAATCATTTTTTTATTCCTCACATATTAGCCCAGCCTGGGCCAGCCTTGGTTACAGGCAGGAGGGGTGTAGTGGCCACAGCACACCGTGCTGATGCCAATGGCTCTGTGCCCCTGAAGCCTCCTGGGACGCGGCCTGACAGCCTCTCTGCCAGTGGCTGCAGGACCACAAACGCAACCTCTGTTAGCCCTTACCCAGGACCCACAGGAGTGGGCGATAAATGCCCAGCTCCCTCTCCCTTCAACTGGAACAGCTGAGTCTAGGCACCATTCCCTCTCAAGAGATCCTGGGGGACTGAGCCCACCACCCACACCTGTAACCTCTCCCTCCCAACACTTCCCCTCTCCGCACTGCCCCAACCCCTGTGCACCATTCCTGGAATCACCTCTCAAGTGAACTGCCCACCTCACATCCTTTCTTTGTTTCCAAGGGAACCCAACCCAAGGCACCATCTAAGTGGTTGCCTGCACCCTGCCTCCTCCTAGGCACCCCGAGTTTAACTTCCCTTTCTAACTCAGAAACTCTCCTCCACATATTTAACTCCCCTCCCCCAACTCCTCACACCCTGCACACCCTTGGCCTAAAGCATGTAGAGTAACGTTTTCACACTTTGCAAGGCCTTTGCTCTAATAAAATTGAATCTCAAAGCACAATTAAAAAACAGATGAAGAGGGATGGTAATGGGGAGGGAGGAGGGAGGGGGGTTCAGGATGGGGAACATGTGTACACCCGTGGCAGATGCATGTTGTTGTATGGCAAAATCAATACAATATTGTAAAGTAATTAACCTCCAATTAAAATAAATAAATTTATATTAAAAAAAATAAAAACAGATGAAGGTGAATCAGCTCTTCCTGTTGTTCAGTTGCCAAGTTGTGTCTGACTCTTTGCAACCCCAGGGACTGAAGCACACCAGGCTTCCCTGTCCTTCACTATCTCCCAGAGTGTGCTCAAACTCATGTCCATTGAGTCAATGATGCCTTCCAAACATCTCATACTCTGTCGCCCTCTTCTCCGCCTGCCCTCAATCTTTTCCATCATCAGGGGCTTTTCCAATGAGTCGGCTCTTCGAATCAGCTCCATATATATATATATATCCCCTCCCTCTCAAGTTCACCTCCTCCATCCCAACACTCTAGGTCATCACAGAGCTACCAGCAGAGCCCCCTGTGCTATACAGCAAAGCAATTATACTCCAATTAAAAACTTTTAAAAAATTAAAATTAAAAAAACAAAACTTTATGTTTCTGAGGAAATTTTGTTAACAATAAAGAAAACAAGAAATTTCTCTTAAAAAAAAAAAAAACAAAAAAACAGATGAATGAGGAATTGCATCAAAAACCGGGCACATCAGAGTGACTCCCCACGGCCCAGGACGCTGGTGCTGTGTGCTCTCCGGCCACAGCCTTCACCTGTCTGGTTTCATCCTGGAACGTGGGCCCCCTTTCAAAAGGGGTCTTTATCCACGCCCATCACCAAACATTCTGTTTACTGTCTTTACAATCTATCTTCTCAGTAAGCACATAGATCCTAGGAAAACAAGGGCTGTCTTGGTGGAGTTGACTGTCACATCTCAGGGCTTGGAATAGGGCCTGGTATACAGTAGGTGTGTAATAAATATGCCAAATGAAGGAATAAATCATGCTCATCCTTTGAATCTAGTTCAAGATTCTCTCATCTCTTCAATCCCCAGGCACTTGAGTTAGAAGTGCCTTACAGCATCTGGCAAGAAGAACTAGGACATTAGGAACAAGATGGCATTGCAACAATCAAGAGGCCCACAAGCACAGGCCTGCTGCCACAGCCCGCTCCGGCCCACACGGATGCTTCTGACGGACCGTCTCCCTACTGCTCTGAGCAGTCACTACCAGGCCTGCTGAGCGGCAGTGCTGAGTTGCCAGGATTTCAGATCCCTGGTACTCCTGGCTTTTAGAAGCAGATAATATTTTGTTGGGGGAGGGGCTCTGTCCTGTGTATTGCTGGGCTCCACCTACCAGATGCCAGTGCCACCCCCCAAATTGTGACAGCCAAAAACATCTCAGAAGCAGAAGAGATTAAGAAGAGGGGGCAAGAATACATACACAGAAGAACTATACAAAAAAGATTTTCATGACCCAGATAACCACGACGGTATGATCACTCACCTAAAGCAAGACGTCCTGGAGTCTGAAGTCAAGTGGGCCTTAGGAAGCATCACTACGAACAAAGCTAGTGGAAGTGATGGAATTCCAGTTGAGCTATTTCAAATCCTAAAAGATGATGTTGTGAAAGTGCTGCACTCAATATGCCAGCAAATTTGGAAAACTCAGCAGTGGCCACAGGACTGGAAAAGGTGAGTTTTCATTCCAATCCCTAAGAAAGGCAATCACACAGACCACAGCCTGGTCTAACTCAATGAAACTAAACCATGCCCTGTGAGGCCATCCAAGATGGGCGGGTCATGGTGAAGAGGTCTGACAGAATGTGGTCCACTGGAGAAGGGAATGGCAAACCACTTCAGTATTCTTGCCTTGAGAACCCCATGAACAGTATGAAAAGAATGTTCATACTACCACAGAACTGCACTCATCTCACATGCTAGCAAAATAATGCTCAAATTCTCCAAGCCAGGCTTCAACAGAACATGAACCATGAACTTCCAGATGTTCAAGCTGGATTTAGAAAAGGCAGGGGAACCAGAGATCAAATTACCAATATCCATTGGATCATTGAAAAAGCAAAAGAATTCCAGAAAAACATATACTTCTGCTTTACTGACTATGCCAAAGCCTTTGACCGCGTGGATCACAACAAATTGTGGAAAATTCTTAAAGAGATGGGAATACCAGACCACGTTACCTGCCTTCTGAGAAATATGTATGCAGAACAAGAAATAACAGTTAGAACTGGACATGGAACAAAAGACTGGTTCCAAATTGGGAAAGGACTATGTCAAGGCTGTATATTGTCACTCCGCTTATTTAACCTACATGCAGAGTACATCATGTGAAATGCTGGGCTAGATGAAGCACAAGCTGGAATCAAGATTGACAGGAGAAATATCAATAACCTCAGACAGGTAGATGACATCACCCTTATGGCAGAAAGTGAAGAAGAACTAAAGAACCTCTTGATGAAAGTGAAAGAAGAGAGTGAAAAAGCTGGATTAAAACTCAACATTCAGAAAACTAAGATCATGGCATCCGGTCCCATCACTTCATGATAAATAGATGGGGAAACAATGGAAAGAGTGAGAGACCTCATTTTCTTGGGCTCCAAAATCACTGCAGATGGTGACTGCACCCATGAAATTAAAAGACGCTTGCTCCTTGGATGAAAAGCTATGACCAACCTAGAGAGCATATTAAAAAGCAGACACATTACTTTGACAAAAAAGGTCCATCTAGTCAAAGCTATGGTTTTTCCAGTAGTCATGTATGGATGTGAGAGTTGGACTATAAAGAAAACTGATAACAAAGAATTGATGCTTTTGAACCATGGTGTTGGAGAAGACTCTTGAGAGTCTCCTAGACTGAAAGGAGATCCAACCAGTCCATCCTAGGGGAAATCAGTCCTGAATATTCATTGGAAAGACTGATGGTGAAGCTCAAACTCCAATACTTTAGCCACCTGATGAGAACTGACTCATTGGAAAAGACCCTGATGCTGGGAAAGATTGAAGGTGGGAAGAGAAGGGACAACAGAGAATGAGAGGGTTGGATGGCATCATGGACTTGATGGACATGGGCTTGAGTAAGCTCCAGGAGTTGGTGATGGACAGGGAAGACTGGTGTGCTGCAGTCCATGGGGTCACAAAGAGTCGGACACAACTGAGCAACTGAACTGAACTGACTACACTTAAAAATATCTCCATGGATTGCCCAGTGACCCCTGCAGGACATAGTTTCCCAGATTGTGACCTGACCTGCCAGATCCAACCAGTCTATTCTAAAGGAGATCAGTCCTGGGTGTTCATTGGAAGGACTGATGCTAAAGCTGAAACTCCAATACTTTGTTTGGCCACCTCATGCGAAGACTTGACTCATTGGAAAACACTCTGATGCTGGGAGGGATTGCGGGCAGGAGGAGAAGGGCACGACATAGGATGAGATGGCTGGATGGCATCACCGACTTGATGGACATGTGTTTGAGTGAACTCTGGGAGTTGGTGATGGACAGGGAAACCTGGCATGCTGCAATTCATGGGGTCACAGAGAGCCAACAAGAGTGAGCAACTGAACTGAACTGAGTTAGACTTACTTGCTACCTCTGATATAAAGCTCGATACCAGCACCTTTTGAGAGGGCTGGAAGCCCAGAAGCCAATGCTCACATCACTCACATTTCTTTTTTTTTTCTTTTAAAGATTTTTTTTGATGTGGACCATTTCTAAACTCTTTATGAATTTGTTACAGTATTGTTTCTGTTTTATGTTTTGGCTTTTTGGCCCCAGGGCATGTAGGATCTTAGCTTGGTGACCAGGGATCAAACCTGCAAACTTTGCATGGGAAGGCAAATCCCCAACCACTGGACTGCCCAGGAAGTTTCTGCTTTAGTGAAAATGACCACTATCCTCTTGAAGACAGCAGGCCGCAAAACAAGTGTTACTAGAACCAATTGTAACAACTTCTTATCTGTGCTGGAAGAGTGCCCAGATGGTGGCACCCATCAAACAAACGAAAGGATACGTGTTGGCAACAAGGTAACCACAGGATGGGTGAGGAAGCCCCAGAAACTTTGGCAAACAGAAAAGTTTGCAGAATCTTATCATCTAAAATATGGTGCTTAGATGTGAATGTCTCTTAAACTTTCATTTTCCTAGTAATTCATTTTCATTGATTTACAAATTACTGCTCAGGACAGACTGCAAATTTCAAAAGGACGCAGTCAGCACAGAGAATTTTGAATAGCAGGGCTTTAGAGCTCTTGCTCTGCAGAAAGTGCATACCACCTTTCCAAATTGCCAAATGCAAGCAAGCGTCTGGAACACAACTTTCTGGAGGTAGAGATTTCCTAAACAGTCAGCATGCGTGCTAAGTAACCAGCCATATGCGACTCCTTGGGACCCTATGGATGATAGCCTGCCAGGCTCCTCTTCCATGGGATTCTCCAGGCAAGAATACTGGAGTCGGATGTCATTTCCTCCCTCAGGGGATCTTCCCCACCCAGGCTTTTCTTCCCCACCCAGGGATGTCTCTTACATCTCCTGTGTTGGCAGGCAGGTTCTTTACTACTAGCGCTACCTCACACTTAAACAACCAGGCTTCAGGAAGAAGAAAGAACCTGCTGCTTCCGCTCAGGAAATCACATGGCAGAGGAGACTGTCTCTGTCACGGCCTGCAAACAGCATCCCAGGGCTGAGACCAGGCCGGCCACTGAAGGGGTGGGGGTGGGAGATGCAATCCAGGGCAGACTCCCAGGCCTCGGTGCAGACTGTCCTGTCCGGTCAGTCTGGACTGGGTCTTGGGAATCTGAATTTTTAACCAACTCTACAAAGTGTGCTTGCTTCCCAGGTGGCTCAGTGGTAAAGAATCTGCCTGGGTCGGGAAGACCCCCTGGAGTAGGAGCTGGCAACCCACTCCAGTATTTTTGCCTGAAAAGCCCCATGGCCAGAGGAGCCTGGAGGGCTACAGTCCATGGTGCTGCAGAAGAGTCGAACACAACTGAGTGACTAAACAACAGCCAGGTGTGTTTGGTCCCCACCCCACCCTCCGTGGCCAGCTGGTTTACAAGCAAGGACTCCAGCTCTGGCTTTCCAACCAGCACCACGAGGCCTGCCTGCTTCCCACGGCCTGAACCAGGTTCCACATCCTCACAGACCCCACGTGATGCACCTGTAAGCAGCTGCTGAAAATTAGAGCTATCGGAAGGGCTCACAAACAAAACAGATTGTAATCACTGAGTGTTGGGGCTTCTAGAAGGCATCTCAGGTCCTCTGGTCCAATCCCCTAATTTACAGGTGAGGAAACTGAGGCCCAAGCAGCTGGAGAACTTGCTCATCCACACCCGTATTTGGCGAGCAAACTTTCCGGGACCAGCACCAGAAACGCCTAATTCCCCAAGGCTGACAAGCGGGAGACGGTGGCTTGTCAGGCTGAGAAAAGCTAATGAATTTCCCCAGGAGACAGCTCAATGTAGCGAAGATGGCTCTGAACGTTCCCTCTGCGGCTTGGGGAATCCACACCTCCTTCACAAAGCAGCAGCTTACCAACTGCATTCCGGCAGCGCATCCTGCCTTGAAAGGGAGTCAGAGCTGATTATCCCGCTCCCCTGAGGCTGCCTGGAAAACTTGGATTCGATGCTTTCCACCCTTTCCCCCCATGGTGCCACTTTCTGAAGGGGCTGCTTTGTGGTTGCTCTCTTGGGCTTCTGGCACAGGGTTGGCAGGGCAGACAAACTGAAGCAGTTTTCAACCCCCTCCCAAGAAGGCCATTTATCCAGCACAGGGCTGAGGTGGGCTGGAGGTCTACAGGGTCCCTGCTATTGTTGTGTTAGTAGCTCAGTCCTGTCCAACTCTTTGTGACCCCATGGACTGTAGCCCACCAGGCTCCTCTGTCCATGGGGATTCTCCAGGCAAGAATACTGGAGTGGGTAACCATTCCCTTCTACAGGGGATCTTTCTGACCCAGGGATTGAACCTGCATCTCCTGCATCGCAGGCAGATTCTTTACCATCTGAGCCTACAGGGTCCTTAGGAGGGCCGGGTATAAATCCTCCCATGTGTCCTCAGACGAGTGTGAGATGGAGTGAGAGGTTCCCACTGCCCTTTACGATGAAGCCAGCCCAGGGCACCACCCCTTAACACTGCAGACAGTCCTCTTCATCTTCCTAAACTGGCAGGACTGAGATTGTGTGTTTCCACATACAGGTATATGATGCACCATATAATAAAACTCGGAAACACGCAACCTGATACCTGTGCAGGGCAGCAAGCATTAACTCAGAAACAAACCTACTAGCTTTGTTTCTCCCCTGTAGTGATGTCATCCCTCCAATAGTCTCTTTACTCTTTGAGAACTCCAAGAGCAAAAAAAAAAAAAAAAAAATACTATTTTTTTTATTAAGTAGTGATAGATTAAAAAAAAAAAGTCAAATAGTCCATCTGGGCCAGGAGATGAGGAACGGAAGCCACGTGACAGCCAGTCCAACCATGTGCCACACACACATTTCCCACAGCTTGGGAAATGGCCCAGAATATGGCACACACACCCTTACTCACACTGCGTGTGTGTGTGCAATCCAACTCTTTGTCACCCCATAGACTGTAGCCCACCAGGCTCCTCTGTCCATGGGATTCTTCAGGCAGGAGTACTGGAGTGGGTTGCCATGCTCTCCTGCAGGGAATCTTCCCAACTCAGGGACTGAACCTGCGTGTCTTACATCTCCTGCATTGGCAGGCACATTCTTTACCAGTAGCTCCGCCTGGGAAGCCCTACTCACACTGCACCATCACGATGTATGCACAAGGCATGGAAGCCCAGGTGGGCCACCCACCTGCCTCACAGGTGTGTTCCATTTCCCAGGTGGTATCTAGTGTCACTATCGAACAATGATTCCAGTGTCAACATCCAGCCTGGGCTGGGCAGGCAGAGCAGAGAGAGTGTAAGGAGGGACCTGTGACAGATGGCAGGGGAGCCAAGTGTATGCAGAAGGCCCATTGTTCATCCTAAATGGGGGCTCTTAGGCTCAAGGGAGCAGTGGCTTGCTCACCATCAGATAAGACCAATGCCTCCCTCTGCTGCCCTCTGCTTGGGGCCGGGGTGAGAGTCAGCAGCCATGACCCCCAACCTCAGCCCAGGTGGACCCTGAATCCAAAGGCTTGACCTGCTCCTTTCAGTGTCTGAGACATAAAATAAACCCCAAGGTGTTCTGCTCCACCCCACGGGGAAGGGAAAATTGTGTCACCTCTAAAGTCCTCTCCTCAGGTCCAACACAGTCCACTGTGGACACAGCCCACCGTGGAGAAGAAATCAACCCTAGCAGTGGTTCAACTAGACCTTCCTCTTTTGGTTTTAGCTACACTGGGTTCAGCGATCATTCTAGGAGCAAACAGGAAGCCCAGAGGAGGTCAAGCCACCTTCTGACAACACAGCAAGTCAGGCAGAAGTCAAGAAAGGGCTGTGGATGCTTCACGGAAAAGCATGTGTATTTCGTATCCCATAGATTCCATTGAAAGGGGAGGACAGATGCCTTCCAAAGTCTTTATGACATGAAATGCAAGCTTACAGCATGAGTATCTGTGAGTCATAGGTATTTAAACACCAGTAATCGGAGCCTGCCTAAGTGGGCTTTTCCCAGGTTATGCAATGATTCCAGCAATTCTGGAATTAATGCAACATGACAAGAGGCGTTTTAAAATTTTAAGTGATTACTCTCTAGTGAGGAAACGGACAATGAAATACAGAAAATAACCCCAAACATTCCCCTCCTCGACCTCCTGCCCCGTCCCACAGTGCAATATCGTGTCACAGACTCTGTGTCAACATAGCGCCAAAACCACCATGTGCTGCAGCCTTTGATGAAAATTACACTTGAATTCCAAATTAAAATAATAGGCAATTAAAAGATGGGAGAGAATGAAAGAAAAAAGATCCACAGAATGATAAACTTAGAATGAACTTGAGTGGATTAAATTATGTGTCCCCCTGAACCACCACCAAACAGAAATGTTAAAACCCTGAACCCATGACCTGTCTTGAGAGTTAAAATCAAGTCACAATGAGGTTGGACTGGGTCAGGACAGGTCCTAATCCAATGACTGCTGTTCTCATAAGAGGAGGCCGATTTGGACATAGAAACACACAAGGGGTCTGGGGTGGGGGAGTGATGTTACAGGAAGACAGAGGAAGGGATGGGAGGATACAAGTAGGAGCCAAGAAACAACACGGACTGCCTGGAGCCACCAGCAGCTGGAAGAGGCAGGAAGGATCCACCCTCAGAGCCTTTGGAGGGAGTGCAGTCCTGCTGACACTTTGATTTTGAACTCCTGGCCTCCAGAACTGTGAGA
Source organism: Bubalus bubalis (assembly GCF_019923935.1). Classification (NCBI taxonomy): domain Eukaryota; kingdom Metazoa; phylum Chordata; class Mammalia; order Artiodactyla; family Bovidae; genus Bubalus; species Bubalus bubalis. Next base: position 186,216,510 of record NC_059157.1, on the reverse strand, counting down.
GAGTACGTTTCTATCGTTCTAAGTCACCTAGTTTGTGTTCTTCCATTACAGAAGCTGCAGAAAACTTAAAATATTATCAACAAATGGGAAAGGGTAAGCACAGGGAGGTTGTCACCTGCCTATCGTCACGTATGAAACACCACTAGGACCCAGGACACGGCAGTGGCTCCAGGGTGCTTCCCACTATGCCCAAGTCATTCACAGGCAAATGAAGGTGGTTCTTTAAAAATAAAAGTCATTGCAGGGACTTCCCTGGTGGTCCAGTGGCCAAGACTCCATGCTCCCATTGGAGGGGGCCAAGGTTCAATTCCTCATCAGGGAACTAGATTTACAACTCAACATCCTGCATGCAACAACGAGGAGTTTGCACACCACAACTACATGCTGTAACTAAAGATCCCTGATGCCTCAAGACCCAGTGCAGCCAAATAAACAAACAAACATTTTGGTGGGGGGGGTGGGGAGTCACTGCATTTCAAATAGCAGCATGCAGAGCAGCGAAATCTTCAGACTGTGGACCCAGGCAGACCTGATGGTTAAAGTCCGCCCAGCTGTTCACCAACGTGGCCTCGGACAAATAACCTGGCTTCTCTGGGCCTCAGTTTCCCTGTCTGAAAACCGACTCAAACAACTGTACGTACTTCACAGGGCTGTTGAAAGTGAGAATGAGGTAATCTGGGCAAAATGCTTAGCGTGGTGTTCAGCACCCAATCAGCCTGAAATCAAGGTTAGCTATCAATACACAGTTGTTAACAATTTCTCAGATTCTGCCTCTCCAAGTTGTTTGGAGCAGATTCCTGGGCTGGGTATTTCACAGTCCTCTGTAATGAGAACTTTGATGTTGAATTATTATTCCAAAGCTCAGGAAGGGCAACTTCCCCCACTTCAAGGAGCTAGAGGGAACCTGGTTTTGGTTTCTGGCTCTTTCCAGGCAAGTCATCCATCCTGGCTTCATTGTCTTTAGTCATTTACCTTCTCAATTTGCTCCATCAAATTTCTTCTTGCTGGTCTTTTTCCAGCCTCCCCTGAAGTGAGTTTAATGTAATTTGGGGACACTGGGTGGCTTATTCTGAAAAAGGCAAACCTTTAAATTGTATATGAAGGATATATCATATCTTCAGTCCAAAATCTTTCAGGTAACTGTGAACTGAGAAGCCAATGAGCCCATGTGCTATGATTGAAATGTGCATCCCCTAATAATTCGTGAGCTCTTTACCTTCAAATGTTTAAACCCCAAAATCACTTTGCTGTCTGTTTTATCCATATTAGTGGAGATGACAGAAAATCTTTCAACAGAAACCCAAAAGCCTTTTTGAAGCCATTACCAGGTACAAAGCCTCAGACCTTTAGCTTCTCTGGTTGGATTTATTGTGTCAGCATGAAAGTCTTTTTTAAAAAAATAATGGAAATTGCTGTAATTATAATCACTTTAGAACACCATTATTATTATTAATAAGACCAAATTACATGGTTCAAGCAGCTGCTGGTTCTCTCCTGTTAGAAGGAAGTCATGTAATGGTATCAGAGCCCCAGCTCTCATCTCCATGCCAACGTGGGGCTGCTCACCCACGTGCTTCCGGGTGGACGCCTGTGATGTCTTGGAAGGGTGTCAGGCCGAAAGAGGGACCCCAGCTCTTGATTAATGCACCCAGGGACTGAGCACATTCCCAGCCTTTCCCAGGAGAGAGCAAGGAGCATGGGGCTCTGGTTCCTGCTGAATCTTCTTGTACGGTCTCTCCCATGCATACCTGGATCCAATTATTCAGGATGCTGAGGCTTGAGCATCACCCTGAAGGAAGGGGGTGAACGGAGAGGTGGCTGGGGCTGGGAGAGTCCAGTCTGGGTCATATGTTAAGTTCCTAATACCTGAGGGTGCACAGTTCGGGGATCTCTGGTTGATGAGAAAAACAAGTGGCCCAAAACCAAAGAAAATAAGTCAGAAGGGAGGAAGGGAAGGGACCCAGTGTTTGCCAGGTCATTGAGAACTTGGGTTCTGGAGTCCAACGGCCTGGGTTCAACTTGTGGTGCTTTCTAGAGCTTTGCTTTTGCCTTGTCCCACTGCCGTGGGAAAGCCACTCAACTCCAAGCTTCAGCTGTGCTGTCTACTAGATGGGGGTAAGAACTTGGGGCCCTTTTGAGGATTCCTGGGGAAGGCACCTGTAAGGCATGTAACAGGGTGCTGGCCACAAGGGGAGCCCTCCACACGATCCATGACTACCCCTTTATTTTCAAAAGATTCTCTTGAATCTACAACTCCATTTTTCTCTCCACCTAAGCAAGTTTTATTTTAGGCTTCAGAAAATCAGCAGAGCACATATGCAGGACTCTTGGCAATTAACAGAGCAGAAAAACTTCCATTAAGTTCAGAAGTCACCCCACAGCTGCCCCCTCTTGCCTGTTATAGACCCCCAGTTAGTGGTCTGAGATGTTTCAGGAGGAGGCAGACAGAATGAATTCTGATTTACTTGTCATTAACACCTAAGAGTTTACAGTAGGCATTTGGAATGAGCACACATGAATTCTGCTATAAAGCAGCTTATTACTAAATCAGGCCAAGGAAAAGGCACAGAATATTTCATTTCCCATCAAATGTAAAAATTAAATCTGGATTGTTAAAAAGAGCCTTCCCTGGAAACATGAGAATGTATAACTGAGAAGTAACCTTGAATGAACTACTTCCTTGGCCTCAGTAAAGACAGCAGCATAAGATACTCAATGCATTCTTCTTAATTCAATAAACTTCGTCATTTTAGAGTAAAGGTGATTGGACTAATTAATAAAGACAAACTATTATTTGAGAGTCCCTTGGACAGCAAGAAGATCCAGCCAGTCCATCTTAAAGGATATCAGTTTGAATATTCTTTGGAAGGACTGATACTGAAACTCCAATACTTTGGCCACCTAATGTGAAGAACTGACTCATTTAAAAAGACCCTGATGCTGGGAATGATTGAAGGCATGAGGAGAAGGGGACAACAGAGGTTGAGATGGTTGGATGGCATCACCAACTCAATGGACATGAGTTTGAGTAAACTCTGGGAGTTGGTGATGGACAGGGAGGCCTGGTGTGCTGCAGTCCATGGGGTCAAAAAGAGTCAGATATTACTGATCGACTGAACTGAACTTAACTTTGGGTGTCAGGACCCACATTGCCCAGATTAATTTTTGCTGTTGAGTCACTCAGTTCTGTACAAGGGATTTCCCACGCAAGAATACTGGAGTAGGTTGCTATAGCTGAAAAAATTCTCTTCCACTCAAAACATCAAGACACATATTCCCAGGTGGTAATGATTATTTGTTCCAAAAGATTATCCTTGGGCCACAAGAGAGGTTCACCCTCAATATCTCAGCGAAATCTCCTGAAAAATGAAATGTACCAGACTCTCACTGCCAGCGCATGATCTCACGTGGTGGCCTTCACCAGTACCAACCTCTCCTGGCCAAGTTAAGCTTTGTCAGCTGACTCCCTCCCCCTCGACTTCCCACTGCCCCCCAACCACCCTCCACCGGAGATGCCAAAAACAGCCCTTAGATGAAAGGCAACCAGAATCAAAGTTTTGAGCCGCAATACATTTTTGAAGGCTTTTTTCTTTTCAACTAATTAAACAAGTATAGAAGTTATTCAGTGGGGTTTCTTTTTTTAAAGAGATTAGCATGGCATGTCTTTCCTCTTAAGAAAGTCTTGAATAATTTAATTAGAATTACACCGAAGTCATGAGTATGTGCTATTTATGGAGGAATCACAGCTGAATTAAAAGCCAAATGACAATGTTAAAAATAAAAATAAAGCATCTTCAGACAGCATATTCGATCGATAAGAAAAACTTGACTTGAAAACACAGATTGAGTAGTTTGGAAGGAGGAGGGGAGCCAAATCTACTCCTAGGATTTGGTTTTTCTTAAAATGACCGGGCCTGGGCACATGGGTTTCTTGCTACAAAAAAAGTGCTAATAACTGAAAATCAGGATAAGATCGCAGTTTGATTTTAATTTGTCATTGGGAGACCACTTGGTCTCCGGGAGCCTGACTCAGCCCATGTTTTCTTCCCAGTCCCTTTACTGCATTTAGCACGTTCCATACACGTGCATAGACTCTTCCATCGGTGCTGAGGGCCCAGGCAGCCTGGAGCCGCTGGGCAGCTTGGAGGAAACTGACAAGCCAACTCGGAGAGAGCAAAGTGGCGCCGTGGAAGCACGGCTCCTTCCACCGGCAGCCAGCGAGCCAGCCTGCTAAGACAGCGTTACTTTGAGCTGAGATAAAGCAAGAATCCCTTGTAAGGGGTACTGCGCCGTTGGAGGCTGGCCACGAGCCTCCTGAGCGATGAGACAGCACGGGGGTGGGGGTTGGAATATTAGCGCAAAGTGATTTCCCCCGGATCGGCAGCATCGCTCCCTGGGCCCACCGAACAGTCTCTTCGCTGAAAAGAGGTGTCACTCGCCAGGGGCAATGCCGTTAGAGGCAAGTTATAGGTCTCTCGCCTTGCAGGCACATGGTGAGGAAGAGCTATCAAGTTCGGAAGCAGGCACCCCAGCTGCGCCGGGGCTGGGCAGCTCCGCATCCCGAGTGCGCGCGCCCCGACTCCCGACCTGGAGCCCCGCTGGGTCCCCAAGATCTTCTCTCCGGGGACAGCTGCTGCTGCTTTATGGGAGACTCTAAGCTGCGGGGGAGGCACAGCTGGGCGCCCCCAAAAGTCCCCCAGAAGCCTCTGGCTGCAGGGCGCCCGGTCGGAGAGGGCTGGCGAGCGCGCACCGACCTACCTTCTGCGGGGGGGTCCCGATTTGCATCTCCAGGTAGTAGCCGCGGCCGGAGTCCCCCTGCAGGTTATCCACCATGGCCAAGAAGTTGGCCGCACCCCCAGCGGGCTCCAGGGCGAGCGCCAGGCCGTCCGCGCGGGGCTCAGCGGGGGGTCCGGGCCCCGGGGTAGGCACAGCCCCCCGGCTCGTGGCCGAGGCCACCCGGAGAGGCAGCGTGAAGGGCGCGGAGGCCAGCGCCGGGGCCGCTCGTAGGAGCCACTGAGCCAGCAGCGGCAGCAGCAGCGCCCGGGCCAGCGCGCCCATGCCCGCGGCGGGGCTCGGGGGGCGCGCTGGGCCGGGCCCGTCCCGTCCGGCGACAGCGGCTCAGCGACTCGGCGGCGTGCGGGACTGTGGGGCAGGGCTGGGCGCGCAGCGGGGCCGGCGGCGGCGGACCGGAGGAGGAGGACCGAGAAGGAGGCGCGGCCGGAGCGGGAGGAGGAGGCGCCGGAGCCGCCCCAGCCCGCGCCAAGTTCTGCAAGTTGGTCGCCGCTGCCCCCTCTGGCGGGCGGCGGCTGCCCCACAAGGGCTGGGCCCCTCCCCGCCCCGGCCAAGGTCAAAGCGAGGCACGAGGTGCGCCCGGGTCCCCTCAGGCTGGCCCCGTTCACCCTCGCTCGTCTCGGGCGGCGCCTCTTTCCCGGGAAACTCGAGTCCCCAATTTCCTCGGAACGCGCCCCGCTGCCGCGGCCAACGGATGTGACGAGGCTCATCTGATACCAGAGGGGAAAGTTTCGGGAACCCTTAAAGGGGCAGCGAGGGCCTGAACGGGCTCCCTGGCCCCGCGCACCAGGTGCCCCGCAGGTGTTCCCCAGCCCCGCAGTGGTGGGGGCTGCCAAGGGTGATGTGGGGGTCAGAGAGAAGTGCAGGGAATCGTAAAAACGCAGCGAGCATCTCAAGGAGTTTAAGAGTCTGCGCCTCCCCTCGCCAAGTCCGTCCCTGCAGGCTTTCAGCCTTCCCGGAGCCCGGCTGCTTCTCGGGGCATTTTCCGTGCACTGCGCACCCCCACCCCCAACCTGCGTTCTGCATCCCCACTTCTGGGGCCCCTGAATGATTTTGACGAGATCTGATTGGAGGCTGGGAGAGGCGAGGGTTGGGAGAGCCGGGCGAGGACGCGAGAGCTTTGGAGACTTCCCCCTAAAAAGCCTGGGGGAGGTGGGGCGGGGCGGGGAGGGGGGGGGGGGATTCTTGCTGCTGTAGCTGCGCGGGCCTCGGTCCTCCTGCGCCCAGCGTTTCGGCTGGGAGGTGGCGTCCGCAGCTGGCTTTGAGCCTGGGCTTCTCTGCCCCCTGCTCGACCGTAATGCAGATGGGATGCTGCTAGGAGCTGCACTTCACCTGCCCTAGGACTCCCTCACTCCACCGGGCAAGTTGCAGTCATCATCCAAAATCAGGGCCATTGAATTTACAGCTCTGCCTCCATCCCTCCCGTTCCCGCTTCTCCCAAGCTCTCCGCTGATGGTCTAATTAATACTTGTTTAGCCACAGACACCAAGGCAGACCCAGAAATGCATTCAGTAATGCAAGCGATCAGAGTGATTTTATTTTAAATATTAAACGCAGGGGGGACAATTACACGAGCTGAAGTCCATCGATTTCTACTGAAACGGGGAGTAGACAATGCTTTCTACCTCCTCCAGCTGAATTATGTTGGCTGTTTTTTTAAAAAACAAACAAGCCCATCTTTAAACAGTGGGGAGGTTGGAGGAATCTTCCCTCCTCCCTGCAACTTTCAGTTACTGCTACTCAAGATTTGATTTTTATTCCTATCTTCTCAATTTTAGACTCATGTCTAGCTCTGCAAGGGACCCTTATGTCAGAGATCTTCAGCTGTATTGATTTTCAGATGACTTTAACTATAAATCATACTTTTCCCAAACTATATCCCAACTTTAACAAATCCCTGGCCACACAAAGAAAGGCCTGTTTGGGTCCTGGGATATAACCTAAGTTGATATTCCTCATAAATCTGCATAGTGATTCCAGAGCTATTATATTCATATATTCACATTTCAAATTCAAGGTTGGAGAAGTGTAATTTTTTAAAAATGATTATTTATACTCCTCAGTGTCCTGTCTTGAGGGGTTCAAAAAGACATAGAGACAGCTCTCCAAAGACTGTAACCTTGTAAAAAAAAAAAAACCATGAAATTTATTAAGGACATTGACACACGGGCTACGTGACACAGAAGTTCAATATAAGAGACATTTGCTCTAATAATTAAACAGCCCAGGAGAAGTTTTTAAAAACCGAGTCTAATTAAGGTTTGTCCTTCAGGAAACTCCTGACTCCATCTAATATGAGTATTCATGAGCTTTTCATTTTAAGAGGGCTTGTTTAGGTTTGTGGGTAAACAGATGCAGTAAAATATAGTCACAGAGGACCTCAGGCAGTTTTAATGGAGGGCAGAGCTGTCGCATCAGAAAATAATGCAGACAGAAGTGACAGCATCTGATGACTGTCCCCTTGGTGGCATCTGTTTTTATGAATGTTCTTAGAATTCTTGATCCCTGCTCAGAACTGTGGCACTGGCTGGATTTGGGAAACAATCATTTTACCTTCCAGGTGTTTTAACTGAAATCATATGTGGCAGTCCTCCCATAGGGTGGCTTTGGGTTTCCTTTACAGCATCCTTGAAGGGCTTCAAGAAATATCAATCTCAGACGTACAGACGACACCACCCTTATGGCAGAAAGTGAAGAGGAACTAAAGAGCCTCTTGATGAAAGTGAAAGAGGAGAGTGAAAAAGTTGGCTTAAAACTCAACATTCAAAAAAATAATATCATGGCATTTGGTTCCATCACTTCATGGCAAATAGGTGGGGAAACAATGGAAACAGTGACAGACTTTATTTTCTTGGGTTCTAAAATCACTGCAGATGGTGACTTCACCCATGAAATTAAAAGACGCTCGCTCTTTAGAAGAAAAGCTATGATCAACCTAGACAGCATATTAAAAAGCAGAGACATTACTTTGCCAACAAAGGTCTGTCTAGTCAATGCTATGGTTTTTCCAGTAATCATCTATGGATGTGAGAGTTTAACCATAAAGAAAGCTGAGCACTGAAGAATTGATACTTTTGAACTGTGGTGTTGGAGAAGACTCTTGATGATCCCCTGGACTGAAAGGACATCAAACCAATTAATCCTAAAGGAAATCAATCCTGAATATTCATTGGAAGGACTGATGGTGAAGCTGAAACTCCAATACTTTGGCCACCTGATGAGAAGAACTGACTCCTTAGAAAAGACCCTGATGCTGGGAAAGATTGAAGGCAGGAGAAGAAGGGAATGACAGAGGATGACATGGTTGGATGACATCACCATCTTGATGGACATGAGTTTGGGCATGCTCTGGGAGTTGGTGATGGACAGGGAAGACTGGCATGCTGCAGTCCATAGGGTCGCAAAGAGTCGGACACAACTAAGCAACTGAACTGACTGACTGAATGAAGGGCTTCTCCAAGGAAGAAGCCACTTCTCCTATGTGGGTGAACAATACAATGGGGAGGGAGGAGGTGACCCCTCAATCCTTGAGGACAGCCCCACATCCTCTTCAGACTGGCCTATGTTCCCTTTCTGTACCCATAGCTCCCCCCTCTCCTCTCCCACTCCTTCTCACCCTTCTTCTCCCCTCTCCTCTCCTCCGGCTCCTCCCTCCAGCCTGAACACCTCCACTCTCAGCCACACTCTTTCTTGGCCCACTCAGGAGCACCAAAGCTCTGCAATGAGATGGTCCTTCCCTCCTTGTGAAGAGCGAACACCGTCATCATGCCCCTGGACAGCAGGAGGTGAGATAGGGTCTCACATCCCAGCCCACATTGTTCACCAGGGATTCCTTCCATGGATACAAGGTGTTTGGCCAGAAAGGTTGTCACTGATATGTGTGTTGATGTTCCTTGGCTTATACACTGGCTCCGAGTTCCGTTGACACCAGCAGTTCTCAGAATTTTTGGTTTAAGTTCCCTCTTAAAAATTGACCCCAAAGAGCTTTTATTTATGTGGGTTTTATCTATCAACAGTCAGCAAATTAGGAACTAGAAGTGAGAAATTTTAACAGTATGTAGTAATCCATGTAAAATAGCTATAACAAAGCCACTACACAGCAACATCAATAACATTTTAATAAAAACTAACTTTACTTTTCAAAAGATGAGAAGAATCACATTATTTTTGCACTTTTGCAAATCTCTCTCTGACTTAATAGAAGGCAGCTAGATTGTGATATCTGTATCTATATTCGGTCTATCAGGAAGCTGCTGGAAAATTCTGTCCAACAGGCAAGAGAGAATGAGTGTGAACAAGGCAAATAACATTTTTGTATTATAAAAAAATGTTTGGAGCTACAGGCCCTCCTGAAAGGATCAGTCTACACCTTGAGAACTGCTGCTTTGCAGTATCTTTTTGGTTTTTATGTTTGCATGCTAAATCATTTTCAACATAAAAAGAGTCCTTTGTACCCGGCACTGTGTCAATAGTGGGGAGGAAAAGGCGAAATAAAAGCCGGTCCTTAAGTTTGCAGACTAGACCCAGGAGCCAGTCCCAATATCCTAGTGATGCCTGGGCTCCCCAGACTTAGCAGGAGGGGATCCCCGCCACTGTAGCCAGAAGAATCTGGTCCATTGATCTCTTCATTCTCCTGCAGCTTCGTTTCCCACCTGCCTCCAGGTGCCTTCTAGGCAACATCTGAACATTTAGTTTAAACGCTTCTTTTCTCTCTTTTTTTAAACGCTTCTTTTCTCTCTTTTTTTAAACCTGCCCTGATCCTGCCCCTCTGCGGCTAGTGCTCCTAATCTCCTGCCCTCTGAAAATGCTGCCTGCGCTCCCATCCCAACTTCCACCCTCTCCTTCACTCCTCACTTACAAGTCCCCATCCACACATGGACAGGCTGTGCCCTGGTGGACAGTCTCCAGCCTTATCCTACCCACCCCCTGGGCAGCACTGTCCATCCACGTCTGGGTTCTCCATCCACATCTCCATCAAGCCTGACTCTTCACTAGAATCACCCGGGGATCCTGCAGGTGACTCTTCCCTAGAGGTTCCCATTCAGTTGGTTTGGGGCATGGCTCCTGAATTGCTAGTTTTCAAAGCTTCCAAGTGAATCTGGAATTTGAACCTGGGAGAAATGAGATTTACAAATCAGATTGAAGAGGCTCAGTGCTCCCATTGTCCTGAATAGATTTGGAAATTTCAGTATGCACCCAGAGCTCTTTCATATTTAAAAAAACAATTTCTTGCTGTGTTGAATGAAAAGACCTAGAAAAAAGTGAGCATCCCTAGTGCCTGAATTAAAGTTTCTAAATATTATTTCCCTCTACTCCAGGCCTCTTTGGAGAAGGCTGATTTCAGGCCTGGAGCAGAAACCCAACAAAATGACCCTGGGATATCTCATCATACCAGAGAGTGAGGATGTTTATCAAAGGTTCCTGAGGTCCTGTCAAGAGCCAGGGCAGAACTGCAACCATTTAAACATCATTAGAAGTAGTAATTTCAATGGCTTGTAACATTTCAATTATGTTGAAATCTATTCTTTCATGATGTTCTTTTACAAAGTACATCCATTATCTTTGAAGAATGCTAAGGGGCCCAACTAATTATTTTTAAAAGCTGGCAGAGAAAGGAGAAGAAGCAAGGATTCATTATTTTCCCTTTCGTGTACAAACCATGCCTTAGTAGAACCAAATAGCTGGTGAAGGGGAATTTCTCTTTATAGAAGTATTACAGCTAGTAAATGAAGGATGATGGAATTAGACTTGCCCTTTTGCAACCCCTAATGAATTTTTAAAATATCTTATTTATTTTTGTATCTGGTTGGTCATGTCTTTGTTTTATCATGTGGGATCTTTCCTTGCAATGTGAGGACTCTCTAGCTGTGGTGTTCGGGCTCCAGAGTCCTCTGACTCAGTAGTTGTGGTTCACAGGCTTAGTTACCCCCATAGCATGTGGGACCTTAGTTCCCTGACTAGGGATTGAGCCTGTGTCCCCTGCATTGCAAGGCAGATTCTTTATCACTGGACCATCAGGGAAGTCCCAGCCTCTAATGAAATAATAGATCTAGGCATTGAACACACACAGCTGATAACACCACACAGCATCCCCTGCCTCCTATTGAAAGGTCACAATGCTACCTGTGAGATGTTCTTGCCAAAAAAATCAAACCTGAATCTGATCAAGTCTCTAAACCATAGGTTGGCCAACCATATCCTGGGAGCCGGATCTGGTCTGCTGCCTGTTTTTATGAATAAAACTTTGTTGAAACACAGCCACACCTATTTACTAAAGTACTTGCTACAGAGATCGTATAGTCCTTAAAGCCTAAAATATTTACTGCCTAACCTTTATAGGGGGCTTCCCTGGCGGCTTAGTGGGTAAAGTATCTGCCTGCAACGCAGAGACATGGGTTCTATCCCTGGCTTGGGAAGATCCCCTGGGGAAGGAAATGACAATCCCCACTCCAGTATTCTTGCCTGGGAAATCCCATGGACAGAGGAGCCTGATAAGCTACAGTCCATTGGGTCATAAGAATTGGAAACAACTTAGCAACTAAACCACCACCAACCCTTTAAAGACAAAGTCTGCCAACCCTGCTCTAGATCACAAGAGTGCCAAGACCCTTATCAACAAATTACAATTTAGGGACATTATTTGGATCCTGATATGAACACATTGAAAAAGTTACTTATGAGACAAATTAGGGAAATTTGAACACTAGTTGAAGGATGTTGTGGAATTATTATTAACATGTTAGGTGTAATAATAGCATCAAGTGTATATGTGTCTGTGTGTGTGTAAGAGTTCTCATCTAGTGAGGGCTTATTCTGTAGTGTTTACAAATGAAATGAGAATTGTTTCAAAATAATACAGGTTGGTGGGGAATGTGCCAGGCAGTATTCTCAGTGAAATAGACAATCCTAATAATAACCCTATCAGCAGGCACCATTAGCATTCCCATTTTACAGATGAGAACCAAGGCACAGATTTGAAATCTGAGTCCCGATTTCAGATCCTGTGGTCTTCATCACGGGGCTTAGGTCTCCTCTTTAATGTGGATTTTCTGCAGATCACAGGATGGTTGAACTGAGGAGGACCTCCAGAGGAGCACCGGCAGGGAGAGCCTGCTGACAGTGGCCACATCTCCCCGTCAATCATTTAGTAGGCATATGTTGAGTGTACCTCTGTGTCAATACCATGTTACAGCCAGAGCTAGATGGGCCTATAAGACCAGACAACCCCTCCCATCAGAGGCCACAGCAGGAGACAGATCTTAAATACACCTCCTTTTTGGAGACTCCGCTGCAGCTTCTGGATGGAGGAGAGTTTGAGGCGGTGAGTCTGGAGACAGGGAGAACAATCTGCAGGTCACCAGCTCACTCCATGAGGATGGAGACACTGGGTATGGAGAGGGAGAGGTCGCGTCTAGTGTTGAGAAGCGAAATCTGCACAGCATTGGGAAGAAGGATGACAGGGCTCGTGGTAGGACACTAACTGTACAGGCATCTTTATGATAATTCCTCCTCTCTGCCCGTGGCTGGTGCGCCTCAGTTTTCAAAGCAGAAATACAAACCCATCTCACCTTGATCCTCAAATGGTGGGAGCTGGGGGTGGCTCATGTCCCCGTGTATGAGAGGACATTGAGAGATGGGAACACTGAGCTCCCATCACATTCTGGATGCTCTGTCCTCTGATTCACACACTCTGACTATGGTCCAAGGTGGGCATCCCATACCCAGGCCGTGGAGGAGGGCACTGAGGCAGAGTTCAAGGTCAGCCTGAGATCACAGTGAGTAAATGGCCAGCCCATTTGAACCTGGTCCATCAACTGCCCAAGACTATGTTCTTTTTCCTAAACCATGTTGCTTTTTTCTTTTTTCTTTTATTGAAGAATAGTTGATTTAAAATGTGTTAATTTCTGCTATATAGCAAAGTGATTCAATTATCGTGGTTTAGTCACTAAGTCATGTTCGACTCTTGGCAACCCCATAAACAGTAGCCTGCCAGGCTCCTCTGTCCATGGAATTTTCCAGACAAGGATACTAGAAGAGGTTGCCATTTCCTTCTCCAGGGGATCTTCACCACTGAGGGATCAAACCTGGATCTCCTGCATTGCAGGCAGATTATTTACCAATTGAGCCACCAGGGAAGCCTGATTCAGTTATGCACACATCTATTCTTTTTCATACTCGTCTCCATTATGGTTCATCACAGGATACTGAATATAGTCCCCTGTGCTATACAGTAGCACTTTGTTATTTACCCACGCTATAATAGTTTGCATCTGCTAATTCCGAACTCCCAATCCCTGCCCCTCAACCTTCCTCCCCCTTGCCAACCACAAATCTGTTCTCTCTGTGAGCCTGTTTTGTGGATGTGTTTATTCATGTGGTATTTTAGATTCCACATATAAGTCATATCATATGGTATTTGTCTTTCTCTGTCGGATTTACTTCCCTTAGTATGAAAATCTCTAGGTCCGTCCGTGCTGCTGTAAATGGCATTATTTCATACACTGTTGTCTTAAAATAACTTATCAGGCAGTTAGTCCTGCTCCCTCTGGGAGAGAGGGAAGTGGGGGCTCACCTCCACTTCCTCACAGCAATCTCACTTTAGACATTTAAAATAGGTCTCCCTTTACAAAAAGCCACGCATACCTTTAGGAATACATTGCTTGGATAAATAAGGCTCATCAGTATTGTATTACATCAGTTGGGTTCCACCTAGAGAGGTAGTCTGCCAAACTCGCAGAGGTTTCCAAATGTTTGTCCACCGCCAGCCCTGGCCTTTGAATGCGTGCAGAGGTTAACAGCCAAAGGAAACAAAAAGGCTCTGAGCCCAGAGACCTGGGATCAACTTCTGCCAAGGACCATTAGAACATCCCCAGGCAACTGTCTTCCACTCGCTGAGCCTTAGTTTCTAAGGAAACACCCTCCTCCAGGGGCGTGTTTTCATACAGTCAGGATGAATGGCACCCCCTGGGGTTATGTATCAGAATGGTTTTGCTGGCTTTAGTAGGCTCCCTCAATTCTGTTTGCTCACGTTTAAACTGCTCCAAAGCCAGGACTCAGATGTTAGTCTCTTGAGAAGGCATACATTTGGTTGTGATTCCCACTGGATGAATCATAAGCCAGAATCAAGATTGCTGGGAGAAATATCAACAACCCCAGATATGCTGATAATATGACTCTTAACAGCAGAAATTTAAGAGGAACTAAGGAGACTCGTGATGAGGGTGAAAGAGTAGAGTGAAAAAGCTGGCTTAAAACTCATCATTAGAAAAATGAAGATCATGGCATCCTGTCCCATCACTTCATGGCAAATAGATGGCGGGGGGTGGGGGATGGGGGGAAGTGGAAACAATGGCAGATTTTATGTTGGGCTCCAAAATCACTGGGGACAGTGACTACAGCCATGAAATTAAAAGACACCTGCTCCTTGGGAGAAAAGATATGACAAACTTAGACAGCATGTTAAAAAGCAGAGACATCACCATTGCTGACAAAGCTACGTATAATCAAAGCTATGATTTTTCCAGTTTTCATATATGGATGTGAGAGTTGGCAGAGTGCCGAACAATTGATGCTTTTGAACTGTGGTGCTGGAGAAGACTCTTGAAGAGTGCCTTGGACAGCAAGATCAAACTAGTTAATCCTAAAAGAAATCAACTGTGAATATTCATTGGAAGGACTGATGCTGACGCTCAAGGCCCAATATTTTGGCCATCTGATGCGAAGAGCCAATTCATTGGGAAGAACCCTGATGCTGGGAAAGATTGAAGGCAAAAGGAGAAGGGGATGACAGAGGATGAGATGGTTGGATAGCATCACTAATTCAATGGACATGAGTTTGACTAAACTCCAGGAGATAGTAAAGGACAGGGAAGCCTGGCTTGCTGCAGTCCACGGGGTCCCAAAGAGTAGGACATGACTTAGCAACTGAATGACAAAAACCCCCATCATGAGTGGTAACCACTGTCTTTGCCATTTCAGTTGCCAAACCACTTAGGATCATTTGAGAAAGGTGTATGAGTCTTGAGATTGTCCAAAACTTTCTGCTGATATTCAGATAATATCCAGAAAGCCCAGCAAAAATGCTTGTAGAAAGGTGTCAGGGGCTGGGGGATTGGATACCACAGTAGGGAACCACTGTGGTGGCAGGATAAGGGAAATGCCCTAAAAATGCCCACGTCCTTGTCCCCAGAACCTGTGAATAAGTTACCTTATATGGCAGAAGGAATTTTGCAGGTGGGATTAAATTATGTCCCTTGGGCTTGGGGGAGCAGCCTGGATTAGCCAGCGGGGCCATCTAATCACTGCATCCTTAAAATCAGACAGCCTTTCCCAGCTGTGGGAGGTAGTGGTGATTACAGAAGAACTGTTAGAAAGGTGCAATGTTGCCAGTTTGGGGATGGGGGTGGGGGGGGCCAAGCCAAGAAGTGCAGGTGACCTGAGCAGTTTGTAAAGACAAGGAAACAGACTCTCCCCTATAGGTCCCGAGAGGGAGAAGAGCACTTCTGGCACCCTGAGTTTAGCCCTGAGACAAATCAGACTCTGACCTTGAGAAGTGTAAGATAATAAAATTCATGCTGTTTTTATTGAATTTGTTACACTATTGCTTCTGCTGTTTTTTCTTATGTTTTGGCTTTTGTAGCCCTGAGCCATGTGGGATCAGTATTCATAGTTCCTGGATCAGGGACTGGGGCCATACTCCCTCACTGGAAGGCAGTCTTAACCACTGGGGTGCCAGGGAAGTCCCAAATGCCTGCTATTTTAAGCCACCAAGTCTGTGGTTATTTGTTATAGCAGCGACGGGAAACTGATACACCACTCTTAGGAAACTGTATCGCCTCATACCTTAAAGGCCCAGAGAATGATACTGCAGGAAAAGCATAGACATTGATGACTGAGTCCAAAAAGGATTCAAGAGTTGGTTGGAGTGCAAAATTTTAAGAATAACTTACCAGCTTATTTCACCTATATTTTATGTTTATACAGGAAAACCTAAATTGGGCCAAAAACTTCTTTTATAGGCATGAAACTCAAAACCTAAATGATAAGAAAGTATCATATCACGGTTTAACTAGCATTTTTTTCTTAGTGGCATGAAATAGTGGTTTTTGGCCACTGAATTGTTCACTTTATATTTATTGGAATATAATTGCTTTTTGTGTTAGTTTCTGCTGTACAACAAAGTGAATCTGTTATATGTATACACACACATACACACACACACACACATATATATATATATATACACACACACACACACACACACACACACACATCCCTGGAGAAGGAAATGGCAACCCACTCCAGTATTCTTGCCTGGAAAATTCCATGGACAGAAGAGCCTGGTGGGCTACTGTCCATGGGGTTGCAAAGAGTTGGCTATGACTGAGTGAGTGAGCACATACACGTACATATATCCTCTCCCTCTTGAACCTCCCTCCCAGCATCCCCCCACCCCACTCATCTAAGTCATCACAGTGCACTGAGCTGAGCTCTCTGTGCTATCGGTTCCTGCTGGCTATTTTGCACACAGTAGAATATATCTATATGTCAAACCCAAACTTTCAGTTCATCCCCCGCCATCCCCCCCATATCCACATATCCATTCTCTACATCTGCATCTCTTTTCCTGCCATGGAACTAAGTTCATCTGTCCTAATGGTCAGAATGAGTGTGTACATACTCAGTCTCTTCAGTCTTGTCTGACTTTTTGCAACCTGATGGACTGCAGCCTGCCAGGCTCCTTTGTCCATGGGGTTCTCCAGACAAGACAGTATGGCCATCATCATAAAAATCTACAAATGATAAATGCTGGAGATGGTGTAGAGAAAAGGGAACCCTCCTACACTGTTGGTGGGAATGAAAATTGACACAGCCACTATGGGGGAGCATATGGAATTTCCTTAAAAAAAACAAAATAGAACTACTATATGATCCAGCCATCCCTTACCTGGGCATGTACCCTGAGAAAACTACAATTCAAAATGACACGTGTACTCCAGTGTTTCTGGAGTATTATTTACAATAGCACTAATTACAGCAGTATTGCAGCACTATTTATAATAGCCACGACATGGGAAGATGATTGTCCGTTGACAGATGAATGGACAAAGAAAAATATTGTGTATATAAACAATGGAATAGTGGTTCTTTCCACTGAGGTGTGTATCTTACTATGACTAGAGTTACTGAAACTAACACTTGTAGAAGTTCTCACTACATAGTAGTCACTCAAGAGATGTTCCTTTACCTTCCCTGAAAATGTTGTCTTGGATTTAAAGGCTCTGCTCCTTTGGCTGGGTGTATCTGGGATTTGGTGGGGGGCCTCTCATCTCCATTATCCTTCCTGATACTGGGCTCCAGGGCGTGGTCAAGAGGCCTCTCTCCACCTCTGTCACTGTCTTTCCAGTTGCACTAGGAATGGGTTCCATTTCTCATCCCAGGGACCGAGACCCATGTGGTTTTGATGGCCAGGTGAGAGTGGAATCTTCCCCACGTTCGGCATCCTGGTGCTCACAGCTCCCTCAGGTTCAGTGACTTTCATGTGATCATAATGAATTAAGATTCATGCCAATGCAGGCTGAGTACTTGAGTGGTGAGATCAGAAGCGGGTTGCCGGCCACAGACCGACTCAGACATCTTCTTTTACGTGTCGTCTTTATTTCAGTCGCCCTCTGAAAGTCATAATCGCTTCTCTTTCCTGGTGGAAGGCTGGAGGAAGACAAATCCAAGTGAGTGCCCGTGAAAGCATTTGTTCTGACTGGGGCCGTTTAGAGAATGGGACTGTCTTCTGTGTGGATTTATGAGTTTGTGGGAGGAAAAAAGTAACAGCATGAAGAGGGGAGGGAGTGAAGGATTAAAATAAGGAAGAAAGGACAGGAGAAATTTCGGGTCAGCATGTTGTGGGGGTGGAGAATGGCTGGGACTCACCATCATCCACCCCACCCCCTCCCAGGAGATGCCAGTGCCCACTTGGAGTCTCAGAGCCCCAGGCTGGTCCAGTTTAAATCAGCTCAGCTTCATCCCACACTGGAGAAGGAAGCAATGTGGGTCCCAGAAACCACCTTCTCCTTTAAGCTTAGAGTACAAAATCCCCTCCCCAGGGCCCTCCCCACAAGCTTGGAGTGCAGCTGCCCATGTGAGACATCAGGGTAGGGCTGGTGAAGGCAAAGGGCCCCAAGTGGCCAATAATCAGACTGGCCCTTTGTCTCCAAAAAGCAGCTCACCCTGGCACTGCACCTCACACTGCCCCCATGGGTGGCCTGCTGGGTGACGTGGGACATCTGGTCTGGCAAGGTCCTTAGCAGACAGCGGGGACCAGGAGGCAGTGCTTCATTTCCCTGTAAGGGCCTTAGTCAAAGGTGGGAGCAGGGCTCCAGGCAGCAGTGGAATGCCCACGCACGCCCTGCCCTCTGGTCCCTTGTCTTGACACTTGCTTGCTACTTGCTAAGTCGCTTCAGTCGTGGCCGACTCTGTGCGACCACTGTGGATTTTAGCCCACTAGGCTCCTCTGTCCATGGGATTCTCCAGGCAAGGATAGTGGAGTGGGTGGCCATTTCCTCCTCCAGGAGATCTGACCCAGGGATCAAACCTGGGTCTCTTACGTGGGGTCTTCTGCATTGGCAGGCAGGTTCTTTACCACAGGTACCACTTGTCTTGACACTGCAGAGACACAAATAAGATTCCACCAGCAGAGAGAGGCTGAAGGGTGGGTGGGCAAACCAGGAGCAGTTACAGGATAACTCACTTAAAATCTCAGAAACCCCACCAGAGCATCAGACATAGAGTGACTATCCACCTGTGGCCTACAGACTAAAGACCTGCAGACTAATGCCACTCTCCATCGTCAGGTCAAAATGGCGCCACCCCTTCACCCTGGTTTTTAGCTCTGGCCACCTGCCCCCTCCTGCCTCTGCACCATCCCCAAGAGGAAGCATGTCAGCTGACCCCTGGCTTCTATCCCATTCTCTCCTCTTTCCAAAGACTCCCACTAAACTGGCTCCAGAATGAACCTGCATTAGATACCAAGATATGTCAGTCTTAGCTTTCCCCCCCCAAATACGTGCAGACAAGATGCTTCCAGACACAGGAGGAGATCAGCAGCTGAAGGGGCACCACGAAGAACTTAACATAGAATTCTAAGACTCTTTTTCCTCAGGGAAATTTCAGGAGCTATTCTAAGAAAGAAATAGGAGCTCTTACTGTAAAAAAAAAAAAAAGCAAGTGGAGCTCAAAAAAGAATTCTTGGAGAATAAAAGAAGAACTCACAGAGACAGCAAATGGCAGAAGGAACAGAGCTGAAATCTGAGGTGTAAATGGGAAGCTCAATGCAGGTCAAGGAATATTTGCAGCCCCAGAGCAAAGAGATAAAGGGATGGGGACCATGAAAGGATAGATTTATGGGGAAAGGAGTCTAGGGGACCTTTACATTCATGTCACAAGTTGAGTTTCCCTGGTGGCTCAGTTGGTAAAGAATCTACCTGCAATGCAAGAGACCTGGATTTGGTCCCTGGATCAGGAAGATTCCCTGGAGAAGGCAATGGCAAACCATTCCAGTATTCTTGCCTGGGAAATTCCACAGACAGAGGAGCCTAGAGTCCATGGGGTCGCAAAGTGTCGGACACAACTAAGGGATTAAACCAACAACAAGAACACGAGTTGAGCACTAAAGAATTGATGCTTTTGAATTGTGGTGCTAGAGAAGACTCTTGAGAGTCCCTTGGACAGCAAGTAGATCAAACCATTCAATCCTAAAGCAAATCAACCCTAAATATTCATTGGAAAGACTGATGCTGAAGCTGAAGTTCCAATAATTTGGCCACCTGGTGAGGAGAGCCCTGAAGGGAAAGTCTCTGATGCTGGGACAGATTGAGGGCAGGAGGAGAAGGGGGTGACAAAGGATGAGATGGTTGAATGGCATCATCAATTCAATGGACATAAGTTTGAGCAAAGTCTGGGGGATAGTGAAGGACAGAGAAGCCTGGCGTCCATGTGGTCACAAAGAGTTGGACATGACTGAGCAACTGAACAAGGAGCAACAACATAATTTCCAGGAAGTGAGAACCAAAATGATGGAGGAGAAGCAAAGACTAAAAAAAAAACAAGTGTTTCTTAAGCTAAGGACATCAGGTCAAAGATCCTCACCAAATTCTGGGTGCAGTTATTGAAAAGAACACTTGGAAATTTCAATGATAAAGAGGAAATTGTTTAAACTGTGTGTCTGACTGGAAGAGGAGTGTCCCAGAAGACTGAGTGGTGATCGAACCACCAGTCTGAGAAGAATGGGACTGGTCCCAGTGTAAGCAGCTTTTGGCAGGAAAGAGCTATCTGCTGGAGGTCCCTTTGTCTTGACATTAAACTTATACCAGTCACCCCCATGCTCCACTCATTTCTAGCCCAAGCACCTTTCAAATCTTTTGCTCACACAATACTTTGCTTAACTTGTTGGTTCTTTCCATAGATCAAGGAAGTAAAAATGAAGAATAAGTAATTAACAGATGACCATATCTCTATCCCTAGCTTCCCCTTCAGTAATCTCATGAACAAACTCTGTGAACAAGAAAGCATCTAAAGAAAGATCACAAACAAACATATGGATACCAAGGTAGGGGAGGGGGTGGAATGGATTGGGAGCTTGTACTGAGTCACTCAGTTGTGTCCGACTGTTAGTGACACCATGGACTATAGCCCACCAGGCACTTCTGTCCGTCGGGATTCTCCAGGCAAGAACACCAGAGTGAGTTACCATGCCCTCTTGCAGGGAATCTTCCCAACTCAAGGACTGAACCTGAGTCTCCCGCATTGCAGGCAGATTCCTTACCATTTGAGCCACCAGGGAAACTGGCATTGACATATATACACTGCTAAGTCACTTCAATCGTGTCCGATTCTGTGCGACCCCATAGACGGCAGCCCACCAGGCTCCCCCGTCCCTGGGATTCTCCAGGCAAGAACACTGGAGTGGGTTGCCATGTCCTTCTCCAGTGCATGAAAGTGAAAAGTGAAAGTGAAGTCGCTCAGTTGTGTCCGACTCTTAGTGACCCCATGGACTGTAGCCCACCAGGCTCCTCGGTCCATGGGATTTTCCAGGCAAGAGTACTGGAGTGGGGATAATAATGAGAACCTATTGTAGAGCCACAGGGAGCCCTCCTCAGTGCTCTGTGGTGACCCATATGGGAAGGAAATCCAAGGAAGAGGGGATTTATGCATACATGTGGCTGACTCACTTTGCTATACAGTAGAAACTAATACAACATTGTAAAGCAGCTGTCCTCCAACAAAGAAGTTTTAAAAAAGAAAGATCACAAGAAGTCAATGAGCCTGCATGTAGTGGAGGGGGGGTGGATGGCAATGACTCTGACCCCTCCTCTAAATGACTAGCTGAGATTACTTCTGTTTCTCTTTAAAAGCTGTCATGGCCAAGCAGAATCTTCCGAGGTGGTTTTTGGGAGACACCGAGTCCACCATCTCCCAGGATTGCCATCTTTCTGACTAAAAGCAACTTTCCTTTCTGTCTACGTTTGCCTCACTTGAGTACTGGTTTTTTGAGTGAGGAGTAGCTGGACCCGGGACCTTCTGGGTAGTGCCAGGATTCTTCTTCCTATGGGAGGGAACAAGGAGAGTGGTGTGCTTCCCATGCTACTTCTGAAAAAGATCTTACTCACGAAATACATCAATCAGATGAAAAAAAATGAATTAGAAGGGGGAATTCGAGAAAAGGATGGTGCTGTATGAGGCAGTGACCAGGGACACAATAAACCTTCGGGTTGAATCTGAACGCTGTTGAGAATCGGACTGAAAGGCTTACCGCAGTTGTCGAGGAAGGATTCACAAAGCAGAGGAGGCGCGATGTGAAAAAGTATTAATAAAATGGCTTAACAGCTGAGAACCAAAAGTTCTGATTATTTCACCAAGTTCTTTCATTCAGGTGGGACGGACAGGGTGGGAGTGAGGTGGGAGGGGCTCTCACCTGGGTGAGGGTGGGGGTGGATTGGATGCTGGGAGGGGTGTGGGAAGATTACCTGCGGGCGGAGGGGAGACGCCCTGGGTCCCACAGCAAGGACTGAATCCTGACGCAGGGTTTGCCATTGTGTCCCCTCCTTGTGATGCCTTTCCTTCCTTGTCTGCAAAATGGGAGAGAAAACCCACTCCACTGGAGATGGTGAAATTAGTGCATAACACTTGTGCCAGTCACCTCAGCCAGAGCTGGCACATTTTAATTGCATGACACTCAATAGCTTTTATTTTAATTAATAACAATTATTATTATTATTATGGTAACCCACTCCAGTATTCTTGCCTAGAAAATTCCATGGACAGAGAGCATGGTGGGCTACAGTCCATGGAGTCACAGAGTTGGACACAACGGAAGAGACTTAGCACGCATGCACATTATTATCATTGATGGTGATAGGAAAGTACAGGTTCAACCGTATTTAAACATTAAAACAATTTTTTAAAACATAGAGCTTCAGTTATGCCATTGTAAAAGCTTACCCGAAACCCTTCCGACATACAACCTGAGTTTGGAATGTTGACAGTCCCACCTGGGTGACAAACCTGTGCCCCATGGAGTACTGTGGAGGAAACACCTCTCAACACCTGGGGCAGGTGGGTGGGGTGCCCTGTCCCTGAGCGAGCCAGGCAGGTGGACCCGGCCAGGCTGGCTGGCTTGGGTTGGATCTGGAGGGTGGAGTTTGTTTGCTTTTTTCCGAGAGGTTGAGGCCTCTGAAGCCGAGCCAAGGGCCAACAAGAAGGCACCTGAAAAAGAGAGTCACCCATGAGACGTGTCCCTCAGGGCAAAGAGCAGGATGTCGACCTGTGTACACAGTGAGATGGCAACTGTTAGTTCCTAAACCACAGGAGCAGGATTTGAATCACAAGCCAGCCCTGCCTTCAGGAGCTCCCTGCAGCCATTGGAACACCTGCAAAGGGCCCTACCTCCCTGTGTGCAGAGGAGAAAAGGTCAAGAGCAGCCTCTCCCACACACCTGGCAGCCAGGTGCTATCACCTGGGTGACCCTCCTGTGAGAGTCCCTGGGGGTTTTGGTCAGGGAGGGTGGGTCCAGTGCTGTCAGGACTGGATTTGGGGGTTTCCCAGGGAATGGGGGAGATGAGGACCTCTGGTGAAATCGACCTTCTGAGGAAGTATCAGAGAATCACCATTATAATAGTCACTCTTCAGGGCTTCCCTGGTTGCTCAGTGGTAAAGAATCTGCCTGCCAGTGTAGGAGACAGTGGTTCGATCTGGGAAGAGCCCGCGTGCTATGGAGCAACTAAAAGCTCCACAACTACAGCGCCTGTGCTCTAGAGCCTGTGCTCTGCAACAAGAGAAGCCACCACCACGAGAAGCCTGCCCACCACGAGAAGCCTGCCCACCACGACTGGAGAGTAACCGCCACTCACCGCACCTAGAGAAAAGTCCGTGCAGCAACAAAGACCCAGCACAGCCAAAACTAAATAAATGAAATCATTGCAAGCTCTTAGATCATGCATTTCTAGGTGCTAAAAAAAAATTATGGTTAATATTCATCAGCCACCGTATGCCGGGTCTTACACATTTTATCTCATTGGATCCTTAAGCAGAGTAGGCATCGAGGAGTATCACCCCAAGTTTATAGGTGAGGCAGCTGAGATGCCAGCACAAGAAGGGACTTGCCCTCTGGCAGGTGGAGGAGATGCTGGCCCCTTGGCTGGAGTAACAGAGCCATTGCAGAGCTTCAGGAAGATTCTGAGGGCAATGTATTTCTTTTGTCTTTTCCTTCATCAGTACCTTTCGATTACTCCCAACTAAGTGTTGCTTTTATTTAGTTTTGATAGAACGTACTCAGTGCATCGATAGTTTATAAGGGTGCAGAGCAATAAAACTCACCCTGTGAAATGGAAACAAACTCGCCTTACCAGGTCTCGAAGGCTGGAGGCTTTCTATTTACGAATTGGGGTGGTGAACTTGCCGCTTTGCTTGGGGATGCAATGGCTGCAAGCTGTTCTTTTTCTATCTCTCTGTAATAACCTTGGGCTGGGGCATTTTGTACTTGGGGCTCAATGATAAATGAAGAAACTCCTTTCCTTGAGTCTGTATTTTCACCCCACTGGATGTAAAACTTGATGGAGTACCTGATAGAAACAAAGAGTGAATCCTGGGGATTCACTGCATAGCCCAGGGAAGGGTGATCAACAGTATGAAAGTGGCCTCTGGCTCCGAGCCGCAGAAAGGAGCTGCTGAGTCCTCAGTCGCCTTCTGACCTGGACCCTTGGAAGCCCTTGATTCAAGGCTGACCTTTCTGCCTTCAGTCTCCTTTCTCCAGTCTCTCCACCACCTGGCTGCCCTGCTTTTCCTCTGTCCTCCCAGTCTCTCCTTCTGGTTCCTCCCTTCCCAGTCCTGTAGGGTTGGAAACATGGGGGTGCCATCCATCCTTGGTCCTCTTCTGTGCTTTTGGAGTCTTCGCCAGACTGTGACTTGAAACATGAGGTCAGTTTATAGTTCCAGCTCCGCGTTCTCCTTGATTCCAAACCCTAAGACCTGGCGGCCCTGCCTCCTCGACGATCTGCTGGAGTTTCTAATAGACATCCCGAGGCTGATGTGATCAAAGCCCACTGTATTACCCTTCCTCACCTTCCTCCCCCAAGTCCTCTACCTGCCAGGTTCTCCACCTCAGTCCATACCCCACCCATTCTTCTACAGGGACTTCCCAGTGGCACAGTTGGTAAAGAATCCCCCTTGCTCAATGAGGGATGAGCAAGAGATGCTGGTTCAACCTCTGGGTCAGGAAGATCCCCTGGAGGAGGAAATGGCAATCCACTCCAGCATTCTTGCCCAGAGAATCCCATGGACATGGGAGCCGGGGGGGCTGTAGTTCATGGGGTCACAAAAGAGCTGGACACAACTGAGCATACACACACATGCATTCTTCTATTAGTTAATTCTTCTTTCCCTCCCACCCTACATCTGCTTCTCAGGAAACATCTGACTCCACTTTCAAAATTTATGAGACATTGACCACCCACTTCATATTCCTGGTCTGCCCCCTGGTCCAGGCCACCATCCTCTCCAACCTGCCCTAGCCCCTGAGCTGATCTCCTGGCTGTCAACTCTGTCCGCAAGGTCTGGTCTCTGCCCAGCTGCCATAGTGACTCTGTTACAGTATGTCACGTCATGTCGCCCCTCTGTTCAAACCTCTGCAACGATTCCCAGGGGGCTCCTGTCTAATGATGACCTGTGAGGCCCTCTGCGGAGGCCCTCCTCTGTGAACGCCAGGGGCATCCACCCTCATGGCTCCTCCAGGGAATGCTCCAGTGTGCTGCACCCTGAGGGCCTCTCTGCTGCCTGTTCCCTTTGGAATGCTCCCCCTCTGGACACTGCCCCTGCAGGCCCTCCCTTCCTTCAAGCCCTTGCTCAGAGGTCACCTCTCGATTTCCAATCACAACCAGCCTCCTTCTCCCCAGCCTGGCCCAGGTCTCCCTGACCGCTGCCCACCTCTACTTTCTGTCCTCCTTCCTTCCCCCCAGCTCCCTTCCTCCTTCTTTATCTCCTTCCACAGTACTTGTCACTTTATAACAAACCAGACAAATGAATCACTCATTCTGTCTGCGTTTTACTGCTCACTGTCTGTCTCCCTGCATACACAGCTCATAAACTCCACATGGACAGCAGTCTTTGCCTGTTTCATTTGTTAACACATCCCAAATGTCTCAGACAGGGGTTGGCATGTTGCAAGTGCTCAGTGCATATTTGTGGAAGGAAGGAACAAAATAAATAATCTGCAAGTGTATGTTGTACAGCACAGGGAACATAACCAGTATTTGATAACAACTTTAAATGGAGTACAACCTATAAAAACTTTGAATCACAATGTGTATGCCTAAAACTAATATAATATTGTAATCAACTATTGTTGTTCAGTCGTACAGTCGTGTCCGACTCTTTGCAACCCCACGGACTGCACAACCCCAGGCCTCCCTGTCCATCACTATCTCTCAGCGCTTGCTCAAACTCATGTCCCTTGAGTCAGTGATACCATCCAACCATCTCATCCTCTGTTATTCCCTTCTCCTCCTGCCCTCAATCTTTCCCAGCATCAGGGTCTTTTCTAATGAGTTGACTTCGCATCAGGTGGCCAAAGTATTGGAGCTTCAACTTCAGTGTCAGCTCTTCCAATGAATATGCAGGATTGATTTCCTTTAGGATTGACTGGTTTGATCTCCTTGAAGTCCAAGGGATTCTCAAGAGTCTTCTCCAACACCACAGTTCAAAAGCATCAATTCTTTGGTGTTCAGCCTTCTTCATTGGTCCAATTCTCACATCCATACATGACTATTGGAAAAACCACAGCTTCGACTATATGGACCTTTGTTGGTAAAGTAATGTCTCTGCTTGTTAATATGCTGTCTAGGTTTGTCATAGCTTTTCTTCCAAAGAGCAAGTACCTTTTAATTTCATGGCTGCAGTCACCATCTGCAGTGATTTTGGAGCCCAAGAAAATAGTCAACTATACCTCAGTAAAAAAAATTCACTGTGTTGTTTTGGAGTTAAGATTCATAAACTCTGAAAATATTGTTCACGTGAGCAGATCTGAATGTGGGCAGTCATAGTACATGGTTTTCAACTCCACTTCTAGGCAGAGAGAACACAGTAAGACGTTGGACTTGGCCCCAACTTCTGTGTGTCTGGAAATTCTTCTGGGGGAGGAAATAGAAGAGGAAAATGGAAGCATGCCACATGGTCCATGCATGGTCTAGTTACCTCTCCTGTAGTGACCTGGCTGGTCCCTTCTTTTTTTCTTTCTCTTTTTCTGTCTCTCTTCCTCCCTCCCTTCTTCCTTTTGAACTTGTCACTTTCCAAGTCTCACTTTCACAGTTATCTTCTGTCAACCAGGACAACTCACCTTCGACCCTCAGGACCAAGCATCTGAAGTAAAGCAGAGGCCCTGCCCAGAAGCCCAGCTTGGGAGGCTGGCTAACATTTAGCAGGCACTCACTGTGCACACACGTGTAGACACTTTACTTTCATTGAGTTGATTATAGACCATAAACCCTGTTTCACAGAAGAAGAAACCAGGGTGTGAAAAGGTTAAGTAAGTAGCCTGGAGGGTAAGTGGTGGTCGGGTAACTGAGGTGATTTTTCACTTGAGAGAATTTTGCAAAATGTTTGTATAGGTTTCCTATACAAACCAAAAGGAGGCACTAGGGTTTTGTTATTTGTGCGTCTCTGGAGGACAGGGAGACTAGATTATTCCATGCCTGAATAAAATATTTTACTGCAATAATACTTTCAATATTAAGGTAAGAATCTTTTAGGGCACAGTTAACATCATTAAGGCTTTCCTGGCAACTCTTAGGAGCTCTGTGCCAGGAGCTTCACGTGCGTCCTGACTCTCACATCAGTAAGCCTCCCAGGGAAGCGGTCTGGGCTCTGGTCATTATCTGCTGACCAGCACTCACTGCCCTCCATCCGGCTGCCCAGCGTGGGCTGGTGGCCCTCCCCAGAGCGGCTCAAATGGGGCTCTGCCCTTCCTCCTGTTCGAGGAGCACCAGCAAGTCCTAGTGTGTTCAGTAGGCTTCTGACCACCCCGGACCACAGTGACCCCTGCCCTCTGCATCCCACACACCACACACATGCACAGCAGGCGCCATACCACAAACCACACCACACACACACAGCACATACCGTATGACATAGCACACCACACACACACACACCCCCCTCATGTACCATATCACAAACCACACCACTCAAACATCACACACAGGCACACATAAACTTCACACATACAGTGCAAATACCACATACCACATCACACACACCACACATGCATACCACACACACTGCATTACCACATCACATATCACACCCCCCACACACACACCACATCTGCCATATCACCCCCCATACACACACAGCACGTACCACATCACATGCCACACCACACACACACCACATACAGACACACATCACTCCACGCACATCATACACCACACCACACACACTATATACTGTATCACACACCACACCATACACCTCATCATACACCACACCACACAAACACACTCCACAGCACACTCACACTTCACCCATACAGCACAAACACCAATACCACATCATACATACCACACACAGCACACACAGGACACACACACACCCCACACATACCCTCTACAAACCACACACACACATCTCACACATATAGCATACACATCACATACCACACCACACACACACACAGGCAAACCGACCGTCTATGCTTCTTATAAGCCACAAGCCCCCTGGAACCTGCTCCGGTGGACGCAGGTTTCCCCAGGCCTGCCCAGCACTCTGACCCGGGACAGACTCCCCCAGGACAAGAGAAACGGAACTCTGCCTGGAGCATCAGTACAGATGGGGGCTGAGAACCTTTCAGGCCCCTGGGGATGTGTGAGTCCTGATCTCAGGGGATGTGGCAGGCTCTCTGGAGGCTAGTCCCCTACCTGAGAAGCTGTGGCTGTGCCCTGCAGAGGAGGGGCTCAGTCACAGACCCCATCTGTGCCCTGAGCCTGGCCCCTCTCCACACTCCTCCTTCCAGCCAAGGCAGTGCTGCAGTCAGGGAGCTCGGGTGAAACAGCCCATGTGTGAGGAAAGTATCCCACAACAGGAACGCATGAACGTGGGAGTCCATTCTGTCTGCAAACATATCTCTTTCCCGATCACTTAACTGAAAGAGCTTTGGAAGAGCCACCAGCTCGACAGTCCTCACCCACCCATCTACCAGAACCTTCTCTTGAGCCTGCAGGTCTGGGCTCCAGGGCAGAAGGGATTAGCCAGGGTCTTGTCCAAATCCCCTTTCACGACTGAAACAGTTGAAAACGGTTCAATGACACCTGGGCCAGTTTAAGATCAAGTCACTCCTGGGAACTCCCTTTGCTGTCAACAGCCCACTTTTTCCAGGCTCCCCTGCTTGTGTGGGCAGGGACATTCTGCCTGAGGTTCCTTTCTAAAATACGGATGTGGCTCTCAGACCATTTGAATCCATTCAGTCTGATTTTTCCTCTCCTTGAATTAAAAAAAAAAAAATTTTTTTTTTTCTGACTAGAATATTTTGAAAAAAAAGAAAAGAAAAGGCACATAGGTTGGAGTGTCTGCTGTGCGCCTGCCTGCTTGCAGCATGGTCAATGAATCCCTCTTTATTTCTGCTACAAGCTGGGGCTTTGATCTCCCCAGTCTTGGGTCTGTGTATAGTACTGTACCAGGTAATGAAAGGACTTTTTCTTCTGTTTCCATTCTTTGTTTTCAAGGAACAACAGAGAGGGGGGCATTTCCAGACCAGCGAATACATTCCCAGAAGCAAGGGGCTGAGGAAGTGAACATGCGAGGACAGAGTTGAAGAAACTGCGTCTCTCTCTCTCTGAGATGCTTAGTTTCTTTTCTCCCCAGACAGTGACCTACCGAGCTCCTCACTACCCGGGCCATTCTCCGTCCTCAGAGACCTGCTTCCTGAAGAGCTGGACTTCGGGATTTTCTCAGGAGGGAGCCAGGTGGGATGAGACAGCCTTGGTTTGGCGAGGTGTGGGGTAGCGGGGAGAGGTGGATTCCTAGCACAGTTTGCAGGAATGAGGTCCCTCCAGCTAGCACTGTCCACGCCCTGCTCCTGGGGGCCTCAATTACTCAGCTTAACTCCTGGCTCACAGCCATCTGAAAATACCAGTTTTATCACACTAGTTAATTACTAATCCAGGGCCCTGACCTCCCTGCTTAGCGTGGCCACGAGGGAGAAGATGGGTGCCTTTAGACTAGACACGGCCTCCGGGAAGCCCGGGCAGCACTTCCGGCCCCGCCCCCAGGAATGCGCCGGAAGCCCCCATTTTCAGCTGGTCCTGCCCCCTCACAGATGTCACCTGCCTTGTAGTCTTCTCTGATGAGATAATCCAGGATGTAACGATGAGAGCTCCAGGACATAAAGGTGACACGGTAATTGCATTCAGACAGCAGAGTTACGCTCATGGAGAGCAGAAGTGAGGCCCAGAAAGGTTTTGGCAGCTGCCTGGGTCTCAAAGATCAGGAAGGAAGGTGGGCAAACACCTGGACTCGGGACCCTGACCTAATGGCTGGGCAGTGTCCGCTGAGGAGGGACAGGTGTCTCCGAACCTGCCATGTTTCACGACCTTCCCTGGGCCAGGTGAGCCCCTGCTCCTGTCTGCTGCCCAGGAGTGCCTGCTCAGGTGCAGCTGGAGTCTAGTCTTCCCAGAGAGTTGTAAGGGTATCTGTCAGGGACAGGCAGGCCCCTCTCCTGCCCAGGGAACCTCTGTGCTCTCTGCCTCTGTCATTCTTTTTCGCTTCTAGCCCCTCAGGATTATCATCCCGTCTCCCTTACACGCACACACCCTCCCCCACCCTATTATTCCTTAGCCTCCAGTGACGTAACCTCTCTTCCCTGGCATTCAGAACTGGCCACACATTGCCTCCTAGTTCTCACGGCCAGTGAAACCAGCGACAACGTCCAGTGGCTAGGACTCCACACCCCAATACAGGGGGCACAGGTTCAGCCCCTGGTCTGGGAACTAAGATTCCACATGCTGCAACTAAATAAACATTCTGGGGCTTCCCACATGACTCAGTGGTAAAGACTCTGCCTGCCAATGCAGAAGACACAGGTTTGATCCCTGAATGAGGAAGATCCCCTGGAGAAGGAAATGGCAACCCACTCCAGTATTCTTGCCTGGAGAATTCTATAGGCAGAGGAGCCTAGCAGGCTACAGTCCATGGGACCCCAAGAGTCAGACACGACTTAGCGACTAAACAAAAAAACAAACATTTCACTTTTTTTCAGACATCACATATTTGAGAAAAGTTTTTTGTGTTGTTGATCAATGTCTAATTAAGCTTCTCAAGGGACTATGCAATCTACAATACCTCTTTAACATTACAAAATCTAGGAGTAGAAAGTGAATATAATCATTGCAATTACTCTAATGTTCTCTTTACTTCAGGGTAAGAAAAAGTACCTTGCGTTTTTACAGTGCTTTATATTTTAAAAAATCTACATTCAGTTCACAATGTAATTGGATTGTCTCAGCAGTCTTTCCGGGGGGGGGGGGTGAGAATTATTATTTCTAGTTTACATTTTGAGGAAACCAAGCCTTATATAAACTAGATAATTTGTCTGGAGTTACAAATAACTAGTAGATTTTGATCTGACTTGAAGTCTTCTGACTTTTTCTACTGGCTTCCCCGGTGGCTCAGCGGTAAACAAGGTGCCTGCCTATGCAGGAGCTGCAGGGGATGAGGGTTCAATCCCTGGGTTGGGGAGATTCCCTGGAGGCGGGCATGGCAACCCACTCCAGTATTCTTGCCTGGAGAACCCCATGGACAGAGGAGCCTGGTGGCTACAATCCCTGGGGTCACAAAGAGTCGGACACAACTGAGATGACTTAGCATGTGTGAACAACTTTTTTCTACTGCATGTGTGCTCAGTGGCTTCAGTTGTATTCAACTCCAACTCTGATCCCCCGGACTGTCGCCTACCAGTCTTCTCTGTCCGTGGGATTTTCTCGGCAAGAATACTGGACTAGGTTGCCATTCCCTTCTCCAGGGGATCAAACTCATGTCTCCAGAATTGGCTGGTGAATTCTTTACCGCTGAACCACCTGGGAAGCCCATTGTTTGTGAGAACCTCTCCTGGCTCCCCTTCGCTCCTATGAGTCTCCTCTCCTTTACTTTATGGGTTAGTAGGTGGTTCCACATAGCTGTATATCCTAAATGACGATTCTTTGCTGCTCCTGAATAAACTTGTTTTGCTGGTAAAAATAACTGGCTGTTTTATTGTTATAGGTTAACATCTCCTAACCTGGTCCTTGATGACTTAGGAGAACTGCCCGGCTTTATCCCCAGGGCTACTAAGCTTACTTGAAGATTTTAGGCAAAACTGGAAGAAAAAAAAATGTCTTTTGATTGCATATGCTTCTTGTCTATAACTTTACAGCTAAATTCTGCACACTTTGCTACAGGAAACATTTATGTCATGTCCACCCTGCCTGAGCTGCCTCTCCTACCCCACCCACCTCCTCTCCCCCACCCCCTTCTCCCACTGCTCCCCCACCACCACACAAGCAGCAGCAGGCCTGCCCCTGAGTTTTTCTGTAACACTCTGTCAACTGAGGGTTTTTGGTTTTTTTAAATATTTCATTTATTTCTTGGCTGTGTTGGGTCTTTGTTGCTGCATGTGCAACAACAGATTTCTCTAGTTCCTGCAAGTTGGGGTCTACTCTCTAGCTGTGGAGTGTGGGCTTCTCACTGCGGTGTCTTCTCTTGTTTCAGACACAGGCTTTAGAGCACAGGCTTAGTAGTTGTGTGCACAGGCTTAGTTGCTCCGCAGCATACGGGATCTTCCTGGATCGGGGGTGGAACCCATGTCTCCTGAATGGCAGGTGGATTCTTTACAGCTGAGCCACCAAGAAAGCCCTCAACAGAGTTTTGGTCATTACCCAGCCTTCTATATGCCTTTGATATGCAAACTGCATTCACTAGGATTGTTTTTAAAAAGCTCAAATGCCCCCCTGCCTTGTTTTCCCACATAACAACCCCACAGTCACATCCATACAGGAAGAATTCCCCCGCCTTTCATCATAATTCCCTACATGGGTTTGTTCCTACACTTGCTTCGTTAGATGCAAATAATGAACACTGGTTTCTGCAGGCTCCCTCAATTTCTGACTTAGTTTTTCTAAAGGTCTGGAAAAGCAAATGCATCTGCATGCTGTCTGCCAGCAGGAGATTTAAGAGACATAGGTTCACTCCCTGGGTCAGGAAGATCAGGAAGATCCCCTGGAGGAAGGCATGACAACCCACTCCAGTATTCTTGCCTGGAGAACCCCACAGACAGGGGAGCCTGGTGGGCTACAAGTCCATAGGTTCACCAAGTGTCCGACATGACTAAAGTGACTTAGCATGCACACACACACTTATAAAGGGCACTTGGTGTCTACAAATAGCAGAGGCTTGGAAACCAAACAAGACTTAAAGCCATCGTGGTGCCACCAACTTCCCAGCTGTGGAGCTTTGAATAAGTTTCTCACCCTCCCTGGGCTTCCCAGGTAGCTCAGCTGGTAAAGAATCTGCCTGCAATGCAAGAAACCCAGGTTAGATTAGTGGGTTGGGAAGTTTCCCTGGAGAAGAGATAGGCTACCCACTCCAATATTCTTGGGCTTCCCTGGTGGCTCAGATGGCAAAGAATTTGCCTGCGATGCAGGAGACCTGGGTTTGATAGTGGGTTGGGAAGATTGCTGAACCTCAGTTTCTACCGCTGTGAATTGGGGCAATCACCCTCCCCTTGTGGAGCCCCAAGACTCCACGTGCTTCATGAGCCCAGCATACAGGGCTCCTGGGCCATCCTTCCCACCACACTAGCCTAAAGACTGAGGACACTGAAAAACCTGCAGTTTATTCATTGAATCATTTAATAGTTGTCACTATTAACATGACTAAAACCAGAACACAAGCCCACTCTGGACTTCATTTTATACAAAAGGGACGATTCAGAAAACTTTTGCTCTTAGAACAAGAGTCCAGGTGGATCCAATGCCAGAGTCTCCCCATGGTTAAATGGCAGGAGAGAAATCTGGAGGTTAATAAAACATCTGATGGGGTTCTCTGCAAGGTGCCAGGCTCTGCAGGCTGGGGGATGGCTCATGTTTCTGGCCTTCATGCTGAGAGGTGGGGCGACGGGAGCCCAGAGGCCTGGAAGGTTCTGGAACTGATTCCAGCACTGCCAGACTGAAACTTGCCCACACCAGCTTTACTTCTGCTGGGTTCTGTTGATTCAGGGAAGACATTGGTCCCCTGTGCTAAAGTCTGGTTTGTTGGGTTGGGGCAGCATGGCATTCCCAGGATTGTGAGTGGATAAACAATTTCACGGCACATGATGGGTCCCTCATGGTCTGGGCGCATCCCAGCTTCCCAATTTATACACACAGAACTTTTTCTCAGCACCTGTAAGTGATTTTTATCACCCATCAGATTATGCTGTTCACAGAAGCCATGACTTCTATGTCATGCAATTTGGGGCTGATTCATCAGAGCCCTTCTATCAATGACACGGGCGAGATGACTGGAAGGACACGCTCACGTGAGCCTGGGCAGTGTGGTGGCATTTATGACTGGGGGTTTATGGTCCTGGCTGTCCCCAAAGGGCACTGCTATCTGGTGGAGTCTGCAGCTGGGGCTTGGGGTGAAGGGAAGGATGGAGGAGGCTGTGCTGTGGCCCCAGGATAGATAGGGACTCCAGTGGTAGCAGTTCCTACCTTCATAGAAGCAATGTCCTCCACCCCTGCAGGAGCCCAGGGACGCCCTGCATGCTCTAAGTACAGGTGGCCTGACACTGATGCCCTGGTGAGAGCTGCTGCTGCTGCTGCTAAGTCACTTCAGTCGTGTCCGACTCTGTGTGACCCCATAGACGGCAGCCCACCAGGCTCCCCCGGCCATGGGATTCTCCAGGCAAGAACACTGGAGTGGGTTGCCATTTCCTTCTCCAGTGCATGAAAATGAAAAGTGAAAGTGAAGTCGCTCAGTCGTGTCCGACTTTTAGCGACCCCATGGACTGCAGCCTACCAAGCTCCTCCATCCATGGGATTTTCCAGGCAAGAGTACTGGAGTGAGGTGCCATTGCCTTCTCTGCCTGGTGAGAGCAGCCTTACAGAAAAATGAAATATGCGTTTGCTTCCAGGGGGCAGTGGAAGCTAACAGGGCACTGAGGTTGGAGGCACAGGGTTATCCCTGGTGAGATGCTCTAGCTTCCCACTCCATCTTCCCAGCAGGGACCCTTTCCTTTTATCAGTTTCCCACATTCGGCTATTTTTAAAAAAGACATGTTTCTTCAGCATCTTGATCAGACTATTACACCTAGCAATCGACAGCATAGGTCTAGTAGTCATATACAGATATGAGAATTGGGCTATAAAGAAGGCTGAGTGCTGAAGAATTGATACTTTTGAACTGTGGTGCTGGAAAAAACTCCTGAGAATCCCTTGAACAACGAGGAGATCAAACCAGTCAATCCTAAAAGAAATCAACCCTGAATATTCACTGGAAGGACTGTTGCTGAAGCTGAAGCACCAATACTTTGGCCACCTGATGGGAAGAGCTGACTCACTGGAAAAGACCCTGGTTCTGGGAAAGACTGGGGGCAGGAGGAGAAGGGGGTGACAGAGGATGAGATGGTTGGATGGCAAAACCATTCAATGGAGATAGTTTGAGCAAACGCAAGGAGATAGTGAAGGACAGGGAAGCCATGGGGTTGCAGTCCATGGGGTTGAAAAGAGTCAGACACAACTTAGCAACTGAACAACAGCAGCATGGGTACAAAAATAAATCTATGTTAAAGTTCTTTGTTGGAATCCTTTACACTTTCCACAGAACAGAAACCAAAATAACCTGTTATACAATTAGTCACAAAGACAGTCCTCAAGTTTTTGCCCATATGCATGTGTATTGTCTAAAACAGGTCTTCAGTGTAGCAGCTAGGCCCTGCCACCCCTGTGCTTGGCTGAGCTCACAAGTCTGTTGTAACCTGTAGCTTCTCTGTCATTTCTCTGACATTCCTCTCCTGCCAAGCTTTGTTTCCTGGAAGTAATTAAAACCTTCTGCCACTGCCACAGCTCCTGCTGCTGCTGGAACCACCACAACCACCTTGGTTTTGTGGTTTGGCAAAATATTGGCCTCCACCACCATAGGAGCCAGAACTTCTGCCTCCAAAGTTTCCTCCTTTCAGTTCAGTTCAGTCGCTCAGTCGTGTCCGACTCTTCGCGACCCCATGAATCACAGCACGCCAGGCCTCCCTGTCCATCATCAACTCCCAGAGTTCACCCAGACTCATGTCCATCGAGTCAGTGATGCCATCCAGCCATCTCATCCTCTGTTGTCCCCTTCTCCTTCTGCCCCCAATCCCTCCCAGCATCAGAGTCTTTTCCAATGAGTCAACTCTTCGCATGAGGTGGCCAAAGTACTGGAGTTTCAGCTTTAGCATCATTCCTTCCAAAGAACACCCAGGACTGATCTCCTATAGAATGTACTAGTTGGATCTCCTTGCAGTCCAAGGGACTCTCAAGAGTCTTCTTCAACACCACAGTTCAAAAGCATCTCAATTCTTCAGTGCTCAGCTTTCTTCACAGTCCAACTCTCACATCCATACGTGACTACTGGAAAAATCATAGCTTTGACTAGAGGGACTTTTGTTGGCAAAGTAATGTCTCTGCTTTTGAATATGCTTTCTAGGTTGGTCATAACTTTCCTTCCAAGGAGTAAGTGTCTTTTAATTTCATGGCTAAAGTCACCATCTGCAGTAATTTTGGAGCCCAAAAAAATAAAGTCAGCCACTGTTTCCCCATCTATTCCCCATGAAGTGATGAGACCAGATGCCATGATCTTCGTTTTCTGAATGTTGAGCTTTAAGCCAACTTTTTCACTCTCTGCTTTCACTTTCACCAAGAGGCTTTTTAGTTCCTCTTCACTTTCTGCCATAAGGGTGGTGTCATCTGCATATCTGAGGTTATTGACATTTCTCCTGGCAATCTTGATTCCAGCTTGTGCTTCTTCCAGCCCAGCGTTTCTCATGATGTACTCTGCATAGAAGTTAAATAAGCAGGGTGACAATATGCAGCCTTGACGTATTCTTTTTCCTATTTGGAACCAGTCTGTTGTTCCATGTCCAATTCTAACTGTTGCTTCCTGACCTGCATATAGGTTTCTCAAGAGGCAGGTCAGGTGGTCTGGTGTTCCCATCTCTTTCAGAATTTTCCACAGTTGATTGTGATCCACACAGTCAAAGGCTTTGGCATAGTCAATAAAGCAGAAATAGATGTTTTTCTGGAACTCTCTTGCTTTTTCAATGATCCAGCAGATGTAGGCAATTTGATCTCTGGTTCCTCTGCATTTTCTAAAACCAGCTTGAACATCTGGAAATTCACGGTTCACGTATTGCTGAAGCCTGGCTTGGAGAATTTTGAGCATTACTTTACTAGCATGTAAGATGAGTGCAATTGTGCAATAGTTTGAGCATTCTTTGGCATTGCCTTTCTTTGGGATTGGAATGAAAACTGACCTTTTCCAGTCCTGTGGCCACTGCTAAGTTTTCCAAATTTTCTGGCATATTGAGTGCAGCACTTTCACAGCATCATCTTTCAGGATTTGAAATAGCTCCACTGGAATTCCATCACTTCCACTAGCTTTGTTCATAGTGATGCTTTCTAAGGCCCACTTGACTTCACATTCCAGGATGTCTGGCTCTAGGTGAGTGATCACACCATCGTGATTATCTTGGTCGTGAAGATCTTTTTTGGACAGTTCTTCTGTGTATTCTTGCCACCTCCTCTTAATATCTTCTGCTTCTGTTAGGTCCATACCATTTCTGTCCTTTATTGAGCCCATATTTGCATGGAATGTTCCCTTGGTATCTCTAATTTTCTTGAAGAGATCTCTAGTCTTTCCCATGCTGTTGTTTTCCTCTATTTCTTTGCATTAATTGCTGAGGAAGGCTTTCTTATCTCTTCTTGCTATTCTTTGGAACTCTGCATTCAAATGCTTATATCTTTCGTTTTCTCCTTTGCTTTTCACTTCTCTTCTTTTCACAGCTATTTGTAAGGCCTCCCCAGACAGCCATTTTGCTTTTTTGCATTTCTTTTCCATGGGGATGGTCTTGATCCCTGTCTCCTGTACAACGTCAGGAACCTCTGTCCATAGTTCATCAGGCACTCTATCAATCAGATCTAGTCCCTTAAAATCTATTTCTCACTTCCACTGTATAATCATAAGGGATTTGATTTAGGTCATACCTGAATGGTCTAGTGGTTTTCCCTACTTTCTTCAATATAAGTCTGAATTTGGCAATAAGGAGTTCATGATCTGAGCCACATTCAGCTCCCAGTCTTGTTTTTGCTGACTGTATAGAGCTTCTCCATCTTTGGCTGCAAAGAATATAATCAATCTGATTTCGTTTTTGACCATCTGGTGATGTCCATGTGTAGAGTCTTCTCTTGTGTTGTTGGAAGAGGGTGTTTGCTATGACCAGTGCATTCTCTTGGCAAGACTCTATTAGCCTTTGCACTGCTTCATTCCATATTCCAAGGCCAAATTTGCCTGTTACTCCAGGTGTTTCTTGACTTCCTACCTCTGCATTGCTCCTTTCATGGGTCCAAAATTTGAAGATTGATTGTTGTAACTGCCAAAATCATTGTCGATTTACCATCTTCAAAAGTGCTTCCATCATTACCAAATCCATCACAGCCATCCCCACTGCCACCATACCCACCACCACCACTGTGGCGGCCACCAAAGCCACCTTGACTGCTGAAGTTTCCTCCACGACCACACCCACAATCACCACCGAAGTTTCCAGAACCACTTCAACCTCTTTGGCTGGATGAAGCACTGGCCATCTCTTGCTTGTGTGCTGTGTGCTCAGTCACTTCAGTCGTGTCCTACTCTGTGACCCCATGGACTGTAGCCCACCAGGCTCCTCTGTCCATGGGTTCTTCAGGCAAGGATCCTGGTGTGGGTTGCCATTTCCTTCTCCAGGGCATCTTCCCGACCCAGGGATTGAACCCTCATCTCTTACATCTCCTGCACTGCAGTAGATTCTTTACCCACTGAGCCACCTGGGAAGCCCATCTCTTGCTTAGATAGGGCCTTTCTTCCTGCACAGTTGTGGCCATTCACAGCGTGGTGTTTCTGAATGACAATCTTGTCTACAGAGTCATAGTCATCAAAGTTTATGAAAGTAAAGCCTCTCTTTTTGCCAGTCATGATGTCAGTCACTTCAATTTTCCCATTGGAGGAGGAAACGGCAACTCATTCTGGTATTCTTGTCTGGGAAATGCTGTGGATGAGGAGCCTTGGTGGGCTACAGTCCATGGGGTCGGAAAGAGTCAGACATGAATTAGCAACTAAAGAACAGCAAAAATTTTCCCATACTGTTCAAAATAATCTGTTAGGTAATGTTCTTCAGTGTCTTCTTTAATTCTACCAGCAAAAATCTTTTTCACAGTTAAGTAGGCACCAGGTCTTTGAGAATATTCTCATGAGGCGGCCACCTTTTGGTTCCACAGCTCTTCTGTCTACCTTGTATGGCCTTGCCTTTGTAGCCCGACCAACATCCTCCACACTGGCATGTGTGACAAACCCAAAGCCTCTGGAGAGCTTGGTGTTTGGATCCCTCATTTCCATACAGTCTGTGAGCATTCCCCACTGCCCAGAATGGCTCCTCAGACTCTCATCAGTGGTTTGAAAGCTGAGTCCTCTGATGAAGAGCTTCCGCAGTTGTTTGGGCTCTTTGGGAGACTCTGGCTTAGACGTCACTGCAGTGGAAGCGGGAGAAGGCAATGGCACCCCACTCCAGTACTCTTTCCTGGAGAATCCCAGGGATGGCGGGGCCTGGTGGGCTGCCGTCTATGGGGCTGCACAGAGTCGGACACGACTGAAGCGACTTAGCAGTAGCATCAGTAGCAGCAGTGGAGGCGGGAGACTTCCACGATGCTTACTCAATGGTGTCCATGGGCAGAGAGCCCACACTGGGCTTTTCAAGAAAGACCTTGGCCAGATTCCCTGGGAGGGTTGGAACAGCCCTCCCCACTACTACACACGCATGCGCGACTTCACTTTCTCTGAAGAAGTCTGTGACAGTGACTGCTGCTCTCGGTGGAGGTTTGCATCTTCTGGTCCCAGTAGGGAGAAACAGTGGGGGCCCTTCTTTATCTAGAAATTAAATTTCTTGCTCTTCTATGAATGTCTTAAAGATGAGGGAAAGAAGCCTCTCCACCCAGGAAATGAGGTAGGAAATTGGGGATTAAATGTTAGCTAAACCTGCCCTGATTGTTGAGTAAGAATGGGAGGTTGGGATTGACATATGCACACTACTATGTGTGAAATAATTAATTCATAATATCTGTGTGTGAAATAGATAACCTGCTGGAGAGCACAGAGAAGGGAAAAAAAGGTGCAATCTGTTTGTAAGACATAAATTAAGTTAAGCTTAAGAATACATTCCAGTATACATTGCTGCTGCTAAGTCGCTTCAGTCATGTCCGACGCTGTGCGACCCCAAAGACGGCAGCCCACCAGGCTCCCACCTCCCTGGGATTCTCCAGGCAAGAACACTGGAGTGGGTTGCCATTTCCTTCTCCAGTGCATGAAAGTGAAAAGTGAAAGTGAAGTTGCTCAGTCGTATCCGACTCTTCATGACCCCATGGACTGCAGCCTACCAGGCTCCACCATCCATGGGATTTTCCAGGCACGAGTACTGGAGTGGGGTGCCACAGTATACATTAGGTGCAGATAAATACTGTTTGACTCCACTCACACGAGGTACATAGAATAGTTAAATTGAGTCAGAAAGTACGCTGGTAGATGCCAGGTGGGGAGTGGAAATGGGGAGTTAGTGTTTAATTGGGGACAGAGTTTCAGTTTAGAAAGGTGAAAAATTCGGGAGATGGATAATGGTGAGAGTTGAATGATAATGTGAATGTATTTAGTGCCACTGAACTGTATAGCTAAATGTGGTTCAAATAGTCTGTTTTATATTTTGTGACTTTTACCACAATAAGAAAACATTTAACGAAAAGACTGGGTGTGGGCTGAGTTGTGTTCCCACCAAATCACTAAGTTCTAGCCCTACCCCAGTCCCTGTGAATGTGACCTTGTTGGGAAAGAGTCATCACAGATGCAATTAGCTATGGTCATACTGGAGCAGGGCAGATTCCAACCCAATACGAGTGGGGTCCTTATGAAAAGGGGAAATTTGGACAGAGATGTTCACGCAGGGAGATGCCACGTGAAGATGAAGGCAGAGATACGGGCGATGCATCTAGAAGCCAAGGAGCGACAAAGATTTCCAGCAAACCCCCAGAAGCTGGAGGAGAGCCTCGACTGATTCTCCTCGCAGCCTGAAAAGGAAGTAGCCCCACCCACACCCTGACCTTCTGAACCTCCAGAGCTGGGAGAGGGTACATTTCTGTGGTTTAAGCCACTCCGCTGTGGTGCTTTGATATACGGCTGCCCCAAGGCACGCACACAAGCATCGTGACTGGGAGTCAGTTCTGGGCCCTCATTTCTGTCCTGGGAAAGTGTAATGGACTGAGAACCTGTGCTGCCTTGAAGCAGGGGCAGCATGGCCGACGTGACACCCTGCTGCCTCTTTGACCAACTGAACCCAGCATTGGGGTGGAACTGGTTCCTGGGCTGCTGGGACACAAAAGGGCCTCACAGGGTGGAGCCCAGATGCTGTGCTGTAACTTCTGGTCCTGAAACTTTAGGATTAGCAAGGAATCTCTCCTCACTTAGAGAGAGGCTCTCAAGTCTTGGAGAGGCTTCTGAGCAAAATGTCTTGGGCAGAAAACGTTCTGTGGGGAAGAAAGTTGCAGGCAAGTCGTCCAAGCCAAAGCCTTTCTTGTTCAGGTGATGTGACTTGCAGGTCACGCACTGCCTTCTGCCTCTCAGCTTGTGGTCCAGGGCTCTGCTCCATGGGCAGAGGTTCTCCGGGATAGCTCTGGCCCTTTGGGGCATGAGGCCATGCCAATTTTCCCAACATAGAGCTCTCTCTTTCCACAAGGACCCTGGACATATATGTCCCACCGAATCCTCTTCTCTTTCCTCCAAATGAGGACGCAGCCAACTACCTTTCCTGGTTTGCTTTTCCACATCAAGGATCAAGTGTTTCTAACGTTACGGTGCCCTGGGGACACAGATGGGCTTTTAGAACCAGATATGTATCAAAATGATCCGCAAAGCAAATGTTAGTGGTGACCAAGAGCAGTAAGACCAAGGTCATCAGAGACTGTGTCTTCCCAATGTTCTGTGCAAGCCCCACTGCAAGGTTATAAAGTGTGCCGGGAAAACAAACTTATGTTTGTTCTCAAATATAAATGCCCCTCTGATAGGAATAGGGTAAAAACACAAAGTAGGTGATTAAATAGTTAATCCCACTAGGGAATTGTAAGTAAAAAAAAAAAAGCATGGGAGATCCTGTAAGTTAATGATCACGAGGAAGCAGGTTTGCTTAACCTCAAAACCAAGCAGGCTCGCTTAGCAACAAAACCATGTAACAGCAGCATGGGGACATGTCCCCAATCAATAAAACAATGGTGGTGTGAGACCCACATCCTGCCCAGTGAGTTCAGTGAGTTAATGACTCCTAGGACATGCTCTGTGCACACACAGAAAACAATAATTTATGGAAAGATGACGTTTCAAAGTAAAGAAACCCTCACTGTACTGAAATCTGAAATTATTTTTCCACTGAGCCATCTCAGTCCTGACTTGACCATGTAGGGGCAAGAAAACTCCTGCCCAACCTGGAGGAGGAGCTGATGTTGGAAGCCTGAGATATACTCAACAATGAGGAAGAAGGTAATCTTCTCTCCTTCTCCACTTTTCTTTTGATTATAAAAGTGTAGCCCACTAAGTTCTCAGGGTGCAGCATCCTCTTGCCCACCTGCTTGCAAACCTCACAAGCATCCAATTCTGATAAATTGCTTCTTATCTAGAACTTTGCCTCTCCTTTGCATATCTCCCTGCTATGTTTTCTTTGCTGAGACATAGCATAAAGATCTATGATTCCGGAGCTCTTCAGAACCCCCTGAAATGACACCACATGGTTTCACAGCCCCCTCCCCCACCCAACCTGTCAAACAGTCCTCAGAACAAAGCAAGGAAGGGAGACTTGTCTCCAAGTTTTCAGAATAACTTGTGTCTTGGACACTCTAGAATGACTGGTATGAAAGAACCTTACACACAGTGCCCCTCTGACCCTTGTGCATTGTTTTTTTTTTAATTAATTAATTCATTAATTTGGCTGCATCGGGTCTCAGTTGCAGAGTGTGAGATTTTTGTTCCATCATGCACAATCTTTCATTGCAATGCAAGGACTCTCTAGTCGTGGCTCGAGGGCTCAGTAGGTGCGGTGCACAGGCTTTAGAGCACGTGGGCTTCAACAGTTGTGGCACTTGGGCTTAGTTGCTCCAAGCATGTGGGATTATAATTCCCTGACCAGGGATAGAACCCATGTCCTTTGCATTGCAAAGTGAGTTCTTAACCCCCATAGGAAACCTAGCCCTGCTGTCTGCTAGCTATGTGGCCCAGACAAGTCCCTGAACTTGACTCTCCACCTCCTCATTTGTAAAACGGATGCAACAATAATCTTACAGACTGTATTCAGTTCATTTACAAGAGGTAGTTTAGACAGTGCCAGGTTGAGCGTAGCCCTAAACATATATGTTTGTGAAATGAGTGTGTAAAGCAAGCAGCCAGTTGTGGGCAGTGTGGGGCAGAGAGGTGGCTGCTGAGAGGCCTGGGTGACAAGGGGATGGCGTCTGGGGGAGAAGGACCCTGGAAGGAGAGTGCCAGGTAAACATCACCTGCTTCTCCCTGTTTGTTTCCTGCCTCAGTTCTTTTGATCAGAACGGGGTTGTCATGTCAGGCTCACACCATGGGTCCCTTTTTCTGCCAAAATGACTCTTCTTCCAATCAGTGAGCAAGAAAGCTGTTTGAGTGGATGAAGCCAGAAGTCCATTTGGCAGGAATGCTGTTTTGGAAAATGATCAGCCGTGTGGGTTGGGATGAGGTTTTCTGCACATTTTCATGACTTCTTCAGCTTCGTGTACCCTGACTGAGCAACGTGCAGCTGAGGAGAGACTGGGCAGCAGATGCACAGAGATTTTTCTCAAACTTCTTTCTGAGCCAATTTCAAAATATAGAGAGCAGATAAATCTTATTTTCTCTTTTTTAGTTTCAAAAGATTTCATAGGCAGATAAAATTTTAAATTTCATTTTCCCCCCAGTGAGATGTTTGGAGATGTTATAAAGGAGTGGGGAGGTGTCTGTATTTATTGAGGAATTCTCACCCCAATGCCCCTGCTCTTTTCTCATACTGTTCACTGCCCATAATTCATGGAGCACATGGGCAGGGTTTGTGTTAAAGAGACAGAGAGAGAGAGAGGCCATTATGTAGGGATGTTCAAAGTGAAAATGGGTCTGGATTAATTCCATGAGAGTAAATGTGCAGAAATGGTAGTTTTGATCTGCTCAATTCTTAGCCCGTCTGGTCAGCCATCCCACTGATTGATTGATTATTTGACTTATTCAAATAGGTATTGAGCACCCACTATAGCCAGACACTGGTGTAGGCAGTGGGAACTCAGCAATAAACAACACAGGAAAAAAGCGTACACCTGAGGACCTGATCTTCTTGAGTGGGGGGTGGGGGGAAGGGGGCGGTGACACAGGA
Organism: Bubalus bubalis; assembly: GCF_019923935.1. Lineage (NCBI taxonomy): Eukaryota > Metazoa > Chordata > Mammalia > Artiodactyla > Bovidae > Bubalus > Bubalus bubalis. The sequence goes on along the minus strand of NC_059157.1, from coordinate 186,172,487 downwards.
GAGGCCACATTTGGGCCATAGACACAAGGGACACCCATTAGCGGGGGTCAAGGGACACACGTGGGACTCCGAGCCCCACTCCCCCCTGTTTCTGGCTCCAGGCTCCTGGCTCCCCGTGCAGATGAAAACCTCCATTGCTACCTTCCTTGAGGACCAGACACACCTGGGCCCAAATCCAGGCTCCGCCACTTAACAGCGGAAGCGCTGGGCAAGGTCAGCCCCATCTCTGAGGCTCAGCTTCTGCACATGGGAGCAGGGGCTGACAGCTTTCCGCACAGCTGGCGGCAGAATCTGAGAAGAGACACACAGTGCCTGGACTGTGCCTGGTGCGCAATCACGTGGGGTGAGCGCTAGTCTCCTTGGCTTCTCAGATCTGAGGAGCTGGGGAGTGGGGAGGAAGAGGGCAGGGGAAGCTTCTGTCTCCGGCTACTGCTAGACCATCTCCCTGTCCATCTCCTTGGATGCTGGGTGAGGCCTTTGGAGCAGAAGGTCTGTAACTGGCCTTGAAAGCGGAAGCAGACTGGTGGAGCTGTGGCCACTGCCCACGGTGTGAGGGGTGGGGAGCGGGTGAGGGGCTGTGTCCGTGTTCCAGAGACCCCCGTCCCCATACTCCTGCCTGGCCTGGAGAGGAGGGTGAGGGGGCACACGGAGACCCCACGGCTTTCTCAGCGAGCTGGAGCATCGAGGCCCTGCCTTTGCATGACTCCTGCTCTCATGTCTGTGTCTGTGCACACTTATCCAGGGTCTCAACCAGGGGCAGCGCCCTGGTCCAGCTTCCCTGATCTTAGAGGGGAGGACCTGTGACTCCTGGGCTGCCGGGGACACTGAAATTCACCGTCTCCACGTCTGAGCCTGGTTGGGTGGGAAGGACGCCCCCTCGCCAGCTCTCAGGTTTGGTTCACCGCGGGCCTCCAGGGGGCGCTGCGGGGAAAACCGGCGGAGACGGAAGATCACGCCTGATACCTTAAACTGACTGACCCTGGGGCACTGGGTTAGAGCTGGGTTCTGCCTATTTGAGGCTTTCCAGGTGGCTCAGTGGTAAAAGAATCCACCTGCAGTGCAGGAGACTCAAGAGATGCGCGTTCGACCCCTGAGTCGGGAAGATCCCCTGGAGAAGGAAATGGTAACCTGCTCCAGTATTCTTGGCTGGAGAATCCCATGGACATAGCCTCGTGGGTTACAGTTCATGGCAGGTAGCAAAGAGTCCGACATGACTGGGCACTCATGCACGCCCCCCTACTTATAGCTTCTCTCCTGAAAAGGGGGTGCATGAAGCACACTAGCAGATACTTCCCAGCTCAGGGCCCAGCGAGTCAGCGCAGTCCCTCTGGCAAGAAGCTGCCCAGCTGGGCTGTAAATGGAGGAGCCGAGGGTCCAGATTTCACACCCCTGGCAGTAAGGCTCCCAGTCTTGGCTCAGGGGTAACCACTAGCTTCCAAGACATGAGGAGTCCTCACCCTGATGGATGCGGCAGAGCAGGTCTCCGGGGGAGGGAGCCGTCCAGGAGACTGGGCTCTCCCTGGGTGGAGGAGGAGCGGTAAGCCACTTCTGTCATCTCGTCCTCTGCTCTCAATTCATACCTATGGCCCCAGGCACAAAGCTGTCACGTGCCTGCTAGTGCCTTTCATTCGTTTTAAATTTAATGATATTTACTGTCCAGGAATATCCTCTGTCGATCCTGTTTACAGTGTATCTTGCGTGCCAGGGCCGGTGGGAGATAGCAGGGTCAGGGTAGGGGTGCAGGAAATGCAGTGTTCAGAGTGCTGGAGTGCTGAAAGGCCCCAGACCTGAAAAGCTCTGGGTTGTCAAGGACCCCAGGACTGGAACAGCAACCACAACAGAACAACAGACACACAGCAACACAACAACATCTCCCTCCCCAGGGACCTGGCAGAGGAGGTGGTTGGGTTTGGAGATGAACCTCACGTGCTGAGTGCCCCTGGCTCCTGGTGAGATGAAAGGATGCTTGTTATAAGTATCTTCAAAAGCCCGAGTTCCCCCAGAACCACTGAGAAGTGAAGTGACAAGAGTCAAGATTAGAAAGAAAGCAGAGAAGGCCAGGGGGATGACTCCATTTGGAAACAAGCTGTGTCAGGAACCAGCTGTGCTCCTATCCAGATCGCTAAACCTCGTTTGTGCCCAGGTTCTTTTTGGGGTGGGTCTGGCGGACTGCACGGGTGTGCAGCCCAACAGCAACCGCTGCTGTGTGCCTGCCCTCCCCCTCTTCCATCCTTACCACCTGCAGTGCTCCCTCTGAGCCCCTCCCAGGGACACCACTGCTCAGAAGACTAGGGCAGGGGCTCCCCTCCAAGCGGTGCCCCTGAGTGAGGCGTGTCAGACTTCCTGGGGCTCCTTGGTGAGGGAACAGTCTGTATTACTCCAGTGTGCTGGGTAACAGGTTCTCCCGTCCACACTTCTGACCCCTCCCTTCAGTCTGCCCCGGGGGTTGAACCCACCAGTAAAATCCTATCCATCAGCACTCTGTCTCTGACTCTGCTTTCCAGGGAGCCCAGTCTCCTCCTAACCGGCCCCATGTCCCCCTGCACGAATTCCTGCCCCATGAGGTGGAAACCCATCCCTCCTTCCAGCACAAGGAGCCCTCAGGGTGCAGATGCTCCTGCATCAAAGGGGTCCCAGGGACATCTAGTTTAATTTGTCTTGTACACACTCCGGGACGTTGTGAAGGACAGGGAAGCCTAGCGTGCTGCAGTTCATGGGGTTGCAAAGAGTCAGACATGACACAGCAACTGAACAATGACAACAGGGAGGTGGGATTTTGTCCAATTTAGAGATGAGAAAACTGAGGGAGAGGGTAGTTCAAGGACTTGACTGAGTCCCCAGAGCTTTCAATGGACCTGGGGACTGAATGATGCTGGAGGAGCAGGAGGGACGGCAGGGGTGAGGAGTCCCATGGACCCCATGTGCCTTGGATGGTCTCTGGGTCACAAGTATAAATAAGCAGATAATCTGTGTGTGTGTGTGTGTGTGTGTGTGTGTGTTGTGAGTGTGAATGTGCTGGGCACATGCATGCACGTGTGTATGAGCATGTGTACAACTCTCTCAAAGCTTCTATTGTCTCGTGTGGTCACGCCACTGGTGGAGTTCAGTACCATGGGGTAACAGATGTGGCCTCATAGCTCATGGTGAGAAGTGCCTCCAAGGCTCGCTAAGCCCTGGGAACTGTGAACTGTGTGGGAGCATCCTCGAGAAGGGGAGAAAGCTGGAGGAACCCAAGTGTGCTGAGAGCCACAGAGCCTGCAAGCTGGTTCACTCAGGCTGTGCCCACAGGCAGCATAGGGGGTGGAGGGCATGGAAGGGCCCCAGCCTGACCCACACCTGCTGTTCAGGCCGCATCAAATGGGAGGCAGGGCTTTTTCACAGGCAATCAGGCCACCTGTGGATGCCAAATGCAGTCATGCTGCCCACAGAGGGGCAATGGGTGTTGTGGGTGACTTGGGAGGTGTTCAGGAAATTAAAATGGAGGAAGTCTAGTTCAGGTTTCAGAAGCAGGAGAGCAGACCTCTGACCTGCTTCTGACCCTCCTGGACACTGCCCAGACTATGTACCTGCTTGCAAAACACACCAACTGTTACCAGCAAGTCAAGTGGCATTTTAGATAAGAGAGGGAGTGGGTCTTGGAATTTTCTTGAGCCCCTGGAGGCCTGGTCAGCCCTGCCAGGGTCTCATGACTCACAAGGTGAAACTAATAGCATTGTAAAAGTTAAAGAAAAACCAGAGGTGTCTTTTTGCAGGCAAACTGACGATGGCAACAGTTTGTGGCCTGAGATTATAAGCAGGAGGCTCCAAAGCTGCAATTTGAAATCTCACCCATGGGGTGGCTGTCTGGGACCCTTTCTCAATTGAGACTCCAGATTACTGATAATGAGGGACTGTTCTAGTCTGGATGTAGGTTGTCAGCCCAATTTGATGATATATATGCTGTTTTGTTGTTGTTGTTGAGTCGTTAAGTTGTGTCTGGCTGTTTGTAACCCCATGGACTGCAGCATGCCAGGCTTCCCTGTTCTTCACTGTCTCCCTGAGTTTGCTCAAACTCATGTCCATTGAGTCAGTGATGTCGTCCAACCATCTCATCCACTGTCATCCTCTTCTCCTCCTGCCCTCAATCTCTTCCAGCATCAAGGTCTTTTCCAATGAGTTGACTCTTCGCATTGGGTGGCCAGATTATTGGAGCTTCAGCTTCAACATCAGCCCTTTCAGTGAATATTCAGGGTTGATTTCCTTTAGGACTGACTGGTTTGATGTCCTTGCAGTTCAAGGGACTGTCAGGAGTCTTCTCCAGCACCACAATTTGAAAGCATCGATTCTTTGGCACTTAGCCTTCCTTATGGTCCAAACCTCACATGCGCATATGACCACTGGAAAGACCATGTGCTGTTACTCTTCTCTGTTTCTTTTTTCTCTTAATGATTCTATACTGAAATTGAGTCAAACAATCCTCTATTAAATATTGAAATTGTTTATTGTGTGTGTAACAAGGGATTTCTTTTGTTACCAAATCTTTCAAGCCTAAAATGAAAGTAAAACTTTCAGCAAAACAAGAGGGATATCTACGCTTACATGTATGCTAAGAAGGGCAGTCATGACCATGGCCTTAGACACCCAACCTGAGAAAGGATTTCTGTCATCACCCTCTATAAGAGTCCCCCAAATGCTTCATCTAAGGTCCTATGTGAGAGTCCCCAGACAGGTGGTTTTCACCTTTGTATGTATTTAAGAATCAACTTTTTAAAGCCAGCTTCTTCACTTAAAAAAAAAAACAACAGTCAGTCTTAAAGGAAATCAATCCTGAATATTCACTGGAAAGACTGATTGATGCTCAAGCTGAAGCTTCAGTCCTTTGGCCACCTGCTGTAAATAGCCAACCCATTGGAAAAGACCCTGATGCTGAGAAAGATTGAGGGCAAGAGGAGAAAGGGATCACAGAGGATGAGGTGGTTGTATGGCATCACCAACTGAATGGACAGGAGTTTGAACAAACTCTGGGAGACAGTGAAGGACAGGGAAGCCTGACATGCTGTAGTCCATGGGGTTGCAGAGTCAGACACAACTGAGCCACAGAACAATGAACAACAACAGGAATCAACTAGAGTATTTGCAAGAAATTCAGATGCACAGCCCGACTTTGGAGGTGGAAGATGAGGGGTGTTGGGTAGGGAGAAGTGGGGCTAGGGTGGTAACATTTTCTTGGTGTTTGAGGGGCATACAACACATACAACTTAGCTTGGGTTCCTCCAAAAGCAGACCCTATACATCAGTTGTTTGGGGAAGTGATCCCAGGGACTGGGAAGACATGGAAGACAGAAGGGAAGTCACTCCCTGAGGTGTTTTTGAGTCCTTAGGCCCTTTGGGATCAGTTCTGCTGGGGAAGGGGGAGGGCTATGCTCATCCACGGGCTCTCAACCCCTGCTCTCCAGGGTCACTCAGGATGTGTCAATTCCCTCAATCTCCTACTTGTAATTGAGTGGGCTGCTGCAGATGTTCCAGCAGCAGAACAGTCCTGGGAAGGAGTAGAAGAGGTGGGCGGGGGGCTGAAGCTTCCAGTTTCTCCCATGTGCAGCTGGTTGCCAAAGCAACGGCTGGATGAGTGGACTGTAGCCTGAGTGGATGTTGGGTGGTGTGTAAAAGATGTCCAGCACTGCATCCAGAACAGGTCCTGTAAAGAGGTGGACATCTAAGCCTGGAGCTCAGGGAGAAGTTAGATTGAGCCACAAACGCAGAAGTCATCAGGGTCTCCATGATTTTTAGAGTCAGAGGTGGTCAACCAGGGCCAAAGACCAGAGAGGAAAGATGAGCAGGCCAGGACTTAGTTCTGAGTTTCACCATTCAAAGAGGATCTGAGAAAGAGTGAAGTAGAGGGAAAACCAGGTAAGTGGGTGTCCTGGAATCCTAAGAAGTTAAATAAGGACAGAAAAATCATCAACAAGTCACTGATGAGCTTGTAAGGAGGGATGTCCATGCAGCAGTGGGGAACCTCTGATATGAAGGTGGAGTGGAGGCTGGAGACTGCTTTTAAGACATCGGTTGTGAGAGGAGCGGACATGGAGGCAGGAAGGAGATGAGAGAGGCTGGGCACCTGCTAAGAGATTGAGGTAGAAAAGTGAATCCTTTGTGTGTACAAGGAGATTCCTTCTGCTGCCTCTTTACATGGATATTCCCTTTCCTTTTGCATTATCTGTGGTCACATGATTTTTCAGTTGAGGGAAGTGAGACTTAGAAAGATTGTATTACTTGCTTCTTCATAAAGAAGACTGAGCACCAAAGAATTGATGCTTTTGAATTGTGGTGCTGGAGAAGACTCGAGTCCCATGGACAGCAAAGAGATCAAACCAGTCAATTCTAAAGATCAACTCTGAATATTCATTGGAAGGAAAGATGCTAAAGCTGAAGCTCCAATACTTTGGCTACCTGATGTGAAGACCTGACTCATTGGAAGAGACCCTGATGCTGGGAAAGACTGAGGCAAAAGAAGCAGATAGCAGAGGGTGGGATGGTTGGATGGCATCACAGACTCAGTGGACTTGAGTTTGAGCAAACTCTGGGAGATAGTGGAGGTCAGGGAGGCCTGGCATGCTGCAGTCTATGGTGTTGTAAAGAGTCAGACACACTTAGCAACTGAACAATAACATTACTTGCTCATGGAAGGGATGTGAACCCAGTGTCTCCACTTTGAAATCTAATTTTTCTGTGACCACACTCTCATAGCAGGGGCAGGAGGCTGGGTGACACCAGCAGGAAGTAGTGAGCACAGAAGGGTAAGAAGCAGGAGTTCATTCTCTGGGTGGAGTTTCTCTTTGTGGGAACTCAGGTTCTGGAAGTCCACCTTACTGTTTTAAGCTATTTTCCAAAATGACAAATAACAATTTAGTTTCCTGCCAGTGCAGTTTCTCTGATGGGCTGGTTATTGCAACGTTACTGATGCCTTTGGAACAGCACATGATGGAACACTGAGAGCTGGCATTCCACAGGATGTTCTCAAAACCATTTCTCCATGCCCATGCAGAAATGCACGTGGCGTCCTCCCACGCCCCCCTTAGTTTTGTTCTGAAGACCTAAGAGCTCAGGCTCTGAGTGTCTTTTGTGGAAATAAGGTAAATGGGTAAGTTTGTGAAAGTTTTTCATCTGTCTACTTTTCCCACCACAAATTCTCCCAAGACAGTGCTGAGTGAGGGGTAGTTAGTGTGACCAATGGCAAGTGGAAGTAATGGATGAAACAGAGACTGAGTAAAACGGGGTCCAAAATTGTTGTTCATTCGCTGTCTTGTCTGACTCTTTTTCATCCCATGGACTACAGCACGCCAGGCTCCTCTGTCCTCCACTGTCTCCTGGAGTTTGCTTAGATTCATGTCCATTGAGTCAGTAATGATATCTAACCATCTTATCCTCTGCTGCCTCCTTCTCCTTTTGCCCTCAATCTTTCCCAGCATCAGGGTCTTTTCTAAGGAGTTGACTCTTCACATCAGGTGGCCAAAGTATTGGAGCTTCAGCTTCAGCATCAGTCCTTTCAATGAATATTCAGGACTGATTTCCTTCAGGATTGAATGGTTTGATCTCCCTGCAGTCCAAGGGACTCTCAAAAGCATTCTCCCACACCACAATTCGAACGCATCAATTTTTCAGTACCAAGAGGCCAAAGGTCCAAAATATATCTGTTCATTAATGGATATAGTTTCCCTGAGAACCTGGTCCATATCTTGACTGAAGCTTTGAAAACAGAATAGAAATGAAGTCCAGCACACACATGGAAAGCAACTCAGAGCAGCTTTCTCCATTTTGAATATTGTTCCCAATGATGACCTCTAACTGACCAGCAGATGTCAGTATGATGTCGGTCTAGCAAGACCCGGCATCTGCACAATATCTGCTCACAGACTCCAAGGCCCCAGGAATAAAGGACAGGCCTAGACCTGAAAAATTATGATGTCTTTTATTCTTGCCTTTGTCATAGGGTGAGCAGGTGTTTGAGGAAAAAACTTCCTATTTCAAAGAAAATACAGGAGATATTCAAAGAACTGAAGATAATAGCAGCATTCAGTTACATTACCTTATTCAAAAGTCTTAAGGTAAATATGGGTTAAACAGAAGGCAAAGAAATCACATATGACATATAACATTCTATAACATTGTAGAAATGTGTTGTGTCTATGATTTGTGTCATCATATTGTTGATTTTTTTAAATAGACTGTTAGCATGTATAACATCATTTTTATACGTTGTACATTCTAATTCTTAAAAATTAAATTTTTTTTTTGTAGAAAACAATAAAGTTCTTAGGGAAACAGAAAGTTGCACACCTGGAAGCATTTTTGCATTTTCTTCACGGTGACAGGAGTTTCAGTTTGGCGATTCTTGGTGGCCCTCTCTGAAGCTAGAGAGGGGTATACCAGCTGCTCCATGTATACCTTGTCCCATATTTCTTCCCCTAGGGCTTTTTTTTTCAGCCCAGAACAAAAGAAGTCAATGCTTGAGAAAGGTTAGCTGAGTAAAAAGATGGATAATATTTAATCATTGCCCCATAAGCATTTATGCCCAGTGGGGGAAAAATTACACAGATAAGTACTGATAATTCTAGTAAAAACAATGGATGCTGCTTCCTTACCTGGGATGGTCTTCCCCCTTTTCTTCCTCACCTGACCCACTTAGGCTTATGTAGCAGCACCTCTGCCGGGGTCCAGCCCCAGCTGATCCAGGGTATTCGAAGGAGAGACGGCTAGGCGACCTATTCAAATGTCAATTAGAGAAAATAAAGAGGAATAGAATGAGGATAGCTCAGTAGGAAAATTCAGTGGAGAAAAGAAGCTGAGTGGCTTGGTTTACGCGGAAAATCAATATAACCCGTGACACCAGGTTAGCTCTGACCACGGAGGCCGCAGGCGCCCTCTCGAATAGCGGAAGGTGCCCCACCTTAGACACCTTCTCGAGTGGGTCTTAGAAGCCCAGGCAAATAAATGGTCGCAGAGGATATCCACGCTCCAGATGGACACTCAGCTGGAAGTTAAAGGGAAGAATGACATGGGGAGACCAAGCGTTGGTGAGCAAGGCCCATAGCTTTATTTTCAACAGGGGCTTTTATACCCTAAGTTACACATAGAGGATAATAGGGGATGCAAAATCAGCAGTCTTTGATGCTTATCAAAAACCAAGGTTTCTTCCCTGCAGATTTATTGTATACAAATGGTTTAGGTGATTTACATCATCTTCTGGCCAGAGGCCTATTAACATTTTATGACTCTTGACAAGGACTTATCAACAAAGACTTATTTTCTCTAAGAGTAATTATTTTAAGGTTTGGCGCCATCTTCCGAAGATAAGATTACATTCCTGTAGGGTGGATGTGTAATGGGTTTACAAAGGAAAGAATTTACTACCTTAAGAGTCTAAAGTTACTAACACCAGGCCACTACTTATTTTTTCTACATACCAACTATATTAATTAATGCACATTCAAGGATACAATTCAGGGGATGTGAAAACTTGGCAACAAACATTGGCTCATCAATGAAATCTTTTACTAGTTTTATTCTGACAGTTTCTAATTCTCTGAGAGGCTCTAAGCTATTTGAATATCTTAAGCTTCCCGTGCCTCTGGAGGCTGGGAGACTGTAAACAATCGTATGCATAGCTGTAGGTGTCCGGGTAAACTTGTCAGGCGAGTTAGAGAGCCATCTGAGGGGTTTGGATTTAAACACTCCTAATTGCCCAGGAACTTTATTAATTGGAGCTGTAAGTTAACTCTTTGACAGAGAGAGTGAGATGGTGGTGGGGGACAGCCCCCAGTAAAGTCAGAGGTGAGAGCACAAAGCAATAAAGTAGGCAGACTCTGGTTTTTTGGGGGGTAGATGCTCGAGAATATCCGGGGGCACTCCCGAGGCTCGATCCCGCCTTTGCGTATGCCGAGCCCCCTTCCTCATGACCTTTGTCACGAGTGGAATGTCTCTCGCCGGCTCCCGGCATCTCCCCCTTTTTTATTTCTTAAAACAGCCAGATGTAGCTCAGTCGCGAGCCTCTGAATGCTCTGCCGAAGAATCCTGACAATACAAGGAAGAATGATTATGATAAGCAGAATTAAAACAGCCACCGTAGCTTTCCTAAGCCCCCCACATTGCCTAGGGTGGCTCTTATACCTGCTTCTCTGTCTTAAGGAGCCGGAGCTCAGGACTCACTGAAGGAGCCAGGAGATGCGCATGCCCAGAGCAGCCCTTCATCATGGTGGATGGGAGATGCAGGAGGAGGAGGTCAGGCAAGGCAACCTGAGGCACGTACCATGCAGTCTCCCAGACATGCCCCGTGGGAGTGGACCTGGGTGCCCAGACTGGTGACTGTGCAATATGCACAGACTCCCTCCCTTCCCCATCTCACTTCCCACCTCCCAACCAGTGCATCTTGGGATCCCCTCCCAAATAAACCCTTTTCTCAAGGTTTGTGTCTGAAGGAATCAAGCATGGGAACAGGGAGCCGTCCCTACTCTAGCACACCCCAGACTGCATTAGATTTGCCCATTTTCTGGTCTGTGTGCCTCCCAGCCTATGGGCTCCATGAAGACAGGGACCAGACCATAACGACCTCTCAATAAGTCTTTACTGACCCCTTGAATCTCACCAGAACTCATAATTAGCCATTTGAAAGAAGATCTTGCTCTTCCCAGATTTTTCTTTGCCTACCTGATTGGAGAATAGTTCTGTTCAAAATTTACTTCTGAGCAAATGAGACCAAGAAATCCTAGATTTGCTTCCATCTGTGATCAGTTTTCTTTTTTCATTACCCATCACATCCCCAGTCCTCTCTTATCTGGGTTTGAATACCCTCTCCACCACAGACTCTGTAGGAACTGGCTTCTTCCAACCACTGTCTGTGGACCTGCTCTTCTCTGCCTGGAATGTGTTCGCATCCCCGTTCCTCCTTCCCCGGGATGGCTCCTATTCATCCTTCCAGACTGAGGACATCACTTTGAAAAAGTTTCCTTCATTCACAGGTATATGCCCCCTTCAGAGCCATATTTTTGCAAGCAGTCTGATGATGATATCAGGGTGCAGCCTGGCATTATAAGCGGGAGCCCCCAAAACTGCAATTTATTTTTTATTTATTTTTTTTCAAAACTGCAATTTAAAATCTTGCCCATGTGGTGAGTCGCCTCCCAGGACTCTTTCCCAATTGGGACTCCAAATTGCTGTTAATGTGGAACTTCTCAGCACTGTTCAAGTCTGGATGTAGATCGTTGGCCCAGTTTGATAATATATATATGCTGTTACTTCTCCTTACTGTTTCTATTTCTTTCTTTTTAATGACTGTGTTTTGAAATTGTCAAACAATCCTCTATTAAATACTGGAATTGTTTATTGTGTGTGTAACAAGTAGTTTATTTTGTTGACAAATCCTTCGAACCTAAACAAAAGTAGAACTTACGGCAAAACACTTGGCTAAGGCACTTGTGTTTCTCCTCATCCCCAATACACTTCCATCAGCCCAGATGTCCAGCGGTAGTGGAATATTATACATAAGAGTCAATCTGCCACTTAGAAAGACTAGGGAAGTTCTTCTACTTTGCTGGAAGTGGATCTTCCCTGACATACCTGAAAAGAAAGAAGGGAGTGAGTGCTAGGTGGGGATCTGACTTTAGAAAACTTGTCATGTGCTTGGATTGTGGATGGATGGCAATTTTAATACCTCATGTACTTGACTTTTAAATGTCTCGCTGATGATTTTATTAAGGGCATCTTATGGGGACACATATTAATTTGGTGTTTGCTCTAGCAACCATATGCTGGTCAGGTTCTAGGCCCTATTTCTGGCTAGAGTGAAAAGCAAACAGAGCTATTCCTAAGATAATCGTCTTTACTTTATGCTAATTTCTTGTTAGCATTTAAAATCAATTCCTTATTTTGACTTGGTAATAACTATTGGATATCCTCTCTTTCCTCCAAAAGGCAGGCACATAAAACAGCTTATTTGGACACATGATGGGCTCATCCCCAAATTTATTGTGAAAAATGAGTGGTAATAAATGAGCTTTATGAACAATTTATAGTCAAAATTTGAAAAATGCCAGAGATTTGCCTCAGACGGATGTACCCTTTATGCACTTGAATGGCTACCTCTATACTTGATTTTGGAAAATACTCCTTACTGCAGCCCTCAACCTCTGCATCTGGTGTAAACTCCCAGGAGATATGAATGAATGACTGAATGAAATCAGTTTATTCATTCAGTAAATGTTAAGCATCTATTGTGTGCCAGGCTGTGTTACAGACACAACACAATTCCCTACCACATGAAGTCTAAATTCTAGTGGTTCTGTTCTCATCATAGCAAGGAGGTGCTCCGCCACTCTTTGGTAAGGGCAGAATATTGACTGCCACATCTGCTTCGGGCCATGGTTGCCTTGGGTCTTTCAACACCATCCCCATCACTGTTACCCTGAGCACCATCACCGTTACTGCCGTCTTGAATCTCACGCAACAATGGACTGGTTCAAATTTGAGAAAGGAGTATGTCAAGTCTGTATATTGTCACCCTGCTTATTTAACTTCTATGTAGAGTATGTCATGAGAAATGCCAGGCTGGATGAAGCACAAGCTGGAATCAAGGTTGCTGGGAGAAATAACAATAACCTCAGATATGCATATGACACCACCCTTATGACAGAAAGTGAAAAGGAACTAAAGAGCCTCTTGATGAAGGTGAAAGAGGGGAGTGAAATAGCTGGCTTAAAGCTCAACATTCAAAAAACTGAATGGCGTTTTTTTTGTTTTTTTTTGTTTTTTTTTAAGATCATGGCATCCGGTCCCATCACCTCATGGCAAATAGATAGGGAAACAATGGAAACAGTGACAGATTTTATTTTCTTGGGCTTCAAAATCACTGCAGATGGTGACTGCAGCCATGAAATTAAAGGATGCTTGTTGCTTGGAAGAAAAGCTATGATCAACATAGACAGCATATTAAAAAGTAGAGACATTACTTTGCTCACAAAGATCCATCTAGTCAAAGCTATGGTTTTTCTAGTAGTCATGTATGCATGTGAGAGTTGAACCATAAAGGAAGTTTAAAACTGAAGAATTGATGCTTTTGAACTGTGTGTTGGAGGAGACTCTAGAGAATCCCTTGGACTGCAAGGCGATGAAACCAGTCAATCCTAAAGGAAATCAGTCCTGAATAATCATTGGAAGGACTGATGCTTAAGCTGAAGCTCCAATAGTTTGGCCACCGATGCGAAGAACCAATTCCTTAGAAAAGACCCCGATGCTGGGAAAGATTGAAGGCAGGAGGAGAAGGGGATGACAGAGGATGAGAAGGTTGGATGGCATCACTGATTGAATGGACACTAGTTTGAGCAAGCTCTGGGAGATCATGAAGGATAGGGAAGCCTGGGGCACTGCAGTCCATGGGGTCAAAAAAAGTTGGACACAACTGAGTAATTGAGCAACAACAACAACCCTGTTTTATAGATGAGAAAAATTATATGTATATGATGACTATTGAATCCATTATATATGGTTATATTTTATTTGAATATTCATTTTAAAAGCTTGAACCATGTTGCTCTATTTCCTTAGGGATTCTTAGGTTTTCTGGGTGGAAATTTGCTTGTTGCTCAATTGTGGGTCCTGCTCAAACCAGGATCTATGGAAATAGATGAGTTGTGCCCTTAAGGATGCCCCCTATGCTCCCGAGGGCACACAGTTACACATCCTTCTTTCTTTCTTTCCACCTTAGTTCTCTGTCTTCCTGCAGGAACCACTGTCTCAGGGGTAATCGGTGCCCTTCTGCTCCTTTGACAGAAATCTCCATTAAGTTTCTTTTCTCCTAAGAAGAGCTCCACAATTCAAACCCTCGCTCATCTTCCCTCTCATCTCTTCCCATCACATCTCGTATCTAATCAATTACCACCACTCAGACAGCTGTCACGGGGAGTGCTGAAGCCTGCGAGCCTTCTGCTGCAGTCTGTTAGAGGGTGAGATACCTTAATGTGTTACTTAGTCCCAGAGGCATCAGGGAACAGAAAGGTAATTTTCTACAGTGATGCCTTTGGCATCAACCACAGGCAGACAGGAGAGAAATTCGTGGGTCAGGGTAGGCGGTTTACCCTTTCATGTATCCTTCAGACTGGTCCAGTATAAGGCAAGATGGGCTCTTTTTTTATCCTTGCATGTGTGTGTGATTTAACCATATCACTTTATTTTCCATTCCCATTAGATGTACTGACACAAAGAATACGTAGCAACAAATGAACGAGTATACAAAATGTTATCTGTTCTAATAATGGAATACATACCCAAGCTGTAACATGGATGAACCTTGAAGACAGTGCTCTGTGAAATAAACCAGCGACCAGAGGACAAATACTGTATATGAGGCACCTGCTGCTGCTTCTGCTAAGTCGCTTCAGTCGTGTCTGACTCTGTGCAACCCCATAGAGGGCAGCCCACCAGGCTCCCCCGTCCCTGGGATTCTCCAGGCAAGAACACTTGGAGTGGGTTGCCATTTCCTTCTCCAATGCATGAAAGTGAAAAGGAAGTCTCTCAGTCGTGTCCAACTTTTCGCGACCCCATGGACTGCAGCCCACCAGGCTCCTCCATCCATGGGAATCTCCAGGCAAGAGTACTGGAGTGAGGTGCCATCGCCTTCTCCAGAGGCACCTAGCAGAGCAAATTCAAAGAGACAGGAAGTCAAATGGTGGTTGGAAGTGAGTGTTTCATGAGAACAGAATTTCAAATGGGGAAGATAAAAACATTCTGGAGAGGGACGGTGGTGAGGGCTGCAAGATAAAGTAAATAGATTTAATGCTACAAAAATGGTTAAGATGTTGTATATATTTGTTATATATATTTTTGCTGCAGTCAAAATAAAACAGGAAGGGCAGGAGTTCTCAGCTGAAAGAAGAGCAGTGAAGGAGTAGCACATATTCATTCCTCACAGTGGACAGGACACTTCACTGGGACGACCCTGAGGAACTCACTTTCCTGGAACAAGTACCGTTTCTTTCCTGGTGACTCTAGCCAGCACTGCTTTTACAGATGGCTTTCTGCATGTCTTAAGGAGTCTGAGCACAGAGCTCCTCCTTAGCTGGGAAGCGGCCGTGACTCTGAAGCTTTGCCCAGCCCAGGTTTTGTCCGAGCAGGAGAGCTGGACATCTGACGGGGAAGGACCTGCAGGCAGGAGGCAGACTGAGGAGTCCTTGTGCCTCTCACGGGGCTGATGGTGATTGATTTGGGGGACTGCGAAGTCCACCCCAATAGTGGAGCGTGCGTGGGGTACGACCTCCATTATTGGAGCATCCGAAGGACGCTTTGAAGCATTGGTGGCAGTTTTTGACAGACTGTATCTTCTATTAAATGAGCTCTAATTTGGCTGAGTCCTGAACATGTTGCAATATGCCTCTGCCGTTTCTGGATTTTTGCCATTTCCCAGAATGTATATAAAGAGATGGCTATTCCCTATAAGAGCATCCCTTCTTAACATATATAGAACACACAATTACCAACTGGAAAGCTAGAGCTTTTGTTTTAGTCTCTCAGTCATGCCTGACTCTTTGTGACCCCTTGGACACAGCCCGCCAGGCTCCTCTGTCCATGGGATTCTCCAAGCAAGAATTCTGGAGTGGATTGCCATTTCCTACTCCAGGGGATCTTCCTACCCAGGGATCGAATCCGGGTCTCTTGCATCTCCTGCATTGGCAGATGAGTTCTTTATCACTAGCACCACCTGAGAGGCCCCACTGGGTCCATCACACCCCAAAACGGCTACTAAACCCGGTGAATCCTTCCTAGACTCCTTCACCTGCCTTCTCTGCAACCTGAGCATGTGGTCCTCTCAGGCTCTCAGCCCCTGCACACTCGCGTGGCCTGCTGTCTACGCCTGTGCTACCCCTTCTCCTCGTGTTTGCGGCTTCATCTTTCTGCACTCAGATACTAAATGTTCGTGCTTCCTGGTGGCTCTCCAAGGACCTCTATTCTTTTTGCTTTTTTAATGAAACATTTGTTAAGCCCTTAGCCTGTGTCAGGCATAACGATAGTCAATAATAAAGTCACAGACATTTGTTGAGCACTCACCTGGACCAGGTGCTATGCTGCTGCTGCTAAGTCACTTCAGTCGTGTCCGACTGTGTGTGACCCCATAGATGGTAGCCCACCAGGCTCCCTTGTCCCTGGGATTCTATAGCACGATGCAAATTTGACAACATAAAGTGGAAATAAGAGCTGACATTTACTAAGTGGTTACTATGTGTTGAGCTTTGTTATATGATTTTAATAATAACAAAATAAGAAGAAACTGGCAGCCGCTGCTGCTGTGTTCCAGGCCCCACTGTAGCCCCAAAGTACATGCGTTATCCTACTGAGCTTTCCCAAGGACTCTATTTTATTATAGTTAAACTTTTTAATTTTATTGAAGGATAGTTGATTTACAGTGTTGTGTTAATTTCTTCTGTACAGCAAAGTGGCTCAGTGATACATATACATATATATATATATATATATATATATATATATTCTTCTTCATGTTCTTTTCCATTATGGGTTGTCGCAAGATGCTGGATATGTTTCCCTGTGCTATAGAGCAGGACTTTGTTGTTTACAGGACGTATTTTCCATCTCCACAAATTCCTGAATGACCTCAGGCATGTCTTTCATTTCAGTAATAACCCTTCCCCATAACTCCCCAAACTGCATTTATATCCTGGGCCTTTATCCTAAGTGAAAAGTGTTAGTCACTCAGTTGTGTCCGATTCTTTGTGACCCCATAGACTGTAGCCCACCAGGCTCCTCTGTCCGTGGGATTTCCCAGGCAAGAATACTGGAGTGGGTTGCCATGCCCTTCTCCAAGGGGTCTTCCCCACCCATGGATTGAACCCAGGTCTCCTGCATTGCAGGAGGACTCTTTAGTGTCTGAGCTACTTGGGAAGTTTTTCCTTTTTCCTAAGTTCCTGATCAAATGAGCCACCTTGGCCCATGAGACAACTCCCTCTGGCTGCTCTGTGGGCATCTCAAACTCAAGTGTGTTCAAAATGGAAATGAATGCCCTGCCCCCAAAACCTTCTAGAATCTCTACCCCAGGGACATGACAGGTTGTCCAAACCAGAAGCCTGGGCGTCTCCTCTGACTGCTGTCAATCACTCTCTCACTCCCCACATCCAATCCCCACGACAACGCTCATGTTGTTTCTAGAAGCGTCTCTTACATGCTTCTAGCTCTTTCCATTTCCACAGCAACCAACCCTTCCTGCCACCTTGACCTGATGCCTATGACAGCACCTGACTGTAGCTGCAGACACAAACCTTCCCAGTGCTCTTCTCTCTGCAGCCAGAGCAGTCTACTGGCGACAACTGAGAGGAGAGGGATGGGTGGGAGCCAGGGAGGCTCAGGAGGGAGGGGGCATATGCACACTTGTGGCTGATTCACATTGCTATGCAGCAAAAACCAGTGCAACGTTGTAAAGCAACTATCCTCCAATTAAAAATAAATTTAAAATGTTTTAAAAAGAACATGCAAATGTGTTCATGTCCCAATGTGCTTGAACCCTCCAAAGCCACCCTGCCCGCACCTTACTCTCTGGTGCCCTTCTTGCTTCTAGAACTCGGCCCTGTCATGGGGGACTGGCCGCAGCCCAGGCCACGAGGCCTATCCTTCTCCTTTATGTTCTTTCTCTCCCTGTGTTTCACTAACTGTTAAGTGAAATCTTTATCCTTAGATTTTCCCCTGCCTGGGCAACCCGGCCCCCACCCCTGTCCCCATCCTTTGTTGACCAAGCCAGCTCTTGGTTATTCATCCATCAGGACCAACTTCAACCCCTTTCTGAAGTCGTCCCCAGCCCCACCAGTGATGTGCTTCCTACTTACCTGTCTGTCATACCTGCACAGTTCACATGCTGCCCTCCTCTAATCTGTCAGCTCTAGTCTGTCACCGTGTCTTGTCCTCTGACCCTGGTGATTAGCACATCACAGGCATTTAGTAAGTATCTATTCCATAAAGGAATAAAAGGGCAGGGTTGTAAGAATTACACGGGACACTGACTGCCTGTGGCTTATACTCAGCTCATACAAAAACAGGTAAAAGTGAAAGCGAAACTGTTAGTCGCTCAGTCGTGTCTGATTCTTTGTGAGCCCACTAACTGTAGCTCACCAGGCTTCTCTGCCCACGGGATTCTCCAGGGAAGAATACTGGAGTGGGTTGCCATGCCCTTCTCCAGGAGATCTTCCCAACCTAGGGATCGAACTTGGGTCTCCTGAATTGCAAGCAGACTCTTTACCATCTTAACCACCAGGGAAGCCCCTAAACAAGTAGTTGGACTATTTTAGAGTCTTTGTATGACATCGTGTAGGATTTGTCCTTCTGCGTTTGGCTTATTTTACTCTGCATAATGCTCCCTGGGTTCATCTATTTTGGCACATATGGTAGGATTTCCTTCTTTTTTTAAGGCTCAGAGTAGAATGGTGGTCTCCAGAGGGATGGAAGGAGGGTACATGGGGGTTATAGTCAAAGGCATGGCTCAGATTGTAAAGAATCTGCCTGCAATGCAGGAGACCCGGGTTTGATCCCTGGGTCAGGAAGATCCCCCTGGAGGAGGAAATGACAGCCTACCCCAGTATTATTGCCTGGAGAACCCCATGGACAGAGTTGCGTGGTGGGCTATAGTCTATGGGATTGCAAAGAGTTGGACATGACTGAACCACTAACACGTTCACTTCACTTCATTTCAAAGGTATATGATATCTCTTATATACTGCTACTGCTAAGTCACTTCAGTCGTGTCCTGCAAGAGTCTAAAATAAATGATACAAATGAACTTATTTACAACACAGAAATAGCTGCACAGACTTAGAGAATGAACTATGGTTACCAGTGGGGAGGAGTTGGTGAGGGGAGGGGTAGACTGGGAGTTTGGGATGGACATCTACACACTGCTGTATTTAAAATAGATAACCAACAAGGCCCTACTGTATAGCACAGGGAACTATATATTGTAATAACCTAAATTTAAAAGAGTTTGGAAAAAGAATAGATGCAAAGTGTGTGTATAGGTGAATCACTTTGCTGTATATCTGAAACTAACAAAACATGGTTAATCAACAGTCCTCCAATAAAGAATAAAAAATACACAAAGTTTTGGTTACACAAGATGAATGAGTCTCAGAGCTCCACTGAACAGCCCATAGTTAATGATTCAGTAGTGTTTACTTAGACATTTGCTAAGAGGGTAGATTTTATATGAAGTACTGGACACGACTGAAGTGACGTAGCAGCAGCAGCAGCACTGTACTCTTGCCTGGAAAATCCCATGGACGGAGGAGCCTGGTGGGCTGCAGTCCATGGGGTCGCTAAGAGTTGGACACGACTGAACGACTTCACTTTTTTCACTTTTCACTTTCCTGCATTGGAGAAGGAAATGGCAACCCACTCCAGTGTTCTTGCCTGGAGAATCCCAGGGACGGGGGAGCCTGGTGGGCTGCCGTCTATGGGGTCCCACAGAATCGGACACGACTGAAGCGACTTAGCAGCAGCAGCAGCAGCAAGAGCACAAGAGGAAACCTTTGAAAATGGTGGGTGTGTTCACGGCATTGATTATACTGATGGGCTTGTGTGTGTATTGTATCTCCAAACATTAAGGTGTATATTAAATATGTACAGCTTTTTTGTAAGTTGAGTCTGCCTCAATCAAATTTGTTATAAACAGGTCATGGTATTATTACTGTGAAGAGTGGTGACAGCAAGCCCCAGGGTCAGGATGCGGGGCCATCCGGGCCTCGGTGTTCAGCGGGTACGTGAGGTAGCAGCGGGACTGAGTTTCTTGGGGCTCTCCTCTAAGAGAAGAGTCAGGGCCTGCGGTAGCTCCGTTGCCCTGATGATGTGGTTCAGCTCATAGCTGGACACAGTTCCTTGTCCCTCATGGGAAATGTCACCTTGCTTTACATCAAAGTGTGTGCCAGCCACTGCTCAGGGTGACATTGGGGCCTTGCAGGCATGGGTGCTGGGAAGGGGCCCCGTCCTCAGAGAAGGCTGTCTCAGGCTCCAGTGAAGGGCTGACCTTCTTACCCTCAGATGACTGTGAGGCCAGTGGGAGGCTGGGACAGCTGGAGCCACTGAATCAGGAAGGCTAACATTCACTTTTAGGAAATTTAAAAAGACGTTATAGGACATTGTTTAAAGATGCCCCACAGTTCTGTTTGGTTGACTGGTAGAAATAATTCTCCCTGATCTTGGACAGATGTCTTACATTTTCTCACTCTCAGTTTCCTCATCTGTAGTGTGTGCTAAGTCGCTTCAGGCGTGTCCAACTCGTTGTGACCCCATGGACTGTAGCCTGCCAGGCTCCTCCGTCCATGGGATTCTCCAGGCAAGTATACTGGAGTGAGTTGCCATTTCCTTCTCCAGGGGATCTTCCTGACCCAGAGATCAAAGCCCTGTCTCCATCATTGGCAGGTGGATTCTTTACCATGGAGCTATCTGGGAAGCCCCACAGGAGATCAGCACTGACTCAAAAGTTGAGCAGCAAGAAACACCGTAGCTTCACATCCAGCAGTAAAAGAGGCAAAGACACACAGGGAAACATCATGAAGGAAGCCCAGCATAGGGACTTGGGGCTGGGCCTTGGTTGCATTTCTTTCTGAGCCCCGAGTTCTCATAACTTTGGAAGAGAAATGCTGAACCCTGGGAGAAACAGATGCAAGTTTGGCATCATGTGTCTACTTAGACGCTGAAATTCTACATTTAGCTAGCTGTTTTCCTTGCTTAGATGTGTGGCTGTTTTATTTTCACCAATGTTGATTTGTGTTATCTTACTGCAAGCTTTATTTTCTTGGGCTCCAAAATCACTGTGGATGGTGAATACAGCCATGAAATTAAAAGAGGCTTGCTACTTGGGAGAAAAAATTATGACAAACCTAGACAGCATATTGAAAAAGCAGAAACATTACGTTGCTGACAAAGATCCATTTAGTCAAAACTATGGTTTTTCCGCTAAGAATCGGACACGACTGAGTGACTTCATTTTCACTTTTCACTCTCATGCATTGGAGAAGGAAATGGCAACCCACTCCAGTATTCTTGCCTGGAGAATCCCAGGGACGGGGAGCCTGGTGGGCTTTCGTCTATGGGGTCGCACGGAGTTGGACACGACTGAAGCAACTTAGCAGCAGCAGCAGCAGCAGCAGCATGGTTTTTCCAGTAGTCAGGTACGGATGTCAGAGTTGGACCATAAAGAAGGCTGAGCACCAAAGAATCAATACTTTTGAACTGTGGTGTTGGAGAAAACTCTTGAGAGTTCCTTGGACTGTAGTGAGAGCCAACCAGTCAATCCTAAAGGAAATCAACCCTGAATATTCATTGGAAGGACTGATGCTGAAGCTCCAATACTTGGCCACCTGATGCAAAGAGCCAACTCATTGGAAAAGACCTTGACTCTTGGAAAGATTGAGGGCAGAAGAGGGTGACAGAGGATGAGGTCGTTCAATGGCATCATTGACTCTATGGACATGAGCTTGAGCAAACTCCAGGGAATGGTGAAGGACAGGGAAGCCTGGCATACTGCAGTCCACAGGGTCACAAAGAGCTGGATGCAACTAAGTAACTGAACAAAAACTACAAGCTTATTCTATGAAAGATTGCCTAGGAGGTATGCGATCCTGTGAAATCCGCCCGTTTATCTCTGGCCTTCAGCAAATGCGTCTCCTCCCTCCTCTGCTTCTGTGTTTTCAGTTTTTGTCATTGTTTTAGCTTCTTATATAAAATTATAAAAAATTTTGTTAGACACATAATTTAAACATAATTTTAGATATGTAAATTAAATATATCATTGTTCTAATTCAAACAACTATTCTGATAAATTAGAACCAATTCATGTTTAAGGAAAATGTGAGTTTCCCACCACATCCTAAACCACTTATTCTCTTATCTCCAGATTCCCTCATGAGCTTTCACTTCCCTTCAACCAAAGCCATGTTTTAATACTTCTCTCTTTCTCTTCCTCTTTCTTCTTCTTCTCCTTGCTACCTATTTACCTACTTATCTACATGGGCAGTTTTCTGTCATTAATTTAATACTATAATCATCTTTCAGCATCAGTGCATACACATCATTTTGAAGACAATTGCATATTTGCTCACAAAACTAGTGTAGCTTATTTCCATTGTTAGTATTGTTTTTAACTGTTACAAAGCTTCACTGAATAACCTCATACACCATATCTTTGCTCACTTGTACTGCTGTTTCTCTAGCTTGGGAATGGCTTTACTCTAACACAGGATGTGCAGATTTAAAAATTTGGAATAGAAACATTTTTCCTCCCTCGAAACTGGGCTGGTATGAGCTTCCTTGCTTCTCAGAAGTGGACAGAAAATTTCTAATCCCATTTTCCCCAGAGAGAGACTTCTGAGGATTCCAACTCTGTAGGGATCTCAGTTTTTTGCTCATCACTTCACAAGGTCAAAAGGTTACATCTCTTGGCTCAGCTTGAGTTTAGTCTCCAGGCTCCAATTCCTGGGCTATAAGCTGTATCCATTGCCCTTATTGGCTACTCATTTTACTAATATGCTTAGAATTTCCCCTCATTTCTGTCACCTGGCAACTTCTCCTTTGAGATTGCTGTGTATTTAAAACAAAGAACATTTTTTATTATATTTTATACAGAATTTCTCCTTGCTTTTGCATAGCATGCAGTAGAACTATACTATAACTCTCCTTATTTTGGCAGGCTGCAGTCAATACCAGACCACCTGACCTGCTTCTTGAGAAATCTGTATGCAGGTCAGGAAGCAACAGTTAGAACTGGACATGGAACAACAGACTGGTTCCAAATAGGAAAAGGAGTACTCAAGGCTGTATATTGTCACCCTGCTTATTTAACTTATATGCAGAGTACATCATGAGAAATGCTGGGCTGGATGAAGCACAAGCTGGAATCAAGATTGCTGGGAGAAATATAAAAAACCTCAGATATGCAGATGACACCACCCTTATGGCAGAAAGTGAAGAAAAAATAGAGCCACTTGATGAAAGTGAAGGAGGAGAGTGAAAAAATTGGCTCAAAATTCAGCATTAAAAAAATGAAGATCATGGCATCCGGTCCCATCACTTCATGTCAAATAGATGGAGAAACAGTGGAAACAGTGGCTGACTTTATTTTTTTGGGCTCCAAAATCACTGCAGATGGTGACTGCAGCCATGAAATTAAAAGATTCTTGCTCCTTGGAAGAAAAGTTATGACCAACCTAGATAGCATATTAAAAAGCAGAGACTTTACTTTGCCAACAAAGATCCATCTAGTCAAGGCTATGGTTTTTCCAGTAGTCATGTATGGATGTGAGAGTTGGACTACAAAGAAAGCTGAGCACTGAAGAATTGATGCTTTTGAACTGTGGTGTTGGAGAAGACTCTTGAGTGTCCCTTGGACAGCAAGGAGATCCAGCCAGTGCATCCTAAAGGAAATCAGTTCCGAATATTCATTGGAAGGACTGATGCTGAAGCTGAAGCTCCAGTACTTTGGCCACCTGATGTAAAGAACTGGCTCATTGGAAAAGACCCTGATGCTGGGAAAGATTAAAGGGGGGAGGAGAAGGGGACGACAGAGGATGAGATGGTTGGATGGCATCACCAACTCAATGGACATGAGTTTGAGTAAACTCTGCAAGTTGGTGATGGACGGGGAGGCCTGGTGTGCTGCAGTCCATGGAGTCGCAAAAAATCAGACACGACTGAGTGACTGAACTGAACTAAACTGAACCGTCAATAGCTGAATAGGATTCTTGAGAGTCCCTTGGACTGCAAGGAGATCAAAAAAGTCAATCCCAAAGGAAATCAACCCTGAATATTCACTGGAAGGACTGATGTTGAAGCTGAAGCTCCAGTACTTTGGCCACCTGATAAGAAGAGTTGAATCATTGGAAAAGACCCTGATGCTGGAAAAGATTGAGGGAAGGAGGAGAAGGGGATGACAGAGGGCGAGATGGTTGGATGGACATTACTCAATGAACTAACTCAATGGACATGAGTTTGAGCAAACTTCAGGAGATAGTGATGGACAGGGAGGGCTGGTGTGCTCCAGTTCATGGGGTTGCAAAGAATCAGAAATGAAAGCATGCCTGAGTATCATCCTTAATGTTATGTATGCACGTCAGACTTGCTAGAGTCTAGTCTGTTTTACTGGTCTTTGTGAAGAATTAGCCTTTGCTTTTATTGATTAACCTGCTAACTTTTAAAGGGGGTGTTATTTTTCTCTAATTATCTCTGTTAATTCTTCCCTTTAGGTTTACTTAATGTTGAGTTGTTTTGACTTCTTTAGTTGAATGCTTGCCACATTTATTTTCAATCTCTATAGGTTTCCAATAAAGCCATAATTGTTCTTTGAATTACTGATTTTCTACATCTGATCGGTATTGATAACTGGTGTTCACATGGCAATTTCCTGTTTACCATGGGAGCTATTCAGCAAACTGCTCTTAAGATTTCCAGTTGACTAGACTCTTCGGGGGTGTTCATTTAGAGTATTTGACATTGTGATCAGAAGTCATGCTAATGTAAGATTTCTACTGTTTGGAAAATAGTGAAATTTCTTTTTTTTTGTAGACAGTTTTTCTTTTTGATGTGAAGGAAAAAAGATGGAGAAAGTAGACTCAGTAAAGGGGGGTCTATGGAAAGAAGAACAGGAAGCTCTGAGAAGACAAGCACATCAGGTTCACCTCCTGTTGGGCACTGGCAGGCGTGCACAGAGAATTTCCAGAAGGAAATTTATCCCACGAGCTTGAATGTCAGTGTCGTTGCAGGAAGGGAGGGAGAGCCCAGGGCTCAGATCTTTCCTTCTCACTCATTTCTTCTGAGCTACAAGTCCTCAGTTCACCCCAGTGTTTCCTGGTACTGGGCACTGTAGGTGGGTACAGATTGAAGTCAGGTGAAGGACTGGCACCTGCTTTTTCCAGGTACATGCTTTTTCCAAGGTCACTTTTCCCCACTGTGTTCCCAGCCTTGTTGTAGTTGGAAGACTAAAGAGCCAATAACTAAACATTCATGCAACACAAACCCATGTTGCAGGCACTGTGTATGCTGAGCTGGACTCACAGTTGCTATATGCTGCATCTTAACACAGCAGCAAGTGATGCTTTTCATGGATATCAAGGCTCTGCAGCTTTCTGAAGGGAATAAGTCCAGCATAGACTTGGTGAGACAGCATGGTGTCACAGAAATCTTGAGAGTCAGACCAGCTTGGGCTCCCATGCACATCCACTGTGCATTAGCAGTGTGACCTGCTGAAAGTCCTGACCTGGTTTTCCACATGTAAGGAGCTGAATCTCATAGAATGTATGCAAGGAATCCATGGCCTGGCTTGTGGGAGGACTCTTAGCACATTCTTAGCAGCATTAACACGGACTCTCTTGACAGATGAGTCCCCCCTTGATCTCTCTGTAACACCCAGAACTTATGGCAGTCCTGTCCTCTGGAAGATCTCTTGCATCCAGGCCACTCTTTCCTGTCCCTACAGCTGCTTCTCCTGTGCCCTTGACCAGCACTGCCAGCTCCTCAGTCTTCTAAAGGCACACTCTGTCGAAGATTCGCCCAGGTCCTCCTCCCTTCCCCTCCAGGGTCTCCTCTCCACTCTTCTTTCCCATTTTGTTGGGCGACTCCTAAAATGATATCTATCATTCAGATTTGCCCCGAGATCCAGCACTTCATTGCCAATTTCCTTTTTGGTGTCTCCATTCCTGCAGTCTGGGACAAGCCTCCACCTGCTTTCCTGGGCTGGGAACCTCTGAGTCAGATGCACATAACATCTTCCTCCTCACGTGTTTCACATTCAATGGTTCCATGCTGTCGGGCCTCATTCTGAGCTGCTCACATCAGCCATGGCATCTGCTGTCTCTTTTCTATTCCTGTTATCGTGTCTGCGATTCAGACCCTCAGTACCTTGCAAGTGGACCTGGGCAACCGCCTTCTCATTGTGTCACCT
Source organism: Bubalus bubalis (assembly GCF_019923935.1). Lineage (NCBI taxonomy): Eukaryota > Metazoa > Chordata > Mammalia > Artiodactyla > Bovidae > Bubalus > Bubalus bubalis. The sequence continues at coordinate 186,146,539 of NC_059157.1, read as the reverse complement.
CCCGGTTTCTTCCTTTCTTCCATCCCAACTCACTGTGGTTAGGTGAATCTTTATGAAATGTGGCTCTGATTTCATCAGTTCCTTGCTCATGTGTTTTTAGTGGGTTCCTATTGCCTACAAAAAAAAAAAAAAAAAAAAAAAAAGGCCTTATCTCATAGCCTCCCATTCAAGTGTTTGGATTGGAACCCCTCCACTGAGCCTCTCCTCCATTACTTTCTTCCAGTGTCTGATTCGAGCTTCAGACTCCTTGTTCTATCCAACCATCTCAAGCCCCTTTCATCTGTGCCCTGGTCCTCACTCTTCTGTCAGTCTAGCATCTTTCCCCCAGCTCTCCACTCTCTTCACTCTCTCCCTTCCTCCTGTAAGCCACTCTCCAGTTACCCCTCATGGGGAGATCTCCTTCCTTGGGTCCTGCACAGAATTCATCTTGCACTTCATGTAAGATGTCAGATTGTAGAGAAAAGATGATGCACTTGGAAGCTGGTCATATTTAGGGTTTTTTTTAAGTAATTTTTTTGGAGTATTTAGAATTTTGTGTTAGTTTCAGGTGTACTGCTGCTGCTGCTACTGCTGCTAAGTCACTTCAGTTGTGCCCGACTCTGTGTGACCCCATAGACAGCAGCCCACCAGGCTCCTCCATTCCTGGGATTCTCCAGAAAAGAATACTGGAGTGTGTTGCCATTTCCTTCTCCAATGCATGCATGCATGCTAAGTCACTTCAGTCATGTCTGACTCTGTGTGACCCCACGGACAGCAGCCCACCAGGCTCCTCTGTCCACGGGATTCTCCAGGCAAGAGTTCTGGAGTGGATTGCCATTTCCTTCTCGTACAGCACAGTGAATTAGCTATGCATATACATATGCAGATGACACCACCCTTATGGCAGAAAGTGAAGAGGAACTAAAAAGACTCTTGATGAAAGTGAAAGAGGAGAGTGAAAAAGTTGGCTTAAAGCTCAACATTCAGAAAACGAAGATCATGGCATCCGGCCCCACCACTTCATGGGAAATAGATGGGGAAACAGTGGAAACAGTGTCAGACTTTATTTTTTGGGGCTCCAAAATCACTGCAGATGGTGACTGCAGCCATGAAATTAAAAGACGCTTACTCTTTGGAAGGAAAGTTGTGACCAACCTAGATAGCATATTCAAAAGCAGAGACATTACCTTGCCAACAAAGGTCCGTCTAGTCAAGGCTATGGTTTTTCCAGTGGTCATGTATGGATGTGAGAGTTGGACTGTGAAGAAGGCTGAGTGCCGAAGAATTGATGCTTTTGAACTGTGGTGTTGGAGAAGACTCTTGAGAGTCCCTTGGACTGCAAGGAGATGCAACCAGTCCATTCTGAAGGAGATCAGCCCTGGGATTTCTTTGGAAGGAATGATGCTAAAGCTGAAACTCCAGTACTTTGGCCACTTCATGCGAAGAGTTGACTCATTGGAAAAGACTCTGATGCTGGGGGGGATTGGGGGCAAGAGGAGAAGGGGACGCCAGAGGATGAGATGGCTGGATGGCATCACTAACTCGATGGATGTTGAGTCTGAATGAACTCCGGGAGTTGGTGATGGACAGCGAGGCCTGGCGTGCTGCGGTTCATGGGGTCACAAAGAGTCAGACACGACTGAGTGACTGAACTGAACTGATACATACATCCACTCTTTTTAAGATTCTATTGCCATAGAGGTCACTGCAGATTACTGAATAGAGCTCCCTGAGTTACACAGTAGGCTCTTATTAGTTATCCATTTTATATATAGTAGTGTGTATATGTCAATCCCAATCTCCCAATTTATCCCTCTCCCCACTTTCCTCCTTGGTAATCGTTAAGTTTGTTTTCTACATCTGTGACTCAATTTCTGTTTAATAAATGGATTTATTTGCACCATATTTAGTTTTGTAACCCAACTTTGCCGCTATTACCTGTGGGAAATTAGGAAAGTCACTTTTCTTCACTGAATCTATTTATTCACTAACAAAACACTGCTATTTCACAGTGCTGTTGAAGGAATGAAAGAAGATAATGAAAGGACTGAAAGAGCACCCAGCATGTTAGTTTCTTTCCCTCATGGAATCTTTTATTTCTTACTTGACATTGTCATTCAAAGATATCCTGCTGCTGCTGCTGCTGCTGCTGCTGCTGCTGCTAAGTTGCTTCAGTCGTGTCCGACTCTGTGCGACCCCATAGACGGCAGCCCACCAGGCTCCCCTGTCCCTGGGATTCTCCAGGCAAGAACACTGGTCTCCTCTAAATCAAAGTACGCATGCAAATGGTTTATTCCACCGCTCGCCACATGCTCAATAAACACAAACTGCTTTGTTGTTGTGGATTTTGTTATCGCTGCAATATAAGCTCTGTAACTGTGAAGGTTGCCCTTTATTTCCTGTGGCTAAATTAGAGAAAAGTTAAACCTTATTTGAAAAATAGAAAACTCTGGTAATGGTCATGAGTGCATTGATATTTTAAAATTTGAATATTTGTATTTGAATTTCTAAACTTAACTCTGCCTAAATTTCTTGAAGTCTATTTTCCTGACAAGTCACTGGGGATGATAATGAGCCCAAGTTCACCTGTATCATCATAGCATGAAACCATAGACAGATTGTTATCAAAGAGTGATTGAGTGTTTTGCTAGACTTACATAATTACACATGAATTATTTGAATGGAAATGTCAATGTATGTAAGTGCAAAGATGTTTTTCCCTGCTACACCAAATATTTCTCATTCTTCTAAATTCTCTGATTCCTAGCAGCTAGAAGAGGGAATTCTAACCAAGCTACTGTTTGCTGTAAACATATGTATTATCTCAATGTTATTATCTCATTGTATTTTCTGTTTTAAAATACCAAGAACTTGAGGTGAAAGCTGTTGGGGTTTTTTTAGATGTGATGTCCCCTTTTGTTCAACCTGCTATCCAGAACTCAAGGCAGCAGCCTCAAACCATCTTTAGGATTGTGGTTGGCAGAATGATGACCCTCCAAAGCAGTCCCTATCCTAATCCCTGGACTCTGAGGATATATCATGTCACATGGCAAAGCTGAATTGAGGTTGTAGATGGAATCAAGATTGCTAATCAGTTTACCTTCAAATAGGAAGTCTACCCCAGATTATCCAAGTGGATCAATGTAATTACAGGGATACTTAAACCTGGAAGAGAGTCAGAGAAGTTGTGACAATGGATGCAAGACCAGAGTGATATGATACTGGTTTTGAAGATGGAGGAATCAGGCCATGAGCTAAGGGATCCATATGTCTTCTAGAAGCTGGAAAAGAAAACCAAACAGATTCCCCTCAGAGCTTCTAGAAGGGGTTCAGCACTGCTGACACCTTGCTTTTAGTCCAGTGAAACCCATTTTGGACCTCTGACCTCTAAGATAGTATATTTATGCTGCTTTAGATCACTAAATTTGAGGTAATTTGTTTTAGCAGCATTAGAAAACTAATGCAGACTTTGATACCAGAAATGTGGTGCTAATGTAAAAAGCATGTATTTAAAAAACAACAACAGCAAACAAACAAACTATAAATGGCCTTGGAATTGGGCAGTGGGCAGAAACCAGAAGAATTTTGAGGAGCATGGTACATTGTTCACAGTAATATGGATGTTTATAGAAATAAGGATGTTAAAGTCTGCCAGTAAGGGCTCAGAAGAGAATGAGAAAGGTAGTAGAAAAAAAAAAATTTAACCATCGTAAGCAGACTGATGGTAGAAATGAATGTTAAAGGTTCTGCTGGTGAGGACTCAGAAAGAGATGAGGAGCATATCATTGGAAACTGGAGGAAAGGAGACGCTTGTTATAGACCAGCAAAAAGCTTGATGAAGTTGTGTTCTACAGCTGTGTGAAAAGAACTTGTAAAGAATGAACCTGCAGAATTAGCTGAGGAGATTTACAAGCAAAGTGTTGAAGGGGTAGTCTGATTTCTTCTTGCTGCTTAAAGTAAAATTCAAGGTGAATGATACAGATTAAGAAGAAATGTTAAAAGAAAAGAAATTAGGCCTTAGCCTTTTTTGAAAATTCCAACATTATTCACAAAGCAAAAAAAAAAAAAAAAAGTGCTAAAATTAGGAGATTTGTCATCAGGAAAGGCTGACAGCAGGCTCTAGAGAAAAAGTTGATGGTGTGGCTATGTAATCTTTTCCTAAAATCTTCAAGAAATCAAAAAATTAGAGTGTATAGTCACAAAAGATTTCTTTGAAGAGTTTGAGTGTGACTCACAGATCCCCTAGAAAATCAGAGTGCATCTTAGGAAGCTGGGAGCATTGTGGCCATCTCAGCAGAAGTCAAAAGAGAGACAGGATTATCTAGGGAAGACTTGTGGAAGAGCCTTCTGTCTGATGGAATAAACGCCCATGATATATATGGGAGATCCACAAAGTTTTTGAGAACTTTATATGAGGAAAAACACTGCAAGTTTGGACTAAATGTGCCACTTTGGAGAGAGAGTATGAAAGATAAAGAACCAACCAACAAACAACAAAAAACTATTGGTCCTGTAAAAGCTTACAGGCAAGAAACAAGCTTATGAAACTACTCATGTTACTTTTCATGAAAAAAGGAAACATGCTCAGGATGTGAAGCCACAAGCTCAGAGGGTGGAATTAACAGCCACAGGAGTGATTCCAGTTGGGCTTCCCTGGTGGCTCAGATGGTAAAGAATCTGCCATAAATGTGGGAGATCTGGGTTTGATCCCTAGGTCAGAAAAAACCCTTGGAGAAGGAAATGGCAACCCACTCCAGTATTCTTGCCTGGAGAATCCCACTGACAGAGGAGCCTGGTGAACTACAGTCCCCGGGGTTGCAAAAAGTTGGACATCACTGAGCAACTAACACAAACACACACACACACACACAGGATGATTCTGAGGTGCTGATGCCTTGTGAAATTTGTCTGACTCTTGTTGCTGCTTTTATTCTTCCCATTTCCGCTGTTTGAACTGAATGTCTGTAACTGGTATCTTATGTTTACCTTATCATTGTGTATTGCAAACAGATAACTGGTTTTCTACTTTCTACAGATGGGAAGGAATTTTGTTCCTGGATGGATTATGCCTACCCTTTGTGACCCCATGAACTATAGCCCTTCAGGTTTTCCTGTCCATGGGATTATCCAGGCAAAAACACTGGAATGGGTTGCCATTTCCTACTCCAGAGAATCTTCCTGATACAGGGATCAAACCTGTGTCTCTTTAAGTCTCCTGCTTTGGCAGGTGGGTTCTTTACCACTTTTGCTACTTGGGAAACCCATGCCTAAGCCTCAGTTCAGTTCAGTTCAGTTTAGTTGCTCAGTCGTGTCCGACTGTCTGCAACCCCATGATTCACAGAACGCCAGGCCTCCCTGTCCATCACCAACTCCCTGAGTTTACCCAAACTCATGTCCATGAAGTCAGTGATGCCATCCAGCCATCTCATCCTCTGTCGTCCCCTTCTCCTCTTGCCCCCAATCCCTTCCAGCATCAGGGTCTTTTCCATGAATCAACTCTTTGCATTAGGTGGCCAAAGTATTGGAGCTTCAGCTTCAGCATCAGTCCTTTCAATGAACACCCTGGACTGATCTCCTTTAGGATGGACTGGTTGGATCTCCTTGCAGTCCAAGAGACTCTCAAGAGTCTTCTCCAACACCACAGTTCAAAAGCATCAATTCTTCACCGCTCAGCTTTCTTCACTGTCCAACTCTCACAGCCATACATGACCACAGGAAAAACCATAGCCTTGACTAGAGGGTCCTTTGTTGGCAAAGTAATGTGTCTGCTTTTTAATATGCTGTCTAGGTTGGTCATAACTTTTCTTCCAAGGAGTAAGTGTCTTTTAATTTCATGGCTGCAGTCACCATCTGCAGTGATTTTGGAGCCCCAAACGATAAAGTCTGACACTGTTTCCACTGTTTTCCCATCTATTTCCCATGGAGTGATGGGACCAGATGCCATGATCTTCGTTTTTTGAATGTTGAGCTTTAAGCCAACTTTTTCACTCTCCTCTTTCAATTTCATCAAGAGACTTTTGAGTTCCTCTTCACTTTCTGCCATAAGGGTGGTGTCATCTGCATATCTGAGATTATTGATATTTCTCCTGGCAATCTTGATTCCAGCTTGTGCTTCTTCCAATCCAGTGTTTCTCATGATGTATTCTGCATATAAATTAAATAAACAGGGTGACAATGTACAGCCTTGACGAACTCCTTTTCCTATTTGGAACCAGTCTGTTGTTCCATGTCTAGTTCTAACTGTTGCTTCCTGACCTGCATATAGGTAGGCAGGTCAGGTGGTCTGGTATTCCCAGCTCTTTCAGAATTGTCCACAGTTTATTGTGATCCACACAGTCAAAGGCTTTGGTATAGTCAATTAAGCAGAAATAGATGTTTTTCTGGAACTCTCTTGCTTTTTCCATGATCCAGCAGATGTTGGCATTTGATCTCTGATTCCTCTGCCTTTTCTAAAACCAGCTTGAACATCAGGAAGTTCACGGTTCACATATTGCTGAAGCCTGGCTTGGAGAATTTTGAGCATTACTTTACTAGCGTGTGAGATGAGTGCAACCGTGTGGTAGTTTGAGCATTCTTTGGCATTGCCTTTCTTTGGGATTGGAATGAAAACTGACCTTTTCCAGTCCTGTGGCCACTGCTGAGTTTTCCAAATTTGCTGGCATATTGAGTGCAGCACTTTCACAGCATCATCTTTCAGGATTTGAAATAGCTCCACTGGAATTCCATCATCTCCATTAGCTTTGTTTGTAGTGATGCTTTCTAAGGCCCACTTGACTTCACATTCCAGGATGTCTGGCTCTAGGTCAGTGATCACACCATCGTGATTATCTGGATCATGAAGATCTTTTTGTACAGTTCTTCTGTGTATTCTTGCCACCTCTTAATATCGTCTGCTTCTGTTAGGTCCATACCATTTCTCTCCTTTATCGAGCCCATCTTTGCATGAAATATTCCCTTGGTATCTCTAATTTTCTTGAAGAGATCTCTAGTCTTTCCCATTCTGTTGTTTTCCTCTATTTCTTTGCATTAATTGCTGAGGAAGGCTTTCTTATCTCTCCTTGCTATTCTTTGGAACTCTGCATTCAGATGCTTTTATCTTTCCTCTTCTCCTTTGCTTTTCACTTCTCTTCTTTTCACAGCTATTTGTAAGGCCTCCTCAGACAGCCATTTTGCTTTTTTGCATTTCTTTTCCATGGGGATGGTCTTGATCCCTGTCTCCTGTACAATGTCACGAACCTCTGTCCATAGTTCATCAGGCACTCTATCAGATCTAGTTCCTTAAATCTATTTTTCACTTCCACTGTATAATCATAAGGGATTTGATTTAGGTCATACCTGAATGGTCTAGTGATTTTCCCCACTTGCTTCAATTTAAGTTTGAATTCGGCAATAAGAAGTTCATGATCTGAGCCCCAGTCACCTCCCAGTCTTATTTTCCCTGACTGTATAGAGCTTCTCCATCTTTGGCTGCAAAGAATATAATCAATCTGATTTCAGTGTTGACCATCTGGTGAAGTCCATGTGTAGAGTATTCTCTTGTGTTGTTGGAAGAGGGTGTTTGCTATGACCAGTGCATTCTCTTGGCAAAACTCTATTAGCCTTTGCCCTGCTTCATTCTGTACTCCAAGGCCAAATTTGCCTGTTACTCCAGGTATTTCTTGACCACCTACTTTTACATTCCAGTCCCCTATAATGAAAAGGACATCTTTTTTGGGTGTTAGTTCTAGAAGGTCTTGTAGGTCTTCATAGAACTGTTCAACTTCAGCTTCTTCAGCATTACTGGTTGGGGCATAGGCTTGGATTACTCTGATATTGAATGGTTTGCCTTGGAAATGAACAGAAATCATTCTGTCATTTTTGAGATTGCATCCAAGTACTGCATTTCGGACTGTTTTGTTGACCGTGATGGCTACTCCATTTCTTCTTAAGGGATTCCTGCCCACAATAGTAGATATAATGGTCATCTGAGTTAAATTCACCCATCCCAGTCCATTTTAGTTCGCTGATTCCTAGAATGTCAACCTTCACACTTGCCATCTCCTGTTTGACCACTTCCAATTTGCCTTGATTCATGGACCTACATTCCAGGTTCCTATGCAATATTGCTCTTTACAGCATTGGACCTTGCTTCTGTTACCAGTCACATCCACACCTGGGTATTGTTTTTGCTTTGGCTCCATCCCTTCATTTTTTAGGGAGTTATTTCTTCATTGATCTCCCATAGCATAGGGGACCTACTGACTTGGGGAGTTCATCTTTCAGTGTCCTAACTTTTTGCCTTTTCATGCTGTTCATGGGGTTGTCAAGGCAAGAATACTGAAGTGGTTTTCCATTCCCTTCTCCAGTGGACCACATTCTGTCAGACCTCTCCACCATGACCTGTCCATCTTGAGTGGCCCCACACAGCATGGCTTAGTTTCATTGAGTTAGACAAGGCTGTGGTCCATGTGATCAGATTGGCTAGTTTTCTGTGATTATGGTTTTGTACCAACACCTTATTTAGATGATGAAATTTGGGACTTTTGGCCTGATGAGATTTAGATAGGATTATGAACTCTTAGCTGATTTTGTTATGAGTTGAGACCTTTAGGAACATTGAGACAAGTTGAATATACTCTTCATTGTTACCTACAAATGAGACAGGCTGTAACAGAAGTGGTCAAAATTGTATATGATATTCGTTTTTCTCTTTCTGACTTACTTTACTCTGTATTAGCCTCTAGGTTCATCCATGTCTCTACAAATGACCCACTTTCAGTCCTTGAAAAATGGTATAGATTATCTTATTTACAAAGCAGAAGTAGAGACACAGATGTAGAGAAAAACTGTATGGATACCAAGGGGGAAAGGGAATGATGGGAGGAATTGGGAGATTGGGATCGACATAAATACATTATTGATACTATATATAAAACAGGTAACTTAAAAAAGCAGATAACTACTGAGAACCTACTGTATAGCATAGAGAACTCTACTTGATGCTCTGTGGTGACCTAAATGGGAAGGAAATCCAAAAGCTATTGTACAGCTGATTCACTTTGCTGTACAATAGAAACTAACATTGTAACACACTGTAACACATTGAAACATTGTAACACAACTATACTCCAGTGAAAATTAATTTTTAAAAAATGAGGCTGTGTGATACTAGATTAGGGGTCATGGTAAAAGTCAAGTAAAAGGATTTAGATTTCATTCTGTATAAAGCAAGAAGTCTCTGTAAAGTACAGCAATAGACAGGAATGGGATCTGTAAAGCCAATGGAATTTTCAAATAAACAACACTCTGTATCCAGACCTCAGTTCCAAACTTAGAAAACAACACTTATTATTTAAAAGGAAGTGGCTGTAGTGTTTATCTCAGACTCTTAGATTATTAAACTGTTTCCTAAGCTTTTCCTTTGTCTAAAACAAGTGCTCTGGTCCAAGAGCACTGACCATCTCATGCAATATAAGCCAAGACTTTGATTGTGACTCTCAAAGAAGAAACATAGTGTGGTTTTGGTAACAACCACAAGTGAGAATCTGAAAGTCAGGAGTGTGGACTTTGAGCTTCAGGTTCCTCATATAGATGCTCTTGAGTTTGGGTGGAGAACAGTCTTACTGGTGTTTTATCACTTCATGAATGATGTGTTTTGCAAACTTTCCTATCATGCTTTCCTGGATGTGCCTCTAGTTGATTCCTAGAACTGTAGTCAAATGTATTACAACTCTTGTATTAATCACATGAATGGAAATAGGGGTCCCCAGGATGCTTCTCACACTGTTCCTCCCTGCCCCTACCTTTAACGACCTTGTCTCTTTCTGTACCTGTAATTGCCCCCACCAGGCTAATACCTCTCAGATCTCCAGTTTTGGTCCAGGCATATAACCTCCTGCTAAATCTCCATCTCAAGACTAGAAAATGTCCTTCAAATTCAAGCTGCCCCCAACATGCACATTTGACCTTCACGTGAAACCTGCTCTCACTTTTATCCCCTAACTCCCCCATGAGTTCTTCATTCACAGAATAGTCCAAGTTAGAATGTTATCTTAATCACTTTTTTTTTAACATAGTTTGTTCAATCAACCCCCATGTACTGTTAATTCTGGCTCTTAAATCTCTCCCAGTTCCACACTTCTTTCTCATCACCATTGCCTTAGTTCATGTCTTCAACATCTCTCTCTTTTATATTGAAATATAGTTGATGTATCATACCATATAAGTTACAGGTGTACAATTCAGTGATTCACAATTTGTAAAGCCTATACTCCTTGTATAGTTATTATAAAATATTGGCTGTATTCCCTGTGTTGTACAATATACCTTTGGAGCTTATTTTATGGAGAAGGAAATGACAAACCACTCCACTACTCTTGCCTGGAAAATCCCATGGATGGAGGAGCCTGGTGGGCTACAGTCCATGGGGTCACTAAGAATTGGACACGACTGATCGACTTCACTTTTACTTTTCACTTTCATGCATTGGAGAAGGAAATGGCAACCCACTCCAGTATTGTTGCCTGGAGAATCCCAGGGGTGGGGGAGCCTGGTGGGCTGTTGTCTTTGGGTCAAACAGAGCCAAACATGACTGAAGCACCTTAGCAGCAGCAGCAGCAGCTTATTTTATACATAATAGTTGCATATTGGTCTTCGTCATCTCTTGCCTGGACCACTGCTGTAGACTAATAAATGATTAGTGAGTATCAGCCATCAACCACCCAGCAGTCCCCCAGCCCACTCCACCAGCTGCTCATTCCTGTCCACTTCCGTTCTTGCTTCCATTGGGGTGGTCTGTCAGTCCTGACTCTGGCCACATAGATGTAGAGATGACATTTTCTTGATAACTTTTGGGTCTTGAGTATCTTTTTGTTGGATGGCAGGGCTAAAAGACACAGGCCCACAGAATACAGAGAGTCATCCTTCCAGCCCTGGCAAAGGTGGGAGGTGATAATAAAGTGGGCAGAGCTGACATACAGTGAGACCCCAGGTGCTAAGATCTCCATTTTTGCTGAGTCTTGGTTCTTCCCTCCTGCATGAATTCACCATTTCCTGCAATAATTTCACTTGTGTGTCTGTCAGAGGTATTATCATTGCTATCTCCTGACATTTCTAAACAGTCCTTTGATTTCCCATTTCTAGCAGAGACTCGATGGACATGAGTTTGATCAAGGTCCAGGAGTTCGTGACGGACAGGGAAGCCCAGCATGCTGCAGTCCATGGGGTCGCAAAGAGTCAGATGTGACTGAGCAAACTAAACCGAGTAGAGAAAGTTCTAGCTCATTGGCAGGGCAAGTGCCCTTTCTCTCTAATCTCTGACTTCCTCTTTGCCCCGGGGTCCTTTAACATCCCCCACTAAGGCTGTCCAAAGAAGAACAACAAGCAGATTATGGTTTTCTGAGCACATGTCCTCTTGTATCTGAACATTTATCAGCGCTTCCTCCCCTTGTCTGCCAGGCCCCTTCCTAAACAAACTCCTTGCTCCCTTGCCTGGGGAACCCTGAGCCCTTTTCTCTGTTGGAAAACAGTTATTTCTTCAGATCCCATCTCAAATTGTCTTTGGGAAATTTCTGTTGGCCAGCCACCCCCTACTAGTCCCTCAAATAAGATTAATTATTCTTACTCTGTATAATCTCGATGCATTTCCTTCTTTTGTTCTAGTTCTCACGTTGTAAGTTAAATTGTTTGCTTAGCTGCCCAGTTTCCTTAGGGAAATGTAAATCCCTTGAAGCTTTGACTGTGCTTCTTCCAGCACAATGCTTGGCATGAGTGGGCACTCAGCAAACACCCATTAACTTGAGAATTTCATTTGAAAAGAAGGTAACGAGGGAGATCTGAGATTAGGCACAACTCCTGTGAACACATGTGACTCCAGCTGATCAGAATTTTTCTTCCTAAGTGCTCTCAAGGGCAGTGTCTATTAATGCCTCTTGTAATTTTTCTGAGGATCAGGGTCATTGAGCTGTAGTTCCCCAAATCTGCCATGTTAAAACTGGGACATCCATCAGGGTCAGTCTCCTGTCAGCCTGTCTGCTCACTGGGAGCTCTCAAGTAACCAGAGGGGACTGTCTGGGCTAACCAGTGTCCCTCCACACTTTTATATTGAAGTCCTAACTCCTAGTCGGAGAAGGCAATGGCACCTCACTCCAGTACTCTTGCCTGGAAAATCCCATGGACGGAGGAGCCTGGTGGGCTGCCGTCCATGGGGTTGCGAAGAGTTGGACACGACTGTGCGACTTCACTTTCACTTTTCACTTTCCTGCATTGGAGAAGGAAATGGCAGCCCACTCCAGTGTTCTTGCCTGGAGAATCCCAGGGATGGGGGAGCCTGGTGGGCTGCCGTCTATGGGGTCGCACAGAGTCGGACACGACTGAAGTGACCTAGCAGCAGTAGCAGCAACCCCTAGTGCCTCAGCATGTGACTATTTGGAATTAGGCTCTGCTAAGAGGTAAAAGAGGTCCCTGAGCTGGGCTCTAGTCCAGTCTGATGGATGTGCTTCTAAGAAGAGGCAATCAGGAAAGAGATACATACAGAGGGATGACCGTGTGAAGACATTGAGACAATAGTGTCACATGCCAAGGAGAGAGGTGTCAGCAGAAACCAACCCTACCCACACCTTGATCTTAGACTTCCAGCCTCCAGGCCTGCGACAGAATGAATGTGTGTTGTTTAAGCTCCTTGATCTGTGGTATTTTGTTATGGCAGTCCCTGTTGAATAGTATAGGTGCCTTCTGGCTTCACCTCAGTTGCAGGATGCTGGGCAGAAACTGGATCAGCTCAGAGTGATGAACATGTTTCAGAAGTTCAGATTTTCCTGAACCCACACGTGCTCTGAGTTTTCAGTCCTCGGACTGTTCATTCTGTTATTCTGGTTTGGCAATAGCTAGCGCTGTCTTTTGGAGAAGGCAATGGCACCCCACTCCAGTACTCTTGCCTGGAAAATCCCATGGACGGAGGAGCCTGGTAGACTGCAGTCCATGAGGTCGCTAAGAGTCAGACGCGACTGAGCGACCTCACTTTCACTTTTCACTTTCCTGCATTGGAGAAGGAAATGGCAACCCACTCTTGTTCTTGCCTGGAGAATCCCAGGGACAGAGGAGCCTGGTAGGAGGCCGTCTTTGGGGTTGCATAGAGTTGGAAACGACTGAAGTGATTTAGCAGCAGCAGCAGCACTGTGTTTAGTGGGTTTCTTTTATGGGTAGATGTGTCTAGAATACATTTTCTCATAAAATCTTTCCACAAACTCTATGGCATAGATTGTATTATTGATCTCAGTGTAGAGATAAGGAAAAGGAGATTCAAATACAGTCAGTGGCTTGCCTTAGGGCCTCATAAGTAGTAGAGCTGAAATTCAAACTTGGTGTGACCTTTTGGGCCCTTAAAGGATGGCAAATGCAAATTCTCCTTGAAATTCAACCCAGAGGGAAGACTGATATTGACTGAGCTGTGCTGTGCTCGGTCGCTTCAGTCCTGTCTGACCCTTTTGTGACCCCATGAACTGTAGCCTGCCAGGCTCCTCTGTCCACAGGATTTCCCAGGTAATAATACTGAAGCAGGTTACCATTTCCTTCTCCAGGGAATCTTCCCAACCCACAGACTGAACCCGCATCTCCTGTGTCTCCTACATTGCAGGCAGATTATTTACCTGCTGAGCCATCAGGGAAGCCTGGTACTGACTAATTATCTTTTTTGTTCTGTTATCTCTTATCCACGTATCATCCCATTTTCTTGCTCCTCACACATTTATTCGCTTTCTCTACATGTCAGCACAAACTCCTCTATCTTTCCTGAATTTTCTTCTTTTCTGGCAGTACCACACAGGCTTGTGGGATCTCAGTTTCCTGACCAGGGATTGGACTCAGGCCACGGTAGTGAAGAGCAGAGTCCCAACCTCTAGGCCACCAGGGAACCAGGGGATTTTCTTCTCAATTACTGTGGCTGTGTAAAAAAAAAATGTCATCCTGAGAGCTTTCCACGAGTACTCATTGTGCACTTCTGTCTTTCAGATGTAACTTTCATCCGAGTGTGTCACATTTCGGAAATTCTCCTGGAACGTGGCTCTGGCTTGGGGTGTTTTCTTCACTTTGCAGCTGTGGTTCTGACGGTCTCTGTTCATCCCAGAAGCCACAGCAGGAGTCATCCTGGCTGTGCTGAGTGTTCTGTGCCTCTTTCACTCATGTGCGGACTGTTCGTATCAGCCTCTTTTCCTTCTGAGCCTTTTTTTCCAGTATCCCTGATGGTGGACTCACTCTTACCTTTTCTCTAAGTTTTTATGACATCTCTGTCAACATTCAGAAAACTAAGATCATGGCATCTGGTCCCATCACTTCATGGCAAATAGATGGGGAAACAGGGGAAACAGTGAGAGACTATTTTTTAGGGCTCCAAAATCACTGCAGATGGTGATTGCAGCCATGAAATGAAAAGACGCTTACTCCTCGGAAAGAAAGTTATGTCCAACCTAGACAGCATACTAAAAAGCAGAGACATTACTTTGCCAACAAAGGTCTGTCTAGTCAAGGCTATGGTTTTTCCAGTGGTTATGTATGGATGTGAGAGTTGGATGGTGAAGAAAGCTGAGCACCGAAGAATTGATGCTTTTGAACTGTGGTGTTGGAGAAGACTCTTGAGAGTCCCTTGGACTGCAAGGAGACCCAACCAGTCCATCCTAAAGGAGATCAGTCCTGAGTGTTCATTGGAAGGACTGATGCTGAAGCTGAAACCCCAATACTTTGGCCACCTTATGCAAAGAGTTGACTCACTGGAAAAGACCCTGATGCTGGGAGGGATTGGGGGCAGGAGGAGAAGGGGATGACAGAGGATGAGATGGCTGGATGGCATCACCAACTCGATGGACGTGAGTTTGAGTAAACTCCGGGAGTTGGTGATGGACAGGGAGGCCTGGCGTGTTGGGATTCATGGGGTCTCAAAGAGTCAGACATGACTGAGCGACTGAACTGAAGTGAACTGAACTGTCTTCTAATCCTTTGGTAACACACTTGTGGTCATTTGCAGCTTATGTTCAGCAGAATGTTGCCAAGTTCTAATGGGTCTGTCTGCCCAATGCTTCTGGCACCCATGCCATGGACCCTCTTCATTCTGGCCCTGGAAAATTGTTGCCAAGACTATAACTTCAAATTTCTTCCATTGCAACTACTTTCCCCATAAACATTGTCTCTTTAGTTGAACCACACTGGCGTTTGCCTCACCGTGCTCTCTCCTGCCCTAGGAAGCTTGCTCACGCTGTTTTCTTTGCTTGGAATGGGTGTGCATGCTAAGTCACTTCAGCTGTGTCCAACTTTTTGCGACCCCATGAACTACAAGCCACCAGGCTCTTCTGCCAATAGAATTCTCCAGGCAAGAATACTGGAGTGGGTTCCCATGCCCTCCTCCAGAGGATCTTCCTGATCCAGGGATTGAAACTGCAGGTCCTGCAGCTCCCTCATTGCAGACGGATTCTTTACTGCAGAGCCAGCTGGGAAGCCCCCTTTGCTTGGAATGCTTTTGCCAGACATCCTCAGACTATTTGTTCCCCACATGTTAGGGTTTGAATTGTGTCCCCCCAAAAGTCATGTGTTTAAGTCTTCACCCCCAGTACTTGAGAAGGTGACCTTACCAGAAGTAAGATCATTGCAGATGTAATTAGTTGAGAAGAGGTTATACTGGGGTAGGCCAGGCTCTTAATCCAATACAGCTGATGTCTTTATAAAAAGGGGGACATTTGTGACAAAGGATAAAGAATATGTGGTACATATATACAATGGACTATTACTCAGCCATTGAAAAGAATGAAATATGCCATTTGCAGCAACATGGATGGATCTAGAGATTGTCATGCTGTGTGAAGTAAGTCAGAGAAGGAGAAATATTGTATGGCATCCCTTATATGTGGAATCTAAAAAGAAATGATACAAATGCACTTCCAAAAGAGAAGGAGACTCACAAACTTAAGAACAAATTTATGGTTGCTGGGGGTGGGAGAAGGATAGGGGAAGAGAGGGAGTTTGGGATTGACATGTACACACTGCTATATTTAAAATGGATAACTAGGAAGGGCCTGCTGTTGCACAGGGATCTCTGCTCAATATTAGGTGGCAGCCTGGGTGGGAGGGGGATCTGGGGGAGGATGGAGACATGTATATGTATGGCTGAGTCCCTTCACTGTTCACCTGAAGCTATCACAACTTCCTTAACTTTACTATGCTTTAAAATAGAATAACTTTTTAAAATAAAAAGGGCACATTTGGACAGAGACACAGGCACACAGGGAAATGCCATGTGAAGATGGAGGCAGAGGTCTGAGCCAAGTTGTTTTCAGTTGCTGAGTCGTGCCTGGCTCTTTGAGACCCCATGGACTGTAACCTGCCAAGCTCCTCTGTCCATGGGATTCTCCAGGCAGGAGTACAGGAATGGGTTTCCATTCCCTTCTCCAGAGGATCTTCCCCACCCAGGGTTTGAACCTGGATCTCCCACATTGCAGGCAGATTCTTTACCATCTGAGCCACCAGGGAAGTTCTCCAACTTCCAAAAGCCAAGGGGCCCCCACAATTGCCAGCACACCACTAGAAATGAGGAGAGAGCCTGGAACAGATTCTGCCTCACAGCCCTCCAGGGGAATTAACCCTATGACCCCTTGATTTTGACCTCAGCCCCAGGCTGAGAGAACAGATTCTGTTGGTGAAGCCACCCACTTTGTGGTACTATTACAACCCCCTGGGGAATGAATACACCATTGACACATTCTGTCCAACTTCTCCTGCTCAATCATGACCATGATGATAAGAATTTATTCAATGTCTGTCTTTCCCATTCGCTTCTAAAGACCATAAATGCATTGAGCTATGAAGGGCTTCCCTCATAGATCAGTTGGTAAATCATCTGCCTGCAATTCAGGAGACCTGGGTTCAATTCCTGGTTCCCAAAGATCCCCTGGAGAAGGAAATGGCAATCCACTCCAGTATTCTTGCCTGGAGAATCCCATGGACAGAGGAGCCTGACAGGCTACAGTCCACGGGATCACAGGAGTTGGACACGGCTGAGCAACTAAACCACGACCACCACCATAAATGCAAGAGTAACATGTGTTGTCAAGTATTAAGAGAACTCAGTGCTCAGCATGTTGCTGCTGCTGCTGCTAAGTCCCTTCAGTCGTGTCCGACTCTGTGCGACCCCAGAGACGGCAGCCCACCCGTCCCTGTGATTCTCCAGGCAAGAACACTGGAGTGGGTTGCCATATCCTTCTGCAATGCATGAAAGTGAAAAGTGAAAGTGAAGTTGCGCAGTCGTGTCCGACTTTTAGCGACCCCATGGACTGCAGCCTACCAGGCTCCTCCATCCATGAGATTTTCCAGGCAGGAGTACTGGAGTGGGGTGCCATTGCCTTCTCCAGTGCTCAGCATAGTGTCTGCTTAATAGTTAGTGTATGAGATAAAAAAGGAAGGAAAAAAGTGAATGGGAGAAAAGTCAAAAATTATGAACTAGTTAAGTTTTCTTCCTTTGAATTAGGAGAAATGTTATCATATTTGAATTGAAAGGTTTCTGTTCAGTCCTGCTCAGAGATCTACAGGTTTCCACAGGAGCAAAGTTGGAGAATCACTGCAGATGGTGATTGCAGCCATGAAATTAAAAGACGCTTACTCCTTGGAAGGAAAGTTATGACCAATCTAGACAGCATATTCAAAAGCAGAGGCATTACTTTGCCAATAAAGGTCTGTCTAGTCAAGGTTATGGTTTTTCCAGTGGTCATGTATGGATGTGAGAGTTGGACTGTGAAGAAAGCTGAGAGCCAAAGAATTGATGCTTTTGAACTGTGGTGTTGGAGAAGACTCTTGAGAGTCCCTTGGACTGCAAGGAGATCCAACCAGTGCATTCTAAAGGAGATCAGCCCTGGGTGTTCTTTGGAAGGAATGATGCTAAAGCTGAAACTCCAGTACTTTGGCCACCTCATGCGAAGAGTTGACTCATTGGAAAAGACTCTGATGCTGGGAGGGATTGAGGGCAGGAAGAAAAGAGGACAACAGAGGATGAGATGGCTGAATGGCATCACTGACTTGATGGATGTGAGTTTGAGTGAACTCCGGGAGTTGGTGATGGACAGGGAGGCCTGGCGTGCTGCGATTCATGGGGTCGCAAAGAGTCGGACACGACTGAGCGACTGAACTGAACTGAACTCTAAACCAAGTATGGCATTAATCAGAAGGTAAAAGAAAATGCCTACAATGTAGGAGACCCTGGTTCAATCCTAAGTAGAGAAATACCCCCTGGAGAAGGGAATGGCTACCCACTCCAATATTCTTGCCTGGAGAATTCCATGAACTGAGGAGCTTGGTGAGTTATACAAGTCCATGGGGTCACAAAGAGTCCTACACGACTCTCCAAACCAAATGTACTGTTTGTTGCTGCTCAGTCACTCAGCTGTGTCTGACTCTTTGCAATCCCATGGATTGCAGCATGCCAGTTCAGTCTTCCTTGTCCTTCACTACCTCCCAGAGTTTGCTCAAACTTATGTCTATTGACTTGGTGATGCCATCCAACCATCTCATCCTCTGTTTCCCTCTTCTCCTGCCTTTAATCTTCCCCAGCATCAGGGTCTTTCCCAGTGAGTCAGCTCTTTGCATCAGGTGGCCGAAGGATTGGAGCTTCAGCCTCAACATCAGTTCTTCCAATGAATATTCAGGGTTGATTTCCTTTAGGATTGATTGGTTTGATGTCCTTGCAGTTTAAGGGACTCTCAAGAGTTTTATCCAGCACCACAGTTTGAAAGCATCAGTTCTTCAGTGCTCAGTCTTCTTTATGGTCCAACTCTCACATCCGTACATGACTACTAAAAAAACCATAGCTTTGACTACACAGACCTTTGTCGGCAAAGTGATGTCTCTGCTTTTTAATATGCTGTCTAGATTGGTCATAGCTTTTCTTCCAAGGATCAGGCATCTTTTAGTTTCATGGCTGCAGTCATATGCTGTTTACTTTCTCCCAATTCTCTTCATTTTCATGTCTCTCTCCACCCTGCTCCTTCTGCCTGGAGTTTTCATGACTCCTGTTTTCCATATCTGAGGTCTCCCCATCCCTCAGAACTTAGCATACTCCATCAGGAGCTCCTTGGTGTCCTGTTTCAGTGGGTCTCAGATCTCTCTGGCCCCTAACACACTTGCGCTGCGTGCACACCACCAGCAGAAGGAGAAGTTGGAAAACGTGGACCCAGCTATGTATTTAGAGGCAGAGCTTGGTAAATGGTTTATGCAGTCTCTGTCACAGCTCTTTCCAGATGATTATGGTGTGTCCTCATGAAGGGGTTTCTCATCACGGTTGATGCAATATTTCTCTTCTGAAGCTCCCAGATATGATAAGTCCCTGTATGTGAACAATTTCCATTCCAAAAGTGCATCAGTAAATCCCATTTGTTCGTAAGCCCAACAAAGTTAGCCTAGGTACCCAGCTAACACAATCGGCTATATATTAATAGTACTGTATTCTAATAGGTTTGTAACACTTCTCACACAAATAATACGTAAAAACAAACACAAAAGTAAGTAAAACACTTTTAATCTTACAGTAGAGTACCTTGAAAAGTACAGTAGTATAATGTAGCAGCTGGCATACAGGGGCTGGCATCAAGTGAACAGGCAGGAAGTGACTTTTTGGAGAACCATATTCCCTAATGATTGCTATATTATGAGATATTATGTTATGCTACGTTTTGTTACCTTCCTTTACATTATATTGTATTACATGCATCTGCTGGGATGTCAGTCAGGGTGCATTGCACCCTTTGGCCACAAGGAGGCACATTTCCCAAGCTGTTTCAGTCACCTGCTGCCATTTCTTCAGTACAGCAACAGGTTAGGCTCTTCACTGAAGCTGATACTATTGGAATCCTTCCTTGGAATTTTTTAAACCAACCATTGAGGGTACAGTCGGGTTGGATAACTTTTCCTTCTTTGGGTTCATGAAGTGGAAGAATATTGGTCTGGGATTATAGCAATGACTTTCCTGCCATGGGAAGAAAGTTCACTTGCAGACAGAGCCCAGGGGACCCCATCAGGTATGATGGAGTAGGATTGTTCTGGAAGTGTTGCTTCTTGATTCTGGCTCCCAGATACACAAGCTAAATAACAGGAGTCTCCCATACTCTACTTTGCTCAAAAGTCACAGTATGAATTAGGGTTCTCCAGAGAGTCAGACAAATAGGAGATTGGTTCATTGATTGAAATTGGTTCACTTCATTATTGAGGTTGCAAAGCCTCAAGATTTTCAGTTGGCAAGCTGGAGACACAGGCTTCCCAGGTGGCACTAGTGGTAAAGAACCCACCTGTCAATGCAGGAGATGTAAGAGACACATGTTTGATCCCTGGGTCAGGGAAGATCCCCTGGAGGAGAGCATGGCAACCCATTTCAGCATTCTTGCCTGGAGAATTCCCATGAACAGAGGAGCCTGGTGGACTATGGTCCATAGCGTAGCAAAGAGTCGGACACAACTGAAGTGACTAAGCATGCATGCAAGCTTGGGATACAGAAGATTCAATAACATCAGTTTCCGTCTTAAGGCAGGCAGGCTTGAGATTCAGAAAGAGTCAGCGATCCAGTTTGAGTCTGAAGGCAGGAAAAAGACCAGTGTCCCAGCCTCAGGGTAGTCAAGCAGGAGGAATTCACTCTTACTCAGCCTTTTGGTTCTATTTAGAGATTCAAATAGGAGAAGGCAATAGCACCCCACTCCAGTAGTCTTGCCTGGAAACTCCCATGGACAGAGGAGCCTGGTAGGCTGCAGTCCATGGGGTCACTAAGGGTCAGACACGACTGAACGACTTCACTTTCACTTTTCACTTTCATGCGTTGGAGAAGGAAATGGCAACCCACTCCAGTGTTCTTGCCTGGAGAATTCCAGGGATGGGGGAGCCTGGTGGGCTGCCATCTCTGGGGTCGCATAGAGTCAGACACGACTGAAGCAACTTAGCAGCAGCAGCAGCAGAAATTCAAATAACTGGATGGGGCCCACTCACATTAGCGGTCAGGTAGGAGTATTCTCTTACTCAGGGGAGGGCCAGACTTTGTTTTATTCAGGCCTTCAACTGATTGAATGAGGCTCACCTACATAGGGGAGGGCAATCTGCTTTATTCAGTCTGTTTATTCAGATGTTCATCTCATCTGAAAATGCCCTCACAGACACACCCAGGATAATGTTTGAGCAAATATCTAGGTACCCTGTGGCCCAGTCAAATTGACATATAAAATTAACCATCAAAAGTCCAACCCTTGTCAACTTGGCACTCATATACATCTCAAAATTAAATCAATTTAATCTCGAAATATAAATACACATATACATACATTCATAGCAAAACAAGGAGGAGATACTCATAACAATCATAATTTTCATTTCTGTAACTGGTTGCATGGTTATAGCTGGTATTTATAACTACCTTCATCCACTACCCATTTCATAGTCCCTTTGCCTTCAGCAAGCACCTCAGCTGACTGTGGTTCTTCACCTGGGGATGGGGGTTAATCCCCACTTTCATTCCTGAAGGGTCTGGGCCATTAGAAGTCTGCCTGGATGGGGCTGTTGAAGCTTCCCATTGGTCTTCATCACAGGCCTTGGTGATACTAAGAGATCCCCAAAGGGATCTTCGGTATTTGACATGGACTCTTTCTTCTCTCCATCATGGAGCAGCAGCCCAATTTCCCCCAGGTAGTCTGGATCAGTCACCCCCACCAGCACAGTGACTGCCCCCTTTGCCTCTTGATTCAGATGAATGAAGAGCCCAAAGTGGCTGTCATGCCACAGCCTTAGCTTCCAGTTCAATGGACTCATTCATCTCCTGGTGGAAGGGACATAAAGTTGAATCAAGTTAAATTTACCAACATGGACTCATCAAGTAGAGGTTCTGCATTTAGGGTCCCAGCTCAAGGAGTTATCAAGGCCTTTTCTTTTCAAACCAAACAATTGATTTTGTTGATTGGCTGAACCATGGACCAGAAAATGAACCACATTGAATACGTTGGAAGTGCTCAACATACTTTGGTTTAATCCTTTGGAAGGATTGAAAGCTATTCAAAACCATTAATCTGCAAATAAACATTGTAGACTTTTAATTTCTCTTTAGTATTTTCATTTTTTAGTTTATTCTTTTGATTTTTCTAGGTGCCAAATTTAGCAATTTGTAACTATGCCTCCCTCCATTGCAAAGTGATCTTTTTATTTCTCTAATTTCATGGATCAACATTTCCAAGTCATACCTAATAATAGTGCTCCTGGTGAGTATCACTGCCACATCCCTTGAACTTTAAACAGAGGACCTCAAGTGGTTCTCCAACTTCCTTTAAATATATAATTGTAGTGAAATACACATGACATAAAATTTCCATCTTAACCATTTTAATGTTTGCAGTATAGAGGTATTAAGAACATTCACCTTGTTGTGCAACCATCCCCACCATCCATCTCCAAAATGTTTATTATCTTGCAAAACTGAAACTTTATACTCATTAAACAAGAACTCCTCATTGCCTACCCTCACACCCCCAGCCCCTGGCAACCACTTTTCTATGATTCTGACCATACTAGCTGCCTCATATAAGTGGAATCATGCAGTACTTGTCTTTTTGTGACTGACTTATTTCATTTAGCATAATGTCATCAAGGTTCACTCATGCTATAGCATGTGTCAGAATTTTCTTTTTTTTTGGCCACACACTGCTAGCCATCCCCACCTAGGGATCAAACTCGTGCCCCCTGCATTGGAAGCTCAGAGTCTTAATCCCTGGATCATTTGAATTATTTCCACCTTTTGGATACTATGAACAGGACTGCGAAGAAATGAGTGTACAAAGCTTGCCCACTTTTTAATTTGAGATTCCTATGGTCAGGAGGCTACATGGACTGAAATAAGATTTGGCAGGGTGGATCTGATTCAAGGCCAAGTTTCCATCTTGGAGACCAAGGTGGTACCTGAGGTTCAAACTTGAAAACTTGGGTGAGGCCCAGGCCATTATAGTGAAGGGGAGGAGGCTGGGGGTTAAAAGCACTTAGAAAAGTTAAAACTCTGGCACCATGGATAGGAGGGGAAGGACAAGGAAAAGCTTAGGGGATAGACGGGTCTGCAGGCCCATCTGCAGGTTGGGAGCCTTGAGAAGGTTAGATGCCATGTGGAGACCTAACACCAACCAAGACCTAAACAACTCCTTCCTCCAGGATTTTAGAACTTGTGTCTTTGGCTGGAACAAAGCCCTGTGTGGCTAGACTAGGCCACACAGTTATGATCAGGTAATTATCATATCAAAGCTATGGGTGATAATAGCTACCATTCATCGAACTTCTCATGGTATAGGAAGTAAGATGGGCTTTCCAGTTCTTATCTCACTCAGTGATCTGGGAAGTTCACTCACACAGAAGAGAGTTCAGTTAAGTAGGTTGTGGTTACAAGCTGGCTGGATTCAAGCACATACATTTGACTCATGAGCTGGGCTCGTCACTAACCACTGTACTATCCAGCCTCTCTTACTGACCCACAGCTGGTAGATCATTGGAAATGAGCTTAGTCACCTGGAGTCTTTCAGACTGCAAATCAAGGGCCATCATATTTCTTGAAAAGTAATATTAGGCTATTGGTTCTTCAGTTCAGTTCAGTTCAGTTCAGTCTCTCAGTCATGTCCGACTCTTTGCGACCCCATGAATCATAGCACGCCAGGCCTCCCTGTCCATCACCACATCCCTGAGTTCACTCAAACTCACATCCATCGAGTCAGTGATGCCATTCAGCCATCTCATCCTCTGTTGTCCTCTTTTCTTCCTGCCCTCAATCCCTCCCAGCATCAGAGTCTTTTCCAATGAGTCAACTCTTCGCATGAGGTGGCCAAAGTACTGGAGTTTCAGCTTTAGCATCATTCCTTCCAATGAACACCCAGGACCGATCTCCTTTAGAATGGACTGGTTGGATCTTCTTGAAGTCCAAGGGACTCTCAAGAGTCTTCTCCAGCACCACAGTTCAAAAGCATCAATTTTTTGGCACTCAGCTTTCTTCACAGTCCAACTCCCACATCCATACGTGACCACAGGAAAAACCATAGCCTTGACTAGACAGACCTTTGTTGGCAAAGTAATGTCTCTGCTTTTTAATATGCTATTTAGGTTCTTAAGCCTGGCTATACCTCAGGATCACTGGAATGCTCTTCAAAATACAAGAGACCTGGGTTTCAACTCAAGTAATTTTGAGTCCCATGATTTGGTAGCCTGTTCTAGTGGCTATTTGGAAACTATTTTTAATAATATGTTGTCAATTAAAAATAGAATATGTTCTCACATTGACATATATCATTGTTCTATGCTGGAGAGAAACACAAGAAGAACCTGAATAAGAAGAAGCCAAGATTGAGTCCAGGCTGGACCTTGGGGAAAGGCCATATAGGCAAAGAGATTTCATTCCAAATTAATCAGAATCAGACATTATGTATCTATCTATCTATCTATATATGATGAGATGGTTGGATAGCATCACCAACTCAAAAGACATGAGTTTGAGTAAACTTCAGGAGATAGTGAAGCACAGGGAAGCCTGGTGTGCTGCAGTCTATGAGGTCGCAATCAGTCGGACACGACTTAGCAATTGAACAACAGCAATATATTAATTAAACAATTAATTAAACTTGAGTCCCTTGGACTGCAAGGAGATCCAACCAGTCCATTCTGAAGGAGATCAGCCCTAAATAGTGCCTAATAGTCCTATTGTGCCTGGGATTTCTTTGGAAGGAATGATGCTAAAGCTGAAACTCCAGTACTTTGGCCACCTCATGCGAAGAGTTGACTCATTGGAAAAGACTCTGATGCTGGGAGGGATTGGGGGCAGGAAGAGAAGGGGACAACAGAGGATGAGATGGCTGGATGGCATCACTGACTCGATGGACGTGAGTCTGAGTGAACTCCGGGAGTTGGTGATGGACAGGGAGGCCTGGTGTGCTGCAATTCATGGGGTCACAAAGAGTTGGATACGACTGAGCGACTGATCTGATCTGATCTGATCTGAATTAATTAAACAATATATTAATATGTATATAGTGTTTATAGTTGGCCAGAAAATTCATTTTTACATAAGATGTTGTGGGAAACCTTGAACAACCTTTTTTTGACCAGCACAAAATATAAATTGAAGCAGTTTCATGATTACATGAACTTTAAAATTGGGAGGAATACAGATGGATGGATAGATAGATGGATGCATATATACATAGCTCTATCTACCTCAGTTATCACTTTGGTTTGGGGGACATATCTATCCCTTCTCCCCAGAATCTAGATTAAGTCATCTCCTGGAAACCATTATGAAAACCAATGAAGCACAAATAAGAAAACCTCTTTTTATCGACTGCATCTCGTATTATTCTTTCTTTTAAAAGAAAGAAAGAGGAAATTTGGCCTTTGCGTTTAAAAATCCTATGGAAGGAGTAACTTATTCATTGGAGCATCAAGAAAAAATAACTTCTGAGGTGGACTTTGTCACCTAAGGTAAAAGTCAGAGTGGGAATTCTCTGAGCTCCAAAGATCAGTGGAAATTTGCTGGGTAGATTCCAGCTGGTACCTTTATTGACTTTATTTGTGCTCATGAGCCTAGAGGAGGTGGTGCTCTGTTGGGAAGAAAATGGTTAATGTTCCAGTTTACCTCCATTTTTCCAATGAGCAAATCTAAAAAATGCTTCCATCTTGTTCAATTTAAATGCTGTTCTGCCCTTCTGGCCAGAGTGCTTATTCACTAAGATAGTGGCCAAGTGGGTAATTCCTGGCTTAGGACTTGAACATCTGGTGGCCTTTCAATCTGATGGCATGTAATTACAGCAGGGGCAGCCAGGCAATTGGGGATTAAAGGGATGTTGTTTAATCTTCCACCATATGTTCCCACTTAACCTCTTTTTATCTGTCCCCAGCACCCCCACACACAGGAAGCTGGCTTCAGAATCCCTCCTAGCGCTGCTGGGCTCACCTGATGGTGGTTTAGTTGCTAAATTGTGTCCGACTCTTGCAACCCCATGGGCTGTCACCTGTCAGGCTTCTCTGTCCATGGGATTTCTCAGGCAAGAACACTGGAGTGGGTTGCCATTTACTTCTCCAGGGGATCTTCCTGACCCAGGGATTGAACCAGAATCTCCCGCATTGCAGGTGGATTCTCAGCTTCTTACTAACTGAGCCATCATGGAAGCCATGGGCTTTCCTGCAGAGTTCTGTAAAAACAGGTCATCTGCTACCTTTCGGTATTCAAAAATTCTTATTTACCCTTCTCACTGTCCCTGGTATCTTCAAGACGTATTTAGATGTCTGTTACTTAAATCAGTGTGATTATGACCCAGAAAGCAAAGAGTCTTAAAATTCATTAAGTTTCCCTGGGAAACCTACCAGCTCTCTCTTCCTTGTAGTGACTGCTGCATCCTATGTAGCCAGACCGGGTTCCCATCCTTTGTGAAAGTCTTCATGGATGTTGAGTGGGTGGATGGGGGTTAGGAGGTTCTCAGAGGCAGACATAAGCCATATTTTCTTGGACTGAAGGTGATGGAGGTACCTTGTTGGAGGTACAATGCTCCTCCCAGGATGAAAGCTGGAGGAAAGCATACAAACTATTAGGCACAAAATGTTCTGTTAGAAGTCAAGATTTCACAGGCTTCTGAGTCATCTTCATATAGTCATTTTTGGCACATGGTAGGTACCTAAAAATGGCTGCTATTATAGATGTATGGGGAGCAGGGAATGTTCCCCAGCAAAGTGAAGACACAAACTTACTTAGCCTATTTTTTTTTTTCTCATTTCATCATATGTCCTTGGCACTGGATAGTCTAATAACTAAAAGCTTGTTATACCACTCCTCAAATAATAAAAATGAATGAGAGATAATTCTTATTAATTGCTTACAGTTCTGGGCTTTCTATAGGATGACGTTGAGAAATTGGGTAGTGAAACGAGCACCCACAAAACTTTCAAGAAAATCAGTCTTACAGATTTAGAGAGTGAACTTATGGTTGCCAGTGGGGAGGATGGGAGGATGGGATAGTTAGGAAGTTTGAGATTGACACACGCCTATATTTAAAATGGATAACCAACAAGGACCTACTGTATAGCACATGGAACTCTGCTCAATGTTATGTGGCAGCCTGGATAGGAGGGGAGTTTGGGGGAGAATGGATACATATATACATAGATGGGCTTTCCTGGTGGCTCAGATGGTAAAGAATCTGCCTGCAATGCAGGAGACCCTGGTTTGATACCTGGGCCAGGAAGATCCCCTAGAGAAGGAAATGGCTACCCACTCCAGAATTCTTGCCTGGAGAATCCCATGGACAAAGGAGCCTGGCAGGCTATAGTCCACGGGGTCACAAGGAGTTGGCACAACTAAGTGACTAACACTTGCTTGTATATGTATGGTTGAGTCCCTTCACTGTTCACCTAGCACTATCATGACATTTTTAATCAGCTATATTCCCGTATAAAATAAAAAGTTAAAAAAGAAAATCAGACCATCACGGGGTTCTCCGCAAGTTTCTAGGGTTCTTGATGTGAGTACAGGAGACCTTAGCCAGAACGAGAGATGCCATCAGGGTGATCAGGATGCCCAGGGGCTTATAGGCAGCCCTGTTTCCAGGCTTGTCTCTTACATGACATGAATTCTGTTCCAGCTTGTCCCACTCTGCCTACTGCTACCAAAGGTGTCCTCACCCATGCTCTTACACATTTGTATTCTGACTCTGGTGGGCTGAATAAATAGTCCCTTAAAATGTCTGTCTCCTAATCTCTGGGACCTCTGATATTACCTTATATGGCAGACTTTACAGATAGGATTAAGTTTAGGATCTTGAGATGAGGAGATGATCCTGGGCTATCTGGATGGACCCCAAATGCAATCTCAGATGTCCTTATAAGAGACAGGTGGAGTTGACACAGAGGAGAGGAGAGGTCATGTGACCGTGGAGGCCAAATTAGAGTGAGGAGCCACAAGCCAAGGATGCTGGCAGCTACCAGAAGCTGGAAGAGGTGGGGAACAAATTCGTCCCTCAATACCCCAGAGAGAGTCCTGCCCTGCCAACACCCTAACTGTAGCCTATTGAGGCTGAGTCCACACTTTGGCCTCCAGAACTATGGGAAAATAAATTTTCTATTGCTTAAAACCCCCACGTTTTTGGTACTTTGTTACAACAGGCACAGGAAGCTGATACTCTAACAGGAAGTTGAAGGACTTAGGCAGTTTTCTTTTTTATACCTTACATTTTGCCATTTATTGATTCTATAAAACGCAGATTGAGAATCTATCATATACAAAGTATGGGCTAGATGCTGGGAGGTGGAGGAGAGGCAAAAAACAAATATTAAATTGTTAAAACTTACTAAATTATTAATACTCAACCATTTTGACCAAAAAGTGGAAGTTTCATAAAGTCCAATGTAATGCTTCCTCACTGAGCTTATTTGGCAGATTTTTTATATATATATATATATTTTTTTTTTTTTTTCAGTCACTCAGTCGTATCCCCCTTTTTCTGATCCCATGGACTGTAGCCCACCAGTCTCCTCTGTCCATGGGATTTCCCATGCAAGAATATTGGAGTGGATTAACATTTTCTTCTCCAGGATATCTTGCCAAACCCAAGGATTGAACCTGTGTCTCCTGTATCAGCAGGTGGATTCTTTACCACTGAGCCACCTGGGAAACCCTTTACATATATATATATATATGTACATACATATATATATATGTAAAATATATTAAAAAAACTGAAGTCTAGTTAATTTACAATGTTGTGTTAGTTTTAGGTGTACAACAAAGTGATTCAGCTATACATTTTTTTCAGATTTTTTTTCATTATTTGAAGGTGTTGGATATGGTTCCCTGTGCTATACAGTAGGTCCTTGTTGATTATCTATTTGATATATAGTGTTTTGTATCAGCTGAAAGCTCCTAATTTATCCCTCCCCTACTCCCTTTCCCCTTTGGTGACCATACGATTGTTTTCTGTGTCTGTGACTCTATTTCTGTTTCATAAATCAGTTCATTTGTGTAATTATTTTTAGATTCCACATAAATGTGTTATCATATGATATTTGTCTTCATCTGGCTTACTTCACTTACTATGATAATCCCTGGGTCCATCCACATTTCTGCAAATGGCATTGTTTCATCCCTTTTAATGGCCTGGTAATACTCCATATATATTCCATATGTATCTACCACATCTTTTTATCCATTCCTTTGTTGATGGACATTTAGATTGCTTCCATGTCTTGGCTATTATGAATAGTATTGCTATGAACACTGGGACATGTGTACCTTTTCAAATTAGAATTTTCACCATTTCCAGGTATATGTCCAGAAGTGAGACTGCAGGGTCATATGGTGGTCCTATTTTCAGTTTTTAAAGGACCCTCCACACTGTTCTCCAAAGTGGCTGTACCAATTCACATTTCTGACAACAGTGTAGGAGGGTTTCTTTTCTCCACACCCTCTCCAGCATTTATCATTTGCAGACTTCTTGATAATGACCTTCTGACCAGTGTGAGGTAATTTCCATTACTCTAATGATTTGTGATGTTGAGCATTTTTTCATGTGCTTCTTGGCCATCTATATATCTTCTTTGGAGAAAAGATTATTTAGGTCTTTGAGAGATTTTTTTTTTTTGTAAATGGGCACAGAAAAATTCTGATTCTGTGTGTTCTCCTATAATGTGGCTTTGATGCCCAAGAGTTGGGAGTGTCTATATTTCCTCTCTTGAATGTAGGTGGACTTTTGACTGTGGAAATGAGACCACATGCCTTTCAAAACTAGGTCATTAAAGGCAATGCAACAGCCACCTGATTCTCTTAGACACTCAACTTTGGAGACCCGGGCCAACATGTAAGAAGTCTGAGGTTTCTCTGCTAAGAGGAAGCTCAAGCTGTGAGATGAAACCACAGGTACCTGTACTGGCCAATGTCTCCATCTGAAGTCCAGCCGACAGTCAGATATAGGAGTGAAGATGCCTCCAGAAGAATCCTGACACCAGATATTGACTCACATCTGATCTCTCAGTTCCAGAGCTGAGACCCAGACATTCTGGTGCATCATGCCCTCATCACGCCCACAAGATAGCTTCTTAACCATCTTCTTCCTTTCTGACCCAAGAATCTGCCAGTGTAACAAAAGGGCTTCTTTAAGCTGCAGAGTCTGGGGACAATTTGTTACAGAGCAATAGATAACCAAAGAGTTTGTTTTCTCATTTGAAAAGAAGAAGCATGTCTACCTCACTTTTCCCCCTGGTGGCTCAGATGGTAAAGAATCTGCCTGCAATGCAGGAGACTTGGGTTCAGTCCCTGGGTCAAGAAGATCCCCTGGGGTAAGAAATAGCAACCCACTCCAGTATTCTTGCCTGGCAGGCTCCATGGAGTCAAAAAGAGTTGGACTAAACTCTGCAAAAAGTGACTAACACTTCAAGGAAGGATCAAATGGGAATAAAAGCATCCAGGAGAATCCTGATATAGAACAATGACGCATGGTATCTTAGTTTCCTTTCTTTGGCATCAAGGATCTTACAATGAATCACAAACAGCTTTCCTAGATGAGAGATTGATATGTGCACAAACAGCTTTCCTAGATGAGAGGCAGGGTTAGGTAATGGGAAAGCTGAGTGGCAGTGACAAAGGTGTCCCCAAGTACAGGTGGTTAGAGAAGAGAGAAGCTGGCTTGTCAATCCTGGATCAGCCCTAAGACATAGAGTAGTTTTCTTCCATGTGCTCATTCCTGGAAGGGAGTGGATTCCTGCCTTCTTGCTATTCCATCAGCTCCAAGAGCCTTGTACTCACCTGCAAATTGGCCCATGTTCCACCCAAGAGGAAGAGGATGGCTGGGGGTCCAGGATAGCTGATTCTTCTCAACTAACTGAGACAGAAGCTACAGAGCTACATCAGGCTTCAAAGAAAGCTTGGATATGCATGGTCTCCATTGATTCCTGCTCTATAACTAGTTCTGTGGACAAAGAAGAGAATAGATTTTGGTGGACAAGATGTAATCTTTGACCTGGATAAAATGAAAAGATCTATAATTGAAATGCAAAGCACTATGAGAGGACACAGAGAAGGCGATGGCACCCCACTCCAGTACTCTTGCCTGGAAAATCCCATGGATGGAGGAACCTGGTGGGCTGCAGTCCATGGGGTCGCTGAGGGTTGGACACGACTGAGCGACTTAACTTTCACTTTTCACTTTCATGCATTGGAGAAGGAAATGGCAACCCACTCCAGTGTTCTTGCCTGGAGAATCCCAGGGACAGAGGAGCCTAATGGGCTGCTGTCTAT
Organism: Bubalus bubalis; assembly: GCF_019923935.1. Classification (NCBI taxonomy): domain Eukaryota; kingdom Metazoa; phylum Chordata; class Mammalia; order Artiodactyla; family Bovidae; genus Bubalus; species Bubalus bubalis. Next base: position 186,115,281 of record NC_059157.1, on the reverse strand, counting down.
GGGGTCGCACAGAGTTGGACACAACTGAAGCGACTTAGCAGCAGCAGCATGAGAGGACAGGACTTGTCACAGTTTGGGCCCAAAATTGTAGATTAGGCTTTAAGTAAGAAGCACCAGTCTCTTAGGGCTTCCCAGGTGACTCAGCGGTAAAGAATCTGCCTGCCAATGCAGGAGATGTGAGAGACATGGGTTTGATCCCTGGGTTTGGAAGGTACTCTGGAGGAGGAAATGGCAACCCACTCCAGTATTCTTGCCTGGAAGATTCCATGGACAGAGGAGTCTGGCAGGCCTCAGTCCATAGGGTTGCAAAGAGTTGGACATGACCGAGCACACACACATGCATGTGTGCACACACATGCACACACACACACACTCCACTACCACCATCACCAGTCACTTGAAGGAAGAGCAGGTTTCAATGGCAGAGGTATCTTTTGTGTGTCGACATGAATGAGGCGCACAGTCCTCTGACTCATTTGCCTTATATTCATCATACTGGTTTTGAAGCCACAGACCCATTACCAAAAGGCTAATCTGCTCTCGTTTGTGATTCTTTGAGACCTGAAGTTCATTTGACGTTGCTCTGAATGTGATCCCTAGGGGCAAGGGCATCAGGACTCTGCAGCCTTTCTGAGCCATGCAAACCCTGAGCTGTATACTGCACCAGCTGTTTACTGGCACTGCAGTTAACAGCTCTGATGTCATTTGTCATCTTCCATAATTTCAGAATCCAATTTGTAGATTCATCATTGTTTCCAGAGATGCCAACTGAAGATAGTTGCTCTAGGAGGTGATACGAATCCCTCTCTCGGGAGAGACCTATATTTGTTGATACGAGTATACATGTGCCTCAGGTTGGAGGCTGAGTCTCCAGTACCTGGACTCACGTGTAGTCTAGGACTGAGTCAGTAGCCGGAGCTGCCATGCCTGGGGAGGGAGTGGAGAAGCTTCCTGTTTCTTTGGAAGTTCCGCTTCTTTGGAGAAAGCTGTAGGATTGTGGGAGTGAGACTGGCTGAGACCTGAGTCCCCTTTGCTGCAGGGCTTGCATGTGGACACACCTCTCCTCCAGCAACAAAATACAAAGAAACTATATGGGACTAAAAATAACTGCCTGCTCATGCATACTCAGTCACTGAGTCATGTCTGACTCTGCAAGCCCTTGGATTGTAGCCCGCTGGGCTCCTCAGTGCATGGATTTCCCAGACAAGAATACTGGAGTGGGTTGCCATTTCCTCCTCCAGGGGATCTTCCCGACCCAGGGATCAAACCCATGTCTCCTGTGTCTCCTACATTGGCAGGTGGATTCCTTACCAATAGAGTCACCTGGACAAAAGGTACAAACAGGCCAAGATTTTCTACTGTCACTTCTGAAGAGTCAGGAGCGAAAAGAGTCCTGCTCATGCCCCTTGCACTAACCAGTGCCAGAGGAGGTGGGCAAACCATCTAAGCCAGCTCTTCAGGCTGACCCCTGGACACGCCCCTACTCTTACTCCATATAAGGAATAAGCTTGCCCCTCCCCCACCCACTCAGGGAGCAAGAAATCTAGGGAAACTTTTGTTTGTTCTTGATGCCCTCTGCTGCAGCAGAGACCCCAGTAAAGCCCTGCCTGAATTTCTTGTCTGGCCTCTTGGCAATTTCTATTGATTGAGGAAAGCTATGAAACCTGGTCGGTATCAAGAGTAATTATTGAGGAAGACAGCTTTAGCAAGGACTTCCCAGGTGGCTCGATGGGTAAAGAATCTGCCTGCGATGCAGAAGATGCAGGGAATATGCATTTGATCCCTGAGTCAGGAAGATCCACCAGAGGAAGTCATGGCAACCCACTCCAGTGTTATTGCCTGGAGAATCCCATGAACAGAGGAGCCTGGTGGGCTGCAGTCCACAGGGTCACAGAGAGTCAGACATGACCGAAATGACTGAGCACTCGTGCATGCTTTAGCAAATGCTGCTGTGTTGTATTCAACCTCAGAGGCATGGGCTCCATTAATGAGGATTTCTGGCTTTCTAGAATGTTGCTGTGGAGTAAAGACAGCAAATTATTCCCTAGGTTATTTCCTGAGAATTATTCCCTAAGAATCTTAATGCTGAGTTCTCTTCAACATCATCACCTCTGAACTTGAGACTCATGATTTCAACCTTACCTGGTGGTAGGTAAGTATGTCTTGCTAATTTTCATTGGATAGGTTCAAAGTAGGTTTGATAGTAGACTGAAACAAACAACCCTTCAAATACCAATGGCTTGCTGCTGCTGCTGTTGCTAGGTCACTTCAGTCGTGTCCGACTCTGTGTGACTCCATAGACGGCAGCCCACCAGGCTCCCCTGTCCCTGGGATTCTCCAGGCAGGAGTACTGGAGTGGGGTGCCATTGCCTTCTCCGACCAACAGCTTAGCACAGGCTTATTTCTTGCTCGCATGAGTTTGTTGGGGTCAGGTGGCTTCCTCCAGTGGTTCTCCTCCAAATGTTAATTGAATAATCCAGGCTTCTTTCATCAGGCAGCTCTGCCATCTCAGATGCCTTTATGTGTGGCATCATGGCTGGGAGAGATGGAGCAGGCGAGGTCCCATGGATGCTTTAGGGGCCAGAGGGAATGACGTTGCCCCTACATCCATTGACCAGAGACCAGTCAGATGGTCCGAACCAAACCGACAAGGAGGTTGGAAGATGGAGATTGTCCACGTGCCCAGGAAGGCATACTGGGATTTGGTATGTAGCCAGCTAGTCTCTGACACCAATAGTTAAGGAGACTTTTTATCATTGACTATCATGTTTATAATTCCCACAGGGTAACATTTTGTTTGCTTGCTCAGTTGTGTCCGACTCTTTGTGACCTCATGGACTGCAGCACGCCAGGCTTCCCTGTTCTTCATCATCTCCCAGAGCTTGTTACAGGATAACATATATGTTGTTTTGTTCCTCTTGGCCGAGCTGGGGTCATGATGAGCCTGTGAGACTCATCTTTACTTACCCCTCATCCCAGATTCCCCTTCTCCCACCCTCCCTCACAGCTACTCCAAAGTGTTCATACATGTCCTTGTCTATCCCTGTGTCTTGTCGGACAGGAAGTTTCTATCTCCCTACGTCCTTTCCAACTCTTGATTTTTCACTCTGTATGTACAATGGTCTCTCATTCTCATTGTATTTGTGCTGTTTTGATACCCATTTGCACATATTCTTCTGTAATTGCTTATTCATTTTTCCCCCTAGGGTTTTAATTTTCTATAGGATTTTCTTTTCTATCAGATTTTCACTGATTTACAAGAGTCCTTGTATGTTCTACATATTGATATGCTACTGATTTTTGATGTGGCAAATATCTTCTCCTAATTTGTCAACTCTCTGTAGCTTTGTGGTGTTCATCACTCAACAAAAAGCTTTACTTTGAATGTAGTCAAATTGATCCATTAACACATTACTTCATGGTTTATCACTTTCTGGTTCTTGTTTAAGAAGACGTGTTAATTTTGAGTCATATATTTGAGTCATGTAGAAAATATATTTCTACATTGTTGCAATTATCTTTAATTTATAGGTTTTTAAACTGTCTGGAGTTCACATTTTTATATGGTATTAGCTTTATTTCCTCCCTAGTGATGCAGTTTCTTGCATGCCATCTACTAAACCGTTCCTTCTTTCACCATGGCTTTGTGGTGCTGCCTTTATCACCGACAAGGTTCATATACAACCATCTCTAAGCTCCTTCAGTGGTTCATTGGTATATTTGTCCAAATCTGTACCAGAAACATGCGCAAATGCTAAGGCACTTCAGTTGTGTCTAGCTCTTTGTGACCCTATGGACTGTAGCCCACCAGGCTCCTCTGTCCATGGGATTCTCTAGGCAAGAATATTGGAGTGGGTTGCCATTTCCTTCTCCAGGGGATCTTCCTGACCCAGGGATCGAACCCACCTCTCTTACGTTTCCTGTAGGTGGGCTCTTTACCACTAGTGCCACCTGGGATTGCTTGTATTACTATGGTTTTCTTAAGTCAAATTGTCCTGATGCCTACCTCTGTTTTTCAGTTCCAGGATCAATTTAGCTATTCAAGGATCTTTATTTCTTAATATAAATTTTAGAATTAGTATATTGAAAGCATTAAAAAATCCACCTGAATATCCATTAGGATCACTTTGAATATACAGATTAATTTAGGAATAATTGGTGCATCTATTATACTAAGCTCATTAATTGGTATAGTTACTATATTAGGTTTACTGTGTTATACAAATTTATACCAGGAATATGGCATAAATCTCCATTTATTCAGATTATTAAACCTATTAGTAATTTTTAAAATTTCAGGTATCATGTATTCATGCAAACTAATTTTTTTAACGCATAGGATTTATTGCAACAAAATTTAATTGGAGATGCATTCTTGTGAGGAGCTTCTGTCATATTCCATCACAAATGTCTGTAGAAATGTGTCCCTCCGGGCCAGAGCTGGCCTGTTCAACGTCCATCTCCAACCTCCCTCTTAGTTGGAGCTCTTTGGAAAATTTTAAAAGCCCCAATCAATTAAAATGAATTAACTGCACCCTGGGGATATGATTTAAGATGTGCACTTTGCTTGAGTAGAAAAATTTCAGCATGTTTCTAGCCCAACAAGCCTTCAACAGCATTCACACTCCAGGGAACTCTGAAACCTTTGTTTTTCTTATCAAAATAACATGCATTAAGCAATGAGGAAGCTGTTAATGAGTGCTCTTTCAGAGAAAGACTCAGGGTTCCTCAAACTTCTCCACTAGAGTAATTTGCAACAGGGAAAGGAAAATTCATACCACTAATATGTCTAAGAATCCAGTGCAGCATGGTCTGGGTTTTGATTTGAAGTGCTGTGTTTTAATAGTAAAATGTTATTCAGAATTATAATTCTTCTTCAAAATATGTTGATTACTAGCTTTTTCCCTAGACAGAGTGTAAAGTAAAATGGACTCTAAAAAGTCATGCTATATTGAACTCCTGACTTTGTGCTCCCAATCTTGCTGCCCATGGGGTCAGCTGGAAGAGAATGACACTGTAAAATTTCATTGTAGTTTGCCTAGGGCTGGCTCAGAGTAAAAGAATCTGCCTGCCAGTGCAGGAGACACAAGAGACGTGATTTCAACCCCTGAATCTGGAAGACCCCCTGAAGGAGGCCATGGCAACCCACACCAATATTCTTGCTTGCAGAATCCCATAGTCAGAGGAGCTTGGCGGGCTACGGTCTATAGAGTCACAAAGAGTCGGGCATGACTGAGGCAACTTAGCGTGCACATACAGTGTCCTTATACAAAGAGACTTCCCTGGTGGTCCAGTAGCTAAGACTCTAGTCTCCCAGTGCAGGGGGCCTGGCTTCCAGCCCTGGTCTGGGAACTAGATCCCACATGCTGCAATTAAAAGTCCCACTGCTGCTGCTGCTGCTAAGTCGCTTCAGTCGTGTCCGACTCTGTGCAATCCCAGAGACGGCAGCCCACCAGGCTCCCCCATCCCTGGGATTCTCCAGGCAAGAACACTGGAGTGGGTTGCCATTTCCTTCTCCAACGCATGAAAGTGAAAGCGAAGTCGCTCAGTCGTGTCCGATTCTTAGCGACCCCATGGACTGCAGCCTACCAGGCTCCTCTGTCCATGGGATTTTCCAGGCAAGAGTACTGGAGGAGTGGGTTGCCATTCCTTTCTCCAGGGGACCTTCCCAATCCAGGGATCTGCATTGCAAGCAGATTCTTTACCATCTGAGCCACCAGGGAGGCCCTGGTGTTCTTGGCAGGAAATAAATTGGGTGCTTGGTAGGAAATAAACACCAGAAAGCATGGGTCAGAGCTCGGGGGGATCCGGGATGGTTTAGGGTGCACTGGCAGTTCTGGGGAGCCAGGTGAAGTCTAGAGACGGTGATGTCTTCCTAGAGAATTCTGAGGGACTAGGGTGTGCTGGTCACACCATGATCACCAGGCAGGGATTAGAATCATAAATGAGACTTGGCGCCCCGTCTGGGACAGGGCCTGGGGATGGAGAGAGCAGGCAGCACAGGAGTCCCAGGGAGCAGAGTTTGGGTCAGGGGTGCTGTTTACTCTGAGAGCCCCTGGTGATGCGAGAGGGCTGTCGGCACAGACAAGTCAGCCAAAGGTGGGCTTTCTGGTGAGAACAAAGTACGAGCTGGTGAAGACTTTGGGTGCAGGTTGCCAAGAACTTATCCAACACAGAAGCCACCTGAGGGTGGCTGGGCTCCCAGGCTGGGAAAACTGAGCTCAAGGCAGGGCCTGGTCATAGGAACCTAATGAGGCCCAGAACAAAGCCGGATGTTTACTTCTTGTGTTCATCTTGGTTCAGTATGTGGAGGAGGGCTTATCTTTTTTTTTAGCAAAGGTTTTAATTTAATACTGGTTAAATATATGCCTGACATCATACTTATTTTCTTTCTTAGTTGTTGCAGTTCTTTTTTATTTTAATTGGAAGATAATTGCTTTACAATGTTGTATGTGGTTTCTGCCATACAACATGAATCAACTATATATAGACTTATATCCCTTCCCTGTTGAGCCTCCTCCCACCCCATCCCACCCCTCTAGGTCGTCACAGAGCACTGAACTGGTCTTCCTGTGCTCTACAGCAGCTTCCCACTAGCTGCCAATTTTACACGTGGCAGTGTACATATGTCAATGAAAAGTGAAAGTGTATGTTGCTCGGTTGTGTTCCATTCTTTGCAACCCCATGGGCGTAATGGACTGTAGCCCTCCAGGCTCCTCTGTCCATGGCATTCTCCAGGCAAGAATCCTGGAGTGGGTTGCCATATGTCAATGCTACCCTCTCAATTCGTTCCACCCTCTCCTTCCTCTGTTTGTGTGTCCACAAGCCCATTCTCTATGTCTGGGTCTCTTTTCCTTAGGAGGTCTTATCTTGACTCAGGTACTGGGGAATGCTCCCAGTCACTGCAGCTACTGAACCAAAACTACTTCCCTTTCCTTTCCTTAGACACAGAGCAGATCTAGGGTGGGACCCAGCCTACAGAGGCAGGAAGAAGCTTCAGTTTTTGGAGGTTGGAGGGTGAGGGAAAGAAAAGCTGACAGAGGGGCGTTTAGCAGTGGTTTTCAGGGTGAACTGCATTTGAGAACCAGGACTGTGAAAATATTCTCTGAAAGCAGACCCTGAGACCTGACATGTGGAATCTGTCCTAAGGAGGGGAGGGAGAATTGGCTGATAGTGATATTGCAAAACCCAAAGCTATATGATTTGAAAACAAACAATTATTCTAGCAGAAAATGAGAGACCAGCTTCAAGTTTTCTTGTTAAAGACTTGTTTCTAAACAGCTGAATAATTACTGTCGTCTATTTAAGATTTCCAGATGGTTGCTAAATTTTTCTGCTTTCTTTAAGATTTCTCAGTCTTTTTACACTTGTCTCAAAGATTGCTATAACATTTCTAATTGGATCATTGCATTTACAACAAACATTTCTTGAAGGCCTACTCTGCTAAATGGTGGTAACTAAGATGCATACAAACTTCCACTGGTATTTAATGAAGAGATGGAGAGGGCGTTATTTGATTTCCTGTACTTAGGAGTTTTTTTTTCATTATACTTACCATTAAATTAATATAGAAAAATCAAGCACTGATTCAATAAATTGTCTGATTTTGGATAAAACAGAAAATTTCATAGTTTTTCATAAAAATGGTATTTGAAGTTGACTGTAAAACATAGAATCGTAACAATTTATGCTTTATTATTATGCATAAGGACTATGCAGTAGTCATGTACAAATATGAGAGTTGGACCATAGAAAAGGCTGAGCACTGAAGAATTGATGCTTTCAAACTGTGGTGTTGGAGAAGACGCTTGAGAGTCCCTTGAACAGCAAGGACATCAAACCAGTCAATCCTAAAGGAAGTCAACCCTGAATGTTCATTGGAAGGACTGATTCTGAAGCTGAAGCTCCAATCCTTTGGCCACCTAATGTGAAGAGCTGAACCATTGGGAAAGACCCTGATGCTGGGAAAGATTCAGGGCAAGAAAAGAAGGGGCAACAGAGGATGAGATGGTTGGATGGCATCACTGACTCAATGGACATGAGTTTGGGCAAACTCCAGGAGATGGTGAAGGGCAGGGAAGCCTGGTGTGCTGCAGTCCATGGGGTTGCAAAGAGTCAGACATGACTGAGCGACTGAACAACAGCATAACAACTGTCTATTGGTTTTCTCTATTCTTTGGTAAGGAAATTAAGACTGTTTGAGGTATCACTGGTTTGATTTTTCACTCAGACCATTAAGTTCTAAGTGAAAAACACATCTCAAGTTCTCAGAGTAGCCAGCTCTTGTGATGTTGTCTGTTATAAGTATTTGTCATTAATGTTCTTTTAGGGGTCCAGTGTACGACAGAGGGGTCCCAGGGCTGTAGCTCCAGCCCATCTTCTCGGCATCACTTCATTCCATTCTTGCATCTCCCCATCTTCCAGGGGACTGTGCTTGAGGCTACTGGAGATTCTTGATTTTTCCAAGAAGGTTATAATTCCAGGGTTTTTTGATACTATTTTATTAAGTCTTTCCTGATGGTCTTCATCAAGGATATGTTTTCATCCCTTGGAGGAGATAGTAGCCAAATGGGAGTGAACAGCCAGATAAGAGTATTTTTACTTCTCTTTTGGAGATCATATTTTTGTTTTATATGATAGGTATGTACTTATATTGGTGATGGACAAGGAGACCTGGCGTGCTGCGATTCATGGGGTTGCAAAGAGTCAGACACGCCTGAGTGACTGAACTGAACTGAACTGATCTACTTATATGAAAGTGAAAGTGAAAGTGAAAGTCTCTCAGTTGTGTCCAACTCTTTGCAACCCATGGACTGTACAGTCTATGGAATCCTCCAGGCCAGAATACTAGAGTGGGTAGCCTTTCCCTTCTCCATAGATATGTCCCAATTCTTCCAGATAAACTATACTCCTCGAAGACTGTGTCTGTTCAGTTAGATAAATAGATGGATTGATGGATGAGTAGAGGATAGAAACATAAATACAGAAACAGATACAGCTATTCCCTATTTCGGAGAAGGCGATGGCACCCCACTCCAGGACTCTTGCCTGGAAAATCCCGTGGACGGAGGAGCCCTGTAGGCTGCAGTCCATGGGGTCGCTCAGAGTCGGACAGGACTGAGCTACTTCACTTTCACTTTTCACCTTCATGCATTGGAGAAGGAAATGGCAACCCACTCCAGTGTTCTTGCCTGGAGAATCCCAGGGACGGGGGAGCCTGATGGGCTGCCGTCTATGGGGTTGCACAGAGTCGGACACGACTGAAGCGACTTAGCAGTAGCAGTATTCCCTATTTAGTAGCATGTGAACTTCCCGAGGACCGGGATCTTTGTCTGCTTTGATCACTGCAGCATTCCCAGCATCTTGAAACCACCAGTTCTGGGTTAGATACCCACCTGTGCTCACCTGGCACCTGGAGATTACCCTTATCTGGCTGTTCACTCCCATTCAGCTACTATCTCCTGTTTTCTGTCTCTCTTCCCCATTGTACCTCAAGATCCTTAAGAGTTCTAAGGCAGGTCCACATATCTCTTATTTTACAGCATTCCTGTATCTTTCAATATGCGATGGTCAAATCACACACACCTACAAACTACAGATGTGGATGTAGTATCCCTGAAGACCTGAAAGATACAGGAGGAAGGTGCTCTGATGTAGCCCTCGTGGCTCAGTCTCTCACTCTGTCATGCCTTTGCACAAATGTCACCTTAGAAGTGAAGTTTTCCTGGGTGTGACCATCTAAACCTCAAACTAGAATGCTTCTCCACCCAGCACGCTTGTCTTCTTTATTTTTCCAAAATACTTATGACCATACCATACACTTACTTGCTTATTTTTTCTTCCCTGTCCCCTTGAGTCAGGGACTCTGTACATCTTATTTGTAACCACTCTTCTTGGCACCTAGCAGATAATAAGTGCTCAAAAATGTTTGTTGAATGAGTTAAAGACCACAATACTGTACCAAAATACATCTAAAGAATCATTGAAAGGGTTCATGATTTTTAAAGTATTTTAAAAATATATAAATAAAATATTCAAAAGTAATTTTTATTTTTCATTTTATTGTATTTGGCTGTTCCAGGTCTTAGTTGCATCACACAGGATTTTCAGTCTTTATTGTGGCATGTGGGATCTTTTTTTTTTTTTCAGGTACAGCATGCAAACTCTGAGTTGTAGCATGTGGGTTCTAGTTCCTTGATCAGGGATCACACCTGGGCCCCCTGCATTGGGAGCTTGAGGTCTTAGCTACTGGACCACCAGGGAAGGCCCTGTAATTTTTACAAACAATTAAAACTTTAAATTTAATGTTAGCTTTACATCAATGCTGTAATGTTCTTCTCTGTAGATTGAGCTGGTGAAATTGGTTAAGGTCTTTGAAGGGTCCCCTGCAATGTCCTTCCTATCGCTCAGATGAAGATGCTGACAATGGCCACCCCATCCTGAGGACAGTCTAGAATGAGGGTTAATGGGAAGATGGATCCCAAAGACAGCTTTTTCTTTCCCAGGACTGATTTGCAACAGTAGTTCCAGTGACCTGGGACAGGTGATTAACCCAGTGTGTGGGCCTGGCACATTCTCAACAGATGCTCCCAGGATGAAAGAATCTCAGTGAAAATAAAGTTCTCCAATGCTCTCCAGAAGCATGGATTTCATGAATGAAATTTGAAGCTTATTTGGATTGCATGCACTCGTCTAAATTCAATGCAGAAACCACGACTGTGTGCTCTTACAGATGCTGCTTCTCTCTGCTACTACAGAGTTCGTAAAGGGTTTGTAGCACCTGGGAGAGGAGTCTAAGGGGAACACAAAGGACCAAACACAAGTCCGAGGTGGCATCTCTTAGTAAACAGATTTGATTGGGTCTGCCAGTATCTGCGTGAGCACCGGCTCAGGGGTGTTCCACTGTAGACACGAACCTCAAGTTTGGCCGCTGTGCATTCTGGAAGCATTTTCTAACCACATGCCTGTCTGCGTGTGTGCTAAGTCATGTCAGTCATGTCCGACTCTGTGTGACCTTATGGATTGTCCACCGGGCTCCTTTGTCCATGGGATTCTCCAGGCAAAAATATTGGAGTGGGTTGCTATGCCCTTCTCCAGGGGATCTTCCCAACAGAGGGATAGAACCTGCATCTCTTACATCTCCTGCATCGGCAGACAGGTTCTTTACCACTAGCGCCATTTGGGAAGCCCTTTTAACCACACAGCTAAGCATCAATGTTCTGCATGATGATTAATATGTGTCTTCAGCCTAAGCTTTAAAGATGCTGCAGCTGAAAGGGTTGAAAGATGACAAGTATGAGTTTCCATGTAGCATGTGAATTTATCAAGATCTTACCAAATTTTTCATGATCCTCTATTTTCTCCTTGATTAAAAAAAGCGATAGCCCCTCTATCTCTTTAGAGCTTACAGTAAGGTCTTCAGTGAGTGAAGGAATGAATTGAGAGATGGTTTGAGAGTTTATTTTCTTCTTTTGATATGTAATAGTTACTAAACAAATGGCTGTGCTGTGCACACAGACACACACATACACTTTCAACCCTGTAAGACTGGTCTCCCTGCTGATTCCATAATCCAGTCCCACCAACTGCATCAGTTCCGTTCAGTTGCTCAGTTGTGTCTGACTCTTTGCAACACCATGGACTGCAGCATGCCAGGCTGTCCATCACCAACTCCCAGAGCTTGCTCAAACTCATGTCCATTGAGTCGGTGATGCCATCCAACCATCTCAGTCCCTGACATCCCCTTCACCTCCTGCCCTCAATCTTCTCCAGCATCAGGGTCTTTTCTAAGGAGTCAGGTGGCCAAAGTATTGGAGTTTAAGCTTTAGCATCAATCTTTCCAATGAATATTCAGGACTGATTTCCTTTAGGATTGACTGGTTTGATCTCCTTGCAGTCCAAGGGTTCTCAAGAGTCTTCTCCAGTACCACAGTTGGAAAGCATCAATTCTTCAGCCCTCAGCAGGGGCAAACACAGGCTGTGGGCCCCACCTCACCTGGAGATGTGCATGGCAGCCTGGTTTCCTGCAGGGCTCCAGGTTGACCAGCAACCTCCCTTGTCTGTCACCTGTTTCCCTTTTCTACTTGATTTTCTTTCTTCTTCCTACTGGCTCCCTGTTTCCCTTCCTCTCCTCTCATGGAGCTTCCTTTTCCTCTGTAGAGAAAAAGATGCAGGAAGGGATAGGTTGGCCTTTTCTCTGTTCATAACCCAGGACCCGTTTTCCCCCATTTGGAATGTTCTGAGATTTTCAGTTTAAATTATCTTCTTTGGGTGACTCTGTGTGTGGGGTCATCTGCACCCTCCATGCCTCTCCTGTTCAGAGCATCTCAGTCCTTTTTTAAAACCTCCTCTCCCCACTCTGAACCATTGAAATAATGGATATGGATATATAGGCTCTTTCGAAGTCTCTTGCAGTTCCATTTTTTGGATCTCTCCTTAACATCCTGGGGAGACTGAGGGTACAGATTGAGAGGAGGGGCAGAGAAGTGGATGGAGTATGGGCAGAGTGATGCTCCCCACCGTGGCCTTGACCACCAAGGTCTGCCCCAGCCCCTCTGTGCCCTGGCCTTCCTTTCCTCTGCCACATCACCCTCCCCACTCGGGACCATCCCTTTGTACCAACCATGCCCCTCCCCGGTGGTCCAGGGCTTGTGGCCCCCCAGCCACCTGTGACATAGGAAGCCTTCTAGTCTATCAGGGGCTACACACACATTAGATTTGGATGCATAATTCACTCTTCATTTCACTCATTCTCACTGCTGTCATTTTTCTCTGTGTGTCATGTTTTTAATTGTGGAAAATACTTACAACATACTTTGTACCATTTTGACAGTTTTAAAGTGACACCACAGAGACACTACACACATTTGCATTGTGCTACCATCACAGCATCCTTTGTGTGTCATTTTTCACGTGCACATTACAATAACGTATTTCCTGATGTCTGTCAGTCACTGGGGGTATTCCTGGGCAACGATGGGCATTCAAAATAAAGGAGGAGCTTAAGTGAAATGGTTCAACAGGAAGGAGCCAAAACTCAGTAAGGTTCAACTGGACCATTTACTCCCCATGGCCAGCAGAGGGGGCCAGTGAGTCAAGCCGTGAAGAGCCGGGGCTTCTTCCCCTCCCGCGCTGAACCCAGGAAAGACCCGCAGATGCAAGAGATAAATCAGCGTCAGCAAACAAGCACTAGGCTATATAAAGAGCGCTGGGGACAAGCAACGGTTTGGTTCTTCACGGTAATTTTCCCCACCACTTTTCATCTGTGAGAGAAGTCACCAGGGAAGAATGATAATTCTCCTTTCTCTTCCAGGGTCCTTATTTCTTTGCTGACAGCATTATTTGGGGATTTTAAACCAGGTGGAAAGTTCTTGTTTGCTGTTGTTCAGTTGCTAAGTCATGTCCAACTCTTTGCAACCCCATGGACTGTAGCCTTCCAGGCTCCTTGGTCCGTGAGATTTCCCAACTGAGAATACTAGAGTGGGTTGTCATTTCCTTCTCCATGGGCTCTTCTCCAATCAGGGATCATACCTGGGTCTCCTGCATTGGCAGGCGGATTCTTTACCACTGAGTTACCAGGGAAGCCCGGAAAGAATGTTGTTGTTGACGGGATCGTTTAAGTCAGGGAGAGAGACATTGTGGTATGTTGGTGTGAAATTTAATGTGATTTAGAGAAAATAAAGAAATTGGCAGAGGTTGGGAAATTCCTTGTACCTGAAATGGGATGGGTCTTATCTGTGAATACTTAAGTGCTTCTCCACAGCACCTGCAGCTGCTAATAATATTATTTAGAAAAGTCACAAAAACCAAAGCTTCCAGTCTCCACATTCCCAAGTGGATCCAGGTATGAATAACAAGGCCAGTCCATCTGCAAGGAGAATTTGTATGGAACAGCCGTGTTCCCTTGTCTACAGGCAGCTAGCACATTTTTAGCAAATTACCCAGCATACAGAGAAGAAGTCTTTAGAAAATAAAACCTTGGCAATTAGAGCCACAGATAGTCAGATCAAAATGGATTGTCAACAAGGGAAGTGAAAAAGACAACTCAATTATTTTTAAACCTGATAACCTAGAATTAGCTGAGAGAAAGCTAAACTTAAACACAAAGAGACAAAAAAGCAAAATTCAAGCCAAAAAAATCCCCATAATCCTTCACAAACCCTTACTAGAAAACAATTTGTTATCGGACAGATAAAGTGCTTATTCCCCTTTCACAGCTTATCATGTAAGAACAATTTCAGAAGCTAGAAACCAAAAAAAAAAAAAAAAAAAAAAATCACACACACACACACACAAGACAAAAATACCCAGCAAACACCAAAAACCTCTTCTGAGTTGCTTTTTATTCTCCTGCTGTTGAAGTGCATTTTATTCGCCAGATCATCTTGCTTCCATCATAGCCAAAATACACTGAACTTTGGGATTTTCTTCCTTTCCTGTCTCTGGCTGGAAAATGAAGTTCTTAATGCAAATGTCTGCCTTACATCTGACCGTCTTGGGTCTATGTAATGGGCTTGCTGACATTTCTTTGACCTCCTAGTGGAATAATTAGGTGCTCTAGTTACCAAGCAACAGAAAGTCGGGAGACCCAGGAGCAGAGAGTCCTGGGCAGGCTCGAGGGAAAGGATACAATCCGCTTCTGAAGCACCTCCTCCAGATGTGGGGGTGGGGAACTCTTGCTCCAGGAGCTGGAGCTCCCAGGTGGCTGGCTCATCCCCACTGTCCCTGGACAGAACCCAGACAGGATGCTAGCCTGGGTTCAATCACAGCTCATGTGCAGAATTCAGTAAACTTTTCCATATTTTTCAGTTATTTCTTTTATTGTGTTTAAAAAACCACAGGTAACTTGTGCTCAGCCTCTTAGATATAGTTACAGTATTGTTAATAGGGTCTTGGGACTGGTGGCTCAGCAGTGAAGAATACACCTGCCAATGCAGGAGACAGGTGTTCAGTCCCTGGGTCGGGAAGATCCCCTGGAGAAGGAAATGGCAACCCACTCCAGTATTCTTATCTGAGGAATCCCATGGACAGAGAGGCCTGGCAGGCTACAGTCCATGAGGTCTCAAAAAATCAGACATGACTGAGCGACTAAAACAAGATTGTTACTGTGAGCACAACATTGTACGGTGGATCTATGGATCTTTGTCATCTCGCACAGCTGCAACTTTACTCCCATCCACTCCCGTTCTCTCCTCGCCCAGCCCCTGGAAACTACCACCCTACTCTCTGTTTCCCAACCATTTAGAGATCACACAAAAAGGGGTTATGCCGGCTGCGACCTTTTAAAAAAGTTTTACTGTTGGAATTAATTGCTTTACAATGCTGTGTTAGTTTCTGCTCTACAACAACGTGAATCAGCTGTGCATATACATATATGCCCTTCCGCTTGAGCCACCCTCCCACCCCTGTACTTCATCACAGAGCACAGAGCTGAGCTCCCTGTGCCATATAGACACCTCACACTAGCTTTCTGTTTACACATGTTGTTTTCGATTAGTCCCTAAGTCATGTTCTGACTCTGTGGCGATCCCATGGACTCTAACCCACCAGGCTCCTCTGTCCATGGAATTCTCCAGGCAAGAATACTGGAGTGGATTGCCATTCCCTCCTCCAGGGGACCTTCCCAACTCAGGGATCGAACCTCTGGCTCTTACATCTCCTGCATTCACAGGTGGGTTCTTTACCACTAGCGCCACCTGGGAAGCCCGTATATGTATATGTGTGTGTATAATGTTCACAGCTTAGAAAAAATGAATTGCTACCATATAAATCTACTTATTCTTCCAAGGAGAGAAGTGAAAAATCTCACTTCTGAACAATGACCTGACTTGTCCTTTGATAGGGATTATGCAGGGGGCCCCAGCCTCCAGAATCTACTGCCTGATTATCTGAGGTGGATGCAATAATAATAGAAATAAGGTGCACACTTAACATAATGGGCTTGAATCATCCCAAAGCCATTCCCCACCCTGTCCGTGGAAAAATTGTCTTCCATGAAACTGGTCCCTGGCGCCAAAAAGGTTGGGAACTGCTGATCTAGAGAATTTAGATTTATAAGATTGGAATTTAGTGCTTGGCCCCACCATGGGCCATCTGCATATTTCAGCCACCTTCCTGAGACTTAGATTCTTCAGCTGTGATTTGTGAAAATGAGAGCCAAGCTTCGTTGAGTAGGTACCATGTTTCAGGCCTACTAATCATTCCGCTACCCCCAACCCCCATTAATGTCACACCAAGCCTGTGAGGGAGGTTCTTTCATCATCCTGTTTCCATGGAGGAAACAGAAGGGAAGAATATCAGGTGACTTGGTGAAGCCACCCAGGGTCCTTGCTCCCACAGGCTGTCCTGCCCCTCTAGATGGAGTGATGGGAGGCATGGCTGAGACTTGCAAAGTAGGTAGACCTGGAGAGAATTTGTTCGTTAGAATTCACTTAAAATTTTGATTCTTGTAGTAAAGTCTATGTTCTTGATACTTGTTAGGCCCACTGTTGAGAAGGCTGCCTTCCTGTGGGATCTGGCTAGATCTATAGAACTGGCAGATTTGACTTAACCTCAGTGATTACCTGGCCTGGCTCTCTTTCAGTGGACTTCCTTCTGTTCTGCTGGTGTGGATCTGGGCTATGAGGGTGTGAGTGACCAGGGCCTACTTCCAGGCCATGAAGGACAGTCTGAAAGAGGCTCAAAGTCAGCAATATGATGCTGAGAAGGACTCCAAAAATTTCCTTTCTCTTTTCTTAGGGGCGAAACATCCATGCTGTATCAGTGCTAAATGAAAGTGAAAGTTGCTCAGTTGTGTCTGACTCTTTTCAATGTCATGGACTAAGCCTGCCAGGTTCCTCTCTCCATGGAGTTCTCCAGGCAAGAATACTGGAGTAGGTTGCCATTTCCTTCTCCAGGGGATCTTCCTGACCCAAGGATATAATCTGGGTTTCCTGCATTGCAAGCACATTCTTTATCATCTAAGCCACCAGGGAGTGTCAGAGCTAAGGGTTAGCATGTGTATCCTCAGGTAGGCAATGTATTGACTAATTTATGGCCATGTTTAAGAGGGTGGCTATAGCACGCAGCTTGCTCTAACAATACCACAAACTGGGTGACTTGTAAACAAAAATTTATCTTTCACTGTTCTGGAGGCAGGGAGTCTGAAGTCAGGGTACCAGCATGGTTGAAGGTACTGGTTTTCAGATGGCCAGCTTCTTCCTGTGTCCTTACATGAGGGGATGTATTTTCCAAGCTCTTTCCTTCTTCTTATAAGGGCACTAACCCCATTCATGGGGGTGCCACCCTGATGACCTCATTACCTCCCAAAGGCCTCACATCCAAATACCATCACATTGGGATCAGGGTTTCAATGTATGCAATTTAGAGAAACAAAAAGATTCAGGCCATAGCAGGGCTGATATAAAATCCTCCTTGACTGGTTTGTCAAAGTTATGTGTTAATCACTTTAATTAGCAAACACTCTAGAACAAGAATAGGGAAGTAAAGATTGTTTCTGCCTGACAACAATACACACAGAACCTAAATTCATAGGATCTTCAAAAGTGATGGGTAACCGATGTTAGGCACATTATAGTTAGAGCAGCAGGATGGTATAAATACTGCTTAAGCCGTGGGATATGCAAGAGACATGAGTTTGATCCCTGGGTCAGGAAGATACCCTGGAAGAGGAAATGACAACCCATTCCAGTATTCTTGGGCTACAGTTCATAGGGTCGCAAAACAGCTGGACACAACTGAGCGCGCACACACACACACACACACATTCACCCACAGCATAGCAAAGTAAAAAGCATTTTGAAAGGGGCTCCTGTAATCCTGAGCTCTGGTCACTGCATGACTGAATGACCACAACAACTCTACAACGTTTGTTATCTCTAAATTCCACTAATTCTAACAACTTTGTTCTCCTGATGATCGTGCATCAAACACAAGATCACTCTGTAGATTTATCCATTGTGCAAAGCCTTCTTGTCTCCAGGCAAAGACATTCTATGTTAAGGTGTTGGATCTTTGTTCAGATGTCAGCACCCACATATTCAATCAACAAACATTTACTGAAATATCAAGAGGAAGCAGAAGTTTCTTCTCTGCCCTCAAGGGTCTCACAGCCCAGTGGAGATGCCTACAGCCCTGGAGACAATGTGTGTGTGCCTATGTGTGTATATAAGGTAAGAGGCAGCTCGGGTCAGCGTGTAACAGAACCATTTTGGGACTAAATGTATTTCTCTGTGGCTTTGGAGTTGGCCTGGCTATGCCAGAGTTAAGCACAAATAAGGCTTAAATTATGTGCAATTAGAAATTTCCCTTTTCCCCAGTTCATCTGGTTTTGCTCATCTCTAATCTCATTTCTTACTCTCATGCCCACCATCTAGCCTGGCAGCGACTTAGCAGAACAATGTTGGTAAAATTAAATTCACAAAGGCCTTGGCAGCTCATTCAAAGCCCAGCTCCAGTGCACTTACAACCCTGAGCTGTGGCCATCTGGTAGACCCAGTGATGTGAGCAGCGTGCAGAGTGCCCCTCCGTCGGCCAGCCTTTTGAACCCTGTCTAGTAGGGGAAGGGGTGGCAGGAAGCTAGCTGATGTACTGATAAACTCCGGGGATGGTTAGAAACTCTCCATTTGCTTTTTCTGGAACCATAATCCCAAGCTGTAAGTAAAGAAGGCCTGACAAGAGAGCCTGACCTTTTTAATAAAATCAAGTCCAAGGCTTAGTAAGTTACTTCAAAACACCCAGTGCTAAGAAGCCAGGATTTCAGGAACCTTATTTCCACGATCTTTGCATTCTGCCAGTTTTCTTAGGGCTTGAAGATCTGCATCATTCATCTACCCCCCTTTTTCCCTCCAGCTCAGTAATTTGGGCTGTGTAAAACAGGGTTACAAAAGAGGGTTGTTTTGAGCCTTTTGGTGAATTGGCTATATAACAGGCCTTTTAATTCCCAAGAAAATTGCTTTCTGTGCAAAATATACTGTACTATTCACTTCTCAACACAGCCATTTTTATTCTAACACAGCTTCCTTTCAAATTCAACATACAGTATGTAAATGTGAGCCAACAACCAAAAACTCCTTTCTAAAATTGAGACTGTTAATATTTTTCTTTGAAGATCGTCACCTCTTTTAGACTTGAAATTGCTGTCAACTTTCTTGCTGCCTGGCAGTAGTTAACTGAGCTTTTCCTCCCATTTTTTGAAAGGAAATATTGTGCCAAGGACCATTTCTAGAAACGTGTCTATATTTAAAAATCATTATCTTCAAAAATTGGCGTCAAAAGTCACTGATGGTGCTATATTCACAGCAAGGAGCTGAAGTGCAGGTTAAACATCTTTCTATTGTATGTGAACTTGGTAACTCTTGGTCTATTTTAGACTGCTTTAGTTCAGTGTAATTACTATGGTTTCTAAAGGAGTTTCTGTGTAATTACCACGTAGTTTATTTCATGGTAACTATGCAATTAACTTGTCCCACTTCTCTAAATGGAAAATACTATAATTCTAATACAAATGGTTTGGATGCTAGTTTTCGCCACCGTACTTTAAAATATCTGTATTTAAAGTGCTTTCTTCCTGTTCTCCCTTCCCTTTCTTCAAATAACATATTGGGTTTAGTTAAATTTTTTTTTTCTTTTTTAGACCAAAGAAAGGCTAAAGTTTTATTGGGCAGCCCCAAATTATCAAGAAATCTTTTGGGGACATAAAAAAAATCACAATGGGAGTTAAATTACCCATACAAATGAATGCTTGGTGAGGGGCTTTAAAGAAACGGTTGAGATCTGACAGAAATCAGATTGTGAGCCCAGATGAAAGAGATACACTTGTCTTTGCTTCTCATTGTGTTACCATTAACTGTGGGAGAAATTTGCTTGACTTGGGTCTTTTGTATTTTCTTCAGCAAAGGTGATGGTGGCATTTGGAGAACTTCCAAGGGGACCTTTCCTCTTCTTGTTTAAGGCACAGATTGGGAGATAAAACTGGGCACTAACATGAGGCTTTAAAAAGGGAACGTAGCCCCAATGCTAATTACAACCTGGAGGAAGGTGGAAAGTGTTGAACCATAGATTTTTTTAAAACAATCCCTTTGCCGGATAGTTAAGGAGTTTGGGATGAACGTGTACACACTGCTGTATTTAAAATGGATAACCAACAAGGACCTCTTGTATAGCACAGAGAACTCTGCTCAAATGGTACGTGGCAGCCTGGATGGAAAAGGGACTTGGGGGAGAATGGATACATGTATATGTGTGGCTGAGTCCCTTAACTGTTCACCTTAAACTATCACAACATTTTTTGTTAATTGGCTATACCCCAATACAAAATAAAAATTAAAAAAAGAAAAATCCCTTTGCCTGCACCTGTCCATATAATCAGCTTGGGTGGCATTTATATGACCCATTGAGATGCAGGATGAATTAATTTCTAAAAGCAAGTCAGCTTACCTGTCAAGCTGTGGGCCCCATGGAAAGCCATAGGCATAATCTCATAAATCCATCTGCCCATTCATCTTTCCAAACATCGAATATATACAGACTGCTCATGAGCTGTTCTAAAGAGGTTATGCTTGCTGCCCTTGAAGACCTAACAGCCCAGTGTGGGAGGTAGTGGGAGTTGCATTGATTAGGAGAGAACACCATGATGGCAGAAGCAGATGTGCTGTGAGAACAACTCATTCTTTCTGTGAATATTCTACTAACATCCTGAGCATTTCCTATGGGCCCTAGTCATTGTCCTGGAGACAGAACAGAGAATGGGACCCATCAGTTCTCAGTCTTCATTGTGCTTCCATTCAAGTAGGCAGGTCAGCCCCTAAAAATGTGTATCAGTTGCAAGCGATGCTGTGTTCTGCAAGGGTGAGGGATGGGAGGAGGGAAGGAGGGACTTCGCTGGGTAAAGGGTGGGAGGAGAAGTGTCTAAGAAAGTGACATGTGAGCAGAGACTCAAAAGTCAGGGCATGAAACCTGGGAAGGTCCAAAGGAACCACAGACTTAGGAGTGATATTAGTGAGTGCTAACGTGCGGAGGAAACTTTTGTTTAATCAGAGGAGGAAGCTAGAGAGAAATGAGCTGGGGCGAGAGCCAGTGGGAATGAGACCGGAGAGAGGCTGAGTGAGAGCACACGGAGGGGCCGGCTGTGTGAGCATCACAGGGGGCTTGGGTTTTACCATTTATTTGTTTGTTTTTGTGTGGGATGGGGAGTCAAGGGAAATTTTGGGGCAGGAGAAAAACAAGATCTGAATTAAAAAAAAATACTACTCTTAGGTTCCCACATCAAAACAAGACCACAGGTAGAGAAAGAGAGGAAGCCCGTGACAGGCTGTAAAGTATTCCAGGTGGAGGATGATGGAAGGTGAGGTGAGGTTTTTGTGATGGAAGCCATACAAAGTACAAACAGGCTTCTGGGTCTGTTTTGAATGTATAGCCAATAGGTCTTGCTGCTGAGTTGGGTGTTTGAGCAGATAATGAGAGGAGAAAAAGATGGGGTGAACTTTGGCTTGAACAACCAGAACAGATTTGCTAAAGTAAGGAAGACTTTGGGAGAGGAGGGTTGGAGTCAGTGAACCAAGGTTCATCCTTGGGCATGCTATGTTTCAGACATCTCTTTGACATCTAATTGGAAATAACAAATAAGCAGTTGGATACATGAGTTTAGAACTGGGGGCTGAGACTCAGCTGGGAATATAGATTAGGTAACAGTTAGCAAGCAGGAGGCATTTAGAGCAGTGAGACAGGATGTTTATGAAAAGAATAAGTGTAGGGATAGAAGTAGTCCAGGGACTAAGCCTGGGACACCCGACTGTGACCTGCTCACAAGAGGATGAAGAATAGTGACCGGCTAATGAGGCTGAGAAGATGCAGACAGGGAGATAAAGGGAAAACCAGAAGATCTTCAAGTCAAGGAAGGCAAGTGAAAGCAATGTTTAAAAGGGAAGGAATCACTCACATCAAATGTCCTTGGAGGTCAAGAAGGGTGAGGGAACTGCCCACTAATTTGGTCATGAATGGCATTGTCATTCCTGACAATTGTCAACTTAAATAGAGTGGGTTTAATGGAGCGGGGCTGAGGAGATGGAGACAACCAGCATAGATTACTATTGATATTCTGGGGAGTTTTGCTACAAAGAGAAGGAGGTAAGAGATGATAGATGAAGGTGTGAGAGGCCATGGGAGGGATTTTAAAGGCAAGAGATATCACAGCACATGTATGGGTTAAGGAAGTGATTCCATAGAGAAGAAAGGACTTCACAACGTACAAGGGTGAGATGACTTCAGGAACACAGGTGGGAAAGTCATGCAGAGACCAAGGAGGGGTGAGAAGAAACAACTCTACAAGGAGGGAAGGCAGTATATGGGAGGGGTGGAGAGGTGGAGAGGAGGGGGCTGAAGTTGGAGAAGAAAGCAGAAGAAAGCTCAGAAAGACAAGTGACTTAAGACTCACCCAGAGTCCCCAGCAGAGCTGTCCCATGACCTGGTCCCCTGCCTCCAGGCTGACACTCCTGTCCCAAGTGCTCTTTACCACAGAATTTGGTAACTTCTACCTTTCTTCTTTTCCCAACCAGCAAGACTTTGAATTCACCTCCACCTCCACATGCGTACTTTGTCTTCAACATACTTGACTTCATTCTGGAGTTGCCCTTGATTTTTTGGCGATAGGCAGGACAATGACTCCCCGAAAATGTCTGCATCCTTGTCTCAAAAACCTGTAGATCTATTACTTTATATAACAAAAGGGACTTTACAGTTTCAATGAAAGATTTTACAATGGGGGGATTATACTGGATTTTCTGGGTGGGCAGACTCAAGGTCTTTATAAGATGGAGGCTGGAGGGTCAAAATGAGAAGGGGGCAAAAGAGGACGAGATGTTTAGATGGCATCACTGACTCAATGGGCAAGAAGAATTTGAGCAAACTCCGAGAGATAGTGGAGGACAGGGGAGTCTGGCATGCTGCAGTCCTGCTGCTGCTGCTAAGTCGCCTCAGTCGTGTCCGACTCTGTGCGACCCCATAGACGGCAGCCCATCAGGCTCCCCCGTCCCTGGGATTCTCCAGGCAAGAACACTGGAGTGGGTTGCCATTTCCTTCTCCAATGTATGAAAGTGAAAAGTGAAAGTGAAGTCGCCCAGTCATATCCGACTCTCAGCGACCCCACGGACAGCAGCCCACCAGGCTCCTCCGTCCATGGGATTTTCCAGGCAAGAGCACTGGAGTGGGGTGCCATTGCCCTCTCCGATGCTGCAGTCCACAGGGTCACAAATTGTCGGACACGACTGAGCAACTGAACAACAATAAGAAGGAGGGTCAACATCAGAAAAGGAAAGGTGACAATGAAAACAGAAGTTGGAGTGTCGCACTTTGAAGACAGAGGAAGGTGGCTGTAACCAAGGAATATGGACAGATAACAGAAACTGGAAAAGGCAAGAAAATTGATTGTCCTCTAGAGATTCTGGAAGGAATGCAGCCGTACTGAAAGTTTCTTTAGTTTTATAAGACTGTAGACTTCTGATCACCGGGACAATAAGATAATCAATGCTGTTTTAAGCCACCAAGTTTGTGGTCATTTGTCACAACAGCAACATAACTCACACATGAGAATTTGTCAGGTCTGAGATCCACTACTTCTGTAGCCCAGTTCCCATTCCTATGACGCACTGGGTGAGATCACTGTGAAATCTTTGTGAGCGCACTGGGCTACAAATTGCTACTCCTCTCCTGGAGATGAGGAAAGGC
Organism: Bubalus bubalis; assembly: GCF_019923935.1. Lineage (NCBI taxonomy): Eukaryota > Metazoa > Chordata > Mammalia > Artiodactyla > Bovidae > Bubalus > Bubalus bubalis. Next base: position 186,091,560 of record NC_059157.1, on the reverse strand, counting down.
TGCTGAGAGTGATGGCAAGCAGACAGCCTTTGGCATCCGCCATCTCAGAGGCCAGTCTTCCCATGGGCATTGACATGCCAGGCCCAACTGCAACTTTTGCTCTGACAATGTTCACAGTAAAATGAGCCGTTTCGATAAGCGCTGTGACCAAGACAAGGGGAAGGAAAGCTCTCAGCTCTGTGCTCTGACCTGTGGCCCTGGTGGCAAAGGCACTCACCCTCCTCTTCCTGTCCCTTTTCTCAAACGAAGGCGTGCAGGGTCCATGAGGCCAACTTCATAGAAGGACGGGTCAAGGGCCTTGTACTTCATCTCTCTGGAATTTACAGCATTTTCCTTAGTTTATAAAGTTGGGACTTCTCCAAGGGACTTCCAGGAAGGCTGCCATGATATGGCTTTGCTCATTGCTGTTGTTCTTAAACTAGTTCAAGTTGTTACTTGTAGTCCTTCCCTAATGTTTTTGTCACTAATATTGATGTGTTAATTTCTCTGTATGGACCCTTGTATGATTTTGTGATGGGTGAAATTTCAGAAATCAGAGATCGATGTATATTGTAATAATCAAAGAGAGTTAACTACAGGGTTGTGAAGTCAATGGACTATTCCTCATAGCATGCCAGAAGTGGGTGTTTTCATTTTCTTTTCCATGAACTCTTGACATCCCATGCTACTGCCCTTTGTGGTTAGGAAAGAGGAAAGCGATAGCACTCTGTGTTCTCTCACTGATAAGTCAGACGTGAAGCTACAATTCTAAAGTTAGAATAAAAATCTCATCCAATCATAGCTCTGCAGCCAGAAGATCAGCCAGGCACCAGGCTTTGGTAAGTATTATGAAAGGAGATATATTTTCCATCTACATTGGAATTCTAAAGTGAGTCCATGAATTAAAAAACAGAAAAAAAGTAAAATATGAATGCAATATGGCTGAACTTGCACAAAGCCTCTGCAGTAAGTTCACCGCTAGACTCCTTAGCCATAAAGGAAAGAGGCGAAGACTGGTCAGCAGACTCCTGGTCCTTACCTTTGGTAGGATAAGCCCATCAAAGCACCTGGCTCAAGTCATTGAGGAAGAGGCATGTCGGGACTGCTCCCTGTTGTGTTTGTGAGCACAGGAGCTCCAGAAGAGGGACAGGGACCTCTGAGTGTGACCACGGTGGGAAAGCCCAAGCTGGCGGAAGGCAGATGGGCTACTCCGGTGCATGGACAGGGCATAGAGGTGCCTCTGCAGGCAACGCCATCTCTATCAGTGGGCCAGCCGCTCCCAGCACCTCTTTAGCAAAGCCTATTGGACACCCTCCATTCCCACCCTGGTGGAGAATTGATCATTGCTTCTGGGTGTCTGCTGTTTACTTCTCACCCTTTCCCGGACCTGCTCCTTGCACGTCTCGGTCCTCACTGGGTTGCAAACTTCTTAGGGGTTGGGTCACTGTGTTACTTGTTCTGGCTCCCCAGGCTGCCTCCTAGAACCTGGCTTATCTCTGAGCTCAGTAAATGGTGGCCCCATGAACAAGGGGAATCTTCTAAGTCAGGCATTGGCCAAATAGAGCCTTTGGACCAAATCTGACCCCTAGCCTGGTTTTGTAAATAAGTTTATTTATTTTTTGTAAATGAATGCAGAACTCATTTGCATTTCATCTCTAGCACTGTACAGAGGCAGAGCTGAGTAGTTGCTACCCTATCACTACAAAGCCTAAAATATTTACAGTCTGACCCTTTCCAATGAGTATTTGGGTCACATGCTTTAAGGAAACTGCTTCTGCTCTTGGGGATGGTATCATGAAGCAAGATGTAAGGATGCATTGCGACTCTTTTGGAATTTTCCTAATGTATCCCTGAAGGGCTTCCCCGGTGGCTCAGTGTAAAGAATCCATCTGCCAATGCAGGAGATGCGAGTTCAATCCCTGGGTTGAAAAGATCTCCTGGAGAAGGAAATGGCAACCCACTCCAGTGTTCTTGCCTGGAGAATTCCATGGATAGAGTAGCCTGGTGAGCCATGATCCAAAGTGTTGCAAACAGTCAGACATGACTGAGCAACTAAACACGCAATGTATCCCTTGAAATTATCAGACCTAAGGTGAATAGATTCAGGGTTGGGAAAGAACACAAATTGTTCCCTTTGTTTAGGACCGGAGGACTGTCCTTTTAATCTGAAGGATTTCCTGCCCCCTAAGTCTGGGGAGGGCTCCGTCATGTGAGATTTCTCCAGGAAATATGACAAACTGCTTTCTGACCCCAAATTATTCCTTTGTCCACTTGTGCAGACTACCTATAATGTCATCAGATACCCCTGTGAGGACCAAGATTATTATTGCTTTATATTTTGTTTTTCAATCAAAACACTTTCCTCTTCAATCTGGCCTGAGATCAATGACGGTGATAAAACAGGTGCTTTGAGGAGGCAGATGTGCGTGGTTCTGGAGGTGGTGAGGGCTATTGTGGAAAGCTTAGAGGCAGCAGAATCATTTTGGAGTTGGGACCATTGGAGGAAGGATGGTCTGGGTGGCTTTTCAGAGCTGGGACTTTAAGTGACAGGACAGCAGGGACTGAGTGCCTGGAGATGTGGGAAGAGCCACATGGGGGAGGTCAGCAGGAGTAGGCATGTGGGGGGTGTGGCTAGACATATTTCTCCACTTCTGGTGTGTGCCCTGGGTCACCTGCTGAAAACAGTACCTTTGCACTCACTGGGCAAATGCATCTAATCTCATGGTGCACAGAGGTGGGTAATTTTGCGTCCTAGGGCACATTTAGTAAGGTCTGGAGACACTTTGGGTTGTCAGATCTGGTGCGGATGAATGCTGTGATCTAGGTTGTAGAAATCAGGGATGCTGCTAAATACCCTACAAGGCACAGTACCACCCCTTCATGCACACAAACGTGCACGTGCGCGCGCACACACACACACACACACACAGCCTGGAACCAGGCGGCCATGGTGCTGAGGCTGAGAAACCAGGATCAAGTCCTTAAAGTCCCCACACACTTCCTCTGGCATTATGAAAGATGTCTGGAGAGAAGCTGTGTGTGGAGAGGTACATGCTTGGCTGGGGCCTCCTGCAAATTTTTGCCTAGGAGATTGCAATGTAATTAGGTGGGGCATCCACATTCTGTTTGGGAAGAATAGGAAGAATTATCTTGTCATCACAGGCCAATTATCCCGTGAATATTTTGGCAGCACATTATGTTTTGCTGTGTAATTGCAATTAACATGTAAGTGATCTAGGGCTTCTGGTGTGTGTCATTCCAATGCTGGAAATACGTGACTAATGCTAGAGTGTCTGCTTGCACATATGTGTGACCCATGATTAAGGGAGACCTGGCACACGAGTCACCCACACTGTGGGCTCTTACCTGACCTCCGAGCTCTCACAGAATTATGTTTTTAGATGAATTTTAGGGAGGAAGGTACAAAAGAGCTTTAAAGGAGTGGTAAATTATCCATGTTGAGGGCGGTCACATGAATTTGTGATTTTTCTCTTAGACGCACTTTCAGGTCCAACAGCGATTCTTTTGAAAGACCAGCACATTCTCGGTGGCAGGGAATGTTCTCTCTCGTATCAACAGGATACAATTTCTCTTCTCGTACCTTTAAATGTTCCAATCTGGATTTAAAAAGAAAACTATTTTTATTTTAACCAATGTAGATGTCATTTTCCATTAGTTCCTGGGGATGTACATTTTTCAGTAGCACTTAGCTCTGATAGAGTTTCTGCCACTGTGTGCATTTCAGTATCTAAACAAAACAATAACCTGTACTCTGAATTTTCAATAATGAGATGCTAATTTTCTTCAATGAGTAAATTTTCAGAAAATGTTTTATTTTGAATTGAATTTGTCATTTGCAACCGAAAAACAGGGAAGTTGGAGAGAGTGTTTGAGGACTGAGAGGGGCTTTGGCCAGGCCCTGGCCTGCTTGCTGAATCTAAGTGGAGTGTCCTGGAGTGATGGGTGTGCTTGACTCCCCGGGGGTAGCTGGTTTGTGCTAAACCTGGTTGCCCTGTCTCGCACATAGCTGAGACTCAGGCTGGTAGGGTCACTCCAGCTCTGTTTCCCATCCTTCTGGATCTAGGAACTCAATTTCATCAGAACCTGTGGGGATCCTCAGGCCCTTAATTTTATGCACTTGATAAACCTGCACAAGCTGAATGTATAAACCCTCAGGCGAAGATGCCGGTTTCAGTGATTCCAGCACTCTGGCTCTTCCAAGACAAATCAGTTATGGTATCCTGTCTCATCATCCATATACTCCAGCCTGGTTACCCCTTCTCCGCAACCAGCATCATCATCTCCAGCCTGTCTGCCGCCTCCCCCCTCCCCCAACAAAACTAGCAGCAGCATCTCCAGCCTGTCTGCCGCCCACCCCCCCAACAAAACCAGCAGCAGCATCTCCAGCCTGTCTCCCCCCATATCCCCAACCAGCAACATTTTCTAGTCACCCAGGCACACTTGGCCCGATTCCTGATGCCAAAGGTCTTTATCTGCTTTTATAATCAGACCCCAGATTGTATGATTGTTTTCACTATTTCTTTTATTTAATTTTTTGTTGGAGTACAGTTGCTTTACAAAGTTGTGTTCATTTCTGCTGTACGGCAAAGTGAATCAGCTATATGTATGCATACATCCCCTCCTTTCTGAATTTTCTTTCCATTTAGTCACCACAGAGCACTGAGTTCCCTGTGCGCTACAGTAGGTTCTCATTAATTATCTATTTTATACTTAGATATCTCATTGGTTATCTATGTTATACTTAGGTATCTATTTTATCTAATAGCTATCTAGTTTATATGTTCACTTATATACACAGTGTATATATGTCAATCCCAATCTCACAATTCATCCCACCTGTCTCCGTTTTCCCCTTAGTGTCCATATATTTGTCCATACATCTGTGTCCCTATTTCTGCTTCACAAATAGGTTTGAGACATGTTTGGACCTAGAGACCATCACACGGAGTGAAGTAAGTCAGAAAGAGGAAAACGAATGTCATGTATTCACTATTCCTTTATTATGTCTCCTGCATCCACGCATTGTCTTTTGGTTCCCACAGCCTCGCATCCTAAGTCAGGTCTGGGCTGCTGCCATAAACTTGTTCCCAAGCCACCACACCCCAGATGCCAGCAGCCAGCTTCATCTTCTAAAGCACGGGCACATTCAAAACAAAACACAAGGGGAAAGCATTGTTTTCCGTGAGAATTCTGCATTTGTGAAAGAGATGATCATTATTTATTTTGCTATCATTATGGTTTTCAATATCAAGTTTTTAAAATCAAATCAAAATGGGTCACAGATCAGCTATGCAGACCTTGCTATTACTAAGCACTGATATTTTTGTACTTTAAAACGTTTCAGAACACTCATACGTGCGTTGTCTCCCCTGGCATACTTAAAGAATAGTTTGGCCAAAAAGTATTATTTGCACATACTTTTTAAACAATGTACAAAAAATACCTGCTAGAATTGTATAAGGTGATGTTTGTGCATTGTATGTGAGTTTGATATGGTCTTTATGATACAGTTTTAGACTCAACATTAAAAAAATTAAGATCATGGTATCCTGTCCCATCACTTTGTGGCAAATAGATGGGGAAAAATTGAAAACAGGGGCAGATTTTATCTTCTTGGGCTCCAAATCACTGAAGATGGTGACTACACCCACAAAATTAAAAGGCTCTTGATCCTTGGAAGAAAATCTATGACAAACCAAGACAGTATATTAAAAAGCAGAGACATCTTTGCCTACAAAGGTCCGCATAGTCAAAGCTATGGATTTTCTGGTAGTTGTGTACAGGTGTGAGAGTTGGACCATAAGAAAGGCTGAGTGCTGAAGAACTGATGCTTTCAAGTTGTGGTGCTGGAGAAGACTCTTGAGAGTCCCTTGGACTGCAAGGAGATCAAACCAGTCCATCCTAAAGGAAATCAACCCCAAATATTCCTTGGAAAGACTGAGACCGAAGCTTCAAGACTTTGGCCACCTGATGCAAAGAGCTGACTCATTGGAAAAGACCCTAATGCTGGGGAAAATTGAGGACAGGAGGAGAAGGTGGTGACAGAGGATGAGATGATTGGATGGCATTACCGATTTAATGGACATAAATTTGAGCAGACTATGGGAGATAGTGAAGGACAGGGAAGCCTGGCGTGCTGCAGTCCATCAGGTCACAAAGAGTTGGACACGACTTAGTGACTGAACAACAACAATAAATGCAATTTTATGGTCAAACAAAGGACCAACAGTGAGGCCTCACTCTGAATCCACACCCTTTCTCCAGATCCACTTGTTAGCTTCTGCCACGCATCAGGTTTCCTGCATCCTGTCTAATTACGTTCCAGTCCTGCCATGTCCCTTCTGCACAATCATTTCATAACAGATGCTTCTGAGCTGGTGGTTTAATAATCTAGATAACAACACACTTTATGAGGATCACTGATAAAAGCTGCATATTTGGAATCCATGCTGTGAATGTTTTCATCTTTAGACACACATAATGTATTTTTCTTACCAGTTGTGAACTAAGCACATGATCTTATTCTCTTCCCAAGGGCTGATTTTTTTTCTTGTCACTACTTTTGCTTCCATCATCTGTCAAGACCCTGCTAGAGAAACCTCTCTGGCTTGCTGTCCATGTATTTGCAGTATTTCACCTGTAACCCTTGCCTGCATCTGCTCAGGTTTCATCAATGATCATGCACCTCATTCAGTGCTTATTGCATCAGGGGACCGATCCTATTGCTTCTGGGTTTATCTCGCATGTTCTAATTTTCAGAATTAAAAACATTCACAGTCCACTTTCTGTGCATGTGAAGCTTTTGTAGATTGCTTTGTGCTTCCCTTCACCTCTGAGGAGATGACATACCGGCTCATGGAGAGGCTGCCCTGGTTGTCCTGCTGATCTGGTTTGATGTAGTCACACTCTGCTTCCCCGATGGCTCAGTCGGTAAAGAATCTGCCTGCATGTACAAGATGTAGGAGACCCAGGTTTGATCCCTGGGTTGGGAAGAGCCCCTGGAGCAGGAAATGGCAACGCACTCCAGTATTCTTGCCTGGGAAATCCCGTGGACGGAGAGCCTGGCGGGCTACAGTTAATGGAGGCACAAGAGTCGGACATAATTCACCTTGGCCCCACCTAAGGGAGCAGTGGGGATCATGGGTGACTGGCTGTCTCATGGGGGATGGGAGAGCTGTCACTGACCCCTTTAAGACTGACTAATCTGACCAGCCACATCTTGAGTCATTTATTGATTTTTTTTAAAAAACACATCGTAACTGGTAACTCTACTGTTCCACCTGAAGTTGGTGTAAAACTTTTATGAGGATAAAATTTTGGTATTCTTGAGAAAAGCACAACAGTTTTGATCAGGCTGCTATGAGCAGATAATAGATCAAAGATCTGTGTTGAACTCTGGCTTGGTTTTAATGCCATTAACAATAAATCAAGAATTTATAGAAGAAATGTCTAACAGGTGCTTTGCAAATACATTGAAAAGGAGTATCCATCCCCAGGAGCTAAATGGAATTTGCTCCACAAACCAGGTTACACAGACTAAATCCCTCCCCTGAGGGGCTAGCCCAGTCCCAGTGCATCATGGGACATGCAATAGACTCTGCTCCTCCCTTTCTATGAGCCCGGGTCCATTTTGACTCAATTTTGTTCCCAGGTGGTGCTAGTGATAATGAACCTGCCTGCCAATGCAGAAGACATAGCAATGCGAATTTGATCCCTGGATTGGGAGGATCCCCTGGAGGAGGAAATGGTAGCCTACTCCAGTATTCCATGGATGGAGGAGCCTGGCAGGCTGCAGTCCATGGGTTGAAAAAGAATTGGACATGACTAAGCAATGGGTTTAATTATAATAAGCTTCCCTGGTGGCTCAGACAGTAAAGAATCTGCATGTGATTCTTAAGACCTGGGTTTGATCCTTGGGTTGGAAAGATCCCCAGGAGGAGGGCATGGCAACCTACTCCGGTATTCTTGCCTGGAGAATCCCATGGACAGGGGAGCCTGGAGGGCTACAATCCATGGAGTCACAAAGAGTCAGACATAGCTGAGCGACTAAGCACAGCACAGCACTAGTAAATTATGTTTTTGAAATTATAGTAAACCTTGAGATGATTTGGGAACTAAGATGAATTTAACCACAAACTAGTTACTTTTTAAATATTAAAATAATTCTGACTTACAGGTAGTAAACTGAAAGAGTACTTTATAGTTCTTTTATTTAAAGTAGGAAAAGGCAACCAATTCCAGTATTCTTGCCTGGAGAGTCCCATGGACAGAGGAGCCTGGTCTGACCCTATGAAGGGTCAGACACTACTAAAGTGACTTAGCACAATATATATTGCCAAATGTGACTATTATTTGAAATTGTTCAATTTAAATTCTAATGGAAATAAATCATTAAAACCAAGCCAAAATTTAAGATCCAACCCTTCCTTGTGCTTCAGAACATGTGAACTTGGAGCATTTCCCAGTGGCATCGGGTCTGGATGGGTTGTGAAGAGAATGGGTGATAGAATTGAAAGATTTGCTTTACAGATGTTTATCCCTTTGCTTTCGTAGAAATGATGGCTCAGTGTAGAATATTGTGAACGCAGCAAAAGTGTGAAGAAGCGGAATGTCACCAAAACCCCAACACCTTGAAACAACTTTTGTTGACATTTTACATATTTCCGTCCGGACTTTTTTCATACACTTTTTCCTTTTCTTAAACATAGTTAAGAACAAACACATGTAATAATTCTGACAGGCAGAAAGAGGGGGCAGAAAATAAGTTCCAATAAGGATAATGGAAATTCTGATATTTTATTCGATAAATATTTTTACAGATACAAGTTTAGAGAGGCCTCATTTAACATACGTTAAAATGAACAATATCTTTTTTTAAAAATTTGATTGCAATCTGAATGTGGGGAAGTGTTGCAAAAACTATCTTAAAATTAACTGAGGAAAACACAGTGTCCAGATGAAGGGAAGTAATTCAGAGCATTTTGGATTGTACACTACCATTTGGAAAGATTTTTGGAGGATGTGCTCCAATATACATTTATTTAAGTATATGTTTATCTATTAATATACATGTTAACTATTGTAATATGTTACTTTTATGTATTATCATTTTTACCCATTACATATATACACACATACATGTATATCTAATTATACACATGCAAGTATAATACATTTTACATTTGTGCATATAAAATATATAAAATATATTGTTATAGTTACATGTACATAATAGATATATCTATCTGATACAAGGAGATCAAACAGTCAATCCTAAAGGAAATCAACCCTGAATATTCATTGAAAGGACTGATGCGGAAGCTGAAGCTCCAATACTTTCGTCACCAGATGGGAAGAGCCAAGTCATTGGAAAAGCCCCTGATGCTGGGAAAGATTGAAGGCAGGAGGAGAAGGGGACAACAGAGGATGAGGTCGTTGGATGGCATCACGGACTCCATGGGCATGAGTTTGAGCAAATTCTGGGAGACAGTGAAGGACCGGGGAACCTGACATGCTGCAGTCCATGGGGTTGCTGAGGGCCAGACATGACTCAGCAACTGAACAACAGCAACGATGATCAAGTGCTGTGATGGAAGAGCATACACTGGGCTTGCCGGAGACCCATGCACTCCTGAATTGTCATCCACTCTTCAGGATGTACTGTGTGGGTGCTCTGAGAAAGAGCTCCTCCTTCCTGAGTTTACCTGGCTTCCTTTTTATTCCATCGCCAGCACCGGCCAGTGGCCAACTTTGGTGGCCATTGATTTTTCCAGGAGGAGGAAGACTTCAGCAGTTTGTAAGTGCTACTCACTATGACAGGGAGCAGAGAACCACTGGGGTTTTTGCAAATGAGGATGCTGGGTAGTCAGCAGGTGCCTTTCTCAGCCAAATGATTTGCTCCAATTTGCCAGCTTCCTCACTGGCGTCCAAATTATGGTCCTCAGCAAAGCCACAAATGATCACATGTCATGGACACTGAGGATTGGGAAGAACAGGAAACATCATTGTTGACTGTTGAAGAGCATGTGTGATCCCTGCTATTTCTTCTCAGTTACCTGGCATCCTGGGGACTTCCTCAACTTCCCTGAGAGGTAGTCACCCTGTAGCAGAGTCTTAAGGCATCGTGGGGCTTCCCAGGTGATGCAGTGGTAAAGAATCTGCCTGCCAGTGCAGGAGATGCGGGAGATGTAGGCTTGATCCCTGGGTCAGGAAACCCCCTGGAGAAAGAGTTACAGTCCATGGGGTCGCAAAGAGTCAGACACAACTGAGCAACTGAGCACCCACACAAGAAATCTTAAGTATTATCTCACTACCCATCTCATTTGGTGGAAGAGGAATTTTGGATTTGGAGGTTGTCATTGTGGACTGTTGCCAACCAGGGTCCTCAGTCCATGGAATTCTACAGCCAAGAATACTGGAGTGGGTAGCAATTCCCTTCCGCAGGGGGTCTTCCTGACTCAGGGATCGAACTCAGGTCTCCTGCATTGCAGGCAGATTCTTTATCATCTGAGCCACCAGGGAAGCCCCAGTGAGTTAGTAGGAGAAACCAACCTCACAATTCACTAATCCTCTGTTTCCTTATCTGCACGATGGCACAATGGGAAGAAAATTAGAGGTACTTTGCATGACATGTCAGAATTAATAAACCAATCTATGGGGAGATGATCCCTCCTAAACCAGAACTAGAATCCAGAATTCCTAAGTAAGTAATGATCCTGGTGCTTCCTAGAAGCTGAAGCTGTGGCATTGCCCATCTGTCCAAGGCTATAAGCTTGACCAGAGGTTTGGGAAATGCTGCTTGCAGTTTGTAATGACATATGGCACTATCTTTCTAAAAATCACATTTTTCCATTTGGTTTCTTTCTGTACAGTCATTTGTAACAGCCCTGATTTCAGAGGCAATAATGCCCTGTGTGAGTTATGTAAGTCAGAACAAAAATTTCCCATCAGTGAGATAGGAACGAAAAGTCTCTGTGTAATAAACAAAAAGTATTGTGTATAATTTCCCACTGGTCTTTTTTGTTAATTGGGTTCTTACTGTTGAAGCCTTTAATGTAGAGAATAAATGAATAACTGACTTTTATGCACAGCCTCCTTTCATTATGTTCAAGGGTTCAAAATTGAAAATGAACTATTTTTAGATCTTACATGATGATATAAAAGATTGTTTATTGCTGGTAATGCAGGAAGCAAATTGCATTTCTACTTGCCTGGTTTTTCTGTGGAGGCTTGAACGAGCTCCCGTTCTTGCTGATTCATTAATTATGGTCCCAAATGACTCCAAGTAAAGTCTGATGATTTTTAAACATGGAAAATGGTTCTCAAACATTTCTAGTACAATTCAAGTTCAGGTCCTGCTTTGGCCAATCAGGATGATGGTTCTTAGAAAAATTAAAATGTTTGTATGTGAGTTCTCTCTGGGAAAAGGAACATGGGATATTGTGTCAAAAGGAAGGGGTAAATCCTCATGATGGTTTTTGTCCCAAAGACTGGTGCTTTGCAGCCTCTTTCCCTCCTCCTTCTCCTCCAAGTCCCAACTTCCTCTCAATTTTTCTTCTCTCTTTCTGTCTCCTTCTGATTCATGCTCCAATATTACAACTCTCTCTTTTTTTAAAAAATGTGGCCAAATGTCATGGAATGTCACCCAGTGGTTCTTGAACTTCCGATATCTGATGTGAACAAAATAGAAATAGCATCCAGAAAACAACTATGAAGTCATGTGTGAATGCTAAGTTGCTTCAGTCTTGTCCAACTCTTTGTAACCCTATGGACCATAGCCTGCCAGGCTCCTCTGTCCACAGGATTCTCCAGGCAACAATACTGGAGTGGGTTGCCATTGTCTCCTCCAGAGGACCTTTCTGACCTTGGGATGGAACCCATGTCTCCTGCATCTCCCATATTGCAGGCGGATTCTTTACCACTGAGCCACAGGGGAAGCCCATTAACTCATCAACCTCTTACAATAAATTTTATTTAATTTATCACAATAGCTTCTACACATTATATATTTAAAAAATTATGGATAAACATGCAAAAAATTATTTTTCCAGTTGTAGGCTAAGAACATCTCACAATACAGCTGTAGCTGCCCACAGATTGGGAACCAATGAAGTCATCGTACTTGAATTTCTCTATTTATCCATTAACTATTTCAGTTCAGTTCAGTTCAGTCACTCAGTCATGTTGGACTCTGCAACCCCATGAACCACAGCACTCCAGACCTCCCTGTCCATCACCAAATCCCAGAGTCCACTCAAACCCATGTCTGTTGAGTCGGTGATGCCATCCAACCATCTCATCCTCTGTCGTCCCCTTCTCCTCTTGCCCTCAATCTTTTCCAGCACCAGGGTCTTTTCTAGTGAGTCAGCTCTTTGCATCAGGTGGCCAAAGTATTGGAGTTTCAGCTTCAGCAACAGCCCTTCCATTGAATATTCAGGACTGATCTTCTTTAGGATGGACTGGTTGGATCTCCTTGCAGTCCAATGGACTCTCAAGAGTCTTCTCCAACACCACAGTTCAAAAGCATCAATTCTTCAGTGCTCACCTTTCTTTATAGTCCAACTCTCACATCCATACATGACCACTGGAAAAACCATAGCCTTGACTAGACGGACCTTTGTTGACAAAGTAATGCCTCTGCTTTTTAATATGCTGTCTACTTGCTGCCAGTGATGTACTGGGCACTGTGGGCAAATATAGACAGGAAGTAATTCTCACCTTCAGGAGGACACATGTGGGTCAATGCCAGGCTGCGTGGGGCGGGGCCTGTGCTGGGGTCCTTCTCCCGGCGCTTAGTAGCTTTGTGACTCTGGGCAAGTTGGTTCACCTCTTTGTATGTCAGTTTTCTCACCCATGAAGTAGAGATAAGATTAGCAGCCTCCTTCATTGGACTGTGAGGCTCTCCTGGTGGCTCAGATGGTAAAGAATCTGTCTGCAATGCAGGAGACCTGGGTTCAGTCCCTGGGTTGAGAAGATCCCCTGGAGAAGGGAATGGCTACCCACTCCGGTATTCTTGCCTAGAGAATGCCATGGATAGAGGAGCCTGGTGAGTTACAGTCCATGGGGTCACAAAGAGTTGGACACAACTGAGTGACAAACACTTTCACCTTCATTGGATTGTGGCAGGAATTAAATGAGTGACAGTTCATGAAGACTTTGGAGGTGACTGGTGCATAATCGCTAAGTGATGCCATTATATTTGTACATAGTGGGAAAGGTGTGGCCATGGGTCCAGCCACCGCCCCCCACCCCAGCTCCCCCAGCCTGAGCAGGGGTACCAGGATCTCACTGTCAGAACTCTGCTGGCTCTCAGCCTTCTTCTTAGCAGGATGTGTCCCTCCAGGTCTTCTGGGAAGCAGGTGCCAAGGTGGAATAGGAAGCCCAGAGATTTACTGGGAAGTCAAGGAGGAGCAGAGAACCGGGGTAAAGGGGGGAAGCCTCAGAGTGTGATGCTGAGTGAAGCCAAGAAAGGAGCAAAGAGGAAGGGTGGGAAGAGCCTCAGATTGCCTGGCCCACCCCCCCACCCCCTGCTCCCCAAGAAGGCTCAGTGTTGCTGGAGCAGCCCTGGAGAGCTTGGCGCCAGGTAATGGCTGCAGTGGTCCTGAAGGTGCTGCAGCTGGAGGTCAGCTGCTCCAGGGTCCTCGTGGGAGGTTCTCCCGGCAGGAAGGTCTGAGCAGCGCGTCTCCAAGGTGGCTCCCAGGACTCTCAGCCTTCCCGCGAGTCTCCAGGAACTTTCCTAGAAAGCCTTAGGGTATGTGGCAGTGAGGGGAGGAAAGTCTGCCCAAGGCTCCTGTCCCAGCCCCATCCTCTTCAGCTCTCTGTTGCCTGGGGGAGCAGGGCTGCCTCTGCCCAGGAGCTGGCTTCTCACTGTCTCAGCCACATAGGCACCTGCTCTGGTCCTGGGCCTCCAGGGCGCTCCTGGCGCCCAAAGTCTCCATGAACAAGTGTCTCGTGGGCACAGCTCTCTCAACTCCAGTCCAGCCCCTCTGCTCAAGCCCAGCCCTTCATATGGTGCAGGAATGGCCACTACCCCATAGCCTCCTCCTCTCTATCCCATCTCCTCTCTCCTCCAGATGCCCCCTGGGAAAGCAGGTGAGCAGGCCTACTTGCTCTCTCCTTCTCTACCCAACCCCTGAGCCCTATATACCAGCTCAGCAGTGCTCATGGGTCATCAGCTCTCAGGCAGTCACCTGGTGGGGCTCAGTGAAGGTGCCCCAACCATCGAGGAGCCCCAGAGTTCCAGGGAAAGCTTCCCCACCAAGGGACCCCTTCCCGAAGGATGGGCAGCAGAGGGAGGCAGGTGACTCCAGGAGATGACCTGCAGGGGCCACGGAAGGAACCTCTCCCGTCCCTTTACCTCTGTGGAGCATGTGACCATCCCAGACTCGGTTTCTAGGGAACAGAGAAGGCATTGCTACAGTGAGAAGGAAGCCACTAGTTGAGATTCTCCTGGACAAAGGCTTGCAACTCAAAGAACAAAAAGGCCATTTTTGATGCACATTTTCTTTGGTTTCTCTGAGGCAGGTAGGTGTTTTTCTAGCTGTTGCTAGGAGCTCAGTGGTCCTCCAAGTCACCTGGAGGGCTTGCTAACAACTCAGGTAGCTGGGCCACCTTCCAGAATTCCTCAGTCAGTGGGTGTGGGGTGGGAACCAGCAATGGCCTTATTAAGTTCCTAAGTGAGGCTGCAGCTGCTGCTCCAGGGACCACACTTTGAGAAGCACCGTGTACACGATATTGCAGTCTTTCTACATCCTGACTCTCCGAAAATACTGCTTCCCTCATGACACCAAAATGTTACTACCTCTTTGGCGAGGGCTGGCGGTTACCAATTTATGATGAGCTTCTTGGACTATTTCATGAAGACACCCCCTTTTTTACCTAACTATCTTGGGGCTTCCCTGGTAACTCAGTCGGTAAAGAATCTGCCCGCAGTGCAGGAGGTCTGGGTTTGATTCCTGGGTCAGGAAGATCCCCTGGAGAAAGAAATGGCAACCCACTCCAGTATTCTTGCCTGGGAAACCTCATGGACAGAGGAGCCTGGCGGGTTACAATCCATGAGGTCACAAGAGTCAGACACACCTTAGTGACTAAACTACCACCATCCCTTTCTCGGTCAGTGTAGGCAACTTACTGTTCTTATGTTAGAACATAACAATGAAGGTCTTTATTCTCTTTTTTTTTTAATTAATTTTTATTGGAGTATAGTTGCTTTACAATGCTATGTTAGTTTCTGTTGTACAGAAAAATGAATCAGCTATTCATATACATACATCTCCTCTTTTTTTGGATTTCTTCCCCATCACAAAGCACTGAGTAGAGTTCCCTGTGCTACACGTAGGTTCTCATTAGTTATCTGTTTTATACTTAGCAGTGTATAGATGTCAATTGTAGTGTATATATGTCAATCCCAATCTTCCAGTCCCCCCCACGCCCACTTTCCCCCCTTCATGCCCATACATTTATTCTCTACATCTGTGTCTCTATTTCTGTTTTGCAGATAAGATTATTTATACCATTGATTTCCCATTTTGTCAGATTTTATTTGCTTCTTTGTATTTGCCTCTGGATTCAAGGTGCTGGCTGATTGATTCAAACCAATCAATCCTTCCCAGTCCCCCATTTTTGGAGTCCCCAGTTGTACTCCTTTTTCTCAAAACAGCCAAGTCCATCAATTTGCTGGTCAAGACACAGGAAATGAGATGGTCAAGTTCACTCTGTGTTGGATAAGACTTAAAGTTTCATTTATCAGGTCCAGGAGTTCATTGGTACATCTGCCAAGGTGCAGGCAAAGTTCCATTCTCTCCTTTTCACAGCCCCAGTCCTGCCACCCCTTTCTAGAAGGCACAGCTCCTAATTTGAAGGGTCAGAGTTGTGGTCAGAGGACTATTCTTTGGTTAAAATCCTTCAAGTGCAAAGAACACCCTCTCAGTGTCTGACCAGAGAGCTTTTTTGGATATCAAAACACCTCAGTCCCCGGAAACAGCAATAGGATTCTTTCTGTTGTTTCTAATGAGAAAGTGAAGTTATTTCTGGAACTGAATGGAAGGTTTCATTCAAAATTGCTGCTGAGTTGACATCATGAAAGATTGACCATCCACTTCATAACCTTCTGTTCTCCCATACAGCCTAGAACTTCCCATGGATGGAGATAGGTTTTCAGAAGCGACGTGAGGGATGGGAATCGTTTAGCCTTATTCAGAGCCTTTTCTATGCCACGTTTTTTGGTTTCCAAACGAGAGGAAGTCAGGCAGAAACGGGCTTCCAGGTGTGCCCTGCATTTCAGAAAGCTGCCAGCAGGTGGGAGAGGAGCCGTGTGGCTCCGGGCGGAGTTGAGGACGGCAGACAGCCCTGAGCAGAGCGTCAGGCTGCTCTCGGCCAAGCAAGCTGCTTTAGGACGCAGTGAGCTCTCGCAACACGTAAGAGCAGCGTGCTGATTTCACGGTAGGCTCTCCCACTCCGCAGCCTCGCACCCTGCCTGCTGGGCGCCTGAAGCCATCTTGCCGCTCTGACTGCCGGCCTCTGACCATCGGCATCGCGGGAACATCCATCCATCCGTAGGCAGGTCCATTGGCTGTCTCCCTGAGCCTCCCCTTCTGCCATCCCACCTGTTTTTTCCAAAACAATTTCTCTTTCTGCTCACCCCACTTCTGTCCATATTCCATCCTACTTCTGCCTTCATTAAAATTTAAACACCAAATATATGTAAAATAGTATATCTGCCTTCAGGAAGTGAAATGGCTAATATTTTCTTTGTACCTGCTTGTGTTCAGATAGAATGGTTATGAAAGGACTCTGAGCCAGACCAAAGACATCAGATAAATGCCAGCATAAGCAATTAAAATGCACCGAGTCGGAGAGGTACCCAGCAGCGTTGCCCTAGTTAGGGGTCTTTCTGGGGCTCAATTATAAAGAACCTTTACGAGAGGCTGGTCATCGTCATTCACTCTGGGCTGCAATAATTGGGCACAGTCTCATATCCTTAGAATTTCTCTAATTCTGCAAATGCTATTTGTCTTTTAGAAACATGTGGTTTAAAATAGCCATTTATTCTGTTATAGGGGCATGAAGTCATTAAAAAATTCGTGCTCAGAGATGTCCCTCATTCCTCCTGAGACTTGCCTCTCCCTGCCTCCCTGCCCCCTCCTGCTCCCTCCACCTGTCCCCCTCCTCCAGTGAGTGATTCTGTGCAAGCAGACAAGGAGCTAGAGTTTGCACAATTAGAATTTCACAATTGCCTGTCTATAGAGACAGAAATTGCTTTTTTTTATAAAAATGTTTTTCTGTGTGAATTAGACTTCATTATATTAAACTTCAACTTTATTATAGTTAAACTTCTTATTCCTTTTTGTGGATGACTCATATTAAGGATTTATAGCTTTTATTTATTTATTTAAAAATTATTATTTTTGCTTTTTGACCACACCATACTGCATGTGGGATCTTGGAGACAGAAATGGCAACTCACTCCAGTGTTCATGCCTGGAAAATCCTATGGGCAGTGGAGCCTGGCAGGAGTCTCCCAGTCCATGGGATCACAGAGTCAGACACAACTTAGCAATTAAAACAAAGCATTTTTACTTTTTTGGCCACACTGCACTGCATGTGGGATCTTGCTTACCTGACCAGGGATTGAACCTGTGGCCCCTGCGGTGGAAGCATGAGTCTTAATTGCTGGACTACACGGGAAATCCCTATAGTGCTTTTGACCATGTTAAATAGAGGACCAGTAAGGAGATGTGATGGAGAAGGCAATGGCTCCCCACTCTAGGACTCTTGCCTGGAAAATCCCATGGACGGAGGAGCCTGGTAGGATGCAGTCCATGGGGTAGAGAAGAGTCGGACACGACTGAGCGACTTCACTTTCATGCATTGGGGAAGGAAATGGAAACCCACTCCAGTGTTCTTGCTTGGAGAATCCCAGGGACGGGGGAGCCTGGTGGGCTGCCATCTATGGGGTCACACAGAGTCGGACACAACTGAAGCGACTTAGCAGCAGCAGCAGCAGCAAGGAGATGTGAACAAATTTTCAACTTGTGACAGGTCAAGTATTTGGAGGATATTACTCTCTTCTCCCAACACAATTTTTGGAGAAAAGCAAAGGCAGGTGGGAAACCAGGGTCCATGTTTGCCTCCACAGCTGTTACAGGAGACAGTGCTTGGGTGGAACCAGCTTTCTGTCTGGGTTTCTCCATCTGCTTGGCTTTGTCTTGCACCTTCTCCATTTGATTTCCTCAGCCTCACTCACCTGTTTGTGAAACTCCAGACGCTGTGTCCACCTGCAGGCAGCCTTCTCTCTACATTATTTTCACTTTTGCTTTCTGATTTTTGCTTGACTACCTCTACATATCCCCATTCTCCAGGTATTTTTCTAACTTCTATTTTCCCTTTATTTTTATCATTTGATATTAATAAACACCTGAGTTAAGTTGTAGAACAAAAGTTACCACCTCGATGAAGCTTTTTTCTACCCCCACACGGTGGACTTAACAGCTGATTATCTCCTGGGGCATTTACCCATTATAACTACCCATGTCTTCTTGAGAAATTGTAGCTCCTTGGGTCAATAAGCTACTTGCCTCATGGAAATTCCACAGGGTAGAGACGGAAGGATTTTATTTAAAAATAAAATTTTTTTAAAAAGAGGAAGAAAAAAGAAACTTCAACAGCTACATGAGAGAAAAGAGAGTGGCCCCACTGAAAACAGAGGCAATAAAAGCTATGACCAACCTAGACAGTGTATTAAAAAGGAGAGACATCAAGGTCTGTATAGTCAAAGCTATGATTTTTCTCTTAGTCATGTACAGATGTGAGAGTTGGACCATAAAGAAGGCTGAGCATAGAAGAATTGGTGCTTTTGAATTGTGGTGCTAGAGAAGACTCTTGGACTGAAAGGAGATCAAACCAGTCAATCCTAAAGGAAATCAACCTTGAATATTCATTGGAAGGACTGATGCTGAAGCTCCAATACTTTGGCCACCAGATGGGAAGAGCCAACTCATTGGAAAAGACCCTGATTCTGGGAAAGATTGTGGGCAGGAGGTGAAGGGGATGACAGGATAAGATGATTGGATGGCATCACCAACTCAATGGACATGAGTTTGAGCAAACTCTGGAAGATGGTGAAGGACAGGGAAGCCTGGTGTGCTGCAGTCCATGGGTCACAAAGAGTTGGACATGACTTAGGGATTGAACAACAGCAAATTAATAAGAACCTGGGTTCACGAAGCATAAAAGTGCCCTCCACCTGAGGCAGGCTTCTCTTTGGCAGGGGAAGAGAAGGGTCAGTGGAGAGTGCCCAGGGCACCATGCTCATTGGCATATGTCTCATCCAGAAGCTTCAGCTATTGATTCTTGGCCATTTGTCTTTCCACGGAGTCCCTCTGGGGTGATCATCATCCACTTGGAGGCCTCGGGGTCATGTGTGTATATCCTCAAGGATGTTACTACTGAACCATGGTGATGAGACTGGCATCTTGTGGAAATACACAAACCCAGCAGGAGAAAGGAGAGGCGTGGGTTGCTGGTGTGCTGACATCTGTGAGGGCAATAAGAAGGTACTGATCTCAGGCTCAGATCCAGGCAGATGAGAAAGAAACCCAGGTGTTAGTACTTGTGGAAATCAGCGTGGGTCTTTCTTCTGTGCGGTCATGGTTGAAAAGCAATGGATTAGATAAATGAATGAAACTGAATGAAGCTTAGGACAGAGGTGGAGGTTGATGACGTGGTTAAAACTCAGTGAGAGCAGGCAGAGGGAGCAAGGGAGTGGCCACTGATAGATGAGTGGGACCAACCAATTCTGAAGGATAGAAAGAGGGAAAGGAGTTATTTTGGGGAACAGCAACAGAGAACAAGGGTTTTCCTTGTGGCTCAGAAGTAAAAAGCCCGCCTGCCAATGCAGGAGACTTCCCTGCGGTCCCTGAATCAGGAAGATCCTCTGGAGAAGGAAATGGCAACTCACTCCAGTATTCTCACCTAGGAAATCCTATGAACAGAGGAGCCTGGAGGGCTACAGTCTATGGGGTCACAAGGACATGACTTAGTGACTAAACAGCAGCAACAAAACATCAGAGCAGTAGAGAACCGAGGGGAGATAGTAGCATCCTGATCCAGAAAGGGAGACCTACGGCTTCCACAGTAGCTGTTGCCATGAACACATGTGCAAAACACCTATGTATGAACTTGAACCACCTGGTCCAAGTAAACACACCAACCTTTCCCACTGTGTGCTGCTTGCTGCCCCCAGGGAGAAACACAGCCCCAAGTCATTTGCAAGGAATGGCCATTCTATCTTATTTGTGACATTATTTAACTACAGGACCTCCTGCAGAGAGATGGCTTTCATTCAGTGAAAAATGAATGGCAGAGTACCAAATGAAGTGGAAAATCGAATGTTTAAATTCTGGGTAATAACCCTGAAGGAAGGAATGTGGCAGAAGACATTTATTAGAGGAAGATATTTTGTTTGTAATTAGATAGGCCGAATAGTTATTATTTTTAAGACTATAAGAATGTTAGGTGGAACCGATATTTTTTATTGCTCCATTTCTTTTATTGACAGTAATTCTAGAACCATGGCTACTTGGTTTTTAATCAGTGCCTGCTTGGCTTGGAGAAGGCAGAGTTTTCATCTTCCCAGACCTGCCCAGATATGTGTAACTTTAACTTTGAACAAGACAAGCTCCTGAAGAGACTTTATTCTTTCCTTCTACTGTCTGATATGCCATTCCCCTTATCCCTCCTCTTGGCTGAAATCTTGAGCGGCTCAGTAACTCCTTAAAAATCTCTGTTGTATAGTAAAAAGGAGTTCTAGACAATTTTAGACCCCCAAATAGTCTTGACTCAGTATTTAAAATGTCCAATATAGTTCAGTAGCCAAAACTCCACACGGTATTGAAAGCTGAAGTTTCTCCTGTTACTGATTGGGATACCTTAAGATGGAAGCCCTGCGAGGATAGAGGGTTCAGACAATTTTTCCAATTCCCCACTCTGGTCATTATGTAAAAAGGCACCTAACAATTTATATATTTAAAATATCTATTCTTTTATTTATTTATTTGCCTGCATCAGGTCCTAGTTGCAGCATGTGGGATCTTTTGTTGCAGCTTGTAGGTGGGTTTAGTTGTTGCAAGGCATGTGGGATCTTAGTTCCCTGACCAGGGATCAAATTTGCTGCTAAGCTGCTAAGTCACTTCAGTCGTGTCCGACTCTGTGCGACCCCATAGACGGCAGCCCACCAGGCTCCCCTGTCCCTGGGATTCTCCAGGCAAGAACACTGGAGTGGGTTGCCATTTCCTTCTCCAATGCATGAAAGTAAAAAGTGAAAGTGAAGTCGCTCAGCCGTGTCCGACTCTTCGCGACCCCATGGACTGCAGCCTACCAGGCTCCTCTGTCCATGGGATTTTCCAGGCAACAGTATTGGAGTGGGATGCCATATGTCCCCTGAATTGGAAGGTAGATTCTGTCTGCTGTGCTAAGTTATTTCCTTCAGTCATGGGCAGCTCTTTGCAACCCTATGGACTCTAGCCCACCCGGCTCCTCTGTCCATGGGATTCTCCAGGTAAGAATACTGGAGTGAGTTGCCATGCCCTCCTCCAGGGGATCTTCCCAACCCAGGGATCAAACCCAAATGTCTCATGTCTCCTGCATTGGCAGCAGGTTCTTTACCACTAGCTCCACCTGGAAAGCTCAGTTCAGTTCAGTTCAGTTCAGTCGCTCAGTCGTGTCCAACTCTTTGTGACCCCATGGACTGAAGTACGCCAGGCTCCTCTGTCCATGGGATTTTCCAGGCAAGAATACTGGAGTGGGTTGCCATTTCCTTCTCCAGGGGATCTTCCCAACCCAGGGATCGAACCCGGGTCTCCTGCATTGCAGGCAGACGCTTTATCCTCTGAGCCACCAGGGAAGTAGTGTTTTTGGAGCCCCCCAAATTAAGTCTTTCACTGTTTCTCCAACTATTTGCCACGAAGTGATGGGACCAGATGCCATGATCTTAAGTTTTCTGAATGTTGAGTTTTAAGCCAGCTTTTTCACTCTCCTCTTTCACTTTCATCAAGAGGCTCTTTAGTTCTTCATGTTCTGCTGTAAGTGTGGTGTCATTGGCATATCTGAAGTTATTGATATTTCTCCCAGCAATCTTGATTCCAGCTTGTGCTTCATCCAGTCCAGCATTTCTCATGATGTACTCTGCATATATGTTAAATAAGCAGGATGACCATATACAGCCTTGAAGTATATTCTTTTTTTTTTAAATTGGAGGATAAATGCTTTACAATGTTATGTTAGTTTCTGTTGTACAACAACGTGAGTCAACTGTAAGTATACATATATCCCCTCCCTTTTGAGTCTCCCTACCACCCCACCCGCATCCCACCCCTCTAGTTCATGAGAGTGGGGCGAATTGAGAGAGTAGGATTGATCTGTGTATACTACCGTGTGTAAATAGCTCTTGGGAATCTTCTTGATAACACAGGGAGCTCAGCTGGGTGCTCTGTAATGGAAGGTGAATTCTTAACCACTGGACCACCAGGAAAGTCTCTCTGCCTCTGGTCTTCTGTAGCCTTCCCAGTCCCACCTCCCTGGCCCCTTCAGGGTTAGGGCTGAGACAGAGGGGGTAAAGGGAGGACATGAGAGTCAATGACTTCTGTGATTAAACTGGTATAGCCACTGTGGAGAATAGTGTGGAGATTCCTTAAAAAACTGGTAATAGACATGAAAACAAGATGGCAGAGGAGTAGGTGGACGTGGAGTACATCTCTTTCCACAGATACATCAGAAATACACCTTCAGACACAGAAGTGCATGCAGAACACCAGCTGAGAGTGGACAGGAGTACCTGACTGAGGGGAAAAGAATATATAGAACCACGCAAAACTCGGTAGGATGAAGGAACTAGGGGGGAAAACAGGAGTGTTAGTAGGACTGGACCTGCCCTTGGCAGGTGGGGGAACTGAAGCAGGGTTCCGATCCCCACATCAGGGCAATTGTCTGAGTCAGAGGAGAAACATTTAAGGCTGAGAGTGAAACAGCTGATCTGTGGCAGCTTAAATGGAATGAGAATCAGACAGTCCTTGCTTCAGCCATACATACCCCAGACAGGGATGCTGGTCCCCTGGAAGGTGCAGCATCTGGGATCTGGAGTTTAGGGATTGTGGAGAAATTCCAGGGCAACGGCTGCTGTTGACTGCAGAGAGATGGATCAAGGGGATGTGAGGAGGAGATTGTGGTGGGAAATGCCTGTGGAGGAAAGCCGGGCAGCCATGGAAGCAAGGCGATACTGCTGAGTCACGCTAGGGGGTGGAGCCATCACCATAGCCTCTCCCCCCTCCACGCCAGCACTGGCAGCTGAACAATAGAGAGGCTGGCCCATCAAATGCCTGATGCACTGAACCACAGAGCAGGAACCCACCCAGGGTGCTCCTTTAAGTGCCTGATGAGCTGATCTGCAGAGTAGGACCCCAGCTGGGGGGCCTCTCTATGTGCCTCATATGCTGAAAAACAAAGAAGGACCCCAGGCAAGGAAGCCCTCTAAGTGCCTGAATGGGTGAATCTATAGAGAAGGACTGGCCGAAGAGGCCTTCTGATCACCAGCTATAAGAGGCTGGCAAAAAGACTCTGAAAGGGCCATAACTCCTGCAGTGGAGGCAGTCCATGTGCCTGCACGCTTGGTGCCACCAGGGTCGTCTCAAGCCAAGCAGCTGTGCCACCTTCATGCTCAACTCTCACTGGGGCAGAGCTGCCACAGGCAAAAAAATCTTGCATCTATGTGCGCAGGGTCACTTTGGTAGTGCCCGACTCTTTGCGGCCCCATAGACTGTGGCCTGCCAGGCTTCTCTGTCAGGGAGTGGGGTTCTCCAGGCAAGAATACTGGGATGTATTGGCTAATACTGGTTGCCATACCTTCCAGAGCACTGTATTTCCTGCTGCCCTAGCAGCCAACTCCCCTGAGTACCTGGTGCTTGCCAGAACCCCTGCAACCCAAGCAGCTGTACCCCCTCTACACCTGGCCCTCACAGGGGCAAACCCAAGTCCTCCAGGGCAGCCTCAGGAGCAAACCCCAGTGGACAACCCACATGCAGAGGTGGAAATAAAACCACAATTGAAACCTAGTGGCAGTGTGGCTAAGGAAGACCTAAAACCTTCCCACCAGCTATACAAGCTGCAGATTAAATCCACACAATCAACTAGGCAGACTCTGTATCTATGGAATATATAAAAGGTCATTGAGAGCTCCAACAAAAGAAAACACCCTAGTTTTGATAGCTGTGGACACTGGAGACAAGAACACACAGGAGTAGGACCAGATTAGACTCTGAGCTGCCACCACAGCAGGTCCAGAGATCAGCACGGTGTACCAGCCCCGAGCTCCCTGTCTTATGCATCGAAACTGGACTATTTCACATATGGTAATATACGTGTTTCATAGCTATTCTCTCAAATCATCCCACCCTCACCTTCTCCCACAGAGTCCAAAAGTCTGTTCTTTACATCTGTGTCTCTTTTGCTGTCTCACATATAGGGTCATTGTTACCATTTTTCTAAATTCCATATATATATATATATATATATATATATATATATATGTTAATATACTGTATTGGTGTTTTTCTTTCTGACTTACTTCACTCTGTACAATAGGCTCCGGTTTCATCCACCTCATTAGAACTGATTCAAATGCATTCTTTTTAAGAGCTGAGTAATATTCCATTGTGTATATGTACCACAGCTTTCTCATCCATTCGTCTGCTGATGGACATCTAGGATGCTTCCATGTCCCAGCTATTGTAAACAGTGCTGTGATGAACATTGAGGTACATGTGTCTTTCAATTCTGGTTTCCTCGGTGTATATGCCCAGCAGTGGGATTACTGGGTCATATGGCAGTTCTATTTCCAGTTTTTTAAGGAGTCTCCACACTGTTCTCCATAGTGGCTGTACTAGTTTGCATTCCCACCAACAGTGTAAGAGGGTTCCCTTTTCTCTGCACCCTCTCCAGCATTTATTGTTTGTAGACTTTTTGATAGCAGCCATTCTGACTGGCATGAGATGTGGCTTTCTTTTGCATTTCTCTGATAATGAGTGATGTTGAGCATCTTTTCATGTGTTTGTTAGCCATCTGTATGTCTTCTTTGGAGAAATGTCTGTTTAGTTCTTTGGCCCATTTTTTGAATGGATCATTTATTTTTCTGGTATTGAGCTGCATGAGCTGTTTGTATATTTTTGAGACTAATTCTTTGTCAGTTGTTTTGTTTGATACTATTTTCTTCCACTCTGAAGGCTGTCTTCTCACCTTGCTTATAGTTTCCTTCATCGTGCAAAAGCTTTTAAGTTTAATTAGGTCCCATTTGTTTATTTTTGCTTTTATTTCCATTACTCTGGGAGGTGGGTCATAGAGGATCCTGCTGTGATTTATGTCAGAGAGTGTTTTGCCTATATTTTCCTCTAGGAATTTTATAATTTCTGTTCTTACATTTAGATCTTTAATCCATTTTGAATGTATGTTTGTGTATGGTGTTAGAAAGTATTCTAGTTTCATTCTTTTACAAGTGGTTGACCAGTTTTCCCAGCACCATTTGTTAAAGAGATTGTCTTTCCCCCATTGTATATTCTTGCCTCCTTTGTCAAAGATAAGGTGTCCATAGGTGTATGGATTTATCTCTGGGCTTTCTATTTTGTTCCATTGATCTATATTTCTGTCTTTGTGCCAGTACCATACTGTCTTGATGACTGTAGCTTTGTAGTAAAGTCTGAAGTCAGGTAGGTTGATTCCTCCAGTTCCATTCTTCTTTCTCAAGATTGCTTTGGCTATTCGAGGTTTTTTTGTATTTCCATACAAATTGTAAAATTATTTGTTCTAGTTCTCTGAAAAATATCATTGGTAGCTTGATAGGGATTGCATTGAATCTGTAGATTGCTTTGGGTAGTATATTCATTTTTACTATATTGATTCTTCCAATCCTTAAACATGGTATATTTCTCTATCTATTTGTGTTATCTTTTATTTCTTTCATCAGCATTTTATAGTTTTCTATATATAGGTCTTTTGTTTCTTTAGGTAGATTTATTCTTAAGTATTTTATTCTTTTTGTCACAATGATGAATGGAATTGTTTCCTTAATTTCTCTTTCTGTTTTCTCATTGTTAGTGCATAGGAATGCAAGGGATTTCTATGTGTTTATTTTATATCCTGCAACTTTACTATATTCATTGATTAGCTCTAGAAATTTTCTGGTGGTGTTGTTAGGGTTTTCTATGTAGAGGATCATGTCATCTGCAAACAGAGTTTTACTTCGTTTCCAATCTGGATTCCTTTTATTTCTTATTCTTTTCTGATTGCTGTGGCTAAAACTTTCAAAACTATGTTGAGTAGCAGTGGTGAGAGTGGGCACCCCTGTCTTGTTTCTGACTTTAGGGGAAATGCTTTCAATTTTTCACCGTTGAGGATAATGTTTGCTCTGGGTTTATTATATATGGCTTTTATTATGTTGAGGTATGTTCCTTCTATGTCTGTTTTCTGAAGGGTTTTTATCATAAATGGATGTTGAATTTTGTCAAAGGCTTTCTCTGCATCTGTTGAGATAATCATATGGTTTTTATCTTTCAATTTGTTAATGTGGTGTATCACATTGATTGATTTGCAGATATTGAAGAATCCTTGCATCCCTGGGATATAATCCACTTGGTCATGATGTATGATCTTTTTAATATGTTATTGGATTCTGTTTGCTAAAATTTTGTTAAGGATTTTTGCATCTATGTTCATCAGTGATATTGGCCTGTGGTTTTCTTTTTTTGTGGCATCTTTGTCTGGTATTGGTATTAGGGTCATGGAGGCCTCATTGAATGAGTTTGGCAGTTTACTTTCTGCTGCAATTTTCTGGAAAAGTTTGAGTAGGATGGATGTTAGTTCTTCTCTAAATTTTTGGTAGAATTCACCTGTGAAGCCATCTGGTCCTGGTCTTTTATTTGTTGGAAGACTTTTGATTACAGTTTTGATTTCTGTGCTTGTGATGGGTCTTTTAAGATTTTCTATTTCTTCCTGGTTCAGTTTTGGAAAGTTATACTTTTCTAAGAATTCGTCCATTTCTTCCAAGTTGTCTGTTTTATTGGCATATAGTTACTGATAGTAGTCTCTTATGATCCTTTGTATTTGTGTGTTGTCTGTTGTGATTTCTCCATTTTCATTTCTAATTTTGTTGATTTGATTCTTTTCCCTTTTTTTCTTGATGAGTCTGGCTAATGGTTTGTCTATTTTATTTATCTTCTCAAAGAACCAGCTTTTAGTTTTGTTGATTTTTGATATAGTCTCCTTTGTTTCTTTTTCATTTATTTCTGCCCTAATTTTTATGATTTCTTTCCTTCTACTAACCCTGGGGTGCTTCCTTTCTTCTTTTTCTAGTTGCTTTAGGTGTAAAGTTAGGTTATTTATTTGATTTTTCTCTTGTTTCTTAAGGTAAGCTTGTATTGCTATGAACCTTCCCCTTAGTACTGCTTTTACTGAATCCCATAGGTTTGGGGTTGTCGTGTTTTCATTTTCGTTCATTTCTATGAATATTTTGATTTCATTTTTTATTTCTTCTGTGATTTGTTGTTTATTCAGAAGCATGTTTTTTAGCCTCTATATGTTTGTATTTTTAATACTTTTTTTTCCTGTAGTTGATATCTAATCTTACCACAGTCTTACCATGATCAGAAAAGATGCTTGAACTGATTTCAATTTTTTTGAATTTACCAAGGCTAGATTTATGGCCCAGAATGTTATCTATCCTGGAGAAGGTTCTGTGTGCACTTGAGAAAAAGGTGAAATTGATTGTTTTGGGGAGAAATGTCCTATAGATATCAATTAGGTCTAACTGGTTCATTGTATCATTTAAAGTTTGTGTTTCCTTGCTAATTTTGTTTAGTTGATCTATCCATAGGTGTGAGTGGAGTATTAAAGTGTCCCACTATTATTGTGTTACTGTTTATTTCCCCTTTCATACTTGTTAGCATTTGCCTACATATTGCAGCGCTCCTATGTTGGGTGCATATATATTTATAATTGTTATATCTTCTTGTTTGATTAATCCTTTGATTATTATGTAGTGTCCTTCTTTGTCTCTTCATGGCCTTTATTTCAAAGTCTATTTTATCTGATATGAGTATTACTACTCTTGCTTTCTTTTGGTCTCCATTTGCATGAAATATCTTTTCCCAGCCCTTCACTTTCAGTCTGTATGTGTCCCTTGTTTTGAGATGGGTCTCTTGTAGACAGCATATATATAGGTCTTGTTTTTGTATCCATTCAGCCAGTCTTTGTATTTTGGTTCAGGCATTCAACCCATTTATATTTAAGGCAATTATTGATCAGTATGATCCTGTTGCCATTTACTTTGTTGTTTTGGGTTCGAGTTTATACACCTTTTCTGTGTTTCCTGTCTAGAGAAGATCCTTTAGCATTTGTTGAAGACCTGGTTTGGTGGTGCTGAATTCTCTCAGCTTTTACTTTTCTGTAAATCTTTTGATTTCTCCTTCATATTTGAATGAGATCCTTGCTGGGTACAGTAATCTGGGTTGTAGGTTTTTCTCTTTCATCACTTTAAGTATGTCCTGCATTCCCTTCTGGCCTGAAGAGTTTCTATTGAAAGATCAGCTGTTATCCTTATGGGAATCCCCTTGTGTGTTATTTGTTGCTTTTCCCTTACTGCTTTTAATATTTGCTCTTTGTGTTTGATCTTCATTAATTTGATTAATATGTGTCTTGGGGTGTTGCGCCTTGAGTTTATCCTGTTTGGGACCCTCTGGGTTTCTTGGTCTTGGGTGGTTATTTCTTTCCACATTTTAGGGAAGTTTTCAACTATTATCTCAAGTATTTTCTCATGACCTTTCTTTTTGTCTTCTTCTTCTGGGACTCCTATGATTCAAATGTTGGGGGGCGTTTAACATTGTTCCAGAGGTCTCTGAGGTAGTCCTCATTTCTTTTAATTCTTTTTTCCTCTTTGCTTCATTTATTTCCACCATTCTATCTTCCACCTCACTTGTCCTATCTTCTGCCTCAGTTATTCTACTGTTGGTTCCCGCCAGAGTGCTTTTGATCTCAGTTATTTCATTATCTGTTATTGATTAACTCTTTTTTATTTCTTCTAGGACCTTGTTAAACATTTCTTGCCTCTTCTCAATCCTTGTCTCTAGTCTATTTATCTGTAAGTCCATTTTGTTTTGAAGATTTTGGAAAATTAAAAAATGATAATAGTAAAAATATATCTAGTAATTTCTCTGGAGCTGTTGAGAGCAGTGTGGGATCAGTTCAGTTTCAGATAGTTCCCTGTTCCAGCTTATACTTCTTCTCAAGATCTATAGGCCCCTTCCAATGCTTAGTCAATGCTA
Source organism: Bubalus bubalis (assembly GCF_019923935.1). Lineage (NCBI taxonomy): Eukaryota > Metazoa > Chordata > Mammalia > Artiodactyla > Bovidae > Bubalus > Bubalus bubalis. The sequence goes on along the minus strand of NC_059157.1, from coordinate 186,062,200 downwards.
ACCACAGGGTTTTAATCTGTTGCACCTGTCACTTCCAGAGTGGCTCCGTCTTCTTTTTTATTTTGGCTCCCTCTGTTTGCAAGTCTTTTCAGTGTCTAATTTCCGCCCTGATACAGGGGATGAAGGTAGTCACTTATTTAGGCTCACTTGTTCATTTGTGCTGTGGGGAGGCAGGAACACTGCAAACAAATATCACTGACGTGTGTGGGGAGTGCTTGCAGTGTTTGGTCCACGATGGGTTTGCCCCCACTCACGGTGTGTGTCCTTTCCTGGTCTACACTGCTCAGGCTCCTGGTTGCTCTGCAGGGGAACTGTCGGAAGCGGGCCCTGGGTTGCATGCACTTCCCAGGTCTAAGCTGCTCAGGTTCAGGTTCTAGTGTACTCCACAAAGGCACAGACTCAGTTGGGCCTGCGTTTTGTGCCCTTCTCAGGTCTGAGGAGCTCAGGCGACCAGGTGCTCGGCAAGCACACAGTCCCAGGTGTATGGTGCATCTTGTCACCTCCCTGGTCCCGACTACTCAGTTTCCTGGGTGCGCCGCATGAGTGCCATCTCAGGTGTTCCATGTGTCTCCTCTAGGGGCCTGATCTCAGATTGCAACCCTCCTGGAAGATGTCAACCATCCAGGATCCTAGGAAGACTTGGTTAGCAGTCTTGGGAGCCTGTTCACAGTTTGGTAGAGGATGCTGTCTCTGGGGCCAAGATTGCTTCTCACCTTCTGGCTCTGGCTGTCGCCCGCCTGCCTCTCTGCCTCTGGTGGCAGGAGGGGCCTGCCTGAAGCCAGCTAGCTCTCATTTGGTATTCACTCAATCCTTTGTTCTGTGAGCCTGCCAGGCTGTGCCTTAAGTTAGAGCTTTTCGCAGGAAAGTTCTCTCTCTCTCTCTCTCTCTCTCTCTCTCTCTCTCTCTCTCCCCCACTTCTCTCTCTCTGGCTATCCCACAGTTTGGTCTGCTATCTAACGTTAGGTCCTTCAGATTGTCCTCAGGGCATTCAGACCCGGCCCTTACCCTAAACAAGCAATCCGCACCTCCCCCACTCGCTGGTGGCAGTCGTGAGTGTGTGAGCTATTTCTCCGCTGAAAGTTGTGGTTAAGGCATGTATTCTGTGGGATTCGTTTTTTTTTGTTGTTGTTGTTTTTTTTTTTTCCCTCCTGGTTATGTTGCCCTCTGAGATTCCAAAACTCCCCACAGACCCGCTGGTGAGAGGGTTTCCTGGTGTTCGGAAACTTCTTCACGGCTCCCTCCCCAGGCCGGTTTCCATCCCTAACTCTTTTGTCTCTCTTTTTATCTTTTATATTTTGTCCTACCTCCTTTCAAAGAGAATGGACTGCCTTTCTGGGTGCCTGGTGTCCTCTGCCAGCGTTCAGAGGTTGTTTTGTGGAAGTTCTCAGCATTCAAATGATCTTTTGATGAATTTGTGAGGGAGAAAGTGGTCTCACTGTCCTATTCCTCCCCCATCTTAAGACCACCACCCCCATTTATTATTCTTATGTTTTGACTTGTTCTGTAGATTCTTTTGGACTTTTTTCTTTTTTTGTTGTTTCCTTTTGTTTTCACCTCTGTTGCAGTTGTTGATTTTATTGGCACTATGAAATCTAATTACGCTTTTGAGCTTTTTTTTTTTTCCCCCAAGCACATTTTTTATTGTTGTTATAAACATCTCAGAGAAGGCAATGGCACCCCACTCCAGTACTCTTGCCTGGAAAATCCCATGGATGGAGGAGCCTGGTAGGCTGCAGTCCATGGGGTCACTAAGAGTCAGACACGACTGAGTGACTTCACTTTCACTTTCCACTTTGATGCATTGGAGAAGGAAATGGCAACCCACTCCAGTGTTCTTGCCTGGAGAATCCCAGGGACCGGGGAGCCTGGTGGGCTGCCGTCTATGGGGTTGCACAGAGTCGGACACGACTGAGGTGACTTAGCAGCAGCATAAACCTCTGCCTCTACGTTGGGCTTTTGCAGTTCTGTGGAGTTTTCCTTTATTTTCTCTCTCTCTCTCTTTTTAATTTTTTAAACCTATTATTAGTTTTTCTACATTTATTCCTTTACTTGCTTTTCCTACTATTCTTTTCCCCCTGCTTAATCTTTAACACATATAAATCTTATTCATTTACCTCTACTGAACTTTGCATATCTATCCTTTCTTTCTTTCCTTTCCTTTCAACATATTTGTTAGTTTTATTTTCATTGCTTTATTCCCCAGTTGGCACCTTGCTTTAGTTTTGTTGTCCAGTTTGTGCTTTAGTTAGCCTTGTTCTGGCAGATATAATTTTTGGTTTTCTTTGTTTGCCAGATCAACCTATTGTACTTTATTTTTGTTGGACTGTTTTGGTTTTGCTTATGGGTGTATATGAATATGAATAAAAAGTCACACTTTTTATTGCTGTTATAAACCTCTGCCTCTATGTTGAGCTTTTGCAGTTTTATGGAGTTTCCCTTTTTTTCCCCTATATTCTTCCATCTTTTTCTTTTCTATTTTATAACTTTAATTTTTAATTTTTTAAAACCTATTATACTTTTTCTACACTTATTCCTTTGTTTGCCTTCCTTACTGTTCTTTTCCCCTTGCAGTTAATCTTTAATGTATATAAATCTTCTTCATCTATCTCTATTTAACTTTGCATATCTATTCTTTCTTTCCTTTCCTCTCAACATATTTGTTAGTTTTCATTGCTTTATTCCCCACTTGGCATCTTGCTTTAGTTTTGTTTTCCAGTTTGTGCTTTAGTTAGTTTTGTTGTTAACTGGTGAATATAATTTTTGATTTCCTTTGTTCACTGGGTCAATCTACTGTTTTTTTTTTTGTTGTTGTTGGACTGTTTTGACTTTGCTCATGGGTGTATAAGTATATATCTCATTATTTTAATTATTATTTGCCTAATTTTGTAACTGTCATTTGTTAGGGGTTCATCTTTAGCTTCTTATTTTTGGATATTTATTTTAATCTCACTTAATGCCATAAAAACCCCTTGTGAAGTCTTTGTTCCTGACCATAGATCAAGCCCTGAGCCTTTAGGGTGGGAGCACTGACTCCAAGACCCTAGACTACCAGAGAACTAACCCTAGGGAATATCAGATAGTGAGAACTCACACAGAGAAAACCACTTAAATACAAGACCACCCAACCATCAGTAGCACCCTGTGCAGGATGCTTCATCTAAACAACAAACAAAACAAAAATGCAAACTTAATAATCAGCAGACAGGGTTACCACATCACTCAGTGTTTCCCATCAGAGGAAAGACAAACAAACAAACAAAAACTCAGCACAAATCTCACCCTCTATGAAGTTTACACAAACCACTGGACCAACCTTCAGAGGGCAGAAACTAAAAGGAAGAAAGAATTCAACCCTGAAGCCTGGGAAAAGGAGAACTCAAACACAATAAGTTAAAAAATTAATGAAAAGGCAGAGAAATACTACACAAATGAAGGAACAAACTAGAAACACAAAAGTCCAAATAAATGAAGAATAGGCAAACTCCCTGAAAGAGAATTCAGAATAATGATGGTAAAGATGATCAAAAACCTTGAAAACAAAATGGAAAAAATGCAAGAATCAATTAACAAACACCTCAAAGAATTAAAGAATAAACATACAGAGACAACACAATTACTGAAATTAAAAATACTCTAAAAGGAATCAATAGCAGAATATCTGAATCAGAACAACCAAACATACCAACATTTAAATTATAGGGATCCCAGAAGAAGAAGAGAAAAAGAAAGGGTATGCGAAATTTTTGAAGACATAGTTGAAAATTTCCCCAACGTGGAAAAGGAAATAATCAAGTCCAAGAGGCACAAAGAGTCCCATACAGGATAAACCCAGGGAGAAACACACCAAGACACATACTAATCAAACTAACAAAGACTTAACACAAAGAAAAAATATTAAAAGCAGCAAGGGAGAAGCAACAAGTGACGCACAATGGAAACCCCATATGCTTAAAAGCTAATCTCTCAGCAGAAACTCTGCAGGCCAGAAGGGAATGGCAGGATATATTTAAAGTACTGAAAGGGAAAAATCAACAACCAAGATTACTGTACCTGGCAAGGATCTCATTCAAAATTGACAGAGAAATAGAAAGCTTTTCAGACAAGCAAAAGTGAAGAGAATTCAGTACCACCAAACCAGCTTTTCAACAAATGTTAAACGGACTTATATAGTCAAGAAATACAAGAGAAGAAAAAAGATCTACAAAATCAACCCCAAACAATTAAGAAAATGGCAATAGGAACATATATATTAATAATTACTTTAAATGTAAATGGATTAAATGCTCTAACCAAAAGACACAGACTGGCTGAATGGATACAAAAACAAGACCCATATATATGCTATCTACAAGAAACCCTCTTCAGATCTCAAGACACATATAGACTGAAAGTGAGAGGATGGAAAAATATGTTCCATGCAAATGGGAAGCAAAAGAAAGCTGGAGTAGCAATCCTCATATCAGACAAAACAGACATTAAAATAAAGAAGCTTACAAGAGATAAGGGAGGATACTACATAATGACCAAATGCTCAATCCAAGAGGAAGACATAACAATTGTAAATATCTATGCACCCAACATAGGAGCACCTCGATACATAAGACAAACACTAACAAATATACAAGGGGAAATGGACAGTAACACAATGATAGTGGGAGACTTTAACACCTCACCCACGCCAAGGACAGGTCATCAAAACAGAAAATTAAGAAGGAAAACACATATTTTAAATGATACATTAGATGAGATGGATCTCATTGATATCTTCAGGACATTCTATCCAAATGCAGAAGAATCCTTCTTCTCAAGTGCACATGGAACATTCTCCAGAATAGACCACATCTTGGGTCACAAATCAAACCTCAGTAAATTTAGGAAAATTGAAACCATATCAAGCATCTTCTCTGACCACAATATTGTGAAACTAGATATCAATTAAAATAAAAAACTGTAAGAAACACAAACGTGGAGATTAAGCAACACGTTTCTAAATAACCAACAGGTTACTGAAGAAATCAAAAGGGAAATTAAAACATTTCTAGAAACAAATGACAATGAAAACACAACGACTCAAAACCTATGGGATGCAGCAAAAGCAGTTCTAAGAGGTAAGTTTATAGCAATACAACCCTACCTTAAGAAACAATAAACACATGGAATAGATAACCTAAGTTTACACCTAAAACAATTGGAAAAAGAAGAACAAAAACCCTCCAAAATTAGTAGGAGGAAAGATATCATAAACATCTGAGCAGAAATAAATGAAAAAGAAATTAAAGAATTAATAGTAATTAATAAAACTAAAAGCTGATTCTTTGAGAAGATAAACAAAATTGATAAAGCTTTAGCCAGACTCATCAAGAAAAAAAGAGAGAAGAATCAAATCAAGAAAATTATAAATGAAAAAGGAGAGGTTACAACAGATACTGCAGAAATACAAAGTATTATGAGACTATTATGAACAACTATATCGCATTAAAATGGATAACCTGGAAGAAATGGACAGATTCTTAGAAAAGTTCAATCTTCCAAGACTGAATCAGGAAAAAATAGAAATTATGAATAACCCAGTTATAAGCACTGAAATTGAAGCTGTGGTCAAAAATCCCCCAAAAAACAAAAGCCCAGGACCAGATGGCTTCACAGGTGAATTCTATCAAGCATTTAGAGAAGAACTAATGCCTATCCTTCTAAAACTCTTTCAAAAAATTTCAGAGGAAGGAACACTTCCAAACTCATTCTACAAGGCCACCATCACTCTAATACCAAAGCCAGACAAAGACAACACACAAAGAAGAAAACTACAGGCCAAAATCACTGAAGAACATAGATGCAAAAATCCTCAATGAAATTTTAGCCAACAGAATTCAGCAACACATCAAAAAGCTCATACACCATTATCAACCTCGGTTTATTCTGAGGATGCAAGTATTCTTCAATATATGCAAATCAATCAATGTGATATACCATATTAATAAATTGAAAGATAAAAATCAAATGATAATCTCAATAAATGCAGAAAAGGCCTTTGACAAAATTCAGCATCTATTTATGATTAAGACTCTTCAAAAAATGAGCATAGAAGGACTCTACCTCAACATAGTAAAGGTCATATATGATAAGCCTATAGCAAACATTATTCTCAATGGTGAAAAACTGAAAGAACTCCCCCTAAGATCAGGAACAAGACAAGGGTGTCCACATGCACCACTATTATCCAACATAGTTCTGAAAGTCCTAGCTATAGCAATCAGAGAAGAAAAAAAAAAAAGAAAATTAAAGGAATGCAGATTGGAAAAGAAGAAGTAAAGCTCTCATTGTTTGCAGATGACATGATACTGTACATAGAAAACCCTAAAGATAGTATCAGAAAATTGCTAGAGCTAATCAGTGAATTTAGCAAAGTTGCAGGATACAAAATCAATGCACATAAATCATTTGCATTTCCATATACTAACAATGAAAAATCAGAAAGAAAAATTAAGGAATGAATCCCATTCATCATTGCAACAAAAATAATTAAATATCTAGGAATAAACCTACCTAAGGAGAAAAAAGAACTGTACACAGAAAATTATAAGACACTAATGAAAGAAATCAAAGATGACATAAACAGATGGAGAGATATTCCATGTTCCTGGGTAGAAAGAATCAGTATTGTGAAAATGACTATACTACCAAACACAATCTACAGATTCAATGTGATCCCTGTCAAATTACCAATGGCATTTTTCACAGAAATAGAACAAAAAATTTCGCAATTCATATGGAAACACGAAAGACCCTGAATAGCCAAAACAGTCTTGAGAAAGAAGAATGGAGCTGGAGGAATCAACCTTCCTGACTTCAGATTATACTACAAATTGCAGTCACCAAGACAGTATGGTACTAGCCCCCAAACAGAAATATAGACCAATGGAACAAGAGAGAAAGCCCAGAAATAAACCCATGCCCCTATGGGTACCTTATTTTTGACAAAGGAGGCAAGAATATACAATGGGGCAAATACAGCCTCTTCAATAAATGGTTCCAGGAAAACTGAACAGCGACATGTAAAAGAATGAAATTAGAACATTTCCTAACACCATACACAAAGATGAACTCAACATGGATTAAAGACCTAAATATAAGACAAGACTATAAAATTCTTAGAGGAAAACATAGGCAGAACAGTCAATGATATAAATTAAAGCAAGATCCTCTATGACACACCTCCTAGAGTTATGGAAATAAAAACAAAAGTAAACAAGTGGGACGTGATTAAACTTAAAAGCTTTTGCACAGCAAAGGAAACTATAAGCAAGGTGAAAAGACAACCCTCAGAATGGGAGAAAATAATAACAAATAATACAACTGACAAAGGACTAATTTCCAAAATATACAAGCAGCTCATACAACTCAATACCAGAAAAACAAACAAACCCCCAAAATTGGAAAAAAGACCTAAAAAGTCATTTCTACAACGAAGATATAAAGATGGCTAACAAACACATGAAAAGATGTTCAACATCGTTCATTATTAGAGAAATGCAAATCAAAACTACAATGAGATGTCACCCCACACTGGCCATCATCAAAAAGTCTACAAACAATAAATGCTGGAGAGGGTGTGGAGAAAAGGGAATGCTCTTTCACTGTTGGTGGGAATGTAAATGGATACAGCCACCATGGAAGACAGTATGGAGATTCTTTTAAAAACTAGGAATAAAACCATCATATGACCCAGCAATCCCACTTCTAGGTGTATACCCTGAGAAAACCAAAATTGAAAAAGACACATGTTTCTTACTGTTCATTGCAGCACTATTTACAATAGCTAGAACATGGAAGTAACCTAGATGTCCATTGACAGATGAATGGATAAAGAAGTTGTGGTACATATACAAAACAGAATATTACTCAGCCCTAAAAAGGAACATATTTGAGTCAGTTCTGATGAGGTGGATGAACCTAGAACCTGTTATACAGAGTGAAGTGAGTCAGAAAGAGAGGGATAAATATTGTATTCTAATGCATATATGGAGAAGGAAATGGCAACCCACTCCAGCATTCTTGCCTGCAGAATCCTGTGGACAGAGGAGCCTGGTGGGCTGCTGTCCATGAGGTTGCATAGAGTCGGACACAACTGAAGTGACTTAGCAGCAGCAGCAATGCATATATATGGAATCTAGAAGAATGGTACTGAAGAATTTATTTACAGGGCAACAGTGGAGAAACAGACACAGAGAATAGACTTATGGATGTGGGGAAAGGAGAGGACAGGGTGAGATGTATGGAAAGAGTAACATGGAAACTTATATTACCATATGTAAAATAGATAGCCAATGGGAATTTGCTGTATGGCCCAGGAAACTCAAACAGGGCCTCTGTATTAGTCTAGAGAGGTGGGATGGGGCAGGATATGGGAGGGAGGTTCAAAAGGGAGGGGATATATGTATACCTATGGCTGATTCATGTTGAGGTTTGATATAAAACAACAAAATTTTGTAAAGCAATTATCCTTCAATTAAAAAACAACAACTGGGTATAGAACTGCCATATCACCCAGCAATCCCACTGCTGGGCATATATCCCAAGGAAACCAGAATTGAAGATTATATGTACCCCAGTGTTCATTGCAGCACTATTTACAATAGCACTCTGCTTATTTAACTTCTATGTAGAGTATATAATGTGAAATGCTGGGCTGGATGAAGCACAAGCTAAAATCAAGATTGCTGGGAGAAATATCAATAATCTCAGATATGCTGATGATACCAGCCTTATGGCAGAAAGCAAAGAAGAACTAAAGAATGTCTTGATGAAAGTGAAAGAGGAGAGTGGAAAAGCTGGCTTAAAACTCAACATTCAAAAAATGAATATCATAGCATCTGGTCCCATTACTTCATGGCAAATAGATGGGGAAACAATGGAAACAGAGACTTTATTTTGGGGGGCTCCAAAATCACTACAGATGGTGACTGCAGCCATGAAATTAAAAGACGCTTGCTCCTTGGGAGAAAAGCTATGATCAACCTCAGTTCAGTTCAGTTCAGTCGCTCAGTCGTGGCCGTCTCTTTGCGACCCCATGAATCACGGCACGCCAGGCCTCCCTGTCCATCACCAACTCCCGGAGTTCACTCAGACTCAAGTCCATCGAGTCAGTGATGCCATCCAGCCATCTCATCCTCTGTCGTCCCCTTCTCCTCCTGCCCCCAATCCCTCCCAGCATCAGAGTCTTTTCCAATGAGTCAACTCTTCTCATGAGGTAGACAGCATATTAAAAAGCAGAGACATTACTTTGCCAGCAAAGGTCCATCTAGTCAAAGCTATGATTTTTCCAGTAGACATGTATGAATGTGAGAGTTCGACTATAAAGAAAGCTGAGTGCTGAAGAATTGATGGTTTTGAATTGTGGTGTTGGAGAAGACTCTTGAGAGTCCCTTGGACTGCAAGAAGATCCAACCAGTCCATCCTAAAGGAGATCAGTCCTGGGTGTTCATTGGAAGGACTGATGCTGAAGCTGAAACTCCAGTACTTTGGCCACCTGATGTGAAGAACTGACTCACTGGAAAAGACCATGATGCTGGGAAAGATTGAAGGTGGGAGAAGGGGACAACAGAGGATGAAATGGCTGGATAGCATTACTGACTCAATGTACATGAGTTTGAGCCAGCTCCGGGAGTTGGTGTAGGACAGAAACCCCTTCATTCCATGGGGTGCCATAGACCCTGACATGACTGAGTGACAGAAGTGAGCTGAACTGAGGAGATGGAAACAACCTAGGTGTCCACTGACAGATGAATGGATAAGGAAGTTGTGGTACATATACACAATGGAATATTACTCAGCTATAAAAAGGAGCATATTTGAGTCAGTTCTGGATGAACCTGGAGCCTATTATACAGAGTGAAGTAAGTCAGAAAGAGAAAGATACATACTGTATATTAATGCATATAATGGAATTTAGCAAGATGGTACTGATGATGCAGGTTAGCAAAGGAGACACAGATGTAAAGAACAGACTTTTGAACTCAGTGGGAGAAGGTGAGGGTGGGATAATTTGAGAGAATAGCACTGAAACATGTACATTACCATATGTAAAACAGATGACCAGTGCAAGTTAGATTCATGAAGCAGGGCACCCAAAGGAAGTGCTCTGGGACAACCCAGGGGAATGGGGTGGGGAGGGAGGTGGGAGGAGGTTTGGGATGGGGGAGATGTATGTATACCTGTGGCCGATTTTGTTGAATCGGTAAAAACCATCACAATATTGTAATTATTCACCAATTAATTAATATTAAAAAATGACCACAGTGGTTGTGATGTGGTTTGGGTGTTTCTTGGCTTCACGTATGGTGACTGCTGATGCTTCCCCCTGAAGGTGTTCCTTTCCACTGGAAATATCCACGTGTGGATCCTATATTGTGGGCACTGGCTGTCACTCAGGAGCTTCCCCTCAGCTTCTGCACCCCATGGAGTCCCCCCACCCTCTTTCTGCTGAGCTTGTCTCACCCCTGACCAGAGGCACTTCTGGGTGTTGTTGTTTAGTCCCTCAATCATGTCCAACTCTTTGTAGCCCCATGGACTGCAGCATGTCAGGTTTCTTTATCTTTCACTATCTCCCAGAGTTTGCTTAAACTCATGTCCATTGAGTTGGTGATGCCATCCAACCATCTCACCCTCTATCAGTCCTTTCTCCTGCCCTCAATCTTTCCCAGCCTCGGAGTCTTTTCCAGTGAGTAGGCTCTTTGCATTAGGTGGCCAAAGTATTGGAGGTTCAGCTTCAGCATCAGTCCTTCCAATGAATATTCAGGGTTGATTTCCTTTAGGATTGACTGGTTTGATCTCCTTGTAGTCCAAGGGCTCTCAAGAGTTCTCCAGCACCAGTTTGAAGGCATCAATTCTTCAGTGCTAATCAATTTCAGTCACTTTAAAAGATGCTACTCAGTGCCCTGACTCTACTCTTGGACCCTCAGCAACTTGGTACTACCTGTGACTGTCCCACCGGGGCCAGATGATACATGTCCCAGCTTCATTGTGCCTCAGGTGGGCAGTGTCTCTGTGGCTCCTTAGCAGGTGTGAGCCACAGATGCTTACAAAAGTAAGCTGTTCACTACTTCCGGCTCTTTGGCTGCCTTCCCTTTCCTGGATAACTTCCTCACTTTCTTATAAGGACCCTCTGCAGTCACCTCCTGTGTAGACACCTGCTCTCAGATCTGTGTCCAGGGGGAGGTCACCAGGAGGATACCTGAGAGGAAGCACAGCTACACCCCCTTTGATGGATGTGTAATTGGCCCCCACCATGGCCACTGCTGTTTGTTTAGCTGCCAAGCCCAGCCATAGCCTCTCATTCCCACTCTTCCCAGCCACTGGGTCTTCTGGATCCTTCAGTTCCAAAGGACTCCTGATAAGATCTCTGAGAGGTGCCCTGGGACCCTTCACAGGACGCTGAATCATATGATGGCACAGTCTCCCACCCCTTCCTCATACAGGGTGAGATAGAAAAAAACCACAGCATTGCAAAATCTCTCCTGAATAAATCTCTTCAGAGCAGAGCTTCTGGTTTTGTGTGCAAAATGCATTTATTTTGCAGCGTCTTTTTCAAGGCCCCATAGGTACTAGCCCCTCACTTTAGAATAGTGGGTTGGAGGCACCTGCGGTTTTGAGCTTTATCCAGTTTTAACCCACTGTTGTCAAGGTGAGTGCTCAGGGCTATAGAGGGGCTCCAAGCACAGGAGGAGGTGAGAGCATTGTGAAGGTGGGGCCTTGGTCTTGCCTCCTGGGCACCTGTGACAAGGAGACGTTTCATCAGTGATGTTAGTGGAAAGTACAAATGTGTGCTCAGACTTTAGAGGTTAGCTGTGTGGTCAGTACGGCACTAGTCAGTGTTCTCCAGGAGATACATAGCTGTATCCCTCTATGTATGTATCAGTGTATCTACCTATGTATTTCTGTATGTTTCTATGTATCTACCTACCTGTGTATCTACCTGTCTACCTATACATCTATCTACATATGTGTCTGGGCTTCCCCTGTGGCTCAGCAGGAAAGAATCCGCTTGCAATGTAGGACATGGGTTTGACCCCTGGGCTGGGAAGATCCCCTGAAGGAGGAAATGGCAACCCACTCCAGTGTTCTTGCCAGGATAATCCCATGAACAGAGGAGCCTGGCAGGCTACTGTCCGTAGGGTCGCAAAGAGTCAGACACGACTGAAGTGACTGAGCATGCACGTACCTGTGTATCTATCTGTCTACTGATGTATCTATTTATCTACCTATATATGTATCTATCTACCTATGTATCTACTTTCTATCTATGTATCTATGAATCTATGTATGTATTTGTAGCTCTAGGTCTATCCATCTATCTATCTACGTATCTTTCTCCTTCTATCACAGAGTTATTACAAGGGCTCTGTTCATGTGATTATGGAGGCTGGCAAGTCCAAAATCTGTAGGCCCAATATCCCAGTGTGAGTGAAGGCTGGGAGCTGCTGTAGAACCAGGAAGAGCCTGGAAACAGTGAGGCAGGAGAATCTGCTTTCTCAGGGAAAGGTTAGCTTTTGTTCTATTTTGGCTTCCAACAGATTGAACAAGGCCCACCCACCCTGGGGAGGGCAATCTGCTTTACTCCATCTGCTGATTCAAATGTTGATCTCATCCAGAAACACTTACAGACACATCCAGAATATTGTTTGAGCAGACAACTGGGCATACCACAATCCAGTCATACTGACACAGAAAATTAACCATTGCAGCTACCAAATTAAGAAAAAAAAACCCCAGCAGGTTTCAGAATCATTGACAAATGTTTAAAATCTTGATCAAACTTCTATGAGAGTTTGGAGACAGTAGGAGGAGAGACATTCGACTATATTTAGAACTTTCTTGTGTTTGCTTACTGAATGCTGCCAATCAACTTGTGCGGTGAGAAATATTATTTCCAGTATATCAAGGAGGAAGCTGATGCTCAGAGAGGTGAAGGAACTCACCCAAGCCCACATGAACAGTGATCTGTGAAGAGGACAGGATGAGGCAGATGGCATCTGGAAATTTACCATTCAGTTCAGTTCAGTCGCTCAGTCGTGTCCGACTCTTCGCAACCCCATGAATTGCAGCACGCCAGGCCTCCCTGTACATCACCAGCTCCTGGAGTTCACTCAGACTCACGTCCATCGAGTCAGTGATGCCATCCAGCCATCTCATCCTCTGTTGTCCCCTTCTCCTCCTGCCCCCAATCCCTCCCAGCATCAGAGTCTTTTCCAATGAGTCAACTCTTCGCATGAGGTGGCCAAAGTACTGGAGTTTCAGCTTTCTAATTTGCCATTAGAAACTAAGAATTTTGGAAGAAGGACTTATTGTCTTTATAAAGCAAAGTTCACTTGCAGCTATATTATGATCCACATATTGTTTTAGTTTCCTAGGGCTGGCATAACAAATTACCATTAATTGGATTTTTTAAGACAACGGGTATTCTCTTACAGTTCAGGCCAGAGCTCCAAAATGAAGGTGTCAGCAGGGCCACATTCTCTCTGAAGGCTCCAGGGAAAGGGCCGTTTCTGCTTCTTCCTACGTTGTGGCCAGTGTGCCGGCATTCCCTGGCGTGTAGGTGCATCACCTTAACCATGTGGTGGTCTCCCTGTGTGTCTGCACCTTATTCTCCCTCTGTATCTGGGCTCAAATCTGCATCTTCTTATAAGGACACCAGTCACTGAATTTAGGGCTCACCCCAAACCAGAATGATCTTGTCTTGACTTGATTACATCTGCAAAGAGCCTATTTCCAAGTAAGGTCACATTCACAAGGACCAGGGGGTTAGGACTTCAAGTCTTTGGGGTGATGCAATTCTGCCCACTGTACACACTAATGGGCACTTTCTCCTTGAGTTAGGATTTCCTGTTGGAGGAGACTGGACAGAAGGATGTCGCAGAAGGCACTGACGGCTGTGTGGTTTGAAGCCACAGTGCCAAGGGTCATGGAGCCAGATTTCTGGGAAAAGGCATGGGAGTTGTAGGTTCCTTTTTGGTTTCCTGGGACACTCCTGGGATTACTTGTACACATAGTACAAGTGATGACCACCAACACCTTGCCTGTCATTTTATCTTCGTCTGTTTCACAGTTTCCCCCAGATACAGCCCTCAACAAAAAAGCCCCACATGTGTGACATCGAAATTCTTCCCTGTACACTTACTATTTTAAAAACTGTTTAGCTTGGGATTGACATGTATACACTGCTGTATTTAAAATAGATAACCAAAAAGAATTTCCTGTATAGCACAGGGAACTCTGCTTCCCGACCCAGGGATCGAACCCAGGTCTCCCACATTGCAAGCAAAGGCTTTAACCTCTGAGCCACCAGGGAAGCCCCTAAATGGGAAAAGAATTTGAAAAATAATATTATATATATATGTATATATATATATAGCTGTACACTTTGCTGTACACCTAAAACTAAAGTAACATTACTAATCAACCATGCTACAATATAAAATAAAAAATTTAAATTATCTTAAAAATTAATAATCCAATTTAGGAAAACTTAAAAAAAAAATATTTAAGAGTTGGAGCTGTCCTAAGAGGAAAATTTAGGGAGTGGAGTAAGAATTCTCCAAACTAGGAAGCCATAATTTTCCTAATTGTGAACCAAGGAATGAAGCTTGTCAGATCTGTTTTAATTTGAACTCCATCCTTCTGTGTCAACCCATCCTGACAAGAGGTACTACGTCTCATAGACCCTGTTCACACTGTTTTTAAGATATCTCCTGTCCCTTAATAGCTGGAATGAACAAACACATCCTGGAGAAATTATGAAAAGCTATGAGCAATGAATACAGAGTTCACCTCTTTTGGTACAAATATACTCAGATCTATACAAAATCTGGGTGATTAACTTAAGAATAAGATGTGGTTAGATCAACTTTATTAAGTTTTCTTTTTTTCTTGTCTAAATTTTCTTTGGAAACATTTCCTTTAGGATAAGTACCAGATCTTAAAAATGTATTGCCTAAAGGTAAGTGTTGGAAAGTTTTCAATAATTCAAAATACAGGTGTATGATGGAATCAGGTTTGAAAACTGCACATCCTTCATTTGGCAGCATCTGCAGAGTTCTGCTGTGCTGATTGCAAGGGTCAAGGATAAAAATAAATGGGGTTACCAAGCTTCTTGGTGCTTTAGATGGAAGATAAGAATGAAGTAGTTCATCTCTGATGCATCCTAAGGGGTATACAGACAGGATGACCCTGTAAGGTATTATTATTTTGAATAAAGGGTAGTTTCTAGGACTATGATTTTGCTTTTCCTCATTTTACCAAAATATGAAAACAGGTCTATTGTATTAACTGAGTTTCCATGGTATCATAAATAAGATATTTTCTCTTTCACAGCTTTTGCTCATTATTAAACTTGTCAAGACCACTCCTCATTTTTATCAATTCATTGGAAATTTTCAGTAAAGTAGACAGTAAACCTTCTGTATTCATGGGAGCAGACTTCAGTTTCAACCAAGCTCAGATTGAAAACTACCGAGAAAAATCAAGTTCCAGAAAGCAAAACTTGAATTGGCTCCTCCTTGGGAACTATTTACATGGCATTTACATTGTATTTACAACTATTTACTTAGCATTTACATTGAATTAAGTATTATAAGCAATCTGTTGTTGTTGTTGTTCAGTCACTTAGTCCTGTCGGACTCTTTGCAACCCCATGGACTGCAGCATATCAGGTTTCCCTGTCCTTCATCATCTCCCAGAGCTGCTCAAACTCAGGTTCATTGAGATGTTGATGCCATCCACCATCTCATCCTCTGTCGTCCCCTTCTCCTCCCACCTTCAATCTTTCCCAGCATCAGGGCATTTTCTAATGAGTTGACTCTTTGAATCAGGGGGCGAAAGTATTGGAGCTTCAGTTTCAGCATCAGTCTTTCCAAAGAATATTCAGGACTGATTTCCCTTAGGAATGACTGGTTTGATCTCCTAGCAATCCAAGGGACTCTCAAGAGTCTTTTCCTACACCACATTTCAAAGGTATCAATTCTTTGGTGCTCAACCTTTATGGTCCAAGTCTCACATCCATACATGACTATGTGGGAGGATGTGCATAGGTTATGTGCAAACATAATAGCATTTACATAAGGAACTTGAGCATCTATGAATTTTGGCACCCCAAGGGTGCCAATCCTGGATCCAGTTCCCTGTGGATACAAAGGGATGTTTATACAAATAGGTAGCTATCAGATGTTTAGACTACAGTAGTACCCTATATTGGAGAAGGAAATGGCACCCTACTCCAGTACTCTTGCCTGGAAAATCCCATGGACGGAGGAGCCTGGTAGGCTGCAGTCCATGGGGTCATGAAGAGTCGGACACAACTGAATGACTTCTCTTTCACTTTTCACTTTCATGCATTGGAGAAGGAAATGGAAACCCACTCCAATGTTGTTGCCTGGAGAATCCCAGGGACGGGGGAGCCTGGTGGGCTGCCATCTATGGGGTCACACAGAGTTGGACACAACTGAAGTGACTTAGCAGCAGAAGCAGCAGCAGTACCCTATATACAAACGAGTTCCATTCCAAGAGTCCAATTTGTTCATAAATCCAAGAAAGTTAGCCGGGGTACCCAACTAACACAATCAGCTATATAGTACTATACTGTAATAATAGGTTTATAATACTCAGCACACAAATAATACATAAAAAGTAAATGAACACAAAAAAAATAAAGAAAACATTTTCAATCTTATAGCACAGTACCATCAAAAGTACAGTACAGAAATACAGAGGCTGCATCAAGTGAACAGACAAGAAGAGTTACTGACTGGAGGAGGGAGAGAAAGTGGGAGATGATAGAGCTGAAGGGTCATCAGCAATAGGAGACAGAGGGCAAACTGCCGTTTTACTCATGCCTGACATTGATGGAACACACGTTCAGATCTTTAACAGTTTATAATTTCAGGTTTGTATGTAGGGGACCTACTGTACTGCTTGCTACAATTTATGGAACGTCAACCCATGTTGGGGATTTGGGTTGGTTATTGGTAGCTCTGTAAACAAAATAAGGACATTTCAAGTGTCTCCTTACAGATCCTTCTTAGCACAAGGATCACCTTGGAACCCATGGTGCTGTGTGCTTAGAAACGTTCATTCCTACCTAGGACTGGAGGTGGTGTGGAAAGAGAAATGCTAGAGCTTGCAGCTCCTTCCTTCAACCCAAGTCCTGAGACTTTTCAGGGCTGGAATCCAAGGCACTCACATAGACCCACATCTGCTCACAACATGCCATATCCAAGCTGGAGCGTGAACACTTCCCTTTCTGATTTTTCTTTTTCCCCCAAGTTTTATCACCAGGTGTAAAACTTAGACATGACCAGCCAAAAGCATCCAGGGCTTCCCAGGCTAGTGGTAAAGAACCCTCCTGCCAATGCAGGAGACAAGAGAAAAGTGGGTTCAGTCCCTGGGTTGGGAAGATACCCTGAAGAGGGAAATGGCAACCCACTGCAGAATTCTGGCCATGAACAGAGGAGCTGGTAGTCTACAGTTCATGGGGTCACAAGGAGCCAGACACAACCAAAGTGACTTAGGACACACACACACACAGCCAGAAGCATAAATGAAGTGATGTGACAATGTGGGGGTGGTCAGCCACAGGTGTGCAGATGTTTCATAGGGAGGAGAAGGTGTGACAAGGGCTGTCCCCTTAGATGCCTGGTGGAGCTTCAGGGGCATGGGCAGGGGTCTCGGGGGATAATGATCTTTTCTCACTCTGCTCTGAGAAGTAGCAGCCGTGTGATGATGGATGAAGCACATCTTCTCTCTGGGGTTCAGCTCCCTCATCTGCAAAATAAATAATGGGAGAAGACACCTCACCCAACAGGGTTATCATAGTATCAAGTGGAGGATGGGAAGCAGAGGAACTGAACAGGGTATCAACCCATGAGAAGTCACAATCACATCATGGCAGTGGTTTAGTCTGCATGTCATGTCCGACTCTCTGTGATCCCCCGGACTGTAGCCCTCCAGGCTCCTCTGTCCATGGGATTCTCCATGCAAGAATACTGGAGTGGGTTGCCATTTCCTTCTCCAGGGCATCTTTCAGACCCAAGGATCGAACCCAGGTGTCCCACATTGCAGGTGGATTCTTCATCATCTGAACCACCAGGAATGTCCAATCACATCATGTGCATCTAACAAAGTTCCTGGTATGTAATGGATACTTTTTAAAAAGACTGTGGTATTTATTCAAAATGAATAAATGAAGGGTTACAGGGAGGAGTTCAGAGACCAGAGGTGGAGGAGGGTATTTCTAGGTTCAAAGTTCACTGCTGAAGTAGGAAAGAAAACAAGATATGTAATTTCACATGTATTTATGAGGCAGCTACTGTTTTCAGAGCTTTGTGCTGGGCAAATTGGGAGAGAGGTGAGCTTTGTGAGATGTGGAAACTACATTTCAGCTGGCAGTCCTCAGCCACCCCTGGGAAAAGGAGGTGAAAACATCATAAGTCACATTTTATGTGTATATATGTGAGACTGTTCTGCTGTTGTTCAGTTGATAAGTCATGTCCAACTGTCTGCGACCCTGTAGACTCTAGCATGCCAGGCTCCTCTGTCCTCCACTATCTCTAAGAGTGTGCTAAGATTCATGTCCATTGAGTTCGTGATGCCATCTAACCATTTCATCCTCTGCCTCCTCCTTCTCCTTTTGCCTTCAATCTTTCCCAGCATCAGGGTTTTCTCCAAAGAGTTGACTCTTCACATCAGGTGGCCGAAGTATTGGAGCTTCAGCCACAGCCTTCCCAATGAATATTCAGGGTTGATTTCCTTTAGGATTGACTGGTTTGATCTCCTTGCTGTCCAAGGGATTCTCAAGAGTCTTCTCCAGTACCACAATTTGAAAGCATCAAGCCTATACTTCTGGTCTATTTGTATTTGAGCCATTACTGAAGTGTCCCAATTAATGCACTTCTATAGTAAACCTTGAAATGTAGTGCGTAAGTCCTCCCAATTCATGTTTCCATATGGTCTTGACTCTTCTAGGTCCTACACACTCCTATGTTTGTTTTAGAATCACATTGTTAAATTCCACCAAAAAAGCTGTTGGAATTTTGGTTGGTATTATGTTGACTTCATAGATCAGCTTAGGGGGTAGAGAAGAGCTGTCATATAATAAGCTTCCCTATTTGTGATCACAATCTATTTTTCCATTAAGTTGTCTTCTTTCATTTCTTAGTAATATATTTTTACTTTCATGATGGTGATCACGCACACACTTTGCTAGAATTATTCCTAGGTATTTATTTTTTGGATGCTATTGTAAAAAGTATTTTTTAAATTTATTTTAAGATTATGTGTCACTTTATAAGCCTCTCTGGTGGCTTCCCTGATGGCTTAGATGGTAAAGAATCTGCTTGCAATCCAGGAGACCTGAGTTCGATCCCTGTGTCAAGAAGATCCCCTGGAGCAGGGAATGGCAACCCACTCCAGTATTCCTCCCTGGAGAATTCCATGGAAAGGGGAACCTGGCAGACTACAGTTTATGGGGTTACAAAGAGTTGGACACAACTGAAGGACTAACACTTTTACTTTAGAAGCCTCAGCTTGAGTTCAGACTCTCCCATTTACGAGCTGTGTGTCTGGGGACACTTGCCCTTACCTGCCTCAGTTTCCTCATCTATAACTGGAGTTGTAACAGTTCCTCCATTACCATATTATTGAGCAAATCACCTACAAGTGAGTGCCAGACTAAGATATTCTCCAGCGCTGCCTGGAAGATGTACTACCTTGGGTAAGTTGGTTGTAGGCCTTTTAGGGGTTCAAAGTTTTGGGAAAATTCAGTAAGTATTAGCGTCTTTCTAGATGTGCATTCATGCAAGCCACTTCAGTCATGTCCTACTCTTTGTGACCTCATGGAGTATAGTCCATCAGGCTCCTCTATCCATGGGAATCTCCAGGCAAGAATACTGGAGTGAGTTGCCATGCCCTCCTCCAGGGGATCTTCCTGATCCAGGTGTTGAACCTCTCGTTTCTTATGTCTCCTGTACTGGCAGGTGGGTTCTTTACCACTAGTGCCGTCTGTGAAGCCCTCTTTCCACATATTCTCTTGTAAAGCCAGTTTTTTTGGTTTTTTTTTGTTTTGTTTTTTTAATTTCTGCAAGAGAAACAAACCATCAGATCTTTAAAGTGGGAGAATTCCTGCAAGATGAGTGGATCTATACTGTTGTCAAAGTGTTCACAATTTGGAGGGGGCAAGCGCTTTTCCATTTTGTATTTTTGCAATTCCTAGTGAGGACACCATTGTGAGAGCTCAACGGAGGCCTTTTGCAGAAGCCTTCTGCCTCATGACCACCATTTAGGACCACTTAGTCCCCAAATGTACCAGGCCAGTGTTCTGCATGTGTTATTTTCTAAGTACATTGTTTCCTTTTCATCATAGTAATTGAAACTCCAACCCCCTGAAGGGGACTAGAACATGTGAGTTTGGTCGACAGTGACCCACAGAGCCAGGGAAATTGTCTGAGAGGCTGTTCTTTCTGGTAGGTCTTTGATTATGGAAAATCAGCTTCCTGCAAACACATGCATCTGCTCAGTGCTTAGCTGGCCACTTTGATGGCCCATTTCCCATATTTTTAAGTCTGATGGAGGTCCTTGCTTCCCCATCCCCCATCTTTAAACGTCTTTTAGGCTTTCACTTGTGTGGATCATTTGGGGGAGTCAGTCCATTGAGGGGATGGTGGACTAAAATCTACCTTTCCATCTCCCAGAAGTGTCCTTTCCCTGTTCACATGCACACCTGCATTCCCACGAAAGTACCCATCCTCACGGCTGGGGAAGACAGCCTGTGCCAATCAGGGTGGGCACTGCCAGATGAGGGACACCTGCACTTGGCATCTCCTCTTCCTGTTTTCATGTTCTCTTCTCCCCTTTTGGCCTGCAGTGCCTCTCTGCCTTACTTACTGCCCCTCCTGTTATGAGATTAAGAATCAGAATCTTCCCATTTCATCCATACATATACATACACCTTTTATTAAAACCATTCTAGATCTAGACATCATCATATCAATACTAAGTGAAGTAAGTCAGAAAGAGAAAGGCAAATAGCCTGTGATATAACTTACATGTGGAATCTAAAATATGACACAAATGAATCTATTTACAAAACAGAAACAGACTCACAGACATAGAGAACAGACGTGGGGTGACCAAGTGGGAGGGAGGTGAGAGAGGGATTGGGAGTTTGGGACTAGCAGATGTACACTATTACATATACAATGGATAAACAGCTAGGTCCTATTGTATAGGGAACTATATTCAATATCCTGCAATAAACCATAATGGAAAAGAATATGAAAAAGAACATATATATATGGCATACATGCTTAGTCATGTCCAACTCTTTTGCAACCCCATGACTGTAGCCCACCGGGTTCCTCTGCCCATGCACTTTTCCAGGCAAGAATACTGGAGTGAGTTGCCATTTCCTTCTCCAGGGGATCATCCCCATCCAGGGATGAAACCCTTGTCTCCTGTGTCTCCTGCTTTGGTAGGTGTATTCTTTACAACTGCACCACCTGGGAAGCTGTGTGTGTGTGTGTGTGTGTGTGTGTGTGTGTGTGTGCGCGCGTGCACATGCATGCACGTGTGTATGTGTGTATTTGATGCTTTTGAACTGTGGTGTTGGAGAAGACTCTTGAGAGTCCCTTGGACTGCAAGGAGATCCAACCAGTCAATCCTAAAGGAAATCAGTGTGAATATTCATTGGAAGGACTGCTGCTGAAGCTGAAGCTCCAATACTTTGGCCACCTGATGTGAAGGACTGACCCATTGGAAAAGACTCTGATGCTGGAAAAGATTGAAGGCAGGAGGAGAAGGGGAGACAGAGGATGAAATGGCTGGATGGCATTATCAACTCAACAGACATGAGTCTGAGCAAGCTCCGAGAGTTGGTGATGGACAGGGAAGCCTGGCATGCTGCAGTCCATGGGGTCGCAATGAGTTGGACGTGACTGAGTGACTGAATAGAACTGAACTGAATATATGGCTGAGTCAGTTTGCTCTACAGTGGAAATTAATGCAATATTGTAAATCAGCTATACTTCAATAAAGTAAATTAAAAGTACATTCTGGATATAAATACCAGTGTTCCATGTCTAAATAGAAACAAAATTAATTACATTAAATTGTCCTTATAGGAAAAAAATATTTAGAAAATATTCCTGATTATTAAAAAAAAAATTCAAATTGGGCTTCTTTTTACAGATGTTCAGAAAGATCCCCTGGAGAAGGGAATGGCTACTCACTCCAGTATTCTTGCCTGGGAAATCTCATAGACAGAGGAGCCTGGTGGGCTACAGTCCATGGGGTTGCAAAGAGTTGGACACAACTGAGAGACTAACACTTTCACACAGGGTGCTTGGAGATGTTTGGGGCTGCTTGGGAGTAAGGCAAATTTCCTTGGCATTTCCAGTTTGGAACCTAAAGGCAGTTCTCATAATGTTTAGCGAAAGAAAGTTAAAGTGAAAGTCACTCAGTTGTGTCCAACTCTTTGCAACCCCATGGGCTATACAGTCCATGGAATTCTCCAGGCTAGATCACTGGAGTGGATAGCCTTTCCCTTCTCCAGGGGATCTTCCCAACCCAGAGATTGAACCCAGGTCTCCTGCATTGCAGGTGGATTCTTAACCAGCTGAGCCACCATGGAAGCCCAAGAATACTGGAGTGGGTAGCCTATCCCTTCTCCAGAGAATCTTCCTGATACAGGAATCGAACGGGGGTGTCCTGCATTGCAGGTGGATTCTTTACCAGCTGAGCTACTAGGGAAGCAATTTTTTGTGAGTCCTTCTTTAAAAGAGCAATGGTGACAAGTAGGTTGTAAAGTCACATACAGGGACTCAATGGGTGAAACCAAAGAACAAGGTCGGGGAAGTTGTACACGCCAGTGGCTCACAAACCCCAGGCAGATTTCACTTGCTTTGGATTCCATGGCTTATCTGGCCTTTAGTGAAAAGTACCGTAGCTCCCATTTTTCTCCCAGAGTAGGAACACTTTGTGGGAAGAGGAGGAAGGTGCCTCTGGCCATAGGGTGCTCTGCTGTATAACAGGGAAGTAAGAAACCTGCCTTCTTTCAGGGAACCCTGAAATAGAAATCTAGGCCTGATCCTTGGTCACATGGTTACCAGTGCACATAGAAACTTAGCCTTCTCAGGCATAGAAAAACCTTATTTATCTTTAATTACCATCATGTAGTTGACTCTCAGTAAAAGACTGTGAAATAAATTCATGTATAGTGGAGCTGATAGGGGCCTTTGAAGAGATCTATGTCACCCCTCTTAGTTCATAAAGAACATGAGTACCAGATTGGTTACCTGATTGCCTAGCAACCGGATGATAGCAATGAGTCCCTGGTATTCTGCTGGGTTTTCCCTTCCCAGTTAGGCCACATGTAATCCACTTGATGGGGTGGCTCAGGGTGAGTCTCATGTCTTGGGTGACTTCTGTGCACACTTGCTTTCCATGAAGAGCATGAGGAGGGCCTGCCTGCACCAGATCTGTGTTGGGGGGACTCTGCTGTCTGCAGAGTTAGAGCCAAATGGTTTATAGCAACATCCACAGGATCCTGAGTATTCTTAGTCCTTTCTCAATCAATGTGAGTGCTGCAGTGCTCTGAAGAATGTTTCTTCATCTTATGTGAGCCTCCATTTCTTCCTCTGTGATGTAGGGGAGTGATCATAACATCTCACTCATTGGATTTCATAAACATGTTTGCATTGTCATCCATGGCTGGCACAGAGCACATGATCAGAAGGTATTAGCCATGTTTATTATTGTTCATTGCAGATCAACTTGGTCAGCATATACCATGATAGTGGAAACAGTCATCCTCCAGATGATCAGAGAGTTGGGAGAAGCTCTTTGTCAAGGATACTTGGAGGACATTCTATATCTTTCGTTGTTGTTCAGTTGTGTCCCAATCTTTGCAACCCCATGGACTGCAGCACACCAGGCTTCCCTGTCCTTCACTGTCTCCTGGAGTTCGCTCAAAGTCATGTCCATTGAGTCAGTGATGCCATCTAACCATCTTCTCCTCTGTTGTTCCCTTCTCCTCCTGCCTTCAGTCTTTCCCAGCATTAGGTTTTTCTAATGAGTGGGCTCTTTGTATCAGGTGGCTGAAGTATTGGAGCTTCAGCTTCAGCATCAGTCCTTCCAATGAATAACCAAGGTTGATTTTCTTTAGGATTGACTGGTTTGATCTCCTTGCAGTCCAAGAGACTCTCAAGAGTCTTCTCCAGCACCAATGTTTGAAAGCAACAATTTTTCAGTGCTCCACCTTCTTCATGGTCCAACTCATATCTGTAATTGACTGCTTGAAAAACCATAGCTTTGACTAAATGGACCTCTGTTGGCAAAAAAATGTCTCTGCTTTTTAATATACTCTCTAGGTTTGTCATAGCTTTTCTTCCAAGGAGAAAGTGTTTTTTAATTTCATGGCTGCAGTCACCATCTTCAGTAATTTTGGAGCTCAAAAAAAGAAAATCTGTAACTACTTCCACTTTCCCCCCATCTATTTGCCATGAAGTCATGGGACTGGATGCCATGATCTTAATTTTTTGAATGTTGAGTTTTAAGCCAGCTTTGTCACTCTCCTCTTTCACTTTCATCAAGCGGTTCTTTAGTTTCTCTTTGGTTTCTGTGAATAGAGTCGTATCTTCTTCATATCTGAGGTTGTTGCTATTTCTCCTGGTAGTCTTGATTTCAGCTTGTGATTCATCCAGCCTGGCATTTCACATGATGTACTCTGCATATAAGTTAGATAAGCAATGTGACAATATACAGCCTTGGTGTACTCCTTTCTCAATTTTGAAACAGATCATTGCTCCATGTCCAGTTCTATCTGTTGCTTCTTGACCTGCATATTGGTTTCTCAGAACACAGGGAAGGTGGTCTGGTATTCCTATCTATTGAAGAATTTTCCAGAGTTTGTTATGATCCACCAGTCAAAGGCTTTAGCACAACCAATGAAGCAGAAGTAGATGTTTTTCTGGAATTCCCTGCTTTTTCTATGATCCAACTGATATTGGTAATTTGATCTCTAGTTCCTTTGCCTTTTCTAAATCCAGCATGTACATCTGAAAGTTCTTGGTTCATGTACTGTTGAATCCCAGCTTGAAAGAACAACATTGCATAGGAAGCTGGAATGCTAGGTGCATGAATCAAGGTAAACTGGACATGGTCAAGCAGGAGATAGCAAGAGCAAACATCGAGATTTTAGAAATCAGTGAACTAAAATGGACAGGAATGAACAAATTTAAATCAGATAACCATTATGTCTACTACTGTGGGCAAGAATTCCTTAGAAGAAATGGAGTAGTCCTTATTGTTAACAGAATGTTCTGAAATGCAGTAGTTGGATACAATCTCAAAAACGACAGATTGCCATATCGAAATGCTTACAAATGTAACCTCTTTGGGTATGTTTGGCCCTCTCTGTTTACCATATGACCAGCAATCCCACTACTGGGCATATACCCTGAGAAAACCTTAATTGAAAAAGACACATGCATCCCAATGCTCACTGCCACACTATTTATAATAGATAGGACATGGAGGCAACCTAGATGCCTATCGACAGATGAATGGAGGAAGAAATTGTGGTACATATATACAATGGAATATTACTCAGCCATAAAAAGGAACACATTTCAGTCATTTCTAGTGAGGAGGATGAACTTGAAAGTGAAAGTGAAAGTCACTCTGTTGTGTCTGACTCTTTGCAACTCCATGCACTATACAGTCCATGGAATTCTCCAGGTCAGAATACTGGAGTGGGTAGCCTTTCCCTTCTCCAGGAGATCTTCCCAACCCAAAGATGGAACCCAGGTCTCCCACATTCCAGGTGGATTCCTTACCAGCTGAGTCACAAGGGAAGCTCATAAAAAGGAACACATTTCAGTTCTAGTGAGGCGAATGAACTTAGAGTCCATTATATAGAGTGAAGTAAGTCAGAAAGAGAAAATCAAATACCGTATATTTTGAACTGTGGCGTTGGAGAAGACTCTTGAGAGTCCCTTGGACTGTAAGGAGATCCAACCAATCCATTCTAAAGGAGATCAGCCCTGGGTATTCTTTGGAAGGAATGATTCTAAAGCTGAAACTCCAGTACTTTGGCCACCTCATGCGAAGAGTTGACTCATTGGAAAAGACTCTGATGCTGGGAGAGATTGGGGGCAGGAGAAAAAGGGGATGACAGAGGATGAGATGGCTGGATGGCATCACCGACTCAATGGACGTGAGTTTGAGTGAACTCTGGGAGTTGGTGATGGACAGGGAGGCCTGGCATGCTGCGATTCATGGGGTCGCAAAGAGTCAGACACAACTGAGCGACTGAACTGAATTTAACTGAACTGAACTGAAGAAACTGACCCAGACGTGTCTGTGAGTGTCCAGGAGTCTCCAGAAGAGGTGTAGGTTGGTGGTGGCCTGCTGCAGGGTTGGAGGCCCTGAGTGTAACAGTACATTCATGGGATCTTTTGAAAGAGGTCACCATTATCTTCACTACCTCCACCATAGTTTGGCCCCAGGTAAGTAGCAGGGAGGGAACACGGCTCTAACCATCAACAAAAAATTGGATTAAAGATTTAGTGAGCACAGCCCCACCCATCAGAATAAGACCCACTTTCCCCCTCAGTCAGTCTCTCCCATCAGGAGGCTTCCATAAGCCTCTTATCCTTCTCCATCAGAGGGCAGACAGACTGAAAACCACAATCACAGAAAACTAACCAACCTAACCACAGGGACCACAGACTTGTCTAACTCAATGAAACTATGAGCCATGCCATGTAGGGCCACTCAAGATGGACAGGTCATGGTGGAGAGTTCTGACAAAATGTGGTCCACCAGAGAAGGAAATGGCAAACCACTTCAGTATTCTTGCCTTGAGAACCCCATGAACAGTATGAAAAGGCAAAAGTATAAGACATTGAAAGAGGAACTCCCTAGGTCAGTAGGTGCCCAATATGCTGCTGGAGATCAGTGGAGAAATAACTCCAGAAGAATGAAGAACAAAAGCAAAAAAGAACACCCAGTTGTGGATGTGACTGGTAATGGAAACAAGGTCCGATGCTGTAAAGAGCAATATTGCATAGGAACCTGGAATGTTAGGTCGATGAATCAAGGCAAATTGGAAGTGGTCAAACAGGAGATGACAAGAGTGAACATTGACATTTTAGGAATCAGTGAACTAAAATGGACTGGAATGGGTGAATTTAACTCAGAACCATTATATACGATTGTGGGCAAAAATCTCTTAGAATAAATGGAGTAGCCATCATAGTCAACAAAAGAGTCCAAAATGAAGTACTTGGTAAAAAATGACAGAATGATCTCTATTTATTTCCAAGGCAAATAATTTGATATCACAGTAATCCACGTGTATGCACCTACCAGTAATGCTGAAGAAGCTGAAATTGAACGGTTCTATGAAGACCTACACTGGATCATGGAAAAAGCAAGAGAGTTCCAGAAGAACATCTATTTCTGCTTTATTGACTATGCCAAAGCCTTTGACTGTGTGGATCACAATAAACTGTGGAAAATTCTGAAAGAAATGGGAATACCAGACCACCTGACCTGCCTTTTGAGAAACCTATATGCAGGTCAGGAAGCAATAGTTAGAACTGGACATGGCACAACAGACTGGTTCCAAATAGGAAAAGGAGTAGGTCAAGGCTGTATATTGTCACCCTGCTTATTTAACTTATATGCAGAGTACATCATGAGAAACGCTGGGCTGGATGATGCACAAGCTGGAATCAAGATTGCCAGGTAAATGTCAATAGCCTCAGATATGCAGATAACACCACCCTTATGGCAGGAAGTGAAGAGGAACTAACAAGCCTCTTGATGAAAGTGAAAGAGGAGAGTGAAAAAGTTGGCTTAAAGCTCAACATTCAGAAAGCGAAGATCATGGCATCTGGTCCCATCACTTCATGGGAAATAGATGGGGAAACAGTGGAAACAGTGTCAGACTTTATTTTTTGGGGCCCCAACATCACTGCAGATGGTGACTGCAGCCATGAAATTAAAAGATGCTTACTCCTTGGAAGGAAAGTTATGATCAACCTAGATAGCATATTGAAAAGCAGAGACATTACTTTGCCAACAAAGCTCCATCTTGTCAAGGCTATAGTTTTTCCAGTAGTCACGTATGGATGTGAGAGTTGGACTATAAAGAAAGCTGAGTGCCGAAGGATTGATGCTTTTGAACTGTGGTGTTGGAGAAGACTCTTGAGAGTCCCTTGGACTGCAAGAAGATCCAACCAGTCCATCCTAAAGGAGATCAGTCCTGGGTGTTCATTGGAAGGACCGATGCTAAAGCTGAAACTCTGGTACTTTGGCCACCTGATGCAAAGAGTTGACTCATTGGAAAAGAACCTGATGCTGGGAGGGATTGGGGGCAGGAGGAGAAGGGGACGACAGAGGATGAGATGGCTGGATGGCATCACCGAGTCGATGGACATGGTTTTGGGTGGGCTCAGGGAGCTGGCGATGGACAGGGAGGCCTGGCATGCTGCGATTCATGGGGTTGCAAAAAGTCGGACACGAGTGAGTGACTGAACTGAACTAAACTGAAGAGATACAAAGACATCAAGAACAGATTTTGGAGGCGTGGGGGGAAGGAATGGGGGCAAATTGAGAGAGTAGCATTCAAACATATACAGTACCATATGTAGAAGAGATAGCTAATCAGAAGTTGCTGTATAACACAGGAAGGTCAACCATGTGCTCTGTGACTACCCAGAGCTGTGGGATGGGGTGAGGTGTGGGGCAGGAGATTCAACAGGCAGGGGACATATGTATACTTATGGCTGATTCACATTGTTGTATGGCAGAAGCCAACACAATATTATAAAGCAGTTATGCTCCAATTAAAAATAATAATAATCTGTAAACCCTTTTATAGAAAGAAGGATTATGTTCAGAGCTTCCCCTGCCCCCATATTTTTTTATCATATGGGCTTCCCAGGTAGCTCTAGTGGAAAAAAGCCACCTGACAATGCAGGAGACATTAAGAGACACAGGTTTCATCCCTGGGTCGGGAAGATTTCTGGAGAAGGAAATGGCAACCACTCCAGTACTTTTGCCTGGAGAATCACATGGACAGTGGAGCTTGGCAGGCTGGAGTCCATGGGGTCACAAAGAGTCAGATATGACTGAGCACCTGACTGCATTTTAATCAGATGCTATGTGGCAAATACATGAGATGTTCTATTCTCTCGTACTGGTGATACTTGGAAAGCTAAAATCACTTCAACTTCTTATTTCCTTAAAAAAAAAAAAGCAAAACTAAAACTTAAAAAGCCTTCATCTCAGTTTACACCCACAAAGTTAAATTTTAAATCAGAGTCAGATTATCAATGTTC
This sequence comes from Bubalus bubalis, assembly GCF_019923935.1. Taxonomy (NCBI): domain Eukaryota; kingdom Metazoa; phylum Chordata; class Mammalia; order Artiodactyla; family Bovidae; genus Bubalus; species Bubalus bubalis. The sequence goes on along the minus strand of NC_059157.1, from coordinate 186,032,810 downwards.
ACCCAGAGGATTGAAGCAGAGTCATTAAATCTTATTACAAAGCCAAGTGCAGAAAGTAATTGCACATATTTGTTAGTAGCTTAGAATTGATTAAAAATGCATAAAGAAAAGCTGCAAAATTCTCCACAGGCCCAAGAATGCTACCCCCTCAGGGAGACCATTACAGCTGCTCATTCTCTGAGTAACCTTCACGGTTTCCTTGTGAACGGGCAGGGGGGCGGGCTCCAGGCTGGTCAGCTCTTTGGAGCAGAGGCTGTGGCAGGCTGGAGAGGTCACTATGGTTTGGCCAGCCCAGGAGGAATGGAATTTGTATTCCTTTCAGGAAGCCTTGAGGAAAGTCATCATTATACTGAAATGATAAGTCATTCCCAGCGCCTTGCCCCCACCTCAGATTGCATTTCTGCAGGGTAACCTGTACTACAGGGAGGGCTGGAAGAGGAAAAAGCAGACCAAATATTAAAGGGGATTCTGGGAGCATTCACCCAGACGCAGAGGGCAAGGGCAGCAGATGAGCTGATGTTTTTAGTGAGATTTCAGCTAATTTCTAAGAACATCCACTGATATTTGTCTTCCCTGTTTACAGTCTCTTGGAAATCACTTCATGTAGCCTCCAGTCAATCATTATGTTGGTTTGGGGCCAGTCACACACAAACCACTGTGACTGGCTCTTGAGGGTGAATGATGATTTCATTCAACAAACTTCTCATAAAACACCTGTCACGGTGGCGCTAGTGGTAAAGACCCCGCCTGCCAATGCAGGAGACATAAGAGACAGGGATTCGATCCCTGCATCAGGAAGATCCCCTAGAGGAGGGCATGGTAACCCACTCCAGTATTCTTGCCTGAAGAATCCCATGGACAGAGGAGACTGGCAGGCTACAGTCTGTAGGGCTGCAAAGAGTTGGACACGACTGAAGCGACATAGCATGCACAAACCCGGGCCAAGCAGCGCTTCTGTGGTGGCTCAGTCACTAAAGAATTCACCTGTAATGCAGGAGACTGCCTGCAGTGCAGGAGACCTGGGTTCAGACCCGGGGTCGGAAAGATCCCCTGGAGAAGGAAACGACAACCCACTCCAGTATTCTTGCCTGGGAAATCCCATGGACAGAGGAGCCTGGTGGGCTTACAGTCCATGGGGTTGCCAAGAGTCGGACACGACTTGGTGACTAAACCACCACCATAGGTCAAGAACTGTTCAAAGTGTAAAGAAACAGCCCCAATCTCAAGAAGTGAATATTCTGGGGGAAGGAGGGATGTATTCTGTCAGTGGATGTGGACACATGGCTCCACAAATGATTATGGGATTCTTTAGGCAAGAATACTGGAGTGGATAGCCATTCCCTTCTCCAGGGGATCTTCCCGACCCAGGGATTGAACCCGGGTCTCCCACATTGCAGGTGGACTCTTTACCATCTGAACCACCAGGAAAGACTAACAAAAAAAATTAAAAAAAAAAACACAATAAAAAACATCTGCATCTCAGCGGCTGACACATCAGGGTTTCTCTCCTCCCTCCCACCCTCCCTCCCTCTCCCTTCTCTCCCTCACTCTTTCTTCCCTCACTCTCTCTTTCTCTCTTTTTTTCTTTTTGTACAAACACATATGAAGCACTCACCATAGGGCAGACATCCTGCTAGGTGCCAGCAACACGATGTTAACAGCCCGTTTCTTAGTAACTCATGGCCTGTGCTCTAGACTTTTCCCTTGGAATAAATTCTAAATAGAGGGTTACCTGAACTATTTGGCCCCACTTTAATTTTTATTTCTTCTTTTTAAAAGAAACGCATATTGAAATGCATATTAGAAACCCTGTGAATATGGCTGGAGGAAATTTCCTGAATTAAACCCACTCCTGAAAACAACACCCAGATCAAGAAGTGAAGCATGTCATCCACCCCAAAACCCTTATTTTTGCCCACACCTCAATCATTACTCCCAAACATTACTTTGGCCAACTGATGCAAAGATCTGACTCATTTGAAAAGACCCAGATGCTGGGAAAGATTGAGGGTGGGAGGAGACGGGGACGACAGAGGATGAGATGGTTGGATGGCATCACTGACTCAATGGACATGAGTTTGGGTAAACTCTGGGAGTTGGTGATAGACAGGGAGGCCTGACGTGCAGGGGTTCGTGGGGTTGCAAAGAGTCGGACATGACTGAATGACTGAACTGAACTGAATCATTACTGCCCCTAAATAATACTGTAGATGATGGTTCTTTTTTTTTTTTTTTTTGACCTTTATAAATACAATTATACTATTCACAAAAGAGGATTACAAAGTACATTTGACTGTATATTGATTTTTTTTTAAATGACTACATAGATCCTGATGCACCTAGGTATGGTTTTAGATATATTCTTTATTAAAAAATAGTTTTTTAAAAGTATATATATTTTTAATTTTTTTAAGTCTTTATTGAATTTGTTACAATATAACTTCCATTTTATGTTTTGTTTTTTGGCTGCAAGTCGTGTGGAATCTTAGCTGCCTGACCAGGGATTGAACCCACACCTCCTTCACTGGAAGGTGAAGCCTTAGCCACTGGACCACCAGGGAAGTCTCAGTACCACATGGCTGCCGAAATCACAGCTAATGGTAGACACACCACCTCCATCAGATTGCCTTTGACTAATGTAAAAGCCATGTTTACCCAGCGTGTGATTCAAGGTCTCTACCTCTGGAATCCCACCTTCTCTTCCTTCTCTGCCCTTTTCTATTCTCCCCCCCAACCCCAGCAACTCACATTTGTAGCCAATTTAGAATATTACATTAGAAATCATACCTAGGTGCACTCAGGTATGTTTAGTCATTTCCTAAAAGCAGCATACAGTCAAATATATGGTTAGAGCATGTTGATGACTCTCTCTGACTAGCAGCAGAAGGTGAATTCCCTTGAACAAGGACCAAATCCCCAGTCTTACTATTTTGTAAGCTACCTGCCACCCCATCACCCCCACCCCGTAGTCCAACACCATGCTTGACCCAAGTGGTAACCCAAGAAAATGTTGCTGAGTGGAATCTTCTGATTGTATTTGAGTTTTTGAATAATTACATAAATCACATTCATTTTGGGGGAGTTAGTGACTTCAAAAAGTGGCTTCCACTCCAGAATGAGAGGGTGAGCACCTGTGTTTCTTTTCTCTTCTCAAAATCCTATTTAAATGAGAATTGGGGAATGATAAACGATTTAGCTTATAACCATAAAGAAGATGGGAGGGAAACCGTCATTGACGGACAGCTTTCCATAAGTTTTCCGAAGACAAAGGCAGGTGAAGTAATAGTGATGGAGAAGTCAGGGGAGGAAGGTCCAGAGGGGACTGTAACTGGGAGAGACCCCAAAGGCCCATCTGTTCACATGCCTAGTGGGATCCACGGAGCTTTTGAACTCCCAGATGCTTTTGAGGGTGGGAGTGAGACCTGGGAGGATCAATCAGGACTTGCGCTCAGGCAAGCCCCTTCCTAGACTTTGAGGACAGAACAGCCAATAGGCAGATGTTTACCCCTCAGGCAAAAAAGCAAAGGATTCTTCCCTAAAGCAGTTGAACAAATTGTCTGTGAAAAAGCAGAGCTGCCAGTGAGGGCTGCTGCCCCAAAGCAATGCATCCCGGTCTGGCTTGTTTCCATCCTACTCTAGCTGGAGCGGAACCTCGCAGAGGAGGGGCCTCGTTTACAGACCCGGAGATAACTGCCATTGCAGTGTTTTAAAATATGAGTGGACAACAGGGGCTCAAGGGCACTTGAGAGGATTAACTAAGAAAGGCAAAGAGAAGCAAGCAAAAGAAAATGACCCAAAAGAAAGCAAATAATTCAAGAAATAAAAGTGTACTTTGAAAAATCCTAATGGGCGTCCTCAGAGAGATTTGAGACGGTATGAAATCCATAATACATAAACAGGATTTTAAAAAGATGTCTAGAGAACAAGAATGGTCCCTTGTTGAGCAAAAAAAAAAAAAAGTCTTCAAACTGCAACATTCAACAGAAGGTTTAACAATGAAATCAAGGAACTCTCTTACAAGGGAGGTTATAAAGTTTATAAAGTGGAACAAAAACAGAATGAAGCAGATACAGAAATGTGTGCAAGCACCTAAGTGACAGGAGAAAATGAACTTATGGTTGCCAAGGAGAAGAGATACTTATGGACTGTGGGATGGACATGTACACACTGCTATATTTAAAATGGATAACCAACAAGGACCTAATGTATAGCACAGGGAACTCTGCTCAATGTTATGGGGTAGCCTGGATGGGAAGGGGGTTTGGGGGAGAATGGATACATGTATATGTATGACTGAGTCCCTTCACTTTTCACTTGAAAATACCACAATCTTGTTAATTGGCCATACCCCAATACAACATGTTTTAGGTGTTAAAAAATTAAAATTAAAAACAAAGAAATATGTATAAGCACCTAAGTGACAAGAGACCAACAAAGACAAAAGGCCAACAGATGAGAGAAACTAAAGAAAGAACAAGGGAATCAGGTGTTGAAGGAATATTAGAAGATAATTTCCTAGAGCTGAAGAAGGTAGGTCCTTGGAATGAAATGATCCTCTGATCCTACCATAAAACAGGAGAAAAATGACATTGAAATGCATTTTTATGAAGGGTCAAAATATGCCAATTAATAGAAGATTCTGAAATCCTCCAGAGAGTAGGAACTGTTCACTTACAAAGGTTCAAGTCAGTCTCCCTGTGGAATTCTTACAAGCTTAATGTCACAAGACAAGGAGGAATGTCTTCTAAGTTCGGAGATAAGTGATATACATCCTAGAATTCTATGTGCAGTAAAATTACCAACTAAGTATGAAGGCAGATTATGAAAGAATCTAGAAATTTTATTTCCAAGACAACCTTTGTGACAAGGCTACTCAAGGATATGTTGCGCAAAAGAAGGAAGTAAACCAGAAGAGGAAGATTTAGGGTCCAGGAAGAATAGATTTTTACCCAGATGGCAGTTCTGCAACAAAACTAGAGAGAGATTATTGACTGTTACCTTTTAGAACTGGAGACTAATCACAATAGTGGTTACTGAACAAAACATATGTATTATTAACACCGAAATTGAAAAAACAAAAGTTTTAGCAGTCTGGAAAGGGTTTAAACCTGGATTTAAAATTAATCTCCTATTTCTTGGCTTTCCTCCTTAATAATCTTGAGTAAGGAGCTCAGTGTATTCTGTCCACTGCATTTTCTTGGATGCTTCCATGGCATACCAGTATCAAGGACACATGTCCAGAACTTCCCCACTTCCCAAGAGCTTCAGTTCTAGTTGGGAAATAATGAACAGGCTTCCATTTGGCACATGTCCTGCCCTGCCACCCTCAGATCAAGTCCAAGGTGACTATCTTCAGGGATCAGTCTGGCTTGTCTGTTTCCTTTTCATCTTAACTGTTTTCTACCCATGCAGCCTTTCTTGCCTGTGGCTCTACTTCTGCTGAGTGCTGCATTCCCTGTGCACCTATGTGGTGATGGCTTAGCCACGGTACAGAACTGGCCCCAAACTTAGTGGAGAGACACGGACCCTAGGAAGCACTCAGCCCCTACATTTGGCTTTAGCCTTAGAGTGTCACTGATGCTTTGCTGTATTTATTCATGCTGGCCTGACTTTCTTTTGGGAGACTGTTACATTCAGAATGGAAACCAATGGAGATGATGATCCAGCTGTCTTTGCTGATGGATACAATAGCATATTCAAAAGCAGAGACATTACTTTGCCAACAAAGTTTTGTCTAGTCAAGGCTATGGTTTTCCCAGTGGTCATGTATGGATGTGAGAGTTGGACTGTGAAGAGAGCTGAGAGCCAAAGAATTGATGCTTTTGAACTGTGGTGTTGGAGAAGACTCTTGAGAGTCCCTTGGACTGCAAGGAGATCCAACCAGTCCATTCTGAAGGAGATCAGCCCTGGGATTTCTTTGGAAGGAATGATGCTAAAGCTGAAACTCCAGTACTTTGGCCACCTCATGTGAAGAGTTGACTCATTGGAAAAGACCCTGATACTGGGAGGGATTGGGGGCATGAGAAGAAGGGGACAACAGAGGATGAGATGGCTGGATGGCATCACTGACTCGATGGACGTGAGTCTGAGTGAACTCCGGGAGTTGGTGATGGACAGGGAGGCCTGGCATGCTGAGATTCATAGGGTCGCAAAGAGTCAGACACGACTGAGCAACTGAACTGAACTGTTGTATTCCTGTAGTTGGATATTGGAAGTGGGTAGAGGTCCCTGAATTTGCCTGCCTCCATATTTTATTTGTCTGCCTTATTAAGTGCCCTTTCTTGATATCTGAGACTAGTTTTTGCTTTGATTAAACAGCTATAAATGCCTATAGCACAAAGCCCGTAGTGTCTATTTTTTAAAGGGAGTAAAAATGGGCCTCTCTAAATTCCTCCATGCAGATCCCCTAGAGGGGACCTGTCTTGGCTTGTTCAACCTCCTGCAACAGGACATGATGATGGTAAGAGTGTGGGGGAAGTTGTGGCGTCAAAAACCTGATGAGAACCAAGGGACACTTTGACCCTGGGGAGAAAGGGCTATCTCCTCTCAGTGATGCAGGTATCTCCCCTTCCTCCAACAGGAAAGGCTGGGTCAGCCTGGTTAGTGCTCCACAAACTGGGAGGGCTCAGAACCTGGAGTAGCACTCCCCTGTGTCTCCCTGGCATCTGGGCACAGGCACCAGCATGGAGTGAACAAGGGATGAGGATGTTGAGAAGAGGAGGTAAAGACTGGGTGGGGGGAGGGTGGGCAGGGTGTGGCCTGTGCCCCCTGAGATGCATGCATTACACTATTGTCATTGTTGACATTCTTTAAAGATATATTTATTGATCAGTGCTATGAGAGGTACAAAGACGACTCGGACACAGGTCTTGCCCCACAGGAGGTGACAGTCTAGCAGAGGAGATATGGTGCATGCAGGGAGTACATGGTCAGAGCTGGGCTTCCCTAAGATGAGTCTAACATGGTCGATGAAGTCCGCTGGACTTAGGAAGAGATGGAGGAAGCCGAGTGGCCATTGACATCAGGCAGGTGAGGAAGGAAGAGGTGTGAGGGGCTGTTGAGGCGGCACCCAGGGGACTTGGATGGGGTCTGGACATTGGGAGTGAGGGAAAGGGAAGCAGGTGACTTAAACATGTAGCAGGGGCCCTGACATAAATGGAAAGAGCAACAGAGCAGGTTTGAGAAAAGAAATGAAGATGGGTGCACACAATTCTACTGCATGTTTTTGCTTTTGTTTTTTACATTTAATTTGCAAAATATGCATGTTCATTGCAGAAAGAAAAACACTTCAGAAGTACAGCCAGTTGCCCTGCAGGGAAAGCAGCTCTCCTCTGTGTCGGGTATGTATCCCCTGGGCGTTTTTCTCCTCTTGTTCTGAAACTTCCTACCCCCACCTTCAGAAGCATTTCTGCCATGGCAGCATGTCTGACTCTAAGGCGGGCTGCTCCCTGCATTCTCCCCCATGCTTGCCTATAAAACTTCTCTCTTCTCAGCCACCTCTGCCAGCAACCTGCTTGGCATCTCAGCTCTCATTTCTGAAGCTCTGGGGCTCTGGCTGGGATCCTGACCATTCTCCAAGATCAGCAGCATGCAGGGCTATGCCCAGAGAGGATATTTGCTTACCTCTCTGTGGGTGCCTCACTGTCCCACTGCCCAGGAGCCAAACCACACTGAGTCATTCCTTGACTCAGCTTTCTTAATGGAAGCCACCTGTGGGTGTGTGACTGCATGTATGTGCTTATAATGAGTTTGGAAACATTTAAAATAGAATCTCACACACACACACACACACACACACACACACACACACACACACACACACAAAGAAGCATCACACAAGCTCCCCAGAAAAGACTTCAGCTCCCTAAATACCCAGATCTCAGACAAGGCAGGGTGCAAACAGAATACATTACACTCAAGCAAAATGCTCAGCTGATTTCCAAAATACACTGATCCTTCCTAGAATCCCTACATGTTATTTCTCTTCCCTACAGTGTCTGAATCTCTTTTCTAGTCACAGGGCTGAGGCTGTCTGTCTCTACCTCACTGTCAGAGCACGATCATTTACGTGGAGCCGCAGTTCTTATTTTTATATCGTCTCCTCTTTGTACCAACAGTACATGGCGGGAGAAATAGGGAGGCTATAGAACTGTTTCTCTTCTACTTGGGGGTACAGCAGGTCTGGGCCAAACAATAGGATCTTTACCAGCTTTTGGTAAAGAAGGAAGAAAAAAATTGCTTTCTCCAACTGATGAGATTGACTACATGAGATTTTAGTTGGAGGGCTGATGCTTGGTGAGTCCTGTTATTAAAAGAATTAATCATTGTGGTTGGAGGTCAGATGGTGATGATGGTGATGATGACGGTGACCCAGCTGGTGTCTAAGAACGGAGTTAAGGACGCAGCCTTTCTGAGTTTGTTAGGAACAGGTTTCTCTCCTGCTTCTGGCAGTGCCCATCAGTGTAATAAAGGGAAGCCAAAAACATGTCTCTTTTCTCTTACCTATTATTATAGTTTAAAGGCTTGTTATTGTAAAAAGGCTCATTAGAGCCACTAATTTTTTTGAACATTAAAGAGTTTAAATTTTTCCTTTTTATAAAAGCAATGCTTTTTAAGTGAAAAAAATCTGAAAAGTGAAGACAAAGTAAAAGAACACTCATTACCCACCCCGTTCTCAGCCCCTCTAGTTTATGTAATTTTCAGCTTTTATGCACACACGTGTGTGCATGCTTAGTCACTTCAGTTATGTCCGACTCTTTGTGACCTCTTAGAACTGTAGCCCAACCAGGCTCCTCTGGCCATGAAATTCTCATGGCAAGTATACTGGAATGGGTTGCCTTGCTCTCCTCCAGTGAACCTTCCCAACCCAGGGAGAAAACCTGAGGCTCCTGCGGCTCCTGAATTGCAGGCAGATTCTTTACTGCTGAGCCATCGGGAAGTCCTTTTACATACACAGAAGTCACTAAGAATTGCATCATATTGTAGAACTTTTTCAACTGCTTTTTCACTTAAATTTGGAACACTGATGTCCCTGAATTGTTGGTATCTGCACTCATCTTAGGAGTATTCTGTAAATTTCTTTTGATAGCAGAATCGAAGGTCTCTAGTTTGATATTTAGTTTGTCAATGTGAGAAATGAATTAATAAGTATTACTGTACACTGCAGTAAAACTATGAATCATCCAGCTGTAAATTCTGCTTTGACTTTAAATATCAAAATAATAAGTGAGAGAAAAATAAGATAGTTGGTGCAGCATGCATGCATGTGCCCGGGGGGAAGTCTGCATCCTTATTAACTTTCCATTTTCACCAGGTCTAATTACCAGTTACCTGGCAGCCTTGTGTTCTCTGGGAGTTGGAGGGGGTGCCACAGGGAGGTGCCTTTCGGACTGTATTGTGATGTTCACATTCTAGAAACCTATGGTCAGGTTTTTCTCTACATGATGCAGTTGAATACACTCTTTGCCCTTCAGCTGAAATCCCAGTGCTTTCCAACCTAGAATGAAGCAGGCATGCCTTCATGAAAAACCACAACCTCAGTGGAGACTCTCAGCACTGGTCCCCTAACCTTCACAACCGATGGACCGCAGTTGTACGGTGGAGCTCACTAACACCCTAATGATATCTCTAGATGAAGCCAGAGGTTTCCAAGGCAACTGAAGTGATAAGCAGTTCCTCAGAACGAAGTGTCATGCACAGACCCATGAACCGGAGAGAATAATGGATGTGATCGGGAAAATGGGTGGGAGACCCCCCAGGAGACCACTTTTGCTGCCTTTCCCCATACTACAGGTGGGGTAGCATTAGCACCTTCCTGACTCCCTTTCTCCTCACTTTATTTCTCACCCCCATGCTGTTGGGGCTTCTCATGAATTCCACCTGGTGTCCTCAGCTAGGAAGCATCCCATGGACAAACCCCGTCCATTCCACTTTCAATGGTGCAGGTTATTGCTCTACTCCTCCAGTAAGGACTGAGGCTGACCTGGAAGTACTACTACACTGAGGGCGGTGGAGGGCAATTATCCACTGATGAGATATTCTTGACAATATTTTGCATAACTAGGTGATTTCCATAGACAGGCTGTGTTATCCAGAATTGGCCAATAACTGTAATTCCTTGGGAGTTCCCATCTAGCCTTGATGGTTAGAGACTAGGTTGAGAATGATGAGCTGAGACGGATGGCACTGTGACCAACCAGTGGTGCCTGCCCGGTGGGTGGGAAGGGAGCTGGTGATGGGCAAGCCCAGCACATGCTGACCTGCCTTTCATCCAACTGCAAATATCAGATAGCAGGGAGGCTGTGGAGTAGCAACAACACACAAACAGAAATCAACAACAGTTGAGGGGCTCTGTGAGCTCTCTGCATGTAAGCATCCTTGTTTGCACACCAGTTTAAAAACTCTTCTCTCGCATGAGTGCTCAGTCCCTTAGTCATGTTTGACTCTTGGTGACCTCATGGACTGTAGTCTACTAGGCGCCTCTGTCCCGGAATTTCCTAAGTAAGAATACTGGAGTGGGTTACCATGCCCTCCCCCAGGGGATCTTCCTGACCCAGGGATCTAACCTACACATGCTGTGTTTCCTACATTACAGGTGGAGTCTTACGGTTGAGTCAGTGGAGAAGCTCACCCTGGGGAAAATTGATGAATCAGATGGTGAAGAAAAAAGAACAAACTTTTTTGTTCGTAGTTGTCTCCAGGACTCTATGACTCTCCAAGTTGCAGTTGTCTCCATGACTCACATCTACATGGATATGTGGGTCTGAAAAAGATGGCTTTTTCTTGTTTCTGATCATCTCGATTATCCCCTGAAGTCTCAAGAAAGCACCTTCTACAACTTGAAAAGTAGTGTCCTCTTGCTTTGGAGGAATGAATGGCTTCATGATAATGGCCTCTGTCCTCTTCAAAGTTTACTACTCAGGACTTCCAGCAGTTAAGAATCCACCTGCCAGTGCAAGGAACATGGGTTCAATCCCTGGTGAGGGAACTAAGATGCCACATGCCTCATCTACTGAACCTCAGCACCAGAGCAAAAGATCCCCCATGACTCAACAACATTCTGTGTGCCACAACTAAGACCCAACATAGTCAAATAAATAAATAAATATTTTTTAAAAGTCTGCTTCCCATTTTCACAGTCAGGGAAAGACAGGGCCTGGAAGACAGGGCCAGACACCTACCCAGACTTACATGTGACTTCTAGGATACAGTCTGTTAGAAGCTTAAAACTATCCTCAAATTTCATTTCTATTTAGTTATACTTCTGCCAAAAATGGAGCATGGACCTAATGAATACTAACTGCAATTCAAAAGTATCTGGTTTGGGATGAAAAATTGAGAGTGTAGAGAGGTATAATCAACCCTGAAGGTGGATGGAGGAACGGACATTTCTTGTGTGTCTAAATGGGGTGACAGTGAGCTCCCATGAATGAGGCTCCAATGCAGAGAGCAAAGGAGGGTCCTTTGTACACTTTTCCCCTGGATTACCTGGGACATTAGGTCCTTATTGCTGTTATGACAACTCCTAGTTGCTTGAAATAACACAATATTTACAGTTTTGGAGGTCAGAAGTCCTGAAATTAAGTGGTATTTTTAGGGACAAAGGTAGGGTTTGTTTTTATTCTAAAAGAAAACAATAACTCCTCAGGGATGTTGACAAAGGAAGGGAATATTTCACACTCAGAGAATAGACACCAGGGTACAAAATGAGGAGTGTTTTGCCTCCATACCAGTCCCCATCTTCTCTAGGAGCAGAGATGAGAAGCAGACAGCTGAAGCAAACAATCAAACAAGCAATTCTGACTTAGGAACCCTGTAAATATGGTTAAAATCTAGGTCTGATTCCTTCCAAAGTCTCAAAGGCAGACTTTGCCTTTTCCAGCTTCCAGAAGCCTTCTGCATTTCTTACCTCATGGGCCTTTCCTCCATCCTTAAGGACAACAGCATAGCATCATCCAGGCTCTCTCCCATCGCTGACGTGGACCTCTGCTTCCACCAGCACATCTCTCTGGATCTCTGATCCTCCTGCCTCCTTCTTATAAGTATCATCGTGATTATATTGAGCCCAACTCAGATAACCTGGCTTCCCAGGTGGCACTAGCAGTAAAGAATCCACCTGCCAACGCAGGAGATGTAAGATACTCAAGTTCAATTCCTGGGTCATGAAGATCCCCTGGAGGAGGGCATGGCAACCCATTCCAGGATTCTTGCCTGGAGAATCCCATGGACAGAGGAGCCTGGGGACTACAGTACATGGGGTTGCAAACTCTAGTCACAAAACTGAAGTGACTTAGCGTGGCACACAGATAACCCAGGAAAGAGTCCCCATCTCAGGAACCTTAACACATCTGCAAACTCTTTTTTGAACCGAGAGGTAACATATTAACAAGTCACAAGAAGTAGGACATGAGCATCTTTAGGGGCCATTACCCTGTACCACATGGAGGGCCAGGAGCTGCCCCTGCAGCCAACTCTCCGCAGGGTTGGGGAACCTGGCTGAGATGATTTGTCCTGTGTCATTAGGATCGAGCTACTGTCTGAATCCTGCCCTGCTTACCTATTTTCACCTTAAAGATAACAATAGTAAAACCCTTTAATATTTCAAAGAGAGTAAAGAGCATCAATTCTGCAATTAAAATGTAAATAATCTCTTTCCTAAGTACTAATGTTACAGAACGTGGGATCCAGCTGTTTGCTGCTCAAAAGCCAGTATTCGAGAGGCAAAGTTGGTGGAAAGGAATGTTTGCATTATTACAGAGGGAAGCAACCCAAGAGGAGGGCAGACTCATGTCGGTAAGTTGACTCCTCTCTGTCAATCAGTGGGCAGGTGTTTTTAAGAGGGCATTTCAGGGTGTACAGGCAGAGGGAGGGGCTCCATGCAGAAACCTCACAGTCAGCTCTGACTGTCATCTGGAAATTGGTCATTGGTGGTGTGAGCAGAATATCTTGATTGTTTTAAGTACAGGTAGTCTTCAGTTCCAGGGTCTGTTTGTTCCCATTTCTTTGAGGCCAAATCTCAGAACTGTGGCAGCTTATATCATGGCTACAGCCTGGTCATCATGTAGTTAACTGTTTGTACCTGGTGGGGGTTTCAGCATCTCTAAGACAGCTCACAGAGATGGCTCTGAATGTTATCTATAGCTCTTGAGGAGGAACTAAAGGTCCTTGACTATGCTTCGGTTCGGTTCAGTTCAGTCGCTCAGTCGTGTCCGACTCTTTGCAACCCCATGAATCGCAGCACCCCAGGCCTCCCTGTCCATCACTAACTCCCGGAGTTCACTCAGACTCACGTCCATCGAGTCAGTGATACCATCCAGCCATCTCATCCTCTGTCGTCCCCTTCTCCTCCTGCCCCCAATCCCTCCCAGCATCAGAGTCTTTTCCAGTGAGTCAACTCTTCGCATCCGATGGCCAAAGTACTGGAGTTTCAGCTTTAGCATCGTTCCTTCCAAAGAAATCCCAGGGCTGATCTCCTTCAGAATGGACTGGTTGGATCTCCTTGCAGTCCAAGGGACTCTCAAGAGTCTTCTCCAACACCACAGTTCAAAAGCATCAATTCTTTGGCTCTCAGCTCTCTTCACAGTCCAACTCTCACATCCATACATGACCACTGGAAAAACCATAGCCTTGAGTAGATGAACCTTTGTTGGCAAAGTAATGTCTCTGCTTTTGAATATGCTATCTAGGTTGGTCATAACTTTCCTTCCAAGGAGTAAGCGTCTTTTAATTTCATGGCTGCAGTCTCCATCTGCAGTGATTTTGAAGGCCCCAAATATGAAGTCTGACACTGTTTCCACTGTTTCCCCATCTATTTGCCATGAAGTGATGGGACCAGATGCCATGATCTTCGTTTTCTGAATGTTGAGCTTTAAGCCAACTTTTTCACTCTCCTCTTTCACTTTCATCACGAGGCTTTTTAGTTCCTCTTCACTTTCTGCCATAAGGGTGGTGTCATCTGCATGTCTGAGGTTATTGATATTTCTCCCAGCAATCTTGATTCCAGTTTGTGCTTCTTCCAGTCAAGCGTTTCTCATGATGTACTCTGCATATAAGTTAAATAAGCAGGGTGACAATATACAGCCTTGACCTACTCCTTTTCCTATTTGGAACCAGTCTGTTGTTCCATGTCCAGTTCTAACTGTTGCTTCCTGACCTGCATATAGGTTTCTCAAGAGGCTGGTCAGGTGGTCTGGTATTCCCATCTCTTTGAGCATTTTCCACAATTTATTGTGATCCACACAGTCAAAGGCTTTGGCATAGTCAATAAAGCAGAAATAGATGTTTTTCTGGAACTCGCTTGCTTTTTCAATGATCCAGGGGATGTTGGCAATTTGATCTCTGGTTCCTCTTCCTTTTCTAAAACCAGCTTGAATATATGGAAGTTCACGGTTCACGTATTGCTGAAGCCTGGCTTGGAGAATTTTGAGCATTATTTTACTAGCGTGTGAGATGAGTGCAACTGTGCAGTAGTTTGAGCATTCTTTGGCATTGCCTTTCTTTGTGGAATGAAAACTGACCTTTTCCAGTCCTGTTTTCCAAATTTGCTGGCATATTGACTATGCTTACTGATGAAACTATTATCAGTATTATTTTGTCTGGTTTGACTGCTTTTACTCTGTATCTTCTCATTTCTCTGATTAAACTTATTGGCAAAAATTTTTCTACAGACGAAAGGCAAGTGGAGGCCATGGTGGGGAAGGACCAGAGAGTTCTGCTCTGTTTTACTGGCTTTTCATGGGTAAAGGCAACTAGACCTTTATGAATAAAACCAGCACTCGCGAGACCTCTGATTCTCACAGGTGTGTTTTTTCCAATTACAGCTCTTGGAAATATTTGCATGACCTGCTAGCTGTCTTGCTTCAAAAGGAGCTGATGGTGGTTCCCCAGCCTTTTTTTTTTTTTTTTTTTTTTTTCAGAATTCCACTTCTGATATGGAGAGGTCGCAAAGAGTCGGACATGACTGAGCGACTGAATTGAACTGAACTGAATCGAATCTGAAAGTTCCATGAACTGGTCCCAGCAGAGGGCAGGGCTATTGATTTTGTGCTCTGGTATGCTTTTTCCTTTCTCAGAGCTTAAGTCGCTTTCAACAAACAGTGAGAGAGGTTTGATTACCTCTGGAAACAGAGGGCTCAGGTATGTAATCAGTGTTTAACTGGAAGGAAAGGCTAAAGCCTGAGTTTGACCCAGGCTAGTGTGGGCAGGCTCAGTCATATCCAACTCTTTTGCAACCCTGTGGACTGTAGCACACCAGGCTCCTCTGTCCATGGGATTTCCCAGGCAAGAATACTGGAGTGGGTTGTCATTCCCTACTCCAGGGAATCTTCCTGACCCAGGGATTGAACTTGCATCTCCTGTATTCCCTCCATTAGCAGGTGAATTCTTTACCTCTACATTACCTAGGAAGCCCTGAGTCTGACCCATAGTAGATATTCAAACACTGGGAAATGCTGGTGAAAATTGGAGAAAATTAAAATTTGAATCTCCTCTCTGGGTTGATAGCACTATGCAAAATTGCCGGCTTAAGGGTGAATTTTTTTTCTTTTGGGCTTCCCAGGTGTCTCTTGTAGTAAAGAACCTGCCTGCCAGTGCAGGAGACATGAGATGCAAGTTCGATCTCTGGATAGGGAAGATCCATGGAGAAGAGAAGGGCAACCCACTCCAGTATTCTTGCCTGTAGAATCCTGTGGACAGAGAAGCCTGGCACCTGCAGTCCACAGGGTCACACAGTGTTGGACATGACTGAAGAGACTTAGCACACATGCAAGGTTTTACTTTGCTTTCAGAATTTATTATTTTTGGAACATCACTCATAAGATTTATGTAAAGTAAATGTGTGATTAACTTATTCATAATGATTTTATTTTCAAGAATGCCTTGCTGTTATCCACCAGAACAACACACTGCTATAAACATGGTGAGAGGTGCAGGCCAGAGGGATTGATCAGGACTTGACCATTTATTTCCTAAATTCTCCTGCCCCAGTACCAGGAAATGTCCACCTCAGCCTCTCATTCCAGTGGCAGGGCTTCCCATTCCCACCTTCAACGTGAGGTCAAAGGATTCCTCAAAACAGTCACATCTTTCTGCTAATGGCTAAGCTATTTTCAAAGGAAAATTCTGGCAGTGTTCTCTCTTTTCCCACCTGACTTCTTGGCTATTCATTTCTCACACTTGAAGATTTATGGAAACTTAAATTACCAAAGAAAGCCCAGGAAAGAATCCCTGGCTTGTAGCAGTGTTATCCGTGTCATAATATCAGACATGTCCTTCCCTTGGTTGTTTGTGAACTCTTTGAAAGCAAACAAGTTGCTATTGAATAAGTTTTTCTTAAATATTTTTATTAAATGAAGTTAGGAATAATAATAGCTTCCCTTTCTTTTCCCCCCATTTTCCTCCTCAGCCCTCCTCCTTTCTCACCTGACCCTCCTCCTCATTCCTAACATTTCTTAAGCATTAGCTACATGGCAGGTGCAGGGCTTAGTGCTTTATGTATTTTAAAAGTTAAGGAATTTCCCCGGTGCTCTGGTGCTTAAGATGCTGAGCTTCCATTGAAGGGGGTGTAAGTTCAACCCCTGATCTGGGAGGTAAGATCCCACATGCCCTATGACATAGAAATAAAAAAAAAAAATTAACTTTGTTGAGGTATAATTTACATGCAGTAAAAGTAAAACCTTTTGAAATACAAGAGGTTTTATGAATTTATAGTTATATAACAACCACAGTCATGTCATAGAACATTTTCATCACTCTAAAAATTCCTCTTTTATCTATTTGCAATACAGTCAGCCAATGATCTGCTTTCTGTTACCGTAAGTTAGTTTTGCTTTTCTAGAACATCATGGGTCTGGAATCATCATTATGCATTCTTTGGGGGTTTGATTCTTTTCCTTAGCATATTTTTGAGAGTCATCCATGCAGTTGCATGTATCAATAATTCATTCCTTCCCTCTTTTTCTTCTTCTTCTTCTTCTTTTTTTTTTACTGAGCTGTATCTATTTTGTGGATATGTTATAGTTGATTTACCTGTTCACCTGTTTTCAACAGTTGGGCTGTTTCCTGTCTTGGGCTGCTTTATCTATAATAAAGCTGGTATGAGCATCCATGTACAAGTTTTTATGTGGATGTCTATTTTCATTGCGATAAACACTTAGGACTGAAAGTGTGGGTTGCATGATAAGTGTATGTATAACTTTCTTATTTTCTTCAAATATTGAAAAAAATATAGCCATTATTTTTAAAAATATTTTTTCCTCATTATATTTCTGGCCTCTCTTATTTTTCCTAGAACTCCAATGGTCTTTATGTTAGAATGATATGATTATTGATGATATCTTGATATAATCTCACACTCTACTAAAGCTTTTTTCTGATTTTTTTCCCATCTAGAGTTTGAGTAGATTGTATTGCTGTCTTCAAGCTTATTGACCTTGCTTCTTGTGTTCTGAAGTATCTTACTATTTTATTTATTTAGTGAAATTTTAATTTCAGATACTATATTTTTTAAATCTCTAAAAGTTCCACTTGGTCTTTTATTTATATTTTTATTTTACTCACAATATTCATGTTTTACTTTAAATCCTTGAACATATTTATGGTATTTATAGTAGCTTTTTAATGAATTTTCTGCTCATGTTGTGATTTCTTGATCTGTTTCTATTGATAGATTCTTTATTTTGGTTCTTGATTGCATTTTTCAGCTCTTCTATGTGTTAGTAATCTTTTAATTGTTGTGTTTTATGCTATTGAGCACTGAGTTTTTTAAAAGAGAATATTGAAATTTATTCTAGTAAACAGCTAAGTTACATGTAAATCTGCTTGATCTTTTCAAGTTCTTTTAAAAAAGATTATGTCATGGGTTAAAGTAGCCCATTTTTAGAGCTGGTTTATCCCCCCTACTAAGATGAAGCCCTTCTGATGTCTGTAAGGAATGTCCTATGTATGCAATGAGCAGCTATTGCCTGGTGGATACCTGAATAATTCCCAGTCATGAGTGAGCTCTGGAAATTTTTGAGCCTATGGTTACCAAAAATCCACATCTCAATTCCGAAGAAGGGTAGCACTAAAGAATGTTTCAAACCATCAGGACAATTGCACTCATTTCCCATGCTAGTAAGTTCATGCTTAAAATCTTGTATGCTGGCTTCAGTATTACACAAACCAAGAACTTACAGATGTCCAAGCTGGATTAGAAAAGGCAGCAGAACCAGAGATCAAACTGCACCATTAAGAAAGGAAAGGAATTCCAGAAAAACATCTACCTGTGTTTCATGAAACATCACTTCATGGGAAATAGATGGGGAAACAGTGGAAACAGTGTCAGACGTTATTTTTGGGGGCTCCAAAATCACTGCAGATGGTGATTGCAGCCATGAAATTAAAAGGCGCTTGCTCCTTGGAAGGAAAGTTGTGACCAACCTAGACAGCATATTAAAAAGAAGAGACATTACTTTGCCAACAAAGGTCCATCTAGTCAAGGCTATGGTTTTTCCAGTAGTCATGTATGGATATGAGAGTTAGACAATAAAGAAACCTGAGCAGCAAAGAATTGGTGCTTTTGAATTGTGGTGTTGGAGAAGACTCTTGAGAGTCCCTTGGACTGCAAGGAGATCCAACCAGTCCATCCTAAAGGAGATCAGTCCTGGGTGTTCATTGGAAGGACTGATGCTGAAGCTGAAACTCCAATACTTTGGCCACCTGATGCGAAGAGTTGACTCATTGGAAAAGACTCTGATGCTGGGAGGGATTGGGGGCAGGAGGAGAAGGGGACGACAGAGGATGAGATGGCTGGATGGCATCACTGACTCAATGGACACGAGTTTGGGTGGACTCCGGGAGTTAGTGATGGACAGGGAGGCCTGGCATGCTGCGATTCATGGGGTCGCAAAGAGTCGGACACGACTGAGTGACTGCACTGAACTGAACTGTTTCATCGACTTAGCTAAAGCCTTTGACTGTGTAGATCATAACAAACTGTAGAAAGCTCTTAAAGGGATGGGAATACCAGACCATCTTAACTGTCTCCTGAGAAACCTGTATGCAGATCAAGAAGCAACAGTAGGAACCCTGAAAACTGATTGGTTCAAGACTGAGGAAGGAGTACCACAGGGCTATCTGTTGTCACCCTTTTTGTTTAACCCATATGCTGAGAACATCATGAGAAATGGGCTGAATGAGTTACAAGCTGGAATCAAGACAGGCGAGAGAAACATCAACAACCTCAGATATGAGGATATCACTCTAATGGCAGAAAGCAAAGAGGAAATAAAGAGGCTATTGATGAGGGTGAAGGAGGAGAGTGAAAGAGGCAACTTAAAAGTAAATATTAAAAAAACTAAGATCATGTCATCTGGCCCCATTACTTCACAACAAATAGGAAGGGAAAATGCAGAAGTAGTGACATATTTCCTCTTCTTGGGCTCTAAAATCACTGGATGGTGACTGCAGCCATGAAATCAGAAGGCGATTGCTTCTTGACAGGAAAGCTACAACAAATCTAGACAGTGTGTTGAAAAGCAGAGACATTATTCTGCCAACAAAGGTCCATACAGTCAAGGCTATGGTCTTCCCAGTGGTCATATACGGTTGCGAGAGCTGGATTCTAAAGAAGGCAGAGCACCAATGAATTGACACCTTTGAACTGTGATGCTGGAAAAGACTCCTGAAAGTCCCTTGGACAACAAGGAGATCAAACCAGCCAATCTTAAGGGAAATCCACCCTGAATATTTGTTGGAAAAACTGATGCTGAAGCTGAAGTTCTAGTATTTTGGTCATCTGATGTGAACAGCCAACTCATTGGAAAAGTCCCTGATGCTGGAAAAGATTGAGGGCAGAAGGCGAAGAGAGAGTCATAGGATGAGCAGGCTAGATGGCATCACTGATGCAATGGACATGAACTTGGGCAGAGGAACCAGAGATCAAATGGCCAACTTCCATTGGATCATAGAAACAGCAAGAGAATTCCAGAAAAACATCTACTTCTGCTTCATTCAGTATGTTAAAGCCTCTGACTGTGGACCACAGCAAACTGTGGAAAATTCTTCAAGAGATGGGCATACCAAACCATAGCTTTGTTTGTATGGACCTGATTGATGATATCACTTAGCTAACCATCACTTAGCTTTGTAAGTGATTCATTCATTAATTCAGCAAACACTGATCACTTTGCTCCAAGCAAGAAAGCACACATGGTCCTTGTGCTTATTCTTTGTGTGTGTGTGTTTTATTCCCTTTCTTTTTATAAAAAATTATGGATGTGTCATCCAGCATGTGGGGTCTTACTTCTCTAACCAGGGATGGACTCTGTACCACTTGCACTGTAAGTGCAGAGTCTTAACCATTGAAGTGAACATGGAGTCCCTGTACTTACTATTCAATGTGCAATTTCATTTTAATATGCAATAGACTGTTCGGTATATTGTCAAAGATTTGTTTAATTGATATCTATTTATGCAATTGATGTCATAAAGGTCATTGTTTATGTGTTGATGGGGGCCATCAGCCTCCTTCCCTGCTCTGTGTACTTCTAGAGGGTTCCTGGCTCATGGTTGTGTGGCTTTGACTTGGTTACTTCCCATGACAGGGACCTTGTTATCACAGAAAGCATTTTTACATCCCATTTTGGACTCTAGTTAACTGCAAAGTCCCCAGCCAGGAAATTAAATGGGTACTAGGTGGATGAAAAAGTATAGAGATTTTTCTGCAGAGTAGAAAGGGAATAGGGATCTTGGAAGCCACAAAGGTAGACTTCATTTATCATTTTTTCCCAGGGCTCAAGGGTTCTTTATCCTCAAGTCTTCCGAGTCCCTCTCTCTGTGTCCTTGCTCAGCAGCTAGATGACAGCTTGTCAGAGAAGCTGTGCAAAGAATTCACATATGCTGAGTGAGTAGTGAGCTGGTGCCTGGCAGGGTGACCTCTGAGATTCTTCTGACTTCTGGGTTACTTCAGCTGGAGTTTTCTTTTTCCACTTCTCTTCAGAAGCTTTGTTACAGCCAGATCCATCCAAGTATAAAAGGCTAATCCCTGAAACTACATCATCCAACACATTTTGTTTTTTGTTTTCTTGCTAGAATTTATGAAAGGTTTATTTATGAAGGGTCTTTGCAATGTATGATTCAATTGCATCTGATCTGATTCTACATTTTTCTTCTCAGATTTCTGAATCTTTGCTTCCACTCTTAAATTCTACTGTATGCAGTTGATCTGGAATCTCAGAGCAACAAGACTGTTCTCAGCAGCGAAGTCCCTAGAAATCCATGCCTCCATGTTTCCATTTTTCTCAGGCATCGCTAGTGGTAAAGAACCTGCCTGCCAAGGAAATGGCAACCCACTCCAGTGTTCTTGCCTGGAGAATCCCAGGGACGGGGGAGCCTGGTGGGCTGCCATCTATGGGGTCGCACAGAGTTGGACACGACTGAAGTGACTTAGCAGCAGTAGCAGCAGCAGCCAATACAGAAGATTTAAGAGCTGTGATTCCATTTCTGGGTCAGGAAGATTCCCTACAGGAGGGCATGGCAACCCACTCCAGTATTCTTGCCTGGAAAGTCCTATGGACAGAGGTGCCTGGAGGGCAGTGGTCCATAGTGTCACAAAGAGTCAGACAACTGAAGGGACTTTGCATGGATGCATGAATATTTCTATTTGGGCCTTGGACACATAGTCAGGAAATATGGGTCTACTGTATAGGTGCTGTGTTTGCTACCTGAGAAGTTTCTTATGAGAGTTGCATTAATTTTAATAAAGCATTTTAATTTACTTTGGAGAAAATAACAAAAAAAATCTAATTGAAAATCAGGAATAAAATTATCCTGTGAATAGCATTCCTTTATGACAGAGATTTCAGGCTTTGAATAACCTTGTTAATTCAATTCAGCGATGTGCCTGGGCCAGCTGAGCCGATGCCTAATCCAAGGAGACAATGGGGTAAATTGGATTGCCAGGAGCTAAACTCACTTCCTGCTATGCTGGCCTCCTCCCTCAGAGCACAGCAGATGATGCAAGACCCTTGGCTTTACCCATAAATAGACCACCTACTCAGCTAACAGAAAAATATATTTTAAAGGTTTGTGGGTATGAGCCTTCAGAATAAAATACTATTATAGATTACTTTTCATGCAAATATTTAAAATTAAATATAGGAGACAAAAATATTGATTGCTAAGACTGAAACACAGTTGTGTCTCTGCCGCACCTAATGGTCAAACTTAATTCAGTTGTCTAGCTGGACTAGTCTCTAGGCCCAATTTTCAAGTCTCCAGTGAAGGATTTTCAAATCGATCAGCAATCCTGGTAGAAAGTCCAGAATTGTGACCTTTAAAAGGTGTTATGCAGCAATTATATTCAAGAAGACTAAGCTACCCTCTATGGTCTTGTTACTCAAATGTTTTGGTCAATACACATTCTTAACATTCATCTAATTAATGCACAATAAAATTACTTAGTATGATAAAAAATGTGGTACTGTGTTCTGATACTTGGAATGCATGACCTTTGTATAGTTAGAAAGTTAGTCTCCCCATTATTATTTTTTCTGCTTAATTTAACTACTTTGGCTGTTTGCACCTCTCATTAGCCATACATACATTGTAGTCCTCAAAATCAAGTAATTGATTCTGTAAGAAATTCTCTTAACATGGTCTTGCATGAACAGTACTAATTATTTTTGCTTTACATTCTTCACCTCAAGCCACATTCTGATCTCCTATCTTTTCTTTCTTTCTCTAGAGACTTAGCCCTGTACAAGAAAACAGATTGGTTTTTTGAGGGGAAAGACAACTTAGAAGATCGTCCAGATGATTGTTTTTAAATTTTTTTTCACTTTAAAATCCTATTGTAAAACATAGGAAATCCAGTTCAGTTCAGTTCAGTTGCTCAGTCGTGTCCAACTCTTTACAACCCCATGGACTGCAGCACACCAGGATTCCCTGTCCATCACCAACTCCCAGAGCTTGCTCAAACTCATGTCTATTGAGTCGGTGATGCCTTCCAGCTATCTCATCCTCTGTCATCCCCTTCTCCTCCTGCCTTCAATCTTTCTCAGCATCAAGATCTTTTCCAATGAGTCAGTTCTTGGCAAAGAACTGTCAGGTGGTCAAAATATTAGAGTTTCAGCTTCAGCATCAGTCCTTCCAATGAATATTCAGGACTGATTTCCTTTAGGATTGACTGGTTTGATCTTGCAGTCCAAGGGACTCTCAAGAGTTTTCTCCAACAGCACAGTTCAAAAGCATCAGTTCTTTGGCACTCAGCTTTCTTTAAAGGAAATCCAGAAAGCCACACAAAACACATACATTGCTTAATTAGTCACCATAATAATGAGAAATGGAATATTTCCTGCCATACTGTAACAGGGAATAACAGAGAAGAGTCAATTTTGACTCTTCCTTGCTAGATACGTTTCTTTGGCTGATTTTGTTATTATAATCACACCTAATGGCTGAGAATCCTGCCTCTCTGTCTATTAAACTAAAGTAGCTTTGTTCAGAACCCTGTCCACCTGCAGATGGCAGCAAGGAAGAAGTTAACACATCCCCCTGCCCTAAGCTTGCCATTCTAGGAGATATTTGCAAGATTAAATGGCCTTTTTACTTTGCTTCCTCATTCCCCTCCATCTCTGATCCATAAAAGAACCTGGCATTCAGACCCCGACAAGATGGTTATTTTAAGACAGTAGTCTGCCGTCTTCTAGGTCATCCCATTTTCTGGATAAAGTCACATCCCTTGCCTCAACACCTTGTCTTTCTCTCAAATTCATTGGCCTGTCATGTGGCAAGCTGGGCAAGCATGGACTCAGTAACAATCTCAGTAAACAAAGATGTCACAGCCATCAGCAAATGCAGCTACCACGGTTGGTGAGCTGGTGAGCCTGAAGACAATCAGGAAGAAGAACACCTGCCATCTGGTAGCCATCAGACGGCAGCCAATCCCTGCAGTGAGCCCCGAGGAACTCAGGCTGTGAAAACACAGAATTCTGGCCCCAGATAGCTGAGGTGCATGTCAAAGGAAGGATTTCAATGGGCCCACACTCTTGCATCTTCCCAAACACAGAAAAGAGCTCACTTCCTTAACTTGAGTTATCTGGTTTTCTTTAATTAAAAATAATCTTTTGATGTTTTGAGTACCTACCCTTTGTTGCAAAACTTCTATATAATTTGAATCTTTCCCTCACTTCCTTGGAGTACTTCCTCAGAGCTATCTGAAACACTCCCTCCTGGGCTGCTGTCCTCATTTTGCCCTAAGCAAAACTTAACTCCCAATTCTCATGTTATCCAAAGATTTTTCAACAATGGGACACACTGGTAGCTGATATCCAGATCAAAAGTAGCACCATTCATCCACACAGATTCTTCTCCATGTGTACTTTTTCCATTGCAACAAACCCCCCAAAAGTAGTCCACTATTCTGACTTTTATGACAACTTCCTCCCAATTTTTTAAAGTTTAATCTCCAACTTTGGCTCCCTAAATAGAATTGCTTAGTTTCATCTATTTTTCCCCCTAATTTGATAGTTTCTTAAATATCTTTTAATT
This sequence comes from Bubalus bubalis, assembly GCF_019923935.1. Classification (NCBI taxonomy): domain Eukaryota; kingdom Metazoa; phylum Chordata; class Mammalia; order Artiodactyla; family Bovidae; genus Bubalus; species Bubalus bubalis. Next base: position 186,008,282 of record NC_059157.1, on the reverse strand, counting down.
TACAACCTTCCTAATGAATCTGACTGCCAATACAGAAGATACAGTGACATGGGTTTGACCCCTGGGTTGGGAAGATCCCTTGGAGGAGAAAATGGCAACCCACTCCAATTTTCTTGGAAAATTCCTCGGACAAAAGAGCCTGTTGGGCTACAGTCAATGGGGTTGCAAAAGAGTAGGACATGACTAAACAACTGAGCACACACCTGATGGAAATATAGCCAGCCCTCTGCCTCTGAGAATGTGGAATCAACCTGAGGGCCAACTGTAGGGGACTTGAGCATCCTTGGATTTGAGCACTGGAGGAAGATTTTGTGTGCACAAAGTTTGTTTTGAGGGTTATTAACTTGAAGACAGCACTGGGCAGGTTGTAGGCCTTATTTTCTACTATTGTTTTATTGGGGCATGGTGCAAACAACATGTCTTTAAAGCCAAATAACATATTTTGGGGGTTATTAACTCACTGAACTCACTGGGCAGGGCACAGGTCTCATTGCCACCATTGTTTTATTGTTTGGGGGCATGTCTCCTGCTTCTGTTACATGGTTTTGTTGCTAAGCAAATTAGCTTGATTTTATTGTTAAGCAACCAATCTGACTTTGATGCTAAGTGACTTATATTGCTTTATGAGTCAAGCAGGCCCACATTGTTGCAGAATTTTCCCATTACTTTCTTGAGTGATCATTAGTCTTACTGTGGTCTCCCAAATCCCCCTAAAGTTCCCTCTCTATCTACAATTCCCTAATGGGGTATCTAAGCTAACTATTTGACATTCTATCTTATCCCTATCACTTTCATCAGAAGGTATATGATATCTGGTTATCTTTATACATATATATGTATGCTCATTGATGCTCATTGCCTCAATCTGTTAATTCACGTTTGTTTTGTGATGGGAGTGATTTTGTATGTTGGTGATTTCCTTTACATTTGTTAAAAAGAGTATCTTTATAAGGGAGACTTCATGTCTACTATCTTGATGCTCAGTAGCTTTGTTCATATAGAAACAGCAATAAATATTGTGTGTTCTTTTTAAACAGCTTTCAATATTTGCTTTACCTTTCCTCATTATTTTCCAGTTTTTAAAATAATTAATTGATTTTCTATCATTTTCCAAAGGTGATCAGTAGTTTTTAAAATAATATGTAATTATATGAAAGAAGGGATATAAATATATTTGATAGGTTTTAATCCATGGTACTGCTATTGAAGCTCAAATTGCTTCATGTTTTTGGCTAATGGGAGCTTCTGCAACTTGTCCTTCATTTGATATCATTCTAGTAATTTTTATGGCCCTCAAACTTTACGATGTGAGAAATATTTTAAGCTTTTTCTAGTGCATTTCCTTTTCCCAAACTTGAAATCATCCATTTCTATAAGAAATATTTTATTTTAATGGATAATGTTATTTCCAATAACAAAGCAATAATCTGGTTTGAGGGATGCTGATGCTATTGGAGTCAGCCATTCTTTCAAAGACTCTCAGTGTTTTTAATAAAAGCATATGTGCAATGTGCATATAGACACACACACATATATTCTTTTTTAAAATTTATTTACGTATTGTTTTTTGCACTGGGTCTTCATTGCTGTGTGAGCTTTATCTAGCTGTGGCAAGTAGGGGCTAATATTTGCTCTGGTACACAGGCTTCTCATTGTGGTGGCTTCTCTTGTTGCAGAGCACAGGCTCTAGATGGGCGGGTTGCAGCACTCGGGCTCAGTAGTTGCAGTGTTTGGCTCTAGAGCATGTGGGTTTCAGTAGTTGTAGCACATAGGCTCAGTAGTTGTGGTGCACAGTCTTAGTTGCTCCGAAGTATGTGGACTCTTCCCAGGACAGGGATCCAACCCATGTCCCCTGCATTGGCAGGCAGATTCTTATCCACTGCACCACCAGAGAAGTCCAGTCTTTATGAGTGCATACTGATACTTCCAATTAAAAATAAAACTACAGCATATTCTTCCCATGCCTTCTGCCTGCTAAGTTGTTTCAGTCATCTGACTCTTTGAGACCCTGTTTACTATAGCCCACCAGGCTCATCTGTCCCTGGGATTCTTCAGGCAAGAATACTGAAAAGGGTTGCCATTTCCTTCTCCAGGGGATCTTCCTGACCCAGGAATCAAACCCAGGTCTCATTTGTCTCCTTCATTGGCAGGCGAGTTCTTTGCCATTGGTGCTAACTGTCAAGCCTATTTTCTTACCATATGATCTGGCAATTCCCTCTTTGGTATTTACCCAAAGGAGTTGAGAACTTATGCCCACACAAAAACCTGCAACTGGGCATTTATTGCAACTTAGTTCATAATTTGGAGAAGGCAATGTCACCCCACTCCAGTACTCTTGCTTGGAAAATTCTATGGACAGAGGAGCCTGGTAGGCTATAGTCCATGGGGTCACTAAGAGTCAGACACGACTGAGCTACTTCACTTTCACTTTTCACTTTCATGCATTGGAGAAGGAAATGGCAATCCACTCCAGTGTTCTTGCCTGGAGAATCCCACGGACGGGGGAGCCTGGTGGGCTGCCGTTTATGGGGTCGCATAGAGTCAGACACGACTAAAGTGTCTTCACAGCAGCAGCAGCAGTTCATAATTGCCAAAACTTGGAATCAATCAAGATGTCTTTCAACCAGTGAATAGTACATAAGATTATGAAATGGACTAAGGGATACACTAAAAAGAAATGTGCTATCAAGTCATGAAAAGACATGGAGAAAACTTAAACATATATTACTAAGTAACCAAAGCCAATCTGAAAAGGCTACATCCTGTATGATTACAACTAAATGAGACACTCTAGAAAAGGAAAACTATGGAGACAGTAAAAAGATTAATAGTTGCTAGGGGCTGAAGTAAGAGGGATGAAAAGCTAGAGCACAGAGGACTTTTTGGGCAGGGAAATACTCTGTATGATACTACAGTGATAGATGCATGTCATTATATATTTGTCAAAATCTATAGAACATACACCAAGAGTGGGCCATACTATAAACTATGGACTCTGGGAGATAATGATGTGTCAGTGTGGACCTATCAATTGTAAAAAAACATACCTTGATAGTGGGGGATGCTGATGATGGGAGATGCTGGGCATGTTGGGGGGCATCTCTGTACTTTCCGCTCATTTTTTCTGTGAACCTAAAACTGCTCTAAAAACAAAACCTTAATAAAAATATGAACAAATCATAAAGATGCTTGCTCCTCGAAAGGCTAGCTATGACAAACCTAGACAGCGTATTAAAAAGCAGAAACATCACTTTGTCCACAAAGGTCCAAATAGTCAAAGCTATGGTTTCTCCCAGAGAAGGCAATGACAACCCATTCTGGTACTCTTGCCTGGAAACTCCCATGGACGGAGGAGCGTGGTAGGCTATAGTCCGTGGGGTCGCTAAGAGTCAGACACGACTAAGTGACTTCACTTTCACTTTTCCCTTTCATGCATTGGAGAAGGAAATGGCAACCCACTCCAGCATTCTTGCCTGGAGAATCCCAGAGACAGCAGAGCCTGGTAGGCTGCAGTCTATGGGGTCGCACAGAGTCGGACATGACTGAAGCGACTTAGCAGCAGCAGCAGCATGGTTTCTCCAGTAGTCATGTATGGATGCGAGAGTTGGACCAGAAAGAAGGTTGCGCACCAAAGAATTAATGCTTTTGAACTGTGGTGCTGGAGAAGACTCTTGAGAGTCTACAAGGAGATCAAACAAGTCAATCCTAAAGGAAGTCAACCCTGAATATTCATTGGAAGGACTGATGATGAAGCTGAAGCTCCAATACTTTGGCCATTTGATGTGAAGAGTCAACTCATTGGAAAAGACTCTAATGCTGGGAAAGATTGAGAGCAGGAGGAGAAGGGGATGACAGAATGAGATGGTTGGATGGCATCACCAACTCAGTGGTCATGAGTTTGAGCAAACTCTGAGAGATAGTGAAGGACAGGGAAGCTTGGTGTGCTGCAGTCCATGTTGTCACAAACAGCTGGACATGACTTACTGACTGAACAACAAATTATAAGCAAACTACAGGGAGAGGCCCTAACCTCTCCTATACTACATCTGTCTCTCCTTTCTCACAAACTAAGAATCCTGGCTCTCAATGACAAAGAGAATGACAGACATAGAATGCCCATAATTGCATGTTTATTCATCCCACTTTTCACACACAGAGTTCTCAGAATAGCAATACTAATACTATCATCACCAATATGATTACTGGATGTTGTAAACATCTTGTTTTCATGGCTGCCCCCATTTTTCTATGATACTAGATCTCCGTTGTCAGAACATGTAGCCTCTTCATACCACCTTCTTGCTTTTCATTCACATTGAGACTTAATCATAGAAGTAACTATATGATCACCACAGTGCTTATATCAGCATCTTAGAGTCATTTTGGTTTTTTGAAGTCATTTCCTTAGAAAGTACCAAAAGAGGGCTCATGAGTGATGATACCAGTTTCTCTGTGCTTTTTTATATTTGAAAGTCAGTTTGTTTGACTATTAAACTTTGATTCACATTTTCTTGCATATTTTTGTACTGTAGTTATTTTTGAGTTATTTTCTCTTATAGATTACTATAAGATATTAAATATAGTTCCCTCTGCTATACAATAGATTCTTGTTGGTTATCTAGGGTCTCTTGCAGTTCAGGTGGACTCTTTACCTTCTGAGCCACCAGCAAAGCTCATTTTATATGTAGTTGTGCCTATATGTTAATTCCAACTTCTTAATATACCTGCCTCTTCCCCTTGGGTAACTATAGATTTTTCTATGTCTGTGAGTCTATTTCTGTTTCATAAATATGTTCCTATTTTTTTCTTTTTTTTTTAGATTCCACATACAAGACATATCATAAGACACTTATCTTTGTCTGGCTTACTTCTTTCTTTAAATGTTAGTCTATTTCTTTTGGTATAAACCATTCCTGCCAAATCTCCTGTTATCGATTCTACTTCCCCGCTTTACAGTGATCTTGCTCTTTTGCCCAGATACCTGTTCATTTCCTTTAAGTTCAGTAGTCTTACTAGGGTGTATCTTGGTCATTCTGGGTCAGTATTGTCAAATACATGGTGTCTTTTTCAATCTGTAGCTTCCATGTGTAGTGTGTGAATGTAATTGTTTTGCAGACATATTTTTATGTGCATAATTAACTCTCAGCATTTTATTGTACAGTAGAATGGATTCTGGAATTCTGCAACCAAGTTTGGGGAAGATTGTAGAACAAGGCTCATCAAACCACAGCCTGTGGACTGAATGCATACAACTTCCTGTTTCTTCGTGGCCCACAATCTAAGAGCAGTTTTTATATTTTAAATAATTAAATTTGAAATTGTTGCCTAAGTTTCTACGTAATATCCTCCATTTTGCCTCACGATGCTCAAAGCCTCAAATATTTACTATCCGACTTTTAAGAAAAAGCTCGTAGACCCCTTTTTCTAAAAGGACCATTGCAATAAATGAGCGGAAGTACCCAGCAGATAACATGAGGCCCATCCAACCGTGACCTGTCCCAGACACTGTAGGCCTGCGTGTCCTGGCAACTTGTGCCTTAGACAAACTCTGCTAGAACTTCCTGTAGAACCCGTAATCCTGTCTCTCTCTCTACCTCTCTGGATGCTCCTCTCCCTGAAGGGGTCCATGAGTTAGTTCACATTAAAAAGCTCCCTGGGAAATGTTACTCATTCAGATAATTTTTCATCTTTATAGGGAATAATGACTTTAAGACAAAGGAAATGGTATTTGATTTTTAATACCTAGATTCAGCCTCTGTGTGTGTGTGTGTGTGTGTGTGTGTATAAGTGTGTGGTGTGGTTGTGTGTGGTCTCTTTGTGTGTGTGTATGTGGTGTGTATGTAGGGTGTGTGTGGTTTCTAAGTGTGTGTGTGTAGTATGTGTATGGTGTGTGTGTATGTCTGTTTCTGTGCATGTGGTGTGTGTATGTGTATTTCTGTGTGTGGGTATGTGGTGTATGTGTGTTTGGAGTGTGTGGTGTGTGTGTGGTATGTGTGTATATGTGTGATGTGTTTCTGTGTGTGTGCAAATAGTATGTGTATGGGTATGTGGTGTGTGTGTATGTATATGTTTCTGTGTGCTTGGTATCTGGGAGCTTCTGTGTATGTGTGTGTGGTATGCATGTGTGTGTGTGTGTGTGTGTGTGTGTTTGGTGGTAATGGTGTGGCAGACCAGGCCTTTCCTTAGCCTCTGATGTGCATGGTGGCTTTTCCCTGGATTCACCACGGGAACTGGTTTATGGACCTCGTGGGTGGTTCCAAAACGTACCCAATATCCCCCTGGAAGAGCAAGCCTGGGTGGCAGGTGTTCTGGAAGAAGGTAGGGGCAAAGGCTCTTTCTCACCCCCACCTGTAACTCACCTCCATCTCCCAGACTCAACCAAGGGCCCTTAGGGCACTGGGATACAGGCCTCAGGGTCTGCCATGATTTTTTTGAGTAAGCCCTGAGTAAATGGAAAGTTAGATCGTGTTCTTGGATAGAAAGACATAATCTTATAAAAATACTGATTATTTCAAATGAGAATCTCAAGAGGAGTTGGGGGGATTAGAATTAAATAATCATATAGGGGAAAAAATAGCCTGAAAAGAATTAGAACGCTAGTGAGAGAAATTTACATTTTAGAGTCATCAAATCAATATTGTTTTAACATACCAACAGATGAATTAATGTAATAGACTAGAGAATCTGAAAGTCAATTCTAATACTATATAGGGAAATTTAATTTATGGTAAAGGTTGACATTTATTTGAAAAAGTCAACTTACTTGAAAAGTGATGCTGGCACAAATGTACTGGTTGTCTGTCTGGAAAAAAATAACTCCTATGTCAGGCCATATCCCTAAATAAATTGCAGATAGATTAAGGAATTATGTTTTTGAAAACTGGAAGCAGTAAAAGTGGTCCTAAGGGTAAGGTGATTTTGTTAACAAAATGGAAAAGTCACAAAGTAATTCATAACACATATACATCTATATAAATACTCATATGGTAGGAAGATGTCATGCTGTGGTTGTTCAGCTGCTAAGTTGTGCCTGACTCTCTGCAACCCCATAGACTGTAGTCCACCAGTCTCATCTGTCCATGGGATTTCCCAGGCAAGAATATTGGAGTAGGCTGCCCTTTCCTTCTCCAGGGGGATCTTCCTGACCCAGGGATTGAACCCAAGTCCCTTGTGTCTACTGCATTACAGGCAGATTCTTTACCATTGAGCCACTGGGGAAGCCCAGGAAGATGCCATAGACAAAACAAAAAGACAAATTCATAGTTTTGGAAAATGTATTTGCGATGGGGATGATAAATAAAACCTTTAATGTCAAAAATAGCAAGAAGAAAGGGAGCAGCACAACAGAAAAATGGACTAAAGGTGAAGAAGCAGACTGGAGACTCAGCCCCAGGAGGCATGGGCGGCACAGACTGTGGGGGGGATGTCGCTTCCCACCTCCGGGGCTCTTGTACCTCCAACCTATGCTCCTTTTTACCCTCCTCATGTGGGTGCTGGGTTCCCCCTCCACACCCTGCCCTGCCCAGAAGCTCCTGCATTTCCTGAGAGTCCCCTCCCAGAGTCTGCCCTGCATCCCAGCCAAGTGTCCCCACCTTCACCTCACAGCTGTTGCATTTTCCCTCAAAACTGGTGGATTAAAAATCTGCTTCAGATTCCATATGTATAATATTGACTGACATATATATACCATCATGTGTAATTTAGACAGCTAGTGTGAAACTGCTGTATAACACAGGGAGCTTAGCTTGGTGCTCTGTGATGGCCTAGAGGGGTGGGATGGGAGGGGGAAGGAGGTTCAAGAGGAAAGAGGATATATATATATATCCATATATATATATATATATATATAAAGATGCTTTAAAAACAGGAAGAACTGGCAGCCATGTGCCTACACCCCAATGGCTGCACATGCCTTCCTGAAGCTTCTGAGTGCTCCCTCCCCGCCCATACCCCAAGTCCCTGTCTGGCCTGTGGGCATTTGAGCTTGAAACCATAGAATCTGGCCTCTCACATGCTCTGGGCCCTCTGGAGTTTGTCTTGGTTTAGACTCTGCTCTATTAGAGTGGCCCTGAGGTTTTTGGAATGACCCTACTGTGGGCATTGACTGTGCTTAAAGCTTAGTTTGCTTTGATGGTTTTTATGGTTTCTACCTTTAGACTCAGTGGATCTGGTTCCTGGATTCCCAGGTCCTGAAAATGCGAGTTCTATGGTCTATACCTACATATCATCTCTATCTATCTATCTATCTGCCTATCTATATCTGTCTATCTACCTGTCTATCATGTGTCTGTCTCTATCATCCATCCATGTCTATCAGTTATCTAATTATGACATTATGATTTTTATATATATATATATATATATATATATATATATATATGTTTGACCATTCAAGACCCACAAGCCTTTGGAATTTCCAGTGTTGAAAATAACAAAGTTGTCTCCTCTTATGTTAATGAGGTGACTCTTGGACCCCTCATTAACATAACAAGAGACATCTTCCCATGCCTGCTCTCTGCATCTCTTCCATCTGACTGTTCCTAAGTTGCATCCTTTTATAATAAACCAGTAATCTAGTAAGTAAAATGCTTTTCTGAGTTTTGCTCCAGAAAATTAATAGAACCCAAGAAAGATGCTGGGAAAGATTGAAGGCAGGAGAAGAAGGGGACAACAGAGGATGAGATGGTTGGATGCCATCACTGACTCAATGGACAAGAGTTTGAGCAAACTCCTGGAGATTGTGAAGGACGGGGAAGCCTGGTGTGCTGCAGTTCATGGGGTCACAACGAGTCAGACATGACTGAGTGACTGAACACAATAGCAAGAAAGGGTCTTTGGAAACCTCTGTTCTGTCTGTCCCTCAGAAGCACAGGTGACAAGGTGCACCTGCGATTGACATCTGAAGGGGTGGGGCCATTTCCTGGGACAGAGCCCTTAACCCGTGGGATCCGGTGGAATCTCTGAGTAGATGGTGTCAGAACTGAGTTGAATTGAATTAAATTGTAGGATACCTTACTGGTGTCATACAATTGCTTCTTGTGAGTGTGGGGAGCCTTGCTTCTTACACTGGAATTGGTGTCAGGATCTATTTATTATCTATCCTCTATTTCTATCTATCAGATCTAGTGACTTAAATCTATTTTTGACTTTCACTGTATAATCATAAGGGATTTGATTTAGGTCATACCTGAATGGTCTAGTGGTTTTCCCTACTTTCTTCAATTTAAGTCTGAATTTGGCAATAAGGAGTTCATGGTCTGAGCCACAGTCAGCTCCCAGTCTTGTTTTTGCTGACTATATAGAGCTTCTCCATCTTTGGCTGCAAAGAATATAATCAACCTGATTTCGGTGTTGACCATCTGGTGATGTCCATGTGTAGAGTCTTCTCTTGTGTTGTTGGAAGAGGGTGTTTGCTATGACCAGTGCGTTCTCTTGGCAAAACTCTATTAGTCTTTGCCCTGCTTCATTCCATATTCTAAGGCCAAATTTGCCTGTTACTTCAGGTGTTTCTTGACTTCCTACTTTTGCATTCCAGACCCCTATAATGAAAAGGACATCTTTTTTGAGTGTTAGTTCTAAAAAGACGCTTGCTCCTTGGAAGGAAAGTTATGACCAACCTAGATAGCATATTAAAAAGCAGAGACATTACTTTGCCAACAAAGGTCTGTCTAGTCAAGTCTATGGTTTTTCCAGTGGTCATGTATGGATGTGAGAGTTGGACTGTGAAGAAAGCTGAGCGCCGAAGAACTGATGCTTTTGAACTGTGGTGTTGGAGAAGACTCTTGAGAGTCCCTTGGACTGAAAGGAGATCCAACCAGTTCATTCTAAAGGAGATTAGTCCTGGGTGTTCATTGGAAGGACTGAAGCTAAAGTTGAAACTCCAATACTTTGGCCACCTTATGCGAAGAGTTGACTCATTGGAAAAGACTCTGATGCTGGGAGGGATTGGGGGCAGGAGGAGAAGGGGACGACAGAGGATGAGATGGCTGGATGGCATTACCGACTCTATGGACATGAGTTTGAGTGAACTCCGGGAGTTGCTGATGGACAGGGAGGCCTGGGGTGCTGCGACTCATGGGGTCGCAAAGAGTCAGACATGACTGAGTGAATGAACTGAACTGAACTGAACTGATCCTCTCTCTATCTATCTATGTATCATCAGTCTATCTATTTGTATACACATATATTTACATGTACAGAGCAACATTTGTGTATCCTGCATATGAATATATGTATGTATGTACATACACATGCACATATGTGGGCCCATACATGTATTTTTACATTTAACACATGTGTACAAACATATTCTTTCTCAAATGTATATCTATGGATCTCCATCTCTATCTATAGTGTGCTGCAGTCCATGGGGGTTGCAAAGAGCTGGACACGATTTAGCAACTAAACAATAAAAACCAACAATAGCTTGTATGCTGTTTTCTTCTCAGGAACTAGGATCTGATTCTCCTAAGCCGCAGACTCTCCTATAGTTTATTTATGGGATGCATTCATCCCTCCTCCACTTTCTCTCTGATTTGGGGCCAGCCCTCCAGAGCCTCACTGTGAATTCCCAGTGGGCCTCAGTGGACCCCCATACCTGCTAGTTCTTCAGAGGGGCTCCAGTCTCATTGGCTTTTATGGGAAAAAACAAACGAACAACCTTGGCTCATATTTTTTAAAAAAGCTTCTTTTCCTTATGATATATGACCTGTCGATCTTAATATTCCTTATCTGCAAAACAAATTAGAAACACTTTTGAGGTAAACCACTTAAAACATATGTATTTACTTTTTAATTATAAGATTTTAATCAAGCTTTCAAGTCTGTAGTTGAGATGCAGAAGACTTCTCACATTGGGCTTAGATTTCATCAGAAATAAACTGACAACAAGACAGGACTCCTAGACTTGCATTTCAGACTCCATTGTCTCTGGGTTCTGGCTGGTATTTTGGCCACATCTGCAAGATACCCTGGCCTGACTCACTCGTTCTTAATTCTTCTCTCTCAAAAGACGTTTCAATGGGGCCATTTTTTGTATTTGTAGCCACCTGATGAACTGCCTCCTTCAGTTTTTCTAGATCCTCCTGTCAGCTGATTGGACTGTTGTCCAGTCAACTCTTGATATAATTTCCAGGCTTGACTCAAGGAAGTGGCTATTTTTCCCAATCTGCTCTTTTTGAAACCCTCCCAGAGACAGTGGTTTTCATCATCTCAAAACCAGCTATCCAGCCTGGTGGCCCCATTTGCCTCTCTAAGAGTCTCATAGCAGTGTTGCACCAAATGGCAGGTTTCTGGAGAGACGCTGAGCTGGCTGATCCACTGCTGCAGGTGAAGAGAAAGGACTTCATGAAATCCCGAGAGCATCCGTAGGTGTGGAGCCTTCCTGCTGGGAACCCTGCACGTTTGCCCTGCCGAAGCAGAGATGGCCCTTCTAGCACTTTCTCTGTTTCCCTAGTTGCTCTTTTCTGCTGCATGTGTGCAATCTGAATCCTGCCTGTGTTTGTTCCTGCTGCTGTCCCAGAGAGTTGCCGTGATGGTGATGTACAGGTACAGCTCAGGTCTCATCTTGAGCTGGAAGAGCTACTGTTGCAGTGAAAAAGAAGAAAAGAGGAATGAGTTTTTCTTTTTTTTCCTGAGAACAAAGAAGATGGAGAGAATAGTGAGCAGACCTCACTGCTAGTTTTCACTTTAACTGCTGCTGATTAGGAACAGGACAAATTTTCTCTTCTTGGACTCCAAAATCACTGTGAATGGTGACTGCAACCATGAAATTAGAAGACGCTTGTTCCTTGGAAGAAAAGCTATGGTAAATCTGGACAGCATATTAAAAAGCAAAGACATCACTTTTCTGACAAAGGTCTGTATAGTCAAAGCTATGGTTTTTTCAGTAGTCACGTATGGATGTGAGTTGGACCGTAAAGAAGGCCAAATGCCAAAGAATTAATTCTTTCTAATTGTGGTGTTGGAAAAGTCTCATGAGAGTCTCTTGGACAACAAAGAGATCAAACCAGTCAATACTGAGGGAAATCAACCCTGTATACTCATTGGAAGGACTGATGCTGAAGCTGAAACTCCAATGCTTTGGTCACCTGATGCAAACAGCTGACTCATTGGAAAAGAACCTGATGCTGGGAAAGATTCAAGGCAAAAGGAGAAGGGGGTGGCAGAGGACGAGACAGTTGGATGGCATCACCAATTCAATGGACATGAACTTGGGTGAACTCCGAGAGATGGTGAGCAACATGGAGGCCTGGTGTGCTTCAGTCCATGGCGTTTCAAAGAGTTGGACATGACTTAGCGACTGGACAACAATAACAATCTGTTATCTATAACTAAGCTTGCTTTTCTGCCCCCTAGCTCTGCGTGAGCTACAGTCTTCACTTATTATCCTTTATGCTAATCACCTCCTATATCTGGTGCTCACCTTTACAGCACTCTCTTTGTAGACCACCCGTTGTAGTTCCTCTCTTTTTGCATTATAGAAAGAAGACCACAGTGCGATACACAAAAGACAATGGCCCCAACCAACGGGCTACCTGACACCAGCCTATGACTGTTTTTGAAACAATGCAAGAGGAAGAGGGATACAAGATACTTAGACCTTTGTCCTCATCACCAACCCCTGACTGTAAGCCCTCATCTTATATAATCCCTTAGATTCCTCATGGAAGGGAGGGCACAGTTCTTGAGGCACGAGCCTACTGAATCTCTCCTTTCATAAGGATTAACGTCAGTTTCTATTTCCTCTAAATTCTGTCTCTGTATTTTTTTATTCAGCTTTGGCAGGCAGAGAAAGCCAAGATTTTGGTAGCATCGCTACTGCTTTCACCTCTGGTAGAGATGTGTTTCTTCACACACATGACAGTTGAGCACATCGAGTCCCTGAAAATCTCAGTACCTGGCCATGGCAGGGTGAAGCTTGTTCCCAGGGCTGCCTACTTCCCAGGCACAGGGTGATCCCTGTAGCAGAGAGCATCCCCTATGGCCTGAGGCAACACTGGTCTTTCCCCTACTGGCTGGGTGCTTCCCTCTCAGCATCTATACATTTCTTTTCTATAGAACATATTAGCAAGGTGAAAAGACAGCCGTCAGAATGGGAGAATATAATAGCAAATGAAGCAACTGACAAACAACTAATCTCAAAATATACAAGCAACTCCTACAGCTCAACTCCAGAAAAATAAATGACCCAATCAAAAAATGGGCCAAAGAACTAAATAGACATTTCTCCAAAGAAGACATACAGATGGCTAACAAACACATGAAAAGATGCTCAACATCACTCATTATCAGAGAAATGCAAATCAAAACCACTATGAGGTACCATTTCACACCAGTCAGAATGGCTGCGATCCAAAAGTCTACAAGTAATAAATGCTGGAGAGGGTGTGGAGAAAAGGGAACCCTCTTACACTGTTGGTGGGAATGCAAACTAGTACAGCCACTGTGGAGAACAGTGTGGAGATTCCTTTAAAAACTGGGAATAGAACTGCCTTATGATCCAGCAATCCCACTGCTGGGCATACACACTGAGGAAACCAGAAGGGAAAGAGACACGTGTACCCCAATGTTCATAGCAGCACTGTTTATAATAGCCAGGACATGGAAGCAACCTAGATGTCCATCAGCAGATGAATGGATAAGCAAGCTGTGGTACATATACACAATGGAGTATTATTCAGCCATTAAAAAGAATACATTTGAATCAGTTCTAATGAGGTGGATGAAACTGGAGCCTATTATACAGAGTGAAGTAAGCCAGAAAGAAAAACACCAATACAGTATACTAACGCATATATATGGAATTTAGAAAGATGGTAACAATAACCCTGTGTACGAGACAGCAAAAGAGACACTGATGTATAGAACAGTCTTATGGACTCTGTGAGAGAGGGCGAGGGTGGGAAGATTTGGGAGAATGGCATTGAAACATGTAAAATATCATGTATGAAACGAGTTGCCAGTCCAGGTTCGATGCACGATACTGGATGCTTGGGGCTGGTGCACTGGGATGACCCAGAGGGATGGAATGGGGAGGGAGGAGGGAGGAGGGTTCAGGATGGGGAACACATGTATACCTGTGGCAGATTCATTTTGATATTTGGCAAAACTAATACAATTATGTAAAGTTTAAAAATAAAAAATAAAAAAAAGGAACATAGATGATAAAGTACCTCTTCATAGGATTGGTGGAAGCAGTCATGAATTTATACATCTCGGCTCTTGGAAGGGCATCCAACATGTCAGTGCCATGTAAAGATAGATGTCTTCCTGTCTCAAACAGGAAGAGAACGTTTCTTAGGGAGAAACCAAGCTGATAACTTTTTAAGGGTTTGTTAAATAAGTGTTCATTTTTTTCTATTCTATGTTTTTCCTTTTTTGTTCTTTTTAAGAACTGTAATCTAGATTTTAATTGTTCACAGTTCCTATTTTTCACACCCCCATGTCCAGATCATAAGCACGTGCATCATACATTTTTGTGAGTTCTTGTGTCTCACATCCCTGTGAATGGAGACCAGCTCCTAGTGGTAGTTACACTGCATTTTGGCAAGATGGCTCTTTAGAGAAGCAACCCCTGTTTTTACAGGGAGCACACAAATCCCAGTGACAAGGGATGTCAGGACCAGGCAGCCGTGTGCTCATCATCTCCCATGTGGACCTTAATGCTCACCTTGTGCTTAAGACCCTGCAGGGGCCTCTTAGAGTCTGTGAGACCACCTCCAAGGACCATGGCTCTTGTGTTCCTCACCCCCTCCCCACCTCCCAATCTATGCTGGTCATCTGCTCCTGGGGTGGACCCAGGAGCACAGGCAGATAATGAGAAGTTTTCATTGTATCTCTTCTGCCTTTTGTTTGCACTGGCTCTCTGGGATGTTGACTTAAGAAAATAGTCACAACTTAAAAGTTGAGAGTTACATTTTATCTGGTGGGAATTTTTTAGGACTTCAAGCCTGGGAGAGAGCATCTCAAGTAACCCTGAGAGAATGGTTCTGAAGAGGTGGGAAAAGGAGTGAGGTTATATAGAAGACTACAACAAAGGGAGCAGGTAGTCTGAACATCAAAGATTAAGGAAAACCAGACATCTTAAATTGAGAAATTTAGTGCTCTTCTATGTATGAGAAGGTGCAAACCTCTGGGCTCACTCATATGCTCCCTTTCATATGCATCTCAGCTACCTGGGACCAACGTCCTGTTTCTTGGTTTATTCAACTTCCTCACTTCCTTGCCCACTGTAGGGAGTGGCAGATGATTGCCTGATAATTGGCACTGTTCATCCTTTTCGGAAGCCCTTGGAGCTCAGAAATTCACATTTGGAGGACCAAGATCACTGATAGCTATGACATCCTTGTGTACTGATATGGCAGAAAGTGCTCCATTTCACAGGGACGCTGGACTCTCCAGGCCGCCTCTGGGGGCCATGTCAACATGCCTCCACTTGTACTGGGTGTTGTTATGGAAAGAACTGTGTCCCCTACAAAATTCATACATCGAGACCTATCTGAAATGTGGTTAACATAAATGATGGCATTTAGGGTGGGCCCTAATCCAATATGATCTAAATATCTTTATAAGAAGAGATGAGGACACAGACACACACAGAAAGAAGACCCTGTATAGACAGGGAAAAGACAGCCACCTGCAAGCCCAACAGTGGACCTCAGAAGAAAGCAACCTTACAGACATTTGGAGCTCAGACTTCTGGCCGCCAGGAATGTGAGACCATACATCTCTGTTGTTTAAGCTGCCCTGTGAGTAGAGCTTTGTTATGGCAGCCATAAGGCAGCATTAAGAGCAAGGTACCCAGTCAGTTTTGATTCTCTCTCATCCTGGGTGAGCAGATGGAGCAGTTAGCAAACCTTTTCTCTGGCTTTGTCTTGAATAATGTATTTTTAGGGCGAGCTTGGGAAAGACAGAGGATGCATACAGGACAGCCTCATATTATTTTTACATTGAGTGCTTCCTCCATTCCAAATTGAATAACTACAATCCCATTTAAATGGATGGCATATACATTTTAATAAGAAAAATACTATTTTATTCAAAATTAAGCATTTTTACTGTTGTATTTTGAGAAAACTGAGGGTGGTCGGTAATCAGAGTTCTGGCAATAAATTATAAGATGCCTCATTGAATTCAAAAGAAATAGTTCTTTAGTTGGCATCTTTTTGCCTTATGTCCTGTCTTATGAGAATGAATCAAGCAGAGGAAATATGTGTACAAAAAAGTACTTGAGGTAAGAAGAAAAGTTTGTTTTAACACTCACAGCTTTTTTAAGAAACCACATGCAGTATCATGCTAATCTATTTTATCTGAGGAACAAAATACCCTTCGATAAAATATCTCACTGGTTTCTCTTGAAACTTTATTGTATTTTCATGCTGCGTGTATGTTCAAACATCTTTCCATAGCATTGCTTCCCAGACCTTCTGTGGCTTTGGACAAGGATGGAAAGCAGATGACATCCAGCTCTCAAAGCTCTCGTGGTGACAGCCACAGGCCCGCACACTCAGTACAGGTCTTTAACACATGTGCTCACCTCTGGTTGGCACACAAACAAGTTTAGGGCAAAGTTCACTTGCTTACTTCCCTGAATATGCCGAACAGTGAAACTGCAGCACAAATAACATAGTGGCGTAAGCCTTGTTATACGTATGATGAAACATCATTAAATCTAGTTGCCCTTAGAAGCCCAGCCTCCCAGCCCAGCCCTCCTTTAGTCCTCCATTAAAATATACACCACACACTATTTTCAATAGCCGAGACATGGAAACAATCTAATTGCCCATTGACAGAGGAATGGGTAAAGAATATGCATAAACATACAATGGAACATTGCTCATCCATAAAAAAGAATGAAATAGTGTCATTTGCAGCAAGGGCTTCCCAGCTGGCTCAGTGGTAAAAAATCCACCTGCCAATGCAGGAGATGTAGGTTTGATCCCTGGGTCTGGAAGATCCCTTGGAAGAGGAAATGGCAACCCACTCTAGTATTCTTGCCTGGGAAATCTCACGGACAGAGGAGTCTGGCTGGTTACAGTCCCTGGGGTTGCAAAACAGTTGGACATGATTGAGAAACTGGGCATGAGCATGAGCATGGGTGGACCTAGAGAGGATCATACTAGGTGAAGTAAGAGAAAGATGAGCACCATATGGTATCACTTATATGTCAAACCTAAAAAAAAATGATACACATGAACTAATTTACAAACCAGAAATAGACTCACAGACACAGAAAACAAGCTTATGGTTACTAAGGGGGAAAGTGGAAGGTATAAACCAGGAATTTGGGGTTAAAATATACACAGTGTTATATATAAAATAAATAACCAACCAAGACCTACTGCATAGCACAGGGAACTATATTCAATATCTTATAATGACGTATAGGGATGAGAATGTAAGAAAAAGAATATGTGTGTGTGTGTGTGTGTGTAACTGAATCACTATGCTGTACACTTGAAGTTAATACCACACTGTAAATCAAATACACTTCAATGAAAGAGTAATAAAAAACTCATAAAATATACACCACACAGTGGTGGTCCCCAGCTTTAAACCCCTCAGAGACCCTCTCTTGCACAAAGAATGAAATTTGAAGTCCTCGCT
This sequence comes from Bubalus bubalis, assembly GCF_019923935.1. Lineage (NCBI taxonomy): Eukaryota > Metazoa > Chordata > Mammalia > Artiodactyla > Bovidae > Bubalus > Bubalus bubalis. The sequence goes on along the minus strand of NC_059157.1, from coordinate 185,990,675 downwards.
AGAGCCAAGAAGGTCTTGCAAGATTTACACCATTGATCTTTTTTTAAAAAAAAAGCTTATTTATTTTTAATTGATTGATGATTGGTTTATAATATTGGTTTGATTTCTGCCTTATATCATTATGAATTAACCATAATTGTACATATGTCCTTTCCCTCTTGAATCTCCCTCCCACCTTCCACCCATTCCCACCTCTCTAGGTTATTACAGAGCCCCCATTTGATTTCCTTGAGTCATACAGCAAATCCCCATTGGCTATTTACATATGTTAGTATATATGAATCCATGCTACTCTCTCCACTTATCTCACCCTCTCCCTCTTCTCCCCCACCCTTGTCCATAAGTCTGTTCTCTATGTCTGCATCTCCATTGCTGCTCTGCAAACAGATCTTGACTCACCCCTACTTATCCTCAATGTATGTGGTTCCAAAGACCACTGAGGGTTTTCAAAAGATTCCAAGCCCTTTCCAGCTTCAGACTTGTCCCATCAATAGAATGGAGAGGCAGCTCCAACTTCCAATGTAAATCATGAGTCCTGTTCAACTGTGTCTTGGTGTCCACTCTTTTCCCTTATGGCTCCTGTCTTGTTATGAAAATGCATCTTTTTAATATCGTCAGGCAGCATCTATCTTACCCTTTAAAACTGTAAGTTCCACAAGAAAGCCATCTTATATAGTTTGTTCATTGTTTTCCTACGAACTAATATCCCTCCTTACAAACTCACTAGTTTTTGAAAAAAGTGAATTAATGAAGCACAGAGCTATTGCCCAACACCTATTGTTATTTTCATGAAAGTGTATACAGAGTTCCTGAGCTTTTCTTCTTCAGGAAAAGAATGCTATCTTGGGATATTCCATATTTTGCTAATTGACATTCATTAGCAGCTGGAAATGAATTTTTAAACAGTTTGAACTTGAGGACATGTTCACCACCACAGTAGAGGAAATTACTCCTTAGTGGTCGTAAAGGAGATCTGCTACTAATTGGGTCTTAGGCAGTTCCTTTGACCTTGGGCAATTGTGAATTTTCCTTACATGCAAATGAGCTAGCTTAGATATGCTTTCCTGGCCCTGACCTTGACATTTGATGAGACCATAAACAACTGTAATAGGATGTAGAATGCACTATGTTTGTGAGCATTTAATGATTTACAAAGTAGCAGTTTTGATTTGGCATACATTCCAGGAAGGAAAGTGTTCTCCTGCATACCTCATTATAATTAATCCTCATCTTAGCTTTCAGGGCTTCCCAGGTGGCTCAGTGGTAAAAAAATCTACCTGCCAATGTAGGAGACTCGTGTTCAATCTTTGGGTTGGGAAGATCCCCCAGAGCAGGAATGGCAACCCACTCCAGGACTCTTGCTTGGGAAATACCATGGACAGAAGAGACTGGCAGGCTACTGTCTATGGAGTCACAAAAGAGTCAGACAACTTAGCAACTCAACAACAACCAGTGTCTTTCAACCAGGCTGCCCACTGCCAACCATGAACTCCTTCTTGGTTTACTCCAGGGTCTAGGCTCTACAAACCAAGAGTCCAATCTTCTCTAGTGTCTGTTCTTGTATAACTTGGGAGCTAAGTATGTTTTTCTTACATCTTCAATTGGTTACAAAAAACTCATCAAAGGAATACTGTTGAGAGATATGAAAATTAGATTAAATTCAAATTTCAGTACCCGTAAATATGCTCCACTTGAGCATGGCCACTCCTATTTGTTTGTTTACTTGTTGTCTACAGCTTGTTCTACAATGACAGAGCTGAGTAGTGGTGACATTGATCTATATTTCTGTCTTTGTGCCAGTACCATACTGTCTTGATGACTGTGGCTTTGCAGTAGAGCCTGAAGTCAGGCAGGTTGATTCTTCTAGTTCCATTCTTCTTTCTCAAGATTGCTTTGGCTATTTGAGGTTTTTTGTATTTCCATACAAATTGCGAAATTATTTGTTCTAGTTCTCTGAAAAATATCGTTGGTAGCTTGATAGAGATTGCATTGAATCTATAGATTTCTTTAGGTAGTATACTCATTTTCACTATATTGATTCTTCTGATCCATGAACACAGTATATTTCTCCAACTATTTGTGTCCTCTCTGATTTCTTTCACCAGTGTTTTATAGTTTTCTACATATAGGTCTTTTGTTTCTTTAGGTAGATATATTCCTAATTCTTTTATTCTTTTCGTTGCAATGGTGAATGGAATTGTTTCCTTAATTTCACTTTCTGTTTTCTCATTGTTAGTGTATAGGAATGCAAGGGATTTCTGTGTGTTGATTTTATATCCTGCAGCTTTACTATACTCATTGATTAGCTCTAGTAATTTTCTGGTGGTGTTGTTAGGGTTTTCTATGTAGAGGATCATGTCATCTGCAAACAGTGAGAGTTTTACTTCTTCTTTTCCAATCTGGATTCCTTTTATCTCTTTTTCTGCTCTGATTGCTGTGGCCAAAACTTCCATAACTATGTTGAATAGTAGTGGTGAGAGTGGGCACCCTGTATTGTTTCTGAATTTAGGGGAAATGCTTTCAATTTTTCACCATTGAGGATAATGTTTGCTGTGGGTTTGTCATATATAGCTTTTATTATGTTGAGGTATGTTCTTTCTATGCCTGCTTTCTGGAGGTTTTTTTTTTTATCATAAATGGATGTTGAATTTTGTCAAAGGCTTTCTCTGCATTTATTGAGATAATCATATGGCTTTTATTTTTCAATTTGTTAATGTGGTGTATTACATTGATTGATTTACAGATATTGAAGAATCCTTGCATCCCTGGGATAAATCCCACTTGATCATGATGTATGATTTTTTAAATACGTTGTTGAATTCTGTTTGCTAGAATTCTATTAAGGATTTTTGCTTCTATGTTCATCAGTGATATTGGCCTGTAGTTTTCTTTTTTGGTGGCATCTTTGTCAGGTTTTGGTATTAGGGTGATGGTGGCTTCATAGAATAAGTTTGGAAGTTTACCTTCCTCTGCAATTTTCTGGAAGAGTTTGAGTAGGATAGGTGTTAGCTGTTCTTCAATACGTTTTTATTGAGTGAGATATGGAGTATTTCCTACCATATAGGTAAACTACGATGATACATTCATCAGTGATTGTAGCCCTCCAGTGTGAGTTTCTGAGCCCTAAGGGCACTCAGGAAGGAGAAGAATATCTGTGATCTAACAACCATGAAATTAAAAGACACTTACTCCTTGGAAGGAAAGTTATGACCAACCTAGATAGCAGAGACATTACTTTGCCAACAACTCCGGGAGTTGGTGATGGACAGGGAGGCCTGGCGTGCTGTGATTCATGGGGTCGCAAAGAGTCAGACATGACTGAGCGACTGATCTGATCTGATTATATAAAGTGAAGTAAGTCAGAAAGAAAAACAATACAGCATATTAATGCATATATATGGAATTTAGAAAGATGGTAATGATGACCCTATATGCGAGACAGCAGAAGAGACACAGATATAAAGAATAGACTTTTGGACTCTGTGGGAGAAGACAATGGTGGAATTGAAACCGTTTATCTCAGGTTCGGACTTGAATCCACGTGACTGGGACTCAAATCCAGTCAAAACCCTGCTTGGGACTTAAACCCACATGGCTGGGACTCAAACCCAGCCAAAACCTGCTTGGGACTTGAACCCATGTGAATGGGACTCAAACCCAGCCAAAACCCAGTGTACCTGGTTTCAGGACTCAATGAAGCTCAGGTTCTTGATGTTTCACTGCAGGAAGAATTCAGTGAGAGACAAAGTGATAGGTAAGAAGTGGATTTATTCAGATACAGAGAGACGCACACTCCACTAACAGGGTGTGGGCCATTGCAGAGGGCGAGTAAGGCCCTGAAATTCGGTGTGGTTAGTTTTTATAGGCTGGGTAATTTCATATGCTAATGAGTGGGAGGATTATTCCGACTATTTTGGGGAAGGGGCTGAGATTTCTAGGATTTGGGCCACAACTCCTTGGTCTTTTAATAGTGTCTTGGAACTGTTATGGCATCTCTGGGTGTGTCATTTCACTTGCTGATTGAGGATCAAGGTCTAGTCTTATCTGCCATCTTGGTCCCATTTGATTCTAATCAGTTTTACATTGTGTCCTTGGGCTATGTCATTCTTTCAATAGTTGTGCCCTGCCCCTTTCCCTCCTGCTACAGGATGATTTGAGAGAATAGCATTGAAACATGTATATTACCTTATGTGAAGTAGATGACCAATCCAAGTTCGATGCATTAAACAAGGCACTCATAGCTGGTGCATTGGGACTGTCAGGTGAGTGTATGCTCCTCGGTTCTGTCTCGCCACAACAAAGATTTGGAGTGACAGACATTAAAGCCCTTGGCACGTCACAGCTCTCGGGTCTTCGACAAACCTGTAGCTCTTAGACAAATCAGTGTTACAGCTCTATTTTATTTAGAAGATAGCAGGAGATTCCATCCTCGAAGTGTGAAGGCATGCCAACCCAAAGACTCAAACAGAAGAGAGTGGAGGAGTGTGCCAGTGCGTGGGACACAGTGTGAGAGAGAGAGAGCCCTTTGGCTCCTCTTTTTGTATGTTTTTTCCTCCCCCTGGGCCTGCCCTATGCAAACTGGGCTAGCCAGGAGTGCTGTTTGTTCTACCTGAAGTCCTCACTCAGGTCCTCGGACCTTCCTTTGACCATCTTTTGTTCTATTTTCACGGACTTTTCCCTTCCTTGTCTTTTAACCACCACCATTTTGGATTCGTGTTTCCTATTCTAACTACCTAACAGGACAACTCAGAGGGATGGGTTGGGGAGTGAGGTGGGAGTGTGGTTTGAGACGGGGGACATATGTACACCTGTGGCTGATTCATGTCAATGTATGGCAAAAACCACCACAATATTGTAAAGTAAGTATCCTCCAATTAAAATAAATTAATTGATTAAAAGAAAAAACATAACTATCAACTTTTAGGGTGATTGTATCAAAAGTGATACAATAAACATCACAGTACACAGTTGTTAGACCTTAAAATTAATCAAGGGTTCATTATACAATATATGATTGCCATTATCATTCACATTCTGGTCTGTTAAGTTTTTGTTACAACCTTGTGTATATTGTCACCCTGCTTATTTAACTTATATGCAGAGTACATCATGAGAAACGCTGGGCTGGAAGAAGCACAAGCTGGAATCAAGATTTCTGGGAGAAATATCAATAACCTCAGGTATGCAGATGACACCACCCTTATGGCAGAAAGTGAAGAGGAACTAAAACGCCTCTTGAGGAGAGTGAAAGAGGAGAGTGAAAAAGTTGGCTTAAAGCTCAACATTCAGAAAACTAAGATCATGGCATCTGGTCCCATCACTTCATGGCAAATAGATGGGTAAACAGTGTCAGACTTTATTTTTGGGGGCTCCAAAATCACTGAAGATGGTGACTGCAGCCATGAAATTAAAAGACGCTTACTCTTTGGAAGGAAAGTTATGACCAACCTAGATAGCATATTCAAAAGCAGAGACATTACTTTGCCAACAAAGGTCCGTCTAGTCAAGGCTATGGTTTTTCCAGTGGTCATGTATGGATGTGAGAGTTGGACTGTGAAGAAAGCTGAGCGCCAAAGAATTAATGCTTTTGAACTGTGGTGTTGGAGAAGACTCTTGAGAGTCCCTTGGACTGCAAGGAGTTCCAACCAGTCCATTCTGAAGGAGATCAGCCCTGGGATTTCTTTGGAAAGAGTGATGCTAAAGCTGAAACTCCAGTACTTTGGCTACCTCACGCAAAGAGTTGACTCATTGGAAAAGACTCTGATGCTAGGGGAGATTGGGGGCAGGAGGACAAGGGGACGACAGAGGATGAGATGGCTGGATGGCATCACCGACTCGATGGACTTGATTTTGAGTAAACTCCGGGAGTTGGTGCTAGACGGGGAGGCCTGGTGTGCTGTGATTCATGGGGTGGCAAAAAGTCAGACACGACTGAGCAATTGAACTGAACTGAACTATGTATATTATAAACAGAAATTTATTACCAGAAAAATTTCATAAATGACATACCATGAAATTTTTCATTTCTAAAAGATCTGCCCAGAAAGATTCACCTTGTTGAGTATAAGATAAAATAATACAAAAACAATAATAATTTAAAAAGAGGAAATAATACCCACAGGACTTTAAGAAAATGTTGCCAGATAGTATAGAGTCTGCTTTTTCAGAGAAAAGTGCAGTGAAACATGGTGTATTTATAATAGATGTTCTGCCCCTGCACAGAGGTCTCTGCTACATGGCCTGCCACACTCTAATGAAATACCAGAATGCTTTAATAAGACATGTACAAAGTTTCAAATAAATACATTAAGTGCAAAAATAGTTGTTGGTGTTTACTCAAACTCAGGTGTTTCCATATTCACTTATGTAACAAATCATTAGCCACAGGTGTTAGTTTTCTGTGAAAATCCCCCAGTCTGTAATGTGATATCTCATGTAACAGTTCAGTTCAGTCGCTCAGTCATGTCTGACTCTTTGCGACCCCATGAATCAGCACGCCAGGCCTCCCTGTCCATCACCAACTCCCAGAGTTCACTTCAGAAAACGAAGATCATGGCATCCGGTCCCATCACTTCATGGGAAATAGATGGGGAAACAGTGGAAACAGTGTCAGACTTTATTTTTGGGGGCTCCAAAATCACTGCAGATCGTTACTGCAGCCATGAAATTAAAAGACGCTTACTCCTTGGAAGGAAAGTTATGACCAACCTAGATAGCATATTGAAAAGCAGAGACATTACTTTGCCAACAAAGGTCCATCAAGTCAAGGCTACGGTTTTTCCTGTGGCCTCATGTATAGCTAAATCATTTTGCTGTTCACCTGAAACACTGTCAACTGTACTTCAATAAATGTATATATTAAGATAAAAAATAATACAATATCTTCATCCAGAATCTGGATTAAAATCTAGATATATTGGTCCTATCAGTCAGTCAGTCAGTTCAGTCGCTCAGTCATGTCCAACTCTTTGCAACCCCGTGGGCTGTAGCATGCCAGGCTTCCCTGTTCATCACCAACTCCCAGAGCATGCTCAAACTCATGTCCATCGAGTCGGTGATACCATCCAACACTCTTATCTTCTGTCATCCCCTTCTCCTCCTGCCTTCAATTTTTCACAGTACAAACATCATTTCTGAGGAGTCAGTTCTTCGCATCAGGTGGTCAAAGTATTGGAGCGTCAGCTTTAGCATCAGTCCTTTCAATGAATATTCAGGACTGATTTCCTTTAGGATTGACCATTCCCCCATAATGGATAAGAAGCCCCAGAATAGGGTTGAGTGCAAGTCACCTTCACTAAATATTGATTCCACATGTCTGCCAACACCTTGGCCTTTCTGGGGAATTTTGGATGATGTCAATCACATGTGAAGAGTGGGCTCCAATGCACAGCCATGGGAACATTTCAAACCCAGTAGCTGCTGATGCTGCAGGACACCTTCCTTGCAACTAAGGATGTGTTTACAACTCAGTGGTGCTAAAATTACCCATTTAGAAAGTCTTTTTCTTAAGATTTCCCTTGGGTGACCCTGAGAGGCAAAGTAATTTTGAACCTAAAGGCCCACAGTGTATACTACCTTGTAATGGAAATAATGTCAGCTTAACTACTCAGGGCCTCTGGATTCAAAATCGAACTAAGGATGCCCATAAAAGACTGTTTTGTGAACACTGGCTATTGCTTATAAACCACAAATACTGTATACAGTGAATAAAACTTTTGATCATCATCAGCTAAACAACTCCCAATCAATACAATCAATCAATATACTTTTTCTCATCTTCATATCCAACTTGAAAGTAAGCCTGAGCATTTTTTGCCCCATGGATTGTAACCCAGCAGGCTCCTCTGTCTTTGGGATTCTCTAGGTAAGAATACTGGAGTGGGTTGCCATTCCCTTTTCCAGGGGATCTTCTAGACTCAGAGATCAAACCTAGGTCTCCTGCATTGCAGGCAGATTCTTTATCATCTGAGCCACCAGGGATGCCCCCATAAATAAGTAAATATACATATATCCAGGCTTTTCAGTTTCTGCTTCAAAACATTAAGAGCTTGAAAGTCATTACTGCAATCTTTGTAAGACACAGCTCAAAAAGCTGAAAATCAACAATTTTTTTGGACCCATCAGAGAACTGACATTGAAGGAAAGCTGACACTCCAGACAGACGTATGTAGAGAGATACAGCCACTACAATCTACTTACCTGGAGTGAATTCACTGGAGCCATTCACGCTTAAATGGTCATTTTGATGAACTGTGAAGTCTGAGTATGGACTTGTTATTAGGGTAAGGAACACCTGGGAGTAGCAGTCTTTGGGAACCCCCATGCTTTTGATAGTGTACTGCCAGGAACACCATCTAGTTCTCTCTTTGAAGAGCAGATGTTCTCCTATGTCCCTGACCAGAGGAGGGGCCAGGTAACTACTCTGAAATAGTCCCCAGGCATTCTCCTAAACCAAGGCCAACTCAGCATGGGAAAGGTTTATCAGAACCTTATCGCAACACAGAGGAAAGGAAATGTCTCATCCTGGCTCCCTTTAGCCTTCTTGTCTCACAGAAGGGGTGAGAAAGCTAAGAAACACTTGAAAAGATCACAGTCCAGGGGCACGAGCCCACTAAAGTACAAAGACTTGAATTGTAATATTTTATAACACTTCCTCTCCCTACCTTTCCACATCAACATGGTGCCCAGGTGGCACTAGTTGTAAAGAATCTACCTGCCAATGCAGGAGACATAAGAGACTTGGGTTCAATCACTGGGCTGGAAAGATCTCCTGGAGGAGGGCATAGCAACCCACTCGAGCATTCTTGCCTGGAGAATCCCATGGACAGAGGGGCCTGGTGGGCTACCATCCATAGGGTTGCCAAGAGTCAGATACAAATGAAGTGACTGAGCATGCTTGGAGCTAAAGAAATTGTAACATGCAGATGAAAGTTCTTAGGGAAGCACTAAAATGTAGTAGAGATGTCAGATGTTTAGTGCTATGAACTGAATACATTTATTGTAGCTCTATCTACTTTGTATTAATAGTAAACAACTGTGATCATAATATTTCCTTTGAACTAAAAGTCAATACATCTCAGAATTTGGAAAAATAGATAAAATATCCATTACTCCTCCACATTGATAAAACACTTAAAAAATTTTAATCTTTATTTACTTAACATGCTGGGTCTTTGTTGTGGCGCTCAGGATTGGCATGTGGGATCCAGTTCCCCTACCAGGGGTCGAAGTTGGGCCCTCTGCACTGGTAGGGTGGAATCTTAGCCACTAGACTACCAAGGAGGTCCCTACAAAACACTTTTAAAAGTTCTTTTCTTCATCATTCCAATCTGAGCCAGATGAATCTATATAAAATGACACCAACATGCAAGAGAAAGGAACTGTGTTTATTTAATTCAAGTGTTCTCATAGGCAGTTTCAGCTGCTTCATGCTGAAGATCAGAAGACAAGAAAAAGAGAAGTAGAACACCCTTGATGGTTTCCTCAAGGAAAGCAGAAATTACAGGATTTTCCCAATGTAGCTCTTTTCAGAGGAAAATGAGTTTCGTCAAAGATGTTTGTAAAAGCATACATCAGGATATATGGATTTCCAGATCCTTTGATATTCACATGCATCTTGTAAAACGTTCCACAGTTTGGAATACTTCTTTTGCAAAACATATTTTCCGCTCAAAATGCCCCTGGGTGTGGGGGGGTGCATGACATGAAAATTTAGGAAACATTGCCAGGATGTGTGGTCCATGACAAGCAAGGAAGATGATTTTACACAGAAAAGGAAACCCTTGGGACTCTGACTGAGAAGGGATAGACTCACTGAAGTTCTTCCTAAGAAAAGCAGTGAAGGCTAAAAAGAATCTGTTCTGGTGTCTTAGCATGCACTACATTTCTCTCTACTGCAGCAGACATGTACATCTGTCCTGTCCAACCCCCAGCTGGCCAGATTCCACATGTGTGCTTGGGGCAGAAAGGAGAAGGCTGATTTTATTTGCACTGATGTATGGTGGCTTTATTCTCAGAATATTCTGGTCTCCAAAGGGCCATGTGAGGTTTAAAGCAATATTTTGTTGTTGTTCAGTCAATAAGTCACGTCCAGCTCTTTGTGACCCCATGGACTGCAGCACACCAGGCTTCCCTGTCCTCCACCATCTCCTGGAGTTTGCCCAAACTCAAGTCCATTGAGTCGGTGATGCCATCCAACCATCTCATCCTCTGTTGCCCACTTCTCCTCTTGCCCTCAATCTTTCCCACCATCAGGGTCTTTTCCAATGACCCTGGTGGTTGGCATCAGGTGGTTAAAGTATTCAAATTACTCACTTGTTCAAATTAAGAAAAGATAGCTCCTCAAGAATGACACTCAGTCTCCGCTCTGAGGTGACAACCACCTCAGGGGTTCTTTGCTTTTATTTCTCTCTGTTACATTAGAAAACCCTTTCCTCTGATCTCTTATTCTCAGTGTTTTCACCAATAAAAATCTGTAGACAACCCTTTGTGCAGATCCATTTTACAGCCCACTTTTCACACTTGCTCTCATTTCATCCTTGCAGCATCATTTTATGGGTGAGCAAATGGAGACTTCCAGATACTTGGTTGCTAGAATATGGTGTCTGGAGGCTCACATTCACATGCTGTGATTATGGAACCAGTTAGTCTTGACTATTGGACATGCTCACCAGCTCCTCCTCAGGGCTGCAGGAAGTTGCTTCTGTCCTCAGCCCTGTCCTTCCCTTTCAAGGGGGCACCTACACGAGCTTGTTTCTGCCACTGTTGGCAAACTAGGCAAAACCAGTCTATTCTAGAGCTAATGACTGTTTCCTAAGGACTCCCTCCACTGTTATGCATCACCCTTCCCAGCCTGTATTATGATCACGTTAAAATTCTAAAGGTTAAAAGGAAATAAAGTCATTTAAAGGGAAATTATCAAGGTCATTGTCTATTTTTTTTTTTTCATTCTAGTGAAAGAGTTACTAGAATTTGTGGTATGTACATGTGTATGTGTGTGGTATGTGTATGTGATGTGTGTTTGGTGAGTGTGCACATTGTGGTGTGTGTGTATGATGTGTACGTATGTGGTATGTGTATTTGATGTGTGTTTGGTGTGTGTGCACATTATGGTGTGTGTGTGTGTGTGTGTATGGTATGTATGTATGTGGTATGTGTATGTGATGTGTGTTTGGTGTGTGTGCACATTGTGGTGCGTATGTGTGTGTGTGTGGTATGTATGTGTGTGGTATGTGTATGTGATGTGTGTGCACATTGTGGTGTGTATGTGTGTGTGTGTGGTATGTGTATGTGTATGTGAAGTGTGTATGTTATGTGTGCACATTGATGTGTGTGCAAGTATGTGTGTATAGTGTGCTCTGTGTGTACACTTGTACCTTTTCTTCCCAAGGTGAGGGCAGGAAGCTTTAACAGAACAGCTCACACATATAGGAAAACTGAGCAGAGTGCAGTGAGAGAGTGCTGCAGAATTTATTTGGCGTTCCCTTCCTCAGGGTGTGTTTTCATCCTGCTCCAGAGTTAAAAATGATAGTTCAGATCCTCTTTTAATCACAGGTGGAAAATTTTGTCCTGCAAGTAACAAGGATGCACACAAATTGAGTCCAGGATTGTGTAAATGAAAACACAACTTGCCTCTTTATATCAGAAAAATATGTCAAATGTGCCACTAATTTCCAAATATTTCAAATAGAATAAACACACTCAATAAAAGCTACAGATTAAAGAAGTTAATTCCTGTACTATTAAATAGAAGAGACTGAGATTCTGAAATGGAGACCTGAAGAAAGAAGAAAAGGAAGATGAATTCAACTTTGAAGTTTGCTTAAGTTCCACAAGACCAGTATCTAATGTGGCAGCAATAAACTCCATTTGGAAAAAATTACAGTAGGAAAGTCTGGGGAATAAAAATATCTCAGGAAGACCAGCCAAATATTATTGAGAAGTTCAGGGCTAAAATTTAAGTTCTGGAAACACATTCTTACCCAATGCGAACCGTAGTAGAAAACTCAAATTTGCTGCTTTAAAAGGTAAAAAATGTTGCTCCTATATACCTTTAGGGAAATGAAATTTTAAGTTCAAAGAAATTTCTTGTATTTATATTTTTTCAGTTTGTATAATTAATTCCCAAATGCCAAAATTCATTTGCAATTGTGGAGATTAATTGCACCTCCACTCCCAAGCCTGCCAACACACATGCATAAACATCTTACTTAAGGTTTTCTGGGATGCTACAAGAAATTAAGGACTGAGATTCATTAAAAATCTTCCACAAATTTATTTCATTCTGGTGGGTGTGTAATGGTGTCTTATTGTGTTCTTAATTTGTATTTGCTTGAATAACAATGACATTAGACACGTTTCAGTATGTCTAATAGACTTTTGAGTATACTCTTTTGACAAGTGGCTACTCTGTTCTTTTGCCCATGAAGAAATGGGTTGTCTTTTTCTTGTCTTATAGCTTTAGAATTGCTTTAAATATTTGGAATATGAGACACTAGTCAGATGTAAGTACTGAAAATATTTTCCTCTAATCCAATTGTCCTTTCACTCTCTTTTGTGGTATCTTTTGATTGGTGCAACTTATTTAATCCTATGGATCAAAATTTCTTTATGGCTAGTACTTTGAGTCATATTTAAAGGTCAAGAGGATATTACACAAAGATCAAGAAGATATTCTCTTGTCTTATTTTATAGAAATTTAATAGATTTCTTTTTTTCATTTACTTGTATTTTAGATTAATTTTCATACTAGGTTGTTATAGGAGGTAAGAGTTAAGGTTGTTTTCTGTTTGTTTGAATTAATTTTTATTGGAGTACAGTTGATTTACACTGCTGTGGTAGTTTCTGCTGTACAGCAAAGTGAATTTGTTATACATATACATATATCTGGGCTTCCCAGGTGGCTTTGGTGATAACCTGCCTGCCAATGCAGGAGACATAGGAGACCTGGGTTTGATCCCTGGGTTGGTAAGATATCCTGAAGGAGGGCATGGCAACCCACTCCAGTGTTCTTGCCTGGAGAATCCCAGGCGCAGAGGAGCCTGGTGGGCTATGTTCCACAGGGTCTCACAGAGTCAGACATGACTGAAGTGACTTAGCATGCATGCATGCGTGCACATATCTATTCATTTTCAGATTTTTTTTTCCCCAGATAGGTCATTACAGAGTATCAAGGAGAGTTCCCTGTGCTATATACGCTCAATATATTGTTCTAATATTGCTTTATATAAAGTCATCTTTCAGAATAATTAAAATAAAAATACATGATTTTATTCTTTATTTTTTCTCACAACACTCTTTGGTTATGTTGATTCCAGCTTCTGGCTTGCATCATTTTTCTCCTTCCTGAGTGACTTATTTAACATGTCTTGGAGGGCAGATTTACCATCCATGTATTCATTTGGTCTTTGTAGGCCTGAAAAAAATCTTCATTTTTCTTTCACTTAAAAAAAGGTATTGAACTTTATGATTATTAATTAAATATATTCATGGCACAAACTATTAATCATGTATTAGGCAACAAACAAAATATCTTTAATTATCAAAAAGAATAATTGTACAGGCTACAATTTTTAAAAATCAGGATTCAGTGAGACTGAAACGTGTTATCAATACATAAAAAAAATACTCAAACATAAGCATTTAAACATATATATATATACATGATAGACACACAGAATCCTAAATAATAAAATAGCTTTTAATAATGAGACAGATAAACATTAAAATGTGACAGAAACAAAGTTGCATTTAGAGGAAATCTTTTATTATTGTGTAGAAGCAGTAGAGCAAATTTATTTCAGATGCAACTTGAGATTTAGAGAACTCAAAAATAAACCTAAGAATAACTGTTGAAATTAATTTAAATCATGAAAATGGAAAAATGTTTAGAAAAAATTAGAAAAATGTGTTAGTAAGGAAGTCTTTAATCGCAAGTAAACTCTAGCTCAATTGAATCAGTTGAAAAGAAAATATTTTACAGAGCATGAATCCAAATTTAGAGCTATTCCATGCACAGAGTGGTCAGTGCTGCCACGATAGCCTTCATTCCTACCCTTCTTTGTATGCTGTATTTCATCAAGGTCATCTCTTCTTATGTGTACCAAATGGCTCTAACCTTCCTAGATGCCCCTCCCAGGCATGACAACATCTAAATATGTAGCATCTGTGACTCTTTTGAATCATATAAAATATCCTATCCTATCTTTCACTTTTAAAGGATAAATTGCTTGTGTAGGATTCTAAGTTGATTCTTTCTGTTGTTTAGTCACTAAGTCGTGTCTGACTCTTTTGGGACCCCATGGATTGTAGTCCACCAGGCTTCTCTGTCTATGGGATTTCCCAGAAAGAATACTGGAGTGGGTTGCCATTTTCTCCTCCAAGTTGATTCTTTACATCTTTCAAAAAATTTAGTATTTCACGTCACATTCTTTTGCTTACATTGTTTCTGACTAGGAATCAGGATACTTCCTATTATTCTGTAATTCTTAACCTTTGCTGTAGTTTTATTCTTTGGAAAAAAAGCCTCATTCTTTGCTATAATGAGAAATTGCTCTAAGGATAAGTGAATTTCCCACTTCTGGTAATTTTCCCCTTTCTCTGGCTTTTTGGGAGATTTTCTCTTTCTACGGGTTTTCTGTCATTTGAACCTGGTGTGCCTCGGTATGGTTTTCTTTTCCTTTTTTTTTTTTTTTTTTTGAGGGATGGGTATTTATCCCATTTGGTATTCTCTAAACTTCCTGGATCTGTAGTTTGGTGTTTGTTATTCATTTCAAAATTCTTTCCATTATATTCAAATGTTCCTTCTGCATTGTTCTTCTCTTTAAATTGTAGAATAATTGCTTTACAGAATTTTGTTGTTTTCTGTCAAGCCTCAACATGAATCAGCCATCAGTTCAGCTCAGTTCATTCAGTTCAGTCACTCAGTCATATCCGACTCTGCAACCCCATGAATCACAGCACGCCAGGCCTCCCTGTCCATCTCTAACTCCCGGAGTTCACTCAAACTCATGTCCATCAAGTCGGTGATGCCATCCAGCCATCTCATCCTCTGTTATCCCCTTGTCCTCCTGCCCCCAATCCCTCCCAGCATCAGGGTCTTTTCCAATGAGTCAACTCTTTGCATGAGGTGGCAAAAATATTGGAGTTTCAGCTTCAGCATCAGTCCCTCCAATGAACACCCAGGACTGATCTCCTTTAGGATGGACTGGTTAGATCTTCTTGCAGTGCAAGGGACTCTCAAGAGTCTTCTCGAACACCACAGTTCAAAAGCATCAATTCTTCAGCGCTCAGCTTAGTATATATATATCTCCTGCCTTTTGAACCTCCCTCCCATCTCCCTCCCCATCCCACCCCTCTAGGTTGATACAGAGCCCGTGTATGAGATTCCTGATCCATACAGCAAATTCCTGTTGGCTATCTATTTTTCATATTGTAATGTAAGTTTCCATTTTGATCTCTCCATACATCTCACCCTCTCCTCCCCTCTCCCCATGTCCATAAGTCTATTCTCTGTGTCTGTTTCTCCATTGCTGCTCTGTAAATAAATTATCCAGTACCATTTTTCTAGATTCCATGTATATGCATTAGAATACAATATTTATCTTTCTCTTTCTGACTTACTTCACTCTGTATAATAGGTTCTAGGTTCATCTGCCTAATTAGAACTGACTCAAATGTGTTCCTTTTAATGGCTGAGTAATATTCCATTGTGTGTATGTACCACAACTTCTTTATCATTCGTCTGTTGATGGACATCTAGGTTGCTTCCATGTTCTAGCTATTGTAAATAGTGCTTCAGTGAACAATGGGATACCTGTGTCTTTTTCAGTTTTTGTTTCCTCATGGTATATGCCTAGGAGTGGGATTGCTGGGTCATATGCTGGTTTTATTACTAGTTTTTTAAGGAATCTCCATACCATCTTCCATAGTGGCAGTATCAATTTACATTCTCACCAACAGTGAAAGAGCATTCCCTTTTTCCACATCCTCTCCAGTATTTGTTGTTTGTAGACTTTTTCATGATTGCCATTCTGACCGGTATGATGTGATATCTCACGGCAGTTTTGATCTGCATTTCTCTAATAATGAGTGATGTTCAGCATCTTTTCATGTGTTTGTTAGCCATCTGTATGTCTTCTTTGGAGAAATGTCTGTTTAGGTCTTTTCCCCACTTTGTGATTGGGTTGTTTGTTTTTCTGGCATTGAGTTGCATGAGCTGCTTGTATATTTTGGAAATTAACCCTTTGTCAATTTTATAATTTACTATTACTTTCTCCCATTCTGAGGGTTGTGTTTTCACCTTGCTTATAGTTTCCTTTGTTGTGAAAAAGCTTTTAAGCTTAGTCAGGTCCCACTTGTTTACTTTGTTATTATTTCTGTTACTCTAGGAGGTGGGTCATAGAAGATCTTGCTTTGATTTATGTCATCGAGTGTTCTGCCTTTATTTTCCTCTAAGAGTTTTATGGTTTCTGGTCTTATATTTAGGTCTTTAATCCATGTTGAGTTTATCTTTGTGTATGGTGTTAGGAAGTGTTCTAATTTCATTCTTTTACACGGAGCTGTCCAGTTTTCCCAGCACCATTTATTGAAGAGTCTGTCTTTGCCCCATTGTATATTCTTGCCTCCTTTGTCAAAAATAAGGTACCCATAGGTGCATGGGTTTATTTCTGGGCTTTCTATCTTGTTCCATTTGTCTATAGTTCTGTTTTTGTGCCGGTACCATACTCTCTTGATGACTGTAGCTTTGTAGTATAATCTGAAGTCAGGAAGATTGATTCTTCCAGGTCCATTCTTCTTTCTCTAGACTGTTTTGGCTATTCGGGGTCTTTTGTGTTTCCATATGAATTATGAAATTTTTTGTTTTGGTCTGTGAAAAATGCCATTGGTAATTTGACAGGGATCACATTGAATCTATAGATTGTGTTTGGTAGTATAGTCATTTTCACAATATTGATTCTTCCTACCCAGGAACATGAAATATCTCTCCATCTGTTTATGTTGCCTTTGATTTCTTTCACTAGTGTCATAATTTTCTGTGTATAGCTCTTTTGTCTCCTTAGGTAAGTTTATCTTAGACATTTAATTCTTTTTGTTGTGATGGTTAATGGGATTGATTCCTTAATTTCTCTTTCTGATTTTTCATTGTTGGTATATAGAAGTGCAAGTGATTTCTGTGCATTGATTTTGTATCCTGCAACTTTGCTAAATTCACAGATTAGCTCTAGTAATTTTCTGATGCCATCTTTAGGGTTTTCTATGTACAGTATCATGTCATCTGCAAACAGTGATGCACATTTCTTGTTTTCTTTTTCTGATGTATCAATTGAACATATGTTATACCTTTCAAATTGTCTCACCATTTGGGGATGCTCTGCTTCTCCTCCCCCGCCCCAAATATTTTTCTCTCTGTATTTCAGTTTAAGAAGCTTTTATTTATCTGTCTTCAAGTTCACTAGTACCTTTGCTATGTAGCACCAATGGATGAGCCCATCAAAATGGCCTTAATATCTCTTACGGTGCTCTGAATTTCTATCATTTTTCTTTTGATTCTTTCTTAGGGTTTCCAACTCTGCTTGCATTACTAATCTTTTCTTACTTGTCTCCCATTTCTCTCAGAGACATTAACATAGGAGTCATAGTTATTTTAAATTTGTGGTCTGGTAATTCCAACATTTATGTCATATATAGTTATTCTTTGGTATCCATTGTGTACCAAAGTTGTTCTTTGGTATCCAAAAGCCTCCACAGATATCAAAATCTCTGGGTGCTCAGTTCCTTATATATTGGGCTGGCCAAAAGTTCATTTGGATTGTTAGTAAGATGTTATGGAAAAAATCCAAATGGAATTTTTGGCCAACCCTAGAAAATGGTATAGTACAGTAAATACAGTTGGTCCTTTAGATTCATGAGTTTGGAATCCACAGACACAGAGGGCCAACTATACACCTCTGGTTCTGAGGCTTGCTTTGTCTTTTCAGGTTTTGCTTTTTCATGCTTTTTTGAATGCTTTGCAATTTTTTGTTGAAGGCTGGATGTTCCCAGTCAACAGGAACTATAGTAGATAGAACTGTGATGCTGGGTTTTGTGTTCATCTGGGCAGAAGTTAGATGATATTTGCTCTTGCTGTCAGGGCCAGAGGCTTCCTATTCCTTCTGCATCATTTGTTTTCTTCTCCCCTGTTGACTTTGGCTACCTGTACCCCCACCACACATATAAAATCTTCATTCCTCACCTCTTTTAGCTGTAATCTAGTGTTTTTCATACTTGAGCACTGGTGGTAATGAGGGGGAAAAGTGTAAGTCATTCAGTCATGTCCAACTCTTTGCAACCACTTAGATTGTAGCCCGCCAGGCTCCTCTGTCCATGGATTTCTCCAGGCAAGAATCAACTGGACTGGGTTACCATTCCCTTCTCCAGGGGATCTTCCCAACCCAGAGATCAAACCCCGGTCTCCTGCACTCCAGGTGGATTCTTACCATCTGAGCCAGCAGGGAAGCCCAGTGAAGAGGAAGGGGAAGCATTTTATTACCTTGTGATTAAATCTCAGTGTTGTAGTGAGTCATGTCTCTGGGCTGTGAACTTCACAAAAGTTTTTGCATTAGCTTAGCTTTTTTGTGGTTAGCTTAGTTGTTCTTGCTTCCCACTCTCTTCCTTGTATGAAGCATTTCTAACCTACTTCTTTGAAGCTTTGACCCCTGATAAGGGCATCATTTTCCCCATAGATGAGACTGGAAGTATACATGAGACTTGATTAGATGGATTGGCCTTTCTGCTGCTGGGATAAGGTTCTGGGAAGTTCTTCTGTACTGGAGAGTATCCCTCTGCTGTGGAGAAGAGACTTACTGTAATTCACAATGACTGATGCTGAAGCTGAAGCTGAAGGTCCAGCACTTTGGTCACCTGACGTGAAGAACTGACTCATTAGAGATGACCCTGATGCTGGGAAAATTTGAAGGCAGGAGGAGAAGGGGACAACAGAGGACAAGATGACTGGATGGCATCACCAACTCAATGGACATGAATTTGAGCAAACTCCAGGAGATGGTGAATGACTGGGAGCCTGGTGTGCTGCAGTCCATGGGGTCACAAAGAGTCGGGCATGACTGAGTGACTGAACAGCAGCAACCTTTCCCCTGCCAGAGCTGGGAACACTTTCCTCAAATCCTCACCACAAGAACGACTTGTGATTTCTAGAAGCAAAGCCCATGAGTGTCTGGGGCCTCCTTCTGGAGTTTCTCATTCTTGTGCTGGCTTACACTGAAGCCTCTAGCAATTTATTTGAATTCACATTTAAACTTCTTACCAGTTCAGGGCTCTGGTGGCTTCTGCCCCAGATAAGCAGATATTAACAATGATTCTCTGTATTTGGCTGTCTCTCCAAATTCTGTGGTGATGTTTTATCCTGTGACCTCAATTTTCTGAGACATTCAAGTAAAGTTATTAATTTTTACTATGTTCAGATTTTTCCCAGACTTCCAAGCTCTTTACATGTGAGAGCTGAAATCAAACACCTCTAATTTTTAAATAACCTCTTTTTGATCAAAATAGATGTTTAATGATATTTTTATATATCCCAGGCTTTGCATATAAATAAATCAAATGGTCTAGATAAAATTTTTCATCAGTGAGGTTCTCCTTTCTCTTGTGGTCATATAGGATGAGGGGCTGATCACCTCAATCCAACTGAGATTATCTTGGTCTGCATGGATGCTTAGTCATGTCTGACTCTTTGTGACCCCAGGGACTGTAGCCCACCAGGCTCCTCTGTCCATGGTGTTTCCCAGGAAAGAATACTGCAGAGGGCTGCTGTTTCCTCCTCAGGAGATCTTCCCAACCCAGGAATCAACCTGAGTCTCTTTTGTCTCCTGCATTGGGAGGTGGTTTCTTTACCACTAGCCACCAAGGAAGCCTATCTTGGTCTATGAATTTCAATTTTAGCAAGATTTGTTTTGCATCTGGTAATCCCCTGTTTTTAGTGTGAATCCCCTAGATTTTTGTTTTGTCTCCTCATGCCAGAATGTTCTGTTCTTCAGAGAGTGAGTTTACCTCTTGAGTATTTCACTTTAAGTGAAGTCACTCAGTCGTGTCCGACTCTTTGCGACCCCATGGACTGCAGCCTACCAGGCTCCTCTGTCCATGGGATTTTTTAGGCAAGAGTACTGGAGTGGGTTGCCATTTCCTTCTCCAGGGGATCTTCCTGACCCAGGGATCGAACCCAGGTCTCCCACATTGCAGGCAAATGCTTTACCATCTGAGCCACCAGGGAAGCCCTATTTCACTTTATACAAGGTCAAAACACTACCTATTGTTTTGACCTATCATTGGGGCTTAACAGGTGGTACTAGCAGCAAAGAACCCACCTGCCAATGCAAGAGGTTTAAGAGATGTCTGTTCAACCCCTGGGTTGGGAATATCCCCTAGAGGAGGGCATGGCAACCCACTCCAGTATTCTTGCCTGGAGAATTCCATGAACAGAGGAGCCTGTCAGGCTACATTCATGGAGCCACAGAGAGTCAGACATGACTGAAGCAACTTAGCATACACACACACATCTTTTTGTAGGCCTCCTCCTTCTCATAGGATGTTGTCTCCTAAGGGAGCCTCAGGGAGAATTCACTCTGCTTTAATGCCAAGCTCCCTCATCAGGTATGCCTTTCTTAGATGTGTAACTGGAAACTCTCTGTTTTCTCAGCTCTGGATGCTTTGCCCTTCAGAGTTTTTGAGCATAACCCTCCCCTTGCCCAGGTTGAAACATGGTTAATGCTTTGAGAGAGATACTAGATTTGTGTTAGTTTCAAAGCTTCCTTTCCTTGGACTTTTCTGGGGGTTCAGTGGTTAAGAATCTGCCTGCCAATGAAGAGAATGGATTTGATCCCTGATCCAGGCAGATCCCACAGGAGCAACTAAGCCTGTGTGGCACAACTACTGAGCCTGAACTTTAGAGCCTGGGAGCTACAACTGCTGAAGCCTGTGTGCCTAGGGCCCATACTCTGCAACAAGAGAAGCCACTGCAAAGAGAAGCCTGAGCACAGCAACTAGAGAGTAGCCCCTGCTTGCCGCAACTAGAGAAAGCCCGAGGGCAACAACCAAGACCCAGCACAACCAGAAATAGATAAATAAAAGATTTTTTTTAAAGCTTCTCCTTCTAATGGGACTTGGGTCTCTTGAGCATATACACAACTTATATGAAGTTGAAGTCTGTCTTTGTGTCTAGGTTCCCCAGTTTCCAGCAGAGTTCAGCAAATGTCTTACAGGGAAGATGTTCTTGTTTGAAATTTCTGCTATATTTGAATCCAACATTCCATCCCCAAGTGACTTTCTAAAGTCTACCAGTAACATCCCTCAATTTGGGCCAAGCCTGATCCTCAACTCATGTCCAGAACTGGCAAATATGCCAAGAGATGCTAGAGTCAGTAATAACCATCTTATCAAGGAAGAACTATGCCTCTGGTGGGACTTTCCTTCTTCTAGTCTTCAGTACTTCCTTAGCTCAGTTCAGTTCACTTAAGTTTCTCAGTCATGTCCAACTCTTTGCGACCCCATGGACTGCAGCACACCAGGCCTCCCTGTCCATCACCAACTCCTGGAGTCTACCCAAAGTCATGTTCATTGAGTCCATGATGCCATCCAATCATCTCATCCTCTGGTGTCCCCTTCTCCTCCTGCCCTCAATCCCTCCCAGCATCAGGGTCTTTTCCAATGAGTCATCTCTTTGAATCAGGTGGCCAAAGTATTGGGGTTTCAGCTTCAGCATCAGTCCTTCCAATGAACACCCAGGACTGATCTCCTTTCGAATGGACTGGTTGGATCTCCTTGCAGTCCAAGGGACCCTCAAGAGTCTTCTCCAACACCACAGTTCAAAAGCATCAATTCTTTGGTGCTCAGCTTTCTTTATGGTCCAACTCTCACATCCATACATGACTACTGGAAAAACCATAGCCTTGACTAGATGGACCTTTGTTGGCAAAGTAATGTCTCTACTTTTTAATATGATGTCTAGGTTGGTCATAACTTTCCTTCCAAGGAGCAAGCATCTTTTAATTTCATGGCTGCAGTCACCCTCTGCAGTGATTTTGGAGCCCAAAAATATAAAGTCTGACACTGTTTCCATAGTTTCCCCATCTATTTCCCATTAAGTGATGGGATGGGATGCCATGATCTTAGTTTTCTGAATGTTGAGCTTTAAACCAACATTCTCACTCTTCTCTTTCACTTTCATCAAGAGGCTCTTTAGTTCTTCACTTTATGCCATAAGGGCGGTGTCATCTGCATATCTGAGGTTATTGATATTTCTCCCAGCAATCTTGATTCCACCTTGTGCTTCATCCAGTGCAGTATTTCTCATGATGTACTCTGCATATAAGTTAAATAAGCAGGGTGACAACACAGCCTTGACATGCTCCTTTCCCAATTTGGAACCAGTCTGTTGTTCCATGTCTGGTTCTAACTGTTGTTTCTTGACTTGCATACAGATTTCTCAGGAGCCAGGTCAGGTTGTTTGGTACTCCCATCTCTTGAAGAATATTCCACAGTTTCTTGTGATCCACACAGTCAAAGGCTTTGGCATAGTCAATAAAGCAGAAATAGAGGTGTGTTTTTTTGTTTTGTTTTGTTTATTTTCCTGGAACTCTCTTGCTTTTTCGATGATCCAGTAAATGTTAGCAATTTGATCTCTGGTTCCTCTGCCTTTTCTAAAACCAGCTTGAACATCTGGAAGTTCACAGTTCATGTATTGTTGAAGCCTGGCTTGGAGAATTTTGAGCGTTACTTTCCTAGCGTGTGTGATGAGTACAATTGTGCAGTAGGTTGAGCATTCTTTGGCATTGCCTTTCTTTGGTATTGGAATGAAAACTGACCTTTTCCAGTCCTGTGGCCACTGCTGAGTTTTCCAAATTTGCTGGCGTATTGAGTGCAGCACTTTCACAGCATCATTTTTTAGGATTTGAAATAGCTCAACTAGAATTCCATCACTTGACTTCACATTCCAGGATGTCTGGTTCTAGGTGAGTGATCACACCTTCGTGATTATCTGGGTTGTGAAGATCATTTTTGTACAGTTCTTCTGTGTATTCTTTTTTTTTCTTTTAATTTTATTTTATTTTTAAACTTTACAAAATTGTATTAGTTTTGCCAAATATCAAAATGAATACGCTACAGGTAAACATGTGTTCCCCATCCTGAACCCTCCTCCCTCCTCCCTCCCCATTCCATCCCTCTGGGTCGTCCCAGTGCACCAGCCCCAAGCATCCAGTATCAAGCATCGAACCTGGACTGGCAACTCGTTTCATACATGATATTTTACATGTTTCAATGCCATTCTCCCAAATCTTCCCACCCTCTCCCTCTCTCACAGAGTCCATAAGACTGTTCTATACATCAGTGTCTCTTTTGCTGTCTCGTACACAGGGTTATTGTTACCATCTTTCTAAATTCCATATATATGCATTAGTATACTGTATTGGTGTTTTTCTTTCTGGCTTACTTCACTCTGTATAATAGGCTCCAGTTTCATCCACCTCATTGGAACTGATTCAAATGTATTCTTTTTAATGGCTGAGTAATACTCCATTGTGTATATGTACCATAGCTTTCTTATCCATTCATCTGCTGATGGGCATCTAGGTTGCTTCCATGTCTTGACTATTATAAACAGTGCTGCGATGAACATTGGGGTACACGTGTCTCTTTCCCTTCTGGTTTCCTCAGTGTGTATGCCCAGCAGTGGGATTGCTGGATCATAAGGCAGTTCTATTCCCAGTTTTTTAAGGAATCTCCACACTATACACAAAAATAAACTCAAAATGGATTAAAGATCTAAACGTAAGACCAGAAACTATAGAACTCCTAGAGGAGAACATAAGCAAAACACTCTCTGACATACATCACAGCAGGATCCTCTATGACCCACCTCCCAGAATATTGGAAATAAAAGCAAAAATAAACAAATGGGACCTAATTAACCTTAAAAGCTTCTGCACATCAAAGGAAACTATTAGCAAGGTGAAAAGACAGCCTTCAGAATGGGAGAAGATAATAACAAATGAAGCAACTGACAAACAACTAATCTCGAGAATATACAAGCAACTCCTACAGCTCAACCCCAGAAAAATAAATGACCCAATCAAAAAATGGGCCAAAGAACTAAATAGACATTTCTCCAAAGAAGACATACAGATGGCTAACAAACACATGAAAAGATGCTCAACATCACTCATTATCAGAGAAATGCAAATCTTCTGTGTATTCTTGCCTCCTCTTCTAAATATCTTCTGCTTCTGTTAGGTCCATACCATTTCTGTCCTTTTTTGCTTAGCCCACTGATCCCTTAAAAATATGAGCTGGATAACTTATATAGCTTTAAAAAATTGTTGTATTGTTAGTATAGTTCCATCATGTCTTACTATATTTACCTAGAATCAGAAGCCATAGAACATCACTTTTAACAAGAACAATTAGAGTTCTTTTATTTTGCCTTTGCCTGCAATGTATCATCTCTAGTAGCAGATCTCAGAAAAGCTGACGAATCCTCAGCTATTGGCTCATCAAGTTAGCAGGGGATACACAATCATCCCACATGTTTGGTGTTGGATTGTCAGAAAAAGAGAAATCCAATATTTGTGCTTCAAACTTTGAAAAGTTTAATAAACATCCACATGGCTATGGTTCTTATGGGCATTTAAAGAGACACAGTAGAGGGGAATTTGGCATCCATAAAGAGGAGAAGGAAACACGACAGAAAAAATTGCACAATATAACACGGAGCAGAAGAAAACTGGGGTATCCTGTGGGGTGCTTTAATTAGAGCCCAGAAAATTGCAATTTCTTTAGAAACAACACAGAGAACAGAAAGCATCCAGGGTAGATTCACGAAGGACCACTTAGCGGTATGCCAAAAATATTATACTGGAAATGGTAAACAGGGGAGAGAAACTCAAAAAATAAAAGGAAAAAGTAAAATTTACTTCAAAGAAAAAACCCTCAAAATATTTTAACATTCTATAATGCCAATTAGGTCAGCATGCTGCAAAAGACCCAAAAGACCATCACATTAATTTCTCAACATCTTTGGCAAGGATGTGAATTGTCAGGGACTTGTGAAAACAGAAACAGTCTGTGTGGAGTCAGCTTGGTTGGATGACAAGATAGATAGTGAGGGAGGGGATGGGGAAGGATGGTAGGAGTCTTTGACTGCAAACAGATCTTTGTGCATTTTGGGTTGAACTGACTGCCTCTTCAAAATATGGAGGTGTGTTATACACATGCATTTGTGGTGTGTGTGTGTGTGTGTGTGTGTGTGTGCCACTAAGTGTTACTTCACTGACTCGATGGACATGAGTCTGAGTGAACTCCAGGAGTTGGTGATGGACAGGGAGGCCTGGCGTGCTGCGATTCATGGGGTCGCAAAGAGTCAGACACGACTGAGCGACTGAACTGAACTGAAGTGTTAATTGTAGATACAGAAACTGTCTTTCCAAACACAAATGAGAACAGATCATCTGACATATGTGTTTGTATATTAAAGGGTCCCAAGGGACAGAGTATCTGAAGTCAACCATGTCCTGGAAAAGTCAAAGCATGAGGGCTGCCATGTTGGAACAGTATAGAGAAAGTGAATTCTGATATCAGAAGTGAAAGTGTTAGTTGCTCAGTTGTGTCTGACTCTTTGCAACCCCATGGACTGTAGCCTGTCCCCCCATGACACCTCCGCCCAGGGTCCTCTGTCCATGGGTTTCTCCAGGCAAGAATGCTGGAGTGGGTAGACATTCCCTTCTTCAGGGGATCTTCTTGACCCAGGGATGGAACCTGAGTCTCCTGCATTGACAGGTAGATTCTTTACCATTTGAGCCACCAGAGAAGGCCTTGTGGGTTCATATTCAGACACCACACTTAACTGATGGATAAACATAAGGAAGTACTTAACCTTTCTGAGATGCAGCCTCCTTGTGTGTAGAGTGAGGATAACATCCTCCTTACTTGTCTGCAAAACAGAAACAGGCTCATAGGCATAAAGAATAGACCTGTGGCCAACAGGGAGTGCATCAGGGAGGAAAGGATGAGAGCAAGGAATTAGCTGATGTAAACCATTATATATAAAATGGATAAACAGCAAGGTCCTACTGTATAGCCCAAGGAATTGTATTCAATATCCTGTGATAAACTGTAATGGAAAATAAGATAAAAAAGAATGTATATATGTGTATAACTGAGTTACTTTGCTGTACAGCAGAGATTGGCACAAGCTTGTAAATCAACTATGCTTCAGTGAAAAAAATGAACTAAAAAAAAGAATTCATGATGTCTTGGTGCAGTGGCAAATATTCTACCTGCAGGAGTTACAGAAGATGCAGGTTCAATTCCTGGAACAGGAAGATCCCCTGGAGTAGAAAAGGGCAACTCACTCCAGTACTCTTGCCTGGAACATTCCATGGACAGAGGAGCCTGGCGAGTCCATGGGGTCATAAAGAGTCAGACATGACTGAGTAACTGAACACACACAAACACACACATAAAAGTTAAAGAAATATCTAATAATTTTTTTAAAGAAAAAAAGTAAGGAGAAAAGTGCAAAAATGTAACATGCAAAGAGGAGGCAAAACAAATAACAAATGACTGCAGTGGAAATAAGAAGAAAACAAAGCAGAGGTCATAGTGGGCCACCAGCTAGACACACATCCTCATTCAAGGGCTTGCTAAGGAACAGACAGTAACAGGGGATGGGGGGGTGGGGAGATGCAGCAATTCCAATTTGTGCAATAAAGTTAAATAACTCTCTTGGCAGAGTGGAATGGGGGTGGGCAGTGAAGGTCAGGAGGAAAAGACATTAGCTTAGAACCCAGTGCTTCCAGGAAGTGAGAAACGTGGCTACTTCCTCCTTGACAAGGGTCACTGTGCAGAGAGGTTTAGAATGTAACTCACATTTGCTTCTATGCTTGGAAGGCTTCCTCCTCCTTCATTTTTCAGCCTTTGGCCCCAGCATGATTTGGCTTGCTGAGTATCTAACCTCTTAATTCACTTTACCTGATGAAGGAGACATTTTGTGGTTAGTCAAACAGTGGATGAGGACAGAATTGGGAAGCACATAGGTGAGATGGAACAAACCTACTTTTCCTGAGGTCAGAAAAGAATTCCAAGGAGAATCCAAAAGAAATTAGTGTGGACGAGGAAAGGACTGACCTTCAGATTGTCTGGAGTAGAAGGTTCTGGGTGTGATGTGCACAAATATTAAGTTAAGGGCTTTGGGTTCTGCCCAGGGATGGAAAAGTGAGGAGTCAGTGTGATCCTGGGTTTCCTGCCACCGAAAGTTATAGTGCAACAAAAGTTTATAATGCAGCATTGTAATTCACAGTCTCTGAAGTGGTTGGACTTTATTTCCCTCGTCCCAGTATCATTCTGTAAGTCAAAGTGATGGTTTTGTTGTTGTTTAGTCATTCAGTCTTGTCTGACTGTTTTGCAACCCCATGGACTGTAGCCAGCCAGGTTCCTCTGTCCATAGGATTTCCCAGGCAAGAGTACTGGAATGGGCTTTCATTTCCTTCTCCAGAGGATCTTCCTGACCTGTGTCTCCTGAAGTGGCAGACAGATTCTTTACCACTGAGTCACCAGAAAAGCCCTATAGGTCTGTATGGTCAAAGTCATGGTTTTTCCAGTAATCATGTATAGATGTGAGAGTTGGTCCATAAAGAAGGCTGAGCACCAGAGAATTCATGCTTTTGAACTGTGGTGCTAGAGAAGACTCTTAAGAGTCCCTTTGACTGCAAGGAGATCAAACTAGTCAATCCTAAAGGAAATCACCCCTGAATATTCATTGGAAGGACTGATACTGAAGCTAAAGCTCCAATACTTTGGCCACCTGATGCAAAGAGCCTACTCATTGGTAAAGACTCTAACACTGGGAAATACTGAAGGCAGGAGGAGAAGTGGGTGACAAGGGATGAGATGATTAGAAAGCATCACCAAGTAACTCACTGGACAAGAATTTGAGAAACCTCAGGGAGATAGTGGATGACAGAGGAGCCTGGCACAGCTACAGTCCATGGTTTCTCAAAGAGTTGGACATGGGTTAGCAACTCAGCAACAACAACAACACAGTGAATGATGAGATGCTATTTCCCCCCATGAGAGCACTAATGCAGGGTAACCTGCTACATAGAAAAGCAGAGGGCTATCCTGTAGCTCACTTTTTAGCATTTCCTTCAATGGTGAGTAATCAGAATTGCTGCAAGGTGATGGTAACAGCCTCCCCTTTGAACAGTTGCAGGGGAGCCATGCAGGGGAGAAACACTGAGTCTTCTGTATCTTATTCTCTCTTGCAGTGGACAGATCCTAAGGAGATCCCCTGTGATCCCTGTCTCCTGGGGTTCATGCCTTTGTAAAATCTGCTCCTGTTGAGTTTGGTCAGGATCTATGACTTGCTCTTTACCAGAGGTACATGGTTCCTATGGTTGATTCATGTTAAGGTTTGACAGAAAATAGCAAAATTCTATAAAGCAATTATCCTTCAATAAAAAAATTAATTAAAAAAAAAACAACTACATGAAATGCTGAAAAAAAAAAGTACACGGTAAAGGTGTTAAGCTATCTCTCCTGTGATTACATTGTATCAGACTTTATTTGACTAGTGACTGACCCTGACTCTCCTGCAGGTCATATTGGAGAAACAATATGCCATGTTGGGCACAGGTTAGGAGAAAGGCTCCTTGGTGGGAATCTGTGAGCACCTGTAGGAGCTGTGGACAGCCTTCAGCCTACAGCCATCAGGAATTCTGTGGAAGCTTCAAAGTGAATTCTTCTTCAGTCTAGCTTCCAGATGAGAACATAGCCCAGCTGGCAGCTTGATGTCAGCTTTGTGAGATCCCTGAGCAGGGAACTCAGGTAAGTTGTGCTTGGAAAGCCTTGAAAAAATAACAGAGACTGAGATAATGAATGGGTATTGTTTTAAGCCACTAAGTTGTTAACTTGTTATGCAACCTAGAAAACCATCACACCTCCCCAGGCCATATTCTGCTTGGGGATTTTGACACCTTTGAGGTGAGAACCCTTGAAACCTTGGATAATGATATCCAGCTCTGCATCTTTCAGGCTGTCTACAGTGGCAGGGATGAGCCACCATCCATGATGGTATGATCTTCTTCTGAAACACATCTTAATCTTGAAACACAGCTACAATCAGTGCAGATACAGTAGACAAAGCTTAATGAACAGAGGATGAGATGGTGGATGGTATCACTGACTCAATGGACACAAGTTTGAGCAAACTCTTGGAGATACTGAAGAACAGGGAAGCCTGGGGTGCTGCAGTCCTTGGGGTCACAAAGAGCTGGACACGACTGAGGACTGAACAATAAACACAATGCTTTCTTTCTGCATGGATTCACCTGGAATCCAGCAGAGGAGAGGAGTATTTAGATAAAGGCACATTTAGATAAAGGCACCTCAATTTAAGGCACATCTGCAGTCTACGAATGAAACAAATTGAAGAAAATATGAGATGCTTTTGTATTCATTCCTCTCTAAGCATCTTCTTGATGGTTTTGACCTCACTTTCTAAGGAACCAGGCTTCTGGCCCATCCATACTTACATGCCCTCTCTTGAGCTGACTTCTCTGACCATTCCCCGATGTTCTAAAACAGGAATCATAAATGGATCTTATTTTCTATGCCAAAGCTGGTTGGCTTTTATGGCATTCTCAAACGCTGTGCATTCTGCTTTCTAAATGTTTTGATACCCAGGGGTGCTCATTCCCCAAAATTTTGTGTTCAGTTAATCTAGGTGTCGGTGGCATCTATTTCCTTTTCCTGTCACAGTGGTCTTCCTTTTCCATTCAGGAATCTGATGCCTTCTTCTCTATCAAATGTTGAACTCAAGAAAAGCATCTGCATGCCAGCCATTTGTCTCATGTGCTCTTTCAGGTCGACCTACATGTCTGTGCTAATGTTCCCAGGGGTATTGGTAGATGAAGTTTCATCACTGTAGATTGAAAGACTTGGTTACCATTTACATGTGTAACCTATGGAAATGTCTAGGAAGACTTCTTCAGACTAGAAAGAAATACTCCAATTTGCTGATTGCCTAGTCACTCAATTGACTGCAACTTTTTTGGGGGGCTGCAAAATCACTGCAGATGGTGACTGCAGCCATGAAATTAAAAGATGCTTGCTCCTTGGAAGAAAAGTTATGACCAACCTAGATAGCATATTAAAAAGCAGAGACATTACCTTGCCAACAAAGGTCCATCTAGTCAAAGCTATGGTTTTTCCAGTAGTCATGTAGGGATGTGAGAGCTGAAACATAAAGTTGGCTGGGCACTGAAGAATTGGTGCTTTTGAATTGTGGTGTTGGAGAAGACTCTTGAGAGTACCTGGGACAGCAAAGAGATCAAGCCAGTCAATCCTAAAGGAAAACAGTTCTGAAGATCATTGGAAAGACTGATGCTGGAGCTGAAGCTCCATTGCTTCGTCTACCTAATTCAGAGTCAACTCAATGGAAAAGACCCTGATGCTTGGAAAGACTGAAGGCAAAAGTAGAAAGGGGCAGCAGAGGATGAGATGGTTAGATAGCATCACCTACTCAATGGACATGAATTTGAGCAAATTATGGAACATATGGAGGACAGGGCCTGGACTGGTGTGTTATAGTCCATGGGGTTGCAAAGAGTTAGATATGACTGAGTGACTGAACAACAACAACAACAATTGTTAGCAGTGCTAAGGTTGAGAATCTCTGATCTAACAGACTCACATTCAACTCCATGTATTTGGCAAAGAAAACAGCAATGATAACAAAAATTGATAAAGTGAGAATTCCCTCCATATATCCCATTCTTTTCCTTCAAGCCAGTGAAGCTCAAAGAGAAATAAAGTTTGCTGTTTTTCCTCTTGAATTGCTGTTAGGTTTTAATATTCATTTTTATTAACTTTATCCTGATTATCCACACAAGGTTCTCTGGATTAGTGACAGATGATCATTATTTCTGAAAGCAAAAAATGACCTCACCTCAATTCTTATCCCTGGGGTGTTGTGATGAGAACCAGGCCAAATGTCCTACACATACACATTTATAAGTCTGTATCTAAGTGAAGAGTGATTTTTCTCTCCTCCTATACAGGAGAAAGAGGCAGTTGCCTCCTCTTCTCTCCTAAAGGAGGAAGGGAAAAATCTTTGCTGCTTGAAGATGGAAGAGAAAGGGCCTTTGGTTCTCATTCTAACCTTTTGGAGTATAAACACATCCCTTCCAGGGTCAGGTGAGCCCTGTTGTCCAACTTTTATGACCTGGAGATGTTTCCAAGTTCCAAGGCTTCATTTCTTCCTTGAAAGTTTCTCTCAAGTCTCTCTTGAGCTGTGAATTAACTTCCCAAGTCTTACTCTAAACCCAGGGCCCCAAACTTGCAGACAAATTAATACAGAAAGCCCCAAGCTGCATGTACATGCTCAGTTATGTCTGACTCTATGTGCAATCCCATGGACTATAGCTCACCAGAGTCCTCTGTCTGGAATTTTCCAGGCAAGAATACTAGAGTGGTTGCCATTTCCACCTCCAGGGGATCTTCCTGACTCAGGGGTGGAACCTGCATTTCCTGCATTGCAGGCAGATTCTTTACCACTGAGCCACCTTGGAAGCCCTCCTACCATCATACAGATGGTATATTTACAGTTTAGAAGAAGCCTGGTAGAGTTCAATATCCACACCCAAAAGATTATGTCGGGGTGGAAATCTGTTCCTACAGGTAGCTAGTGGTAGGTACCCTTGTAAGTGCCCCTGGAATCAGTCTGAAAAGGAGCTACCACTTGCACCCGAGAGACTGGCATCTGTGTGTTCCCATCAAGACAGCCCCAACCAGGGAGGATATCTCCTTTTCCTGGATGCTTTGTGCCTTTGCTGTACACACAGCCAGCTGCTCTGTTCTTCCTGGCAGTCAAGGACAGTCGTAGTATGCTCTTTGCATTCAGAGATTACTAAAAACAGTGTTAAAATTAAGGCAAAGTTTTTCTATGATTCCTTCCAACTGCACAATTTGGGGGTCAATGTGTTCTAAATTATTTTCCAAGGGGAAAAAATAGAGCTGTAAGTCACTAGTAAATCCATAGAATAGAAGAGACTGAATAGAAGATACCAGGAAGCAGGTGTTTATAATTTATGAAATAAAGCTGGAAGGTGAAACATATTAAATGTATGACTCACACCCTGTTTCAGACATTTAAGTATTCACTGGTGAAAATTGATGATAAGAAATCAGAAGCTGAGCTTGGATTCTGAGCTTGGATTCTCATCCACACTGAGCATCCCAGTGAGAAGGGCCATTCAGTCTGAGACCATTTTTCAGAAGGTTGGTGATAAGCAGGTTGTCAGAGTCTAACCTTAATGCCAAGTCCCCTAATGGCAGTAAATTGTAAAGATTAGCTACCAACCACTCTATCTTGTGATTTTATCATGCAACAAGAAACACATTCTGGATGTTTTAAAGCAATTGTTGCTGTTGTTCAGTTGCTAAGTCATGTCTGACTCTTTGCAACCCCATGGATTTCACAGCACACCAGGCTCTTCTGACCTCCACTTTCTCCTAAAGTTTGCTTAAATTCATGTCCATTGAGTAGGCTATGGTATCCAATCATCTCATCCTCTGCTACCTCCTTCTCATCCTGTCTTCAATCTTTCCCAGAATCAGGGTGTTTTCCAGTGAGTTGGCTCTTTGCATCAGGTGGCCAAAGTATTGGAGCTTCAGCTTCAGCATCATTCCTTCCAATGAAAATTCAGGGTTGATTTCTTTTAGGATTGACTGTTTTGATCTCTTTGCCATCCAAGGGACTCTCAAGAGTCTTCTCCAACACCACAGTTTGAAAGCATCAATTTTTCTGCATTCAAACCTTCTTTATGGTCCAACTCTCACATCTGTACATGACTACTGGAAAAACCATGGTTTGACTATGTGGCCTTTTGTTGACAACGTAATGTCTCTGCTTTATAATATAGTGTCTCATTTCATCATAGCTTTCCTTCTAAGGAGCAATTTAATTTAAAGCAATAAGTAGATATTTTTCGAGTGGGTTCCATTTGCCCTGAAGCACAGCTGTCATCCAAAGGTGTCCATAGAGTTTGTAACTGTCCTCTGACTACATGAGTTAATACAACCCTGTCCTGCCTCCTGGGAGCTTCCAATCTGTAACAGGCAGAAAAACTACTGAAAGAAATTCATGCGTCCGCCCTGGGATTTATTTTCAACCAGAGAACGTTCATTGTTTTAGCATGGAGGGTAAGATGTATTCTCTGAAAACATGTAGTAGACTAATGTTTCTGTTTCTATAAGAGCAGCTCAGACATGGCCTAATCTGATGTCACTGTTGGGTCAGATGCCCTTAAGATTCTTAGATTCCTAACGGCACTTGGAACTCAGGCTGAGAAGATTGCCAAGGCAGGCAGCCAAGGAAGCGCCTCTGTGGAATGGTCACTGGTCTTCTCTCAAAGTCCCCAGGGTAAAACCAAGCCATGTTTCCAACAGTTGAGTATATGGTAGACTTGGGAAAAGTCTACAAAAGGGTACACTGTCCTCTTTGGTTTCAGGAGAGACTGACCACCTGCATGTAAATAAGCTTAAATGTCTTCAGTGACGTTCTCTGAGCTCATTGAGTAATTGTCAGGGAGGGTTGACCAGATGGCTCTGGGGATGAGCCCATGGATAAGACAGATACAGTGTCTCTCTCACAGAGTTTATAATTCAATGGAGAAAAAAGAACCTGAAGGATGATGGCAGCCACAGTGAGTCATGTGCATGTAAGGGAAGGGCTCAGCTGGCTTCAGGGTTCATGGACAGTCTTCCCAAGCAAGCACTGTCAGGACGGAAATAGCAGGGTGGAGCAAGCTGGTCAAGTAGACAGCTGCAGGGCAGCTGCTGCTCAGGGACCCATTCGGCACAGTGAGGGACACAGAGCCATGAGGGGCTTTTCAAGTAAAATAGCTGAGGATTTATTCTTTTGTTCCCTACGGTCAGGGAAACAATGACACCCCTCCCATTGCAACCATGGAGACCGGTTTATGGGAGGCAGTGTTTGTTGTTGTTTTTTAATTTCCCCTCCTTCTCTCCCTCCCTCCCTCCCTTCCTCCTCTCTTTCCCGCCTTCTTTCTTCTCTCCCTCCTTCTCTTACTTCCTTCCTCCCTCTCCCCCTCCATCTTTCTCTTCCTCCCTCCCTCCTTCTTTCTTCCTCCCTCCTTTTCTTCCTTCCTTCCCTCCCTTCCTTCTTTCATCTTTTTTTTGAGAAAAAATCAGCCTAACCTATTCCCCCCTGTCAGGAATCATCCCTCTGGCCTTCCAGCTCCTGCCCAGAACTGTTTGGCAACTGGACATCCTGCAGGAGAATCAGAGGTGGGAAAGCAAAGAGACTGAACATCTGTTACCTAAGGAAGAAGCCAGCAGTCAGGTACGAGAGATTGATAGTTCCCACCATAAACACACTCCAGTTGTACATGTATTTTTTATCTGCTTTCAGAAAACTATTTTTATTATTGATCCTTGATGTCTATTTGACCCTTGTCTACTAATTCTTGTACACTTTGTAAAGCCTGATGACTCAGCCCTTTCTGGTTCATAAAGGATGAAATCTGGAACTGCTGAGCTGGTGTGGGAGCCACTGAGCTGGTGTCTAGGGAGGCAAAGCTGCCCTTGTTACAAAATGGTACCTGGATGGAAGAGTACAGTCTGGTTCTCTTTGCATAACATGCCCCCAACACAGGTTTACTGGGAAGAGAACATGAGGTAAAATGGCTTCGCTCCTCCTCTTTCTCTGAGACGCTTTGGTTTGTGGACATGGAGCCTGGCCAGTCTCGGTGCCCACCTGCAGATAAGGGGGGAAGACTTGCAGCCCTGGTAAAGACAGCAGGACATCTCTGGAGGCACTCAGTGCAGAGGGTCAGGTGAAACCAGCTATGGCCCCACTTCACAATGACTCATTAATTAGGGGGTGAAAAATAGGTCAGATTTCCATTTCAAAGTAGAGTGGCATGCAGAAATTCAATACTATGCAAATCAGAATTTTGTACGACAAAACAGTATCTTTCCATGTAAGTTTGGTTGGACAGTTGTGGTAATATAAACGCTATTAGTGAGTACACTCTCTTAACCCTGGGGTATGACTTAATGGTCCCAGGTACACAAAATTTCAATCAGTCATTTAGTGAGATTTTTTTTTTTTAAGAAAAGCAAATGTGGACCATTACTGCTATGGCCCTACATTCATGCTGACATGCTTTGCAAGAAATCTCATTGCATTATTTATTTCAGAGTCAAAGTGCTTACTTTATGGAGAAGGTAAAATTTCACCTGTAGGAAAATTGGCACAATTTCTTATTTTAACATCCTCAGTGCCAAGCATTAAAAAAGGCCCTTTCTGTTTGGGTAATTTTCCGCAGCAGGAACTTTAAATTATTTACAGCTTCTCTTATCTGAAACCAGAGGAAACACACCGTTTTCCATGCCACGATTTATACTGTGAACTGTTTGTAGGGAAAAAAAAGTGGGGGCGGGGAGTAAATTACAGATGTGAGCAAGAATCAGAGACAGAACAAAGGATTGTCACAAAACCATGGTGTCTTTCTCTTGTGGAAGCTGAGGTGGGTCTAAAGGACCCTGGGAGGTCAGGGAACATCAAGATGGTCAGAAATTGCCTTGTTTTGGGGAGCTTCTGCAGTGGTTCCCAAATAAGCAACAGTGAATGACCAAAAGCTGGAATGAAATGAGCAAAACCTGGGTGGGTAATCGGAGGCAGTGGTAGACAGAGACCTTGATCCCTGGGTCAAGAAGATCCCCTGGAGTAGGAAATGTCAACAGTTTCATGAACAGAGGAGCCTAGTGGGCTATAGTCAGTCACAAAGAGTCTGACATGACCAAGCAGGAGTTCTAGCTAGCTAGACAGAGACCAGGGCTGGTGGCTCAGGTTGTAGCACTAAGGCTTGGCTGTGTCTTATGGGAAATGCCAGCGAAGTATACTGGTGGACAGAGCATCTGTGTTCCTGGAGAGGCCAGAGGCATTTTCCCTTCCTCTCTTCTCAGCCTTCAGCCTTCCTCAGCCTTCTTATCACACTCCCTTCCTACTGACTAGCGCTGTCCTGAGGCGTCCTCTGAATAGTGTTGCCAGATGTTCCTGGTCTTGGTCCCCTCCTCTGATTAAGAATTTCACATCTTGGTTTTGAACTCATCTCCTATCAGTTTAATTAGTGAGGGTGAGTCCGTTGAGCCTGATTTTCTGGACCTGTATGGTCAGAATCACACCAACTTCCCCACCTCAGAAACCACCTGTGATGCTGAGGAGCAAGTGAGCCCTTCTCACTGGACCTCATCATGTGTTTGATGTCATTCAGGAGACTCTGCCTCACCATCCATTTAACCTATTATTACCAACTGTGATACTATTGTTAATAACAGAACATGTATTGCTATGCTGTGCTCAGTCCTGTCTGACTCTGTGATCCCATGGACTGTAGCCTGCCAGGCTCCTCTGTCCATGGAATTTCCCAGGAAAGAATACTGGAGTAGGTGTCCATTTCCTCCTCCAGGGGATTTCTCGACTCAGGGATCAAATTCACGTCTCCTGCATCTCCTGCTTTGGCAGGTGGATTCTTTACCACTGAGCCACTTGGGAAACCTGAACATTTATTGAGTATGTTATAATTTTCAAAACATACTCATCATGTTTCCTCATCATGCTCTCTTTTGAACCTCACAATAGGTACAGGACAAATGTTTTCACCTTCTTTTACGGGAGAATAGCATAACTCAGGAGTATATGCCTAAGGTTACCGGCCAAATGAGCAAAGAATGAAACAGAGCCCTCTGATCATGAGGCCTGAGCATGTTGCCCTCCCTCATGAGCCCACTATACTGCTCCTGTTCCAAGACTTCTGTTTCCAATCACGACAGTCATTCATTAAATCTTGGCAACAATGAATGTCAGGGTGTCAGGGCTTCAGGTGAGGGACCACAATGATGGGCAGCCAGGGAGCAGAAGGTCTCATATTATCTTTTCATTTCTGTAACAGTCTACACCCCAACCAGGAGACATGCTAGGGCTCAGGGCAAGGAAGGTTTGAGTCTTGAAAAAAGTTGCCCCTGAGAAGGCTGGGCACAATCTCCTAGCAATTGTGCTGGGGGAAAGCAGAGAGATTCTTTACTCAGAGAAGGACTGATACAGAGGACCCATCCCATTAAGTCAAAAGCAGTGTAGAGACTGGCAAATGGTGAGGAGAAGCACAAAGCAAAGGGGAGATAAGTGACACGTGCTTGAGCAACAGAAGCTTCATTGTGATTGCTGTTGTGATAAGAGAGTCTTTGTCTAAATAACAGCTGTTTAGACATAGGGTGGAATGAAGAAACAGCCTTGGAGGTCCTGCCAACAGTGAACTTTGGAGTCATCAGAATTCTACTGCATTACATACTGGATCTGTAATCTGGACCAAGGAGCTTATCCTTCTTTGCTCCAAGTTGTCCAACTGAAAAACAGGAATAATACTTCATTCATGACAATGCTCTGAGAATTAAATGTGATGACATACACAGACAGCCTCACAGAGGATCTGGCACACTCTGGAGCATCAGTCCATGCTATTTCCTGTCTTTCTTGTCTCTTCTTCCACACCGTGAATGAGGACCATGGCTCCATCTCATGGGATAAATGACTTAGTCCAAACCCAACAGTTGGCACGTTCAGAAATCTGCCTAGTAGTGATCCAGTCCAGGCAAGGAGAAATATATCTTTCCTTTGAGAAGCTTCTGGTCTTCATTGGTTGGGGAGAAGCATATGGTAAAATAACTAAGCCACATTCAGTCCACAGGGTGACAAAGAGTCAGACATGACTGAGCGATTCACACGTTCAAATATAAACTGAATCACTTTGTTGTACACCTGAAACTAACACAATTTGATAAATTAACTATACTTCAATAAACAAATGGTTTTTCAAAAGAATTCACCTTATTCTAGATAACTAATCAATAATAAACTACCATAAAAGCACTTTAAGAAAAAAGCAAGAAAAAATGTCAGGTCAAGAGCACTCAGCAGAAGAAAGTTGTCATAGAACAGATCAAAATTGAGGCTGAGCCCATTTTTAGCAAGATGGAGATACTGATAATATTAATTTAATTATGAAATGTTGATATTAATTTAGTCATCAGTATCTAGCAATGTAGGGCTTCCTAGGTGGTGCTGTGGTAAAGAACCCAGCTGGGAATGCAGGTAGTTTTAAGAGACATGAGTTCAATCCCTGAGTTGGGAAGATACTCTAGAGGAGGGCACAGCAACCCACTCTAGTATTCTTGCCTGGAGAATCCCACAGACAGAAGAGCCTGGCTGGGCTACACAGTCCATGGGGTCACAAAGAGTCAGACACGACTGAAGCAACTTAGCAGGCACACGTGCACATCAAGCAATGTAAAGTAAAATAAACAAACAAAAAAATGAGACATATAAGAGCTCAGGAAAAGATAGCAAGAGAGAGAAGGTGAAACATGAAAGTGGCGCAGTGTGGAGTGTAAACCGAACTTACGCTGTTTCCAGGGTTTACAGGTGTTACCAGCAGGAGACCTGGCTTGCTGGGGGAATACATCACCACAGTGGAAGCAGAACTGCCTCCAACCGCTCTTTAAATTACATCGGAGCATAGATAAACAAGAAAATCTTACTTTTTAAAAAACCGAAACAAACATAACTTTGTCATCAAAGGCAAAAATAAAAAGAAATAGTATGCAAAACAAAAACCATAGGCAAATCTTACTCAGTGACATTAAACAACACATTGGAAAAAATAATACCATGAGAGTTCTATTTGCATAATATAAAATTTCTTCAATAGTAGGAAATCTTTCAGTAATAATTCACTACATTAATAGACCAAAAGAGAACAGGTTTATAACCCTCTTCTTGGATGCTGAAAAAACAGTAGATAAATTCAACGTCTAAATTATTAACAAGAAAAAATACACCTCCTCATCAGTCTGAAATATATCAAGCTTAAGATATAGCAGCCAAAAGCAATTTGTGATCTCTGATTATTTCTTGCCACAAAAGCAATTTGGGGATCAATTGGACATATTTGAAAATGAACTAGCTATTATAATGATTAATTTTATTTTGGATAGTGATTTGTGTCTATGTAGAGAAATCTTAATTTTTTGACAATCCATGATTTCTATAATTTATTTTTTAATTAAAAAATTGAAAATATATCTTTATTTTTCTGGTCACACCACACGGCATGCAGGATCTTAGTTCCCAAACCAGGGATCAAACCCATACCCCCAACAGTGGAAGCATGGAGTCTTAAGCATTGGACTGTCAGGAAAGTTCCTGTAATTTACTTTAAATCATTCAGATACAGATAGATATAGATAATGTGTGTGTATGTGTGTGAGGCAATTTAGATAGAATGCTAACAACTGTTGAATCTAGGTTCTTGCATTCATGATGTTTATTGTACCATACTTTCTAAATTTCTGTATGTTTTAAAATTTTTTATGATAAGATATTTTTAAAATATTCATCTCAATCCAAAATATATTCAGTGCTTCACAGGGAAATGTTGGGAGCATTCCCATATAATCAGTAATAAGACAAAAGAATGTTAAATATTACCACTCATTTATTTTAATCTGGAGCTAATGGTCAATGAAATTAGAAGGGAGAAAGAAATAAGGATGGATCAAGTAACACTTTTACTATGGGAAAAATTGGAAAGCCAAGAGGAAACAGTTGAAAAGCAATAAATAAAATAAGAGAATACAGAAAATATCAGAATAGAGCTGTTAATATTCAAGTATCAATTGCTATCTTATAAACAGCATAAAGAGGGTACAGTGGAAGAAAAAGACCATTTATGACGTTAACATGACATAATTGGGGATAAGCTTACCAAGAAATGGTGACCATCATGATGAAGAAAATGCTAAAACATTGTGAAAGAACAAGACAGACAGCAGAAAAACATACTCCATGCTGAGAGAGAACTCGGCTTTATAGAGTTGTCTATTCTCCCTTAGTTAATCTATACATTTATTTTTTTTTTAATTTTATTTTATTTTTAAACTTTACATAACTGTATTAGTTTTGCCAAATATCAAAATGAATCCGCCACAGGTATACATGTGTTCCCCATCCTGATATCATCAAAAAAAAAAAAAACTTAGTAGCAATATTTAGAAGGGAGGAATAAACCATCTTTCTGAAAAAGAACTTTCAAATAAAATTGCAATATTAAATTAATGTGATGCTCATATTAAAAAAGATAGATAACTGGAAAAGAACCTCATGCATGCTCGCATGCTCAGTCGTGTCCAACTATCTGCAACCCCCTGAACTGTAGCCCACCAGGCTCCTCTATCCATGGGATTTCCCAGGCAAGAATACTGGACTGGGTTGCCATTTCCTCTTCCAGGGGATCTTTCTGACCCAGGGATTGAACCTGTCTTCTGCCATCTCCTGCACTGGCAGGCAGATTCTTTACCACTGAGCCACCTGGGAAGCACAAAGAACCTCAAGTTCAGTGGCTCAGTCACATCCGACTCTTTGCAACCCCATGCGCTGCAGTATGCCAGGCCTTCCTGTCTTTCACCATCTCCCAGAGTTTGCTCAAACTCATGTCCATTGAGTTGGTGATATCATCCAACCATCTCATCCTCTGCCATCCCCTCCTCCTCCTGCCTGCAATCATTCCCATCATCAGAGTCTTTTCCAATGAGTTTACTCTACATATCAGGTGGCCGAAGTATTAGACCTTAAGCTTCAGCATCAGCCCTTCAAATGAATATTCAGGATTGATTTCCTTTAGGATTGACCTGTTTGATTTCTTTTCAGTTCAAGGGACTTTCAAGAATCTTCTCCAATGCCACAGCTCAAAGGCATCAGTTCTTCAGTGCTCAGCCTTCCTTATGGTCCAACTCTCATATCCATACATGGCTACTGGAAAAACCATAGCTTTGACTATATGTACCTTTGTCAGTAAAGTAATGTCTGTGTTTTTTAACATGCTGTATAGGTTTGTCATCGGTTTTCTTCCAAAGAGCAAGGGTCTTTTTATTTCATAGCTGCAGTCACCATCTGCAGTGATTTTGGAACCCAAGAAAATAAAATCTGCTACTGTTTCCATTGTTTTCCCATCTACTTGCTATGAAGTGATGGGACTGGATGCCATGACCTTAGTTTTCTGAATGTTGAGTTTTATGCCAGCTATTTCACTCTCCTC
Source organism: Bubalus bubalis (assembly GCF_019923935.1). NCBI lineage: Eukaryota > Metazoa > Chordata > Mammalia > Artiodactyla > Bovidae > Bubalus > Bubalus bubalis. Next base: position 185,949,453 of record NC_059157.1, on the reverse strand, counting down.
TTTCACTTTCATAAAGAGGCTCTTCAGTTCCTCTTGGGTTTCTGCCATAAGGGTGGTGTCATCTGAGTATCTGAGGTTATTGATATTTCTTCCGGCAATCTTGATTCCAGCTTGTGCTTCATCCAACCTGGTTTCGCATGACGTACTCTGCATATAAGTTAAATAAGCAGGGTGGCAATATACAGCCTTGATGTACTCCTTTCCCAATTTGGAACCAGTCTTTTGTTCCATGTCCAGTTCTCACTGTTGCTTCTTTACCTGGATACAGGTTTCTCAGGAGGCAGGTCAGGTGGTCTGGTATTCCCATCTCTTGAAGAATTTTCCACAGTTTGTTGTGATCCACACAGTCAAAGCATAGTCAATAAAGTAGAAGTAGATATTTTTCTGGAACTCTCTTGCTTTTTTCTATGATCCTACAGATGTTAGCAGTTTGATCTCTGGTTCCTCTGCCTTTTCTAAATCCAGCTTGAACTTCTGGAAGTTCTTGGTTCATACTTACACCAAATTAGATATAAGAATTTAAAGATGATGTTTTAAGTTAGAGAGGAAAATGTTAATTAATAAGTAAGGACTATGGAAATAACTGTATAGTTTTCAGAAAAATAATTTATAGAAAGAAAATTTTAAATAGCTCAACTATGAACATACAAAAAGGAAACAATGAAAACACTAAAAGAAAATGAAAATAAGGAACTTCTCTATAAGTATTACACATGATCTAGTTTGGTAAATTTGACTACATAAAGCCCTGAATTGGGAAACACTTAACAAACAAATTCAAAAACCAAATGGAAATCTTGAAAAAAATTTTGCAATTTTTATCATGATCAAAGGGTTAAGTATTCTAACAAACCAATGAAACCAATGAAAAAATGCCTACCATAAAATAAACACTGCATAAGGGACATATACAGAGAGTTTCCACCCTTCCTCCCAACACAAATATAAACCTCTGAACATGTGGAAATGTATTCCTTCTCACTTAATTTAAGAATGCTGCAAACTGTAACTATATCCCAATTCTGTTGTTCATCAACCAAACTGACACGGATCTTCCAACTGTAGCTCTAGAGAAGGCTCTTGAGAGTCCCTTAGACAGCAAGGAGATCAAACCAGTCAACGGTAAGGGAAGTCAACCCTGAATACTCAGTTCTTCCAATGAACTGAGGCTGAAGCTGAAGTTTCAATTCTTTGTCACCTGATGTGAAGAGCTGACTCACCGGGAAAGACCCTGATGCAGGGTAAGGTTGAGGACAAGAGGAGAAGAGGGGCAACAGAGGATGAGATAGTTGGAGGTCATCACAGACTCACCGGACATGAGCTTGAGCAAACTCCAGGAGATGGTGACGGACGTGGAAGCTTGGTGTGCTGCAATCCATGGGGTTGCAAAGAGTTGGACATGACTTAGCAACTGAAAAAGAACAACAAAAGCAATACCACTTATTGGGGAAAAATAGAAGGAAAGACACAGGCTCTCTTTTCTCTGGGAATTATTGCTTGGCACATCTTCTGAAGCAAATTTGGTAATATTGATAACAAATTTTAATTGTGTTTAATTATGTTTACTATATATCAATAATATTACTAATAATATGTTACTGTTATGTATTTATAATATTTACTTATAAAATAGAAATACAGTTTTCCTCTGACTCGGAAATTTCCTCTTCTAGTCTTCATCACAGGTATTTTCACACATACATAAATTCCTTGTAAGGCCTTGTAAGATTTTTCTATAGAAAGCTGGTAAGAAAAATAAGAAACAAACAAACCCTAGATATTTTATTCAGGAAACAGGTAAATTAGGTGACACATTCATTTAGTGCCAGCAGTTAAAAAGGATTGAGGTAAGTCTTTGATACTGACATTGAAACATCTCCAAAATAAATATAATGTGGGAAAAAAATCAAGAATACCATGTTCAGGAGGCTTTTCTGTGTACAATTTTCTTTCCCACAATTTTTTTTTTTTTGCATAAAGCACAGATAAATTCCATTCTGTGAGGATGAGCCTACAGCTGGTAATGATGCTGTGAAAAGGTGGTTGAGGAGAAACTTACATCCTCCTGTATAACGTTTTTATCTGAAGTTGTTGTAATCATTTGCACATATTTTTTTTATCCCTGGTGGCTCACCAGGTAAAGAATCTGCCTGCAATGCAGGAGACCCGCGTTTGATCCATAGGTCAGGAAGATGCCCTGGAGAAGGGAATGACAACCCATTCCAGTATTCTTGCCTGGAGAATCGTATGGATAGAGGAGCCTGGTGGGCTACAGTTCATGGGGTCGCAAAGAGTCAGCCATGACTGAATGACTAACACTGTCACTTTCATTTTTTTATCCAAATTGTGAACCTAATGTTGACAATTGTAACTATGAGAGCAGACACAAGCGTTTACTATGTGCTGGGCATGGCTCTAATTGCTTCAGAGACATCAGCTCATGCCATCCTCACCACAGCCTCAGGAGATAGAAACGTTATAGATGCTGAAACACACCGCAAGGAGCACAGCTTGGTAAGTGAGCAGCAGCACTGGATACCTTCCAGCCATTTGCCTCCGAGTTTCCATCTTATCAATGTTTCTGGAGGAAACCCCTGCAGAATGGGAGTTCTTCTGTGGTTGATGATACAGATAAGAAAGAGGGTACAGATTACGGAATGGAAGTGTTCAAGAGGTGTGAGGAGTTGGGGTCCAGGACCAAGGCAAAGATCGATCTGGTTCAGGAGGAAGGACCCCTCTCCTTGGAGAAGGATCTGGTAGAGACTGGGGCTGTCAGCACATGATTTAATGCTGACGTCAGATGTTTCAATGTCAGTACCAGAGACTTACCTTATCCTTTAAACTGCTCCCACTAGATGAATGTGTCCTAATGGATTTACAAGTTTCTTAATGTAAGTATTTAGGGTTTGCTTATTTTTCTATTTCGTTATATTTTTACTACAGTTTATGTATTATACATCTCAATCCTAAAGAAAATCTGTCCTGAATATTCATTGGAAGGACTGATACTGAAACTGAAGCTCCAATACTTTGGCCACCTGATGTGAGGAGTCAATTCATTGGAAAAGACCCTCATGCTGGGAAAGATTGAGGGCAGGGGGAGAAGGGGGTGACAGAGGATGAGATGGTTGGATGGCCTCACCAACTCAGTGGATATGAATTTGAGCAAACTCCAGGAGATAGTGAAAGACAGGGGAGCATGGCGTGCTGTAATCCACGGGGTCACAAAGAGTCGGACACGACTTAGCAACTGAACAACAACAACAAATATTTTTATTTATATTTTGCATAATATGTAATCATATAATTCATACTGATGTGATTGCATGGAATCAGTAGTAAAAGAGGTGGTTCAAAAACTTGAAGACTTGCCCTGCAAATCAAAATCACATGAGATAATCAGGATGGCTAGAATCCAAAAGACAGACAGCAACAGGTATTGGTCAGGATGTAGAAAAATTGTAGTCCTCATTCACTGCAGGTGGGAATGCAAACTGCAGTCACTTTGAAAACAATCTGTCAACTCTTTAAGTGCCTAAATGAAGTTACCATGTGCATGCTTAGTGACTAAGTGCCAAGTGACTTCAGTGGTGTCCTACTCTTTGCAATCCTATGGACTATAGCCTTCCAGGCTTCTCTGTCCATGAGACTCTCCAGGCAAGAATACTGGAGTTGGTTGCCATGCCTTCCTCCAGGAGATCTTCCCAACCCAGGGATCAAACCTGAGTCTCTTACATCTCCTGCATTGACAGGTGGGTTCTTTAACACTAGCACCACCTGGGAAGCCCCACGGTTATCACATGACCCAGCAATTCCATTCCTAGGTATATACCCAAGACAAAAATATATGTCCACGTGAAAATCTGTGCAAGAATGTTTATAACAGCTCCCCCTCCCCCCATAATAGCCAAAAAAGTAAAAACAAGGCAAATATCCATCACTATTTCTTTGGAAGGAATGGTGCTAAGGCTGAAACTCCAGTACTTTGGCCACCTCATGCGAAGAGTTGACTCATTGGAAAAGACTCTGATGCTGGGAGGGATTGGGGGCAGGAGGAAAAGGGGACAACAGAGGATGAGATGGCTGGATGGCATCACTGACTTGATGGACGTGAGTCTGAGTGAACTCTGGGAGTTGGTGATGGACAGGGAGGCCTGGCGTGCTGCGATTCATGGGGTCGCAAAGAGTCGGACACGACTGAGCGACTGAACTGAACTGAACTGAACTGAATACATGGATAAATAAAATGTGGTTTATTCATACCATGGAATATTATTCTGCCATTAAAAGGAAAGACATACTGACACATGGTACAAAATGGATGAATTTTGAAAGCATTCTGCCAAGTGAAAAGAGTCGTAAATGCTGCATATATATGATCTCACTATTATGAAGTGTCCAGAATAGGCAAATATTTAAATACTTAACATAGATTCTTGGTGGCCTAGGCTGTGGATGGGATAAGGGGTAAATGGGGAGTGGGTGCTTAATGGGTCCAAGGTTTCTTTTCAGGGAGATGAAAATGTTCTATGACTGAGGTGATGGTTGCCCATGCTCAATTCTGTGAATATACTAAAACCACTCAACTGCATACTTCCAAGGACAAATTGGAACTGCATGTGAACTGCATCTCCATAAGCAACTCTGGTTTCTTTGTGAAACAGATGGTGAGGTTGTCTCCTAGAACCCAAGGTAGGCAGTAGGGAGCTGCTTCAAGTGAAAAGTGAAAGTGAAGTCGCTTCAGTCATGTTTGACTCTTTGCGACACCATGAACTGTAGCCCACCAGGCTCCTCTGTTTATGACATTTTCCAGGCAAGAATACTAGAGTGGGTTGTCATTTCCTTCTCCAGGGGATTTTCCCGACCCAGGGATAGAACCTGGTTCTCCCGCATTGCAGCCAGAATCTAAAGATTCTGGCCGCCAGGAGCTGCCTTAAGGAGACAGGCAAAGGTGTGAAACAGCTGCTATGGGGCTAAGCGATGCCTGAGAAGGACCCCAGGGCTGCTGGCTGTGGGCTCAGATGACATTAGCATCCCAGAGCTCGTGGCCACAGCAATCATTGCAGGTATGCTGTTTCTCCAGCATTCAAGGTACAGGTGCGCCCTCCTAGACAAAACTCCAACAACGCAGGTTTCCTCTTCACTTGCTGAACAGTAGGCAGGGACAATAAGGTGGAGCCCGGCCTGGGGTACCACACCCTGAGGACACAGTCATCGCCATTCCCAGTGTCCCCTAGGGTGGCACACCCCTGACTCTGCCCATCAGCTCAGTCTTTCCCAGTGGAAATCACCATAGTTAAAAAAATACACTGTGCCCTGATTTTGCTCCTGTAACTGTGCAGCCAGTGTGCATAGATCCCTTTAAATTTCCACAGCAAGAGGAGAGTTGTTACAGTCACTGTATGGATGATGGACCGAGACTCAGGCATGGGTGACCTGCTCAGACCCCTGCACCTGCAGTCTGGGGTGGAGGGTGAGTTTGGTCTTGCTCCTGGTTGGTAGGGTTTCCATGGTTCTGTGCCCCCTCTTCATGATTTCAGTGGGTACTTACTGACCACCCTCCACCATGTGCCACGCTCCTGCCTGGGAGGTGAGAACGTAGAGGTGGCCTCAAGGAACTTGCAAGCCAGACAGGAGACCTGGTCCTCCCACGTGGCACCCATCATGACAGGCCGTCTGCATAGGAAGCAAGACAGTTTCATGTGGTTGTTTGACTTGGAGAATGTTTTGACACACACGTTTTGATGTCACGGTTTGACATGAGTTGGGTCACAATGCCCCTGTAAACGTGTAAAAACTAGTTACAACAGGTGTTCCTGGACCTGACCATATCCCTGACTCCTGCCCTTGCTAAAAGGTTTTTCCACTTTCTATGGCAGAATTTCTATAGCCTTCCATTCTTTTTTCCCTGGAAGGTATTGCTTTTATGATCAGAAGAGTAATAAAGATTTTTTAAAACTTTATTAGAACTAGACTCACTTCTGAGTAATGTCAGCCTAGTCACCCCAAATCATCCTTTTTAAAGGAATTTATGATATTAAATTCATTACCAAGAGTATAGAAAGGACATTTGATTGTTTTTGAGGATTTCCTGCCACATCTAGACTCAGAGTAAAGAATAATTTTGTGGCACAAATTTTGTTTCCTTCTTATTCTCCAGGCTCAGTGGCTAATGAGTCAGTGTTTAGTCAGTTAAAAAAAAAAAAGTGAGCACAGTTGTGAAGCCAAGGCAAAGCAAGGTTTACAGTGTGGATAATTGATTTTTTCTGCTTTTAATAACATTTGTTTTTAGATGCTACATTTTTACAATTTTTAGATGATTCATTTTACAATGCCTGTAAAATGCAGAAGAGAATGCGAGATTTCCTCCAGATCTGTCCTCCAGCTCACTTCCATTGAGGCAGCTGTGCTGTGCTCAGTCGTTCAGTCGTGTCTGACTCCTTATGACCCCGTGGACTGTAGCCCGCCAGGCTCTTCTGTCCATGGGATTCTCTAGGCAAGAATGCTGGAGTGGGTTGCCATTGGTTAGGCAGCTGAGGTTACCAGAATCCTGCCAGAGCTGTTATACACATATACAAACAAGAGATTAGATATGAACGTATATACATATATATATATATACACATACATACATATATGTATGTGTATACATATATATTGCAAAGTTTCATGCTTTGCTTTCATTTTTTATCCTGACTCCTGTTATAATGAATGATCTTCCTACAAACTGACATAAACTAAGATGCTTTGATAATAAGACACTCTATTAGTTTATGTGCCATTTTATGTGTTTTTAACAAAGAAAAGATACAGCAGCATTGATTATAAAACTCATTTCAATTTCCAAGATGCATCTTCAAAAATTGATAAAATACATCATATTGTCACTCAAGGCTGTAGGATAAACTCCCAGGAGTGGAACTGCAAGTTTAAAGTGTAGGTTTATTTGTAACTTTTAAAAATCTAATTGGAGGACCCAGAGGGATGGTACGGGGAGGGAGGAGGGAGCAGGGTTCAGGATGGGGAACACGTGTATACCTGTGGCGGATTCATGTTGATATACAGCAAAACCAATACAATATTGTAAAGTTAAAAAAATAAAATTAAAAAAAAATCTAAAAAAAAAAAAATAAAATAAATAAGAGTTTTAAAAAATAAAAAACAAACAAACAAACAAAAAAACCTAATTGTGTCCACCAAGGCACTCCCTGTCCATTTACAACTGAATAACCCAGTAAATGAAAATGTACCATTTCCTCAAATTCAGTGTTGTAAACAAAGGCAAAAAATTTCCTCAAATTCAGTGTGTTGTAAACAAAGGCAAAAAAATCATTTTTCAACCTAATAGAGCAAAAAATGGTATATAAGTATAGTTTCATTTTGTCCTTTTTTTTTTTTTTTTTTATAAGCGGTCACGCATTTCACTGAGGAGCTGATGCTGGAGATTTTGTTTTATTTTGTTTTCTGAGAACTTTTATAATCTTGGCTCATTTTCCCATTGATTTGTGGCTTTTCATTTGGCTTTATAGTGTTTTTTCTATTTTCAGGAATTTGGTCCTTTGTGATACGAGCTGCAAATTTTAAGAATTTTCCATTTTGATTATGGTGTTTTGTTGGCAGATAAAAAAATCTTCCTCTTCTCTCTTATAAATTCTAGATTTATTATCTTACTTACAGAAGCCTTTGAACTTTAAGATAATTCAATTCATCCATACTTATGATACTTTTATCATTTCTATTTTTTTAAATATAGAATTTGTTTTGATTTATGGTTTTAACTATAGATTCATATTTTTTTTTCCTGAATAGCTATAAGTTTTCCCCTGTGATATGAAATGTCCTCTCTAAACATATAATAAAGTCCCACATGTGTTTGGATCTATTCTTGGAATCCTCTCAGGTTCTTATTTGCATTCTCCCTGAAATCTTATATCTTTCTATTGGATTCTATCCACTGGATTTTGGAATCAAACAGTGGTTTGTTTTTGTTTTTGTTTTTGTTTTCCCGTAAAATAATACCCTTCCTCAACCCTACACTGCCCCACATCTGAGACTACCCATTTTCACCTTTGTATTACCAAACTTCTAGAAAGAAGAAAATTGCACTTTCTTTTTCCTGACTTTTGGTTGGCTCTTCAGTTCTCTGCAACCTGGATCCTACCCAGCATTGCAGTGAAATAGTTATTAAAGCCATCAATGGGGTTTCCGTCCATGGGATTTTCCAGGCGAGAGTACTGGAGTGGGGTGCCATTGCCTTCTCTGAGGTCACTTTATTAGTAGCCTTAATTCCATCTGAAAAGTATGTAACATATTCAGTCATAACACCAAGGGTCAAAGTCATGGGGACCAAAATTCTGCCTATCACCATCTGCCCTCTGGTTTCCAAGATCCATGCCCATCCCTCATGTTTCCAAAAGCCCCCAAGGGCTCATCTGGTCACAGCATCAACTCAGAGTCCCCAAATCTCATCTAAATCTCATCCTTTCTAAAGTACCAGAGCTCATCGTCTGAAGCAAGTGCAGATGAGTAACCCATTAAGGGCACAATTCCTCCCAACTTACAGATCTGTGCGTCTTGTCCCCAAGATAGAGCCAAGGGACAGGTGTATGTTACCAGTTGTTCTAAGACATCTAAGACATCAGTTGTTCTAAGTGGTGGGAAATGGAGGGTTAGAATAAGCCATCAATCCAAAGCAGTTTTAAAATTCAGCCAGGTAAACTCAATTAGATTTTAAGAACTCGGAATAATTTTCCATGACTTTCAGTTCTGCCTCTGGACTCAGTTTTATTCTGAGCCATCTCTCCTTTCTCAAGAAAGGTGGCATCACTTTCAGATGAACTGTTTTATTAACCTGCTTCCTGCCAGTAAGATTGGGGGTGGAGAGTGGGGATGGGGATGGGAGTGGGCAGGACAGGAAGGCTGCCCAATAGCCTCCTTTCATTTCATCCCCTGTCCCTTTTGTTCCAAACTGGTAGTGCTTCCACTCATGAAATTAGTCAGAACATTGTGGACCTCCTGGGAATGTCACGGGTGTTCACTCCAGTGGACAAAAGACCAGTTCACAAATCCCTCATCCTAAAAATTCTATTATTGTCATAAAATTATTATCATTGAATTTGCTATTTAGGATGTTTTCCTTTCTTTAGAAAAATTTTAGTCCTTAAGTCACGAAGTGAGATGAGAGCACAGGTGTTCATTTGTCATAAGCAAACTTGATCTCTGGAAATCTGATTTAAGGAGAATAATAGAAGGGAAGTAATATGATTCCCTTTACTCTTGTGGCTTACAGAATCTGGATACTCTTGAAGCCTCAGCCTCTGCGAAGATTTGCCATTTGTTTTCTACAACCAGGAGTCATTTCATGTTATGAAAAACAATTTTATAAAATATCACTCACAATTCCACTTTGAGAGCCACTGGTCGAAGATAAATAATAAAATATTACATATGTAAATGAGATAGACAGGAAGTATATGCATTCCTGGTTGGCTCTTGAATGGATATTCTGAAATTTAAATTGAGTAACCACTGAGCCATTCATTCAAACACAGACGATCATAAATGACAAACTGCAAACTGAAAGTGACTTAATGTCAAAGAAATACACAGCTATATTAAACATAAAGTGTCACTGAAAAAGACCCTGATGCTGGGAAAGATTGAGGGCAGGAAGAGAAGGGGGCAACAGAGGATGAATGATTGGATGGCATCACTGACTCAGTGGACATGAGTTTGAGCAAGCTCTGGGAGACAGGGAAGGACAGGGAAGCCTGGCATGCTGCTCTTCCTGGGGTCACAAAGAGTCAGACACGACTTAGTGACTGAACAACAGCAAAAATTTAACAGAGGAATTAATAGAAAATCAAGACGTTTAAGAGGAAAACAAAAAGATTATAGAAACATTTTGTTTGGAGGTACCAGACATAGGGCCACTGTTAAAGGCAATGTTTTACAGAGAGTCTAACCTTCCGTCTGTGATCTTTAATCAAAATTTTTGAGGGTGAAGAAGATTTGAGAAGAAAATCATTGGAAGATTAATAAAATATAAACCAAATATAGGAAAACTGCAAAAATAAGCAGAGAAGACAATGGCAACCCACTCCAATACTCTTGCCTGGAAAATCCCAGGATGGAGGAGCCTGGTAGGCTGCAGTCCATGGGGTCATGAAGAGTCAGACATGACTGAGCGACTTCACTTTCACTTTTCACTTTCATGCATTGGAGAAGGAACTGGCAACCCACTCCAGTGTTCTTGCCTGGAGAATCCCAGGGATGGCGGAGCCTGGTGGGCCGCCATCTATGTGGTCGCACAGAGTCAGACACTACTGAAGCGATTTAGCAGCAGCAGCAGCAAGAATAAGTGTTAGGATAACAAACTAGTAATTGTATATATGTGTGTGCACGCACGTGTGTACATACAAATATATATGTGTGAAATGAAATGTTTTCTGTTTTATGCTCTACCAGTAAACAAGCCTTTTCCAAATGCAAATTTCTTAGCTGAGGTGAAACAAAGTCAGCTATTTAGAAGCCATCAGCTATTTCTTCCCCTGTAAGCTCCAAGGAGGGCTTCCCTGGTGGCTCAAATGGTAAAGAATCCGCCTGCAATATGGGAGACTTGGGTTCGATCCTTGGCTTGCGAAGATCCCCTGGAGGAGGACATGGCAACCCATTCCAGTATTCTCACCTGGACAATCCCCATGGACAGGGAAGCCTGGCAGGCTATAGTCCATGGGGTTGCAAAGACTTGGACACAACTGAGCAACTAAGCACAGCACACAAGCACACACACATGTATAGGCACACATACATGCAACCTCCACATGTTTGATTCTGCCATTGTTCTCGTGTACTTGAACTGAAATCTGAATGCAGCCACAAAAGAGTAGGAAAAGTCCATCATTTATCAAGTTGGATATTTATCATTACATTTCAAGAAGCAGGGAAGGCTTTGAACTGAAGCCCAAGGACCAAAGGGTGAAATGAATGGGGAGAGTACCATGGAAGCATATACACGAACATATGTAAATAGATAGCCAATGGGAATTTGCTGTATGACTCAGGAAACTCAAACTGGGGCTCTGTAATAACCCGGGGGGTGGGAATGGGTAGGAGGTGGGAGGGAGAGTCAAGAAGGAGGGGACATATGTACACCTATGGTTAATTCACAGTGGTGTATGACAGAAATCAAACCACTACTGTAAAGCAATCATCAATCTCCTAAAAATAAATAAATATTTAAAAAAAAGAAAATAAGGAAGATACACTTAAGGATCTCACTCACATCATTTAATCCTAAAATCCATAGCTATTTTCATAAAGAACTAACTACCCAATTTTCAGAGTGCAATGCAAAATTAAAATACAAGACTTCTTATGCAAATTATTAAGACTTTCAAAATGGCATTAATCTAATTTCAGGGTCCTTCTAACCTTGGAACCCTTTGTAGCCTCACAGATCACACACACTATTTGTATAATAACAGAACTTAATGGATTGTGTCTTTTACTACCCTCAATTCACAAATGAGGAAGTATAAATCCAGAAAGCTTAAGTGGTTCACCAATGATCACAGAAGGTTTGGAGATGGGACATCCTAGGTTTCAAACTTCAAAATTTGTATTGGTTTTTCTTAAAATATTTGTGATGACATTCTATAACTAAATAAATTTTGTAACTAAAAACAGAAAAGGAAACATAACTGAAAGGTTTTCAAAAATTGTTGCTAATATCTAAAATATGTAACAGAGTTATTAATTATCCAATGAATAGTGTAATGTTTACATAACATTGTGAATGTACTTTCAGTTCAGTTCAGTTCAGTTCAGTCGCTCAGTCGTGTCCGACTCTTTGCAACCCCATGAATCGCAGCACGCCAGGCCTCCCTGTCCATCACCAACTCCCGGAGTTCACTCAGACTCACGTCCATCGAGTCAGTGAATGTACTTAATGCCATCAATTGTACACTTAAAAATGTAGATTTTATGCTATGTATGTTTTAACATAATAAATTTCTCTGTATGTATGTAACTCAATGAACATTTTGCCCAACGCTGTGTGTGTGTGTGTGTGTGTGTGTGTGTATGTGTATAATCTACATATAGCCTAGTTATGTTTCTCTGGAAAACTTCAACTATAACACCCCAGGATCTCTATATTTAAAATAACAATAATAAAATCAACTTTCAAGACCAAAAAAAAAAAAAAAAAAAAGCCCCCAGGACCATCCCAAAGGTGAGAATTCCTGAGATCCTGATATTCACAATTAGAGGTTCCCAGCCTTGGTGACAGACGACCTTGAAAAATACTGTGTCAGTTGGACTGGGGCATGAATATTTCTTGTCAGCATAAGAAAAGATAACTTTTCTGAATTACTTATTGATCAGTTTATGTGGGGAAAAAAATGGTGTTGACAGAGTGAAATGGGTCTCCGGCACCTTTCCTTCCCCCAGCTCTCTGGGGAGATTTCTTTTTAAGTCTACTAGGAGGAGGGCCAATCATCAGGGGTCCAGATGCTCTGCATCACTTCACACAGGACAGAGAAAGGAATTAGTTGGCATAGAGGACAAGGAGAAAGAGAAAAGGGGCAAGTGGGCTGTGTTAAGAGGATTGAGGGGAGTTGGTGGAGACAAATCAGACATTGTACTGCTGAATATCTGAGAGATACCATGTGTCTGGGGCCCATGGTGACCCCCAAAAGATATGTCAAACAGAAACCTGGAGATGTGCACTTATTTGGAAAAAAAAGCGTCTTTGAGCATGTAATTAAGAATCTCAGATGAGATCATGCTGGTTTGGAGTGGACCTAAATGAATGACAAGAGTCATTACCAGAGAAGAGAAGGGAAGAAAAGAGATGAGGAGAAGATGATGGTGAAGATGGTATGAAGAAGGGGTGGAAATCAGGGTGATTTGACTATAAATAAAAGAACACCAAGGATTAGCACAGCCATGAGAAACTAGGAGATGGGTAAGGAATGGCATCTCCCCTCAGAACCCAGAAGGCACCAACTCTGGGATACCCTGATTTCAGACCTCTGGCCTGGAGACTTGTGAGAAAATATGTTCCTCCTGTTGTAAGCCACCAGGTTTGTGGTAAGTTATCACTGTGGCTGCAGGAAACTCATAAATCATGAAGCATGGGGTCAGGGGGAGGGGAGAGTGAGAGAGAAAGACAAAGGAGGGAGGGAGAAGAAGCAAAGAATTGAAAATGAGGTTTTCCCCTTTAAAGGGTTTTAGTAAATACATTTCCCTTCAATATTTTTAATTCATTTAATACAAATTTCTTAAGTTCCTACTCTGCGCTTGGGATCACTCCAGACACAGGATTCCAGAATTGATAAAAGAGTTACCAAAACCCTTGGTCGCATTGAAGTTACACTTTATTTGAATATCACATTGTCCTAAAGTGAGGACCAAAACATACATCTCTGTATGAGTTAGACATGTTCCTGCCCTGCTGTCTTCTGACTCACCATCAGCCTCGATTCTGGCAGTGTTCAAAGTCTTCCTTAGAGATTTCAACTGCATATGGTAACTGTTTTTAGTGTCTTAAGGAGCCTCCATCCTATTCTCTTTAAAAAGTTAAAAATAGAATCACCATATTATCCACCAATCCTACTCCTTGGTATATATTTTAAAAAGATGAAATACAGGCGCCTCAGTGTTCATAGCAGCACTGTTTGCAATAGCCAAGACATGGAAGCAACCTACGTTTCCATCAACAGATGAACGGATAAAGAAGATGTTGTACATATATATACAATGGAATGCTACTCAGGCATACATAAGAATGAAATTTTGTCATTTGCAGTATCATGGATGGAACTAGAGATTATACTAAATGAAATAAGTCAGATAAAGATAAACACTGTATGATATTACTTATATGTGGATCTAAAAATGATACAAATGAACATATTTACAAAGCAGAAATAGGCTCACAGACATAGAACACAAATTTATGGTTACTAAAGGTGAAAAGTGGGGAGGTTGAATTAGGAGTTTGGGATTAGCAGATACAAACTACCGTATATAAAATAGATAAACAACAGGGACTAACTGTATAGCACAGGAAACTAGATTCAGTATCTTGTAATAACCAGAAAAGAATCTGAAAAAGTATATATATACATATATATATATATATATATATATATATGTATATATATACACACATAACTGAGGAGAAGGCAATGGCATCCCACTCCAGTACTCTTGCCTGGAAAATCCCATGGACGGAGGAGCCTGGTGGGCTGCGGTCCATGAAGTCCCGAAGAGTCGACACAACTGAGTGACTTCACTTTCACTTTCACTTTCATGTATTGGAGAAGGAAATGGCAACCCACTCCAGTGTTCTTGCCTGGAGAATCCCAGGGACGGGGGAGCCTGGTGGGCTGCCCTCTGTGGGGTTGCGCAGGGTAGGGCATGACTGAAAGGACTTAGCAGCAGCAGCAGCAGCATACATAACTGAATCACTTTGTTGTACACCTGAAACATTGTAAATCAAGTATACTTCAATTAGAATTTTTTCAAAGATGTAAATTGCCTTCCAATAATTTTCTGGATGGTAGGATGGCATCACTGACTCAATGGACATGAGTTTGAGCAAACTCTGGGAGATAGTGAAGGACAAGGAAGCCTGGCATGCTGCAGTCCATGAGGTCGCAAAGAATTTCACACAACTTAGCAACTGAACAACCATTTTTTTGGTAACAAGCCTGGGGAGTCTTTGATGTTGTCATCATGTCCTTCAGGTAGAAACAAGAGGGTCTGGTTTTAGATGCTGTATATTCAGCTACTTTTGGTGCAGACCTACAACAACTTGCCCTCCACATAGGCTAGTATTCAATAAACCCTGTGTTGTTTTGTGTCTATACCCCATAAGGCAGAAAGCATTCAAAGGAATCAACAGGTGTTGCCCCATCACCTGGGGAATCTGAATCATAACAACTGAGATAATGCAATAGGATTCTGATGCTGAGTCATTTATCTCTGTGCATCTCATGCTACAACTCTCTTCATCTGTAGAAACAGATTTTCTGTAAGAATCAAGCTTACAGTCCTCTGCTTTCCCCTGGTGGACATCCATGTTTAGAGGATTCTGATTCTCTTTTAGAAATGCTCTTCAGTAAATCTGATTCACCCTAGAGCAGAGAGCACCTGCCTGCCCTAGGAAGCCTTAACTCGCCTGGCAAAGAGAAGGGCCACATCTTAGAGAGTTTCAGTGACAGCACAGATGATACACTCAAGGTAAGGCCATCATCACATGTGGTATGAAACTGGAGTATTATGGAATTTATCAGGCAGTCTTATTTTATATTTTTTCTCTGTAAAAGCAGATACTGCATGCAAGAATATTAATTAAAATTTTATCCCATGGATAAATGATTCTTTATATCTTCCAGTTTTAATTGAGTTTATTTTCATTCATTCAGCAATTATTTCTTAAATTCCTACTCTGCACCAAACTTGTCTGAGCTGGTGGATCAGATCTTCCCTGTAGTTCATATGGTAAAGAATCTGCCTACAATGCAGGAGACCTGGGTTCGATCCCTGGGTCAGGAAGAACCTCTGGAGACGGGAATGGCAATCCACTCCATGGAGAATCCCATGGACAGAGGAGCCTGGTAGTTCGTGGGGTCGTGAAGAGTAGGACATGACTGAGCGACTATTACTTCTTTTCCTGGCTTGATTTGTATATCTGAACTCATTGTTTCTCTTTGTCTTTTTTGGTAGATGGCCTCATTTGGTTTTCTGTTTATTGAGAAGTGTATTGTTAACATCTGAATTCACCTCTTCCACTTGCTAGAGCAACATCAGTAATGACTGTGAGTCTAAGAGGTCAAGCTGATTCAATCTATTAAAATGTTAGCTTGCTTGCCAATTTCAGTGCCAACAGATTTTAAATCACTCATATAAAAAGGGTTAAATGTGACAAGAAAAATAGAAAACCCAGGTACATTGTGCCCATCAATGACCTTGGGAACCTGTTATGAAATCTTTTCAATTTTGAAAGGATAAAATAAATGGTTGGAAAGAGACATTTAAAAATCATATGCAATTCTAACAATACAGTCAGCCAACTAATTGGGGCCTGTTTGCGATAATGATCTAAAGTGACATCCATCTCCAAGGCATCTGTCAGCTTTAACAATGGTGACACTGTGTGCTCACGGGACCCGCAAGGTTGTGATGTGAAAATTATCCTTCATTTGGCTCCTTCGGCCCCAATTCCAAAATGAACCCTTCGAGAAATATTTGCTTAAGACTGAGCTTTCAAAATAAAGCAAATGTGCTTCTAAAAAAATCAAAAGAAGTTAGAGACAATGGTTTTAGCAGAGCAAATGAATTAGGTAGAGTTAGGTGTAATTTTAGACAAAACAAGGTTAGTTTCAGGAGAGTCACCAACAGGAGTTTTAAAAAGTTAAACAAAGCACACTAATGCCATGGAATTCCACACTGGCTGCCCAGTGATGAAATGAAGGTACAGGCTCAGAGAGGACCAGCTCAGAATGGTAAAAAATGCCTTATTAAGGCCAAGGGAAATGAAAAGATTCAGAGTACACTTACAGTTTTTAAAGGAATTTCATGGGTTTTGACCAAAATTGTTTAATATCACTAGAAAAAGCTAAATTTTCATAAGGTCTTCTAAAGGAAGATGAAATCAAGAACTGGACAATATAGGTCAAGGGGAGCACCTCTCTGAAGTAAAAACAAAAGTTTTACCTGTGGAGAAATGTCTATTTGGATCTTCTGCCCGTTTTTTGATCCCTGGTGGCTCAGATGGTAAATAATCTGCCTGCAATGCAGGAGACCAGGTTCAATTCTGGGTGGGGAATATCCCCTGGAGGAGGGAATGGCAACCCACTCCAGTATTCTGGCCTGGAGAATTCCATGGACAGAGGAGCCTGGTGGGCTATAGTTCATGGGGTCACAAAGAGTTGGAGTCCACTGAGTGACTAACACTTTCACTTTAATATTGAGTGTTATACATTGTTTGTATATTTTGAAGATTAATCCATTGCTGGTCCCGTTGTTTAAGATTTTGCTGTAATTTATGTCAAAGAGTGTTCTGCCTGTGTTTTCCCCTAGGAATTTTAGAGTGTTTGGTCTTACATTTAGGTCTTTAATCCACTTTGAGTTTATTTTTGTGTATGATGTTAGAGTGTTCTAATTTATTTCTTTTACACGTAGCTATCCAGTTTTTCCAGCACCAATTACTGAAGAGACTGTCTTTTCTCCATTGCATGTTCTTACCTCTTTTGTCATAGATTAATTGACCATAGGTTTATTTCTGGGCTTTCCAACCTGTTCCATTGATCTATGTTTTTGTTTTTGTGCCAGTATTATTTTGATTTCTGTAACTTTGATATCAACGCAAAAACAGAAATTGGTTTGCCCAAGGTATTGGGATTAACCGGTATCACTGGGTGTTGGCCTCATCACACACAACAGCTGGCTGGATCTTCATGGCAGTACTATTTTTGCAAGTTCAGTCTGAGCATGTAGTATTTTCTTAATAGCCACACAAAAGCCATGCTCTTCAACCAGGAATTCAAAGACTCCTCAGTCTAGCCTCATGTTACCTGTGATCCTGTATTCTTCTAGCGTCTACACTACTGATTGATGAGTCCTTTCCTCTTTCCTTTCCTTCCTTTTTGCTGTCCTGTCTTTTCTTACCACCCCCCATCCCCCACAGTCATTAAGACCATGAGCACTTGGTTTATATTAAGCCTGTAATACCTTCTAGCTTCCCTTTTGTTAAAGGCCTCTACTGGTTTCCCCATGGCTTAATTTCATGGCTTAAAACAGCAAAAAATAGGAACATATATACAATGGAATATTACTAAGTCATTAAAAAGAATGAAATAATGCCATTTTTTGGCACATTTTTGGCACATTTGGAACATGGATGGATCTAGAGACTGTCATAATGAGTGAAGTAAGTCAGACAGAAATATCATATGACACCCCTTATATGTGGAATCTAAAAAGAAATTATGCAAATGAACTTATTTACAAAACATAAACAGACTCACAGACTTAGAGAACAAACTTATAGTTGCCAGGTTGGGGGGCTGAGAAGAGATAGTTAGGGAGTTTGGGATGGATGTGTACACACCGCTACATTTAAGCAACATAATCAACAAGGACCTCCTGTATAGCACAAGGAAGTCTGCTCAATGTTATGTGGCCATCTGCAAGAAAGGCCAGTTTGAGGGAGAATGGATACATGTATATGTATGGCTGAGTCCCTTTACTGTCACCTGAAACCATCACAACATTGCTAATCATCTATCCCCCATTGCAAAATAAAAAGCTAAAAATAAATTTCAAAAATATAAAATATATCCAGGTCTTTAAAAAAAAAAGCACAAAATACATTCTCCTGTGACTCTGGAGGTCAGAAGTCAGAAGTGGGTCTCACAGAGCTAAAATCAAGGGCTGGTTCATTTTGGAGATGCCTGGGAAGAATCTGTTCATTTGCTGTTATGGATTGAATGCTTGTGTCCCCCCAAAATTCATATGCTGAAATCAGTCCCCGGTGTGACAGTTGTTTGGAGGTAGGGCTTTGGAGGTAATTAGTTTATGCGGATGGAGCCCTCATGAATGGGATCAGTGGCCTTACAAAAGGGACCACAGAGAGCTCTCTAGTTCTTTCTGCCAGCTGAGAACTTCTGAAAGTCCACCATCTGCAGCTTAAAACTGACCAAACTGGCAGACTGGTTTCAAACTTCCTGCTTCCGGGACTGTGAGAAATAAATGCTTGTTGTTTAAGCCACTGGGTCTGTGGTATCTTGTTGTAGAAGCTTAGACTAAGTCACTTGCCTTTCTCAGCTCCTAGAAGTTGCCCACAGTCTTTGGTTTGAGGCCCCTTCTTGGAACACGCTGACCTCTGCTTGTCATCATGCCCTCCACTGTCCCCCTGGTGTCCTTCCCCTGACTTTCCTAGAGACCCTCATGTTTATACTGGACTCACCCAGATAATCCAGGTGGTCTCCCCATTACAAGATCTTGAACTTATCAAACCTGCACATTCTTTCACCATGAAAGGAAACATCAACCAGCTCTGGGGATAGGGTGTTCCATTCTGCCCACAGCAGGGCTCACTAAATTCTCTATCATTGGGTCTGTCCTATCTCCTGCAGCCCAGCACTGCCCCCCTCACTGCTTGGCTCCTCCAGCTGTCGTGATCAGATGGTTTTAGTCATTGACTTGTTTGAGGTTTGCAGCATTCACAATGTGCTGGACCCCCACCCCCCCACACACACACTCTGCTCTCAGGTTCACTCCTTCGAACTTCTAATCTCTGCTCCCTAACATGATGAGGCTGACCTCATCACCAGGCTTCCAGGACTGTCAGCTGGCTTCAGGATGAGTTTCTGCAGTGGAAGGAAAGGGGAAGCCAGGGCAATTCCCACCTCCTCTCTGGGTTGGAAGAGCTCCAGGCATCATCTGCACACCCTCCGTGGTTTCTCTCCTGCTACTGCCCCACTTCCTCTTCTCTTTCCCCTCCTAGTCCTTCCAGCCCCTCTGGTGCCTGGGGCTTCCTTGTGCTGCTCATTCCTGAGTTGCCTCACTTCTCTCCCCTTCTTGCAATTTTTCCAAACATCTCTGTGTTTAATTCAATGAATTATATCCCCTCTATTTAATTATCTGATAGGGATTTTGCTTTCCCGGCGAGTCTCTGACAGATAAGCCATTTTAGCAGTGTGAGGGAGGTGGAGATGAGACACCACTGTATCTATGCTCTCAGAGGTTGATGACATAGCTGATGATGCATGGGAACAAGTGGCATCCTGTGATACAGGATGATGCATTCACAAGATCCTGGGGACACAGAGATAGGTTCTTCTAGAGACTTTAAGCTTAATGTCAATTTGGTTTGGAAGGATGTGGAGAATGTAGAACAATAAGGAGGGGAAAGGACATTTCAGGAGGGGTAGAGGAATTTGAAGAGAGACTTAAAAAGTACACAGCCTAAAAGTTGAGAGTTATGTGCTATTCACAGGAATGTTTAGGACTTTAAGCCCGGTAGACAGCATCTCAAATGACCCTGAGAGAACTGCTCCAAGGAGGTGAGGGGAGGAGCCAGGTCATATAGATGTTTTGCAACAAAGAGCAAGTAATCTGAACATCAAAAATTATTGTTTATTAAAGAAAACCAGATAACCCAAGTTAAGGGATTTAGTGCTTTTCCATGTATGGGAAGATGCAAGAGTCTGGGCTCACTGAAATCATTCTTTTGATATGCATCTCAGATATCTTGGAGAAGGAAATGGCAGCCCACTCCAATATCCTTGCCTGGAAAATCTCATGGATAGAGGAGCCTGGTGGACTGCAGTCCATGGAGTCACAAAGAGTTGGGCACAACTGAGCAACTAACACACTTCAGCTATCTGGGGCCAGTATCCTGTTTTCACTTTCTGAGCTTTTTCAGGGCTCACCATAGGGAGTGGCTGCAGTCTTATGGCTGCTAGATTACAGCTTCTTTCCTTCCTGAGTTCCCTTAGGACACACAGGCTCACCTTAGGGGCTGTTGGTTGCTGATGACTATGACATGCTTGTTTACCGGTATGACAGGAAATATTCCATTTCCCATGGGGTAAGGGGCATCTGGAGGTGGAGAGTAGCCCAGTGTGGCTTGCGGTTGCGGGGGGAGGGTACACACACACTCCCTAGGGAGGGAGGGGGAAGGAAAGGACAGAGAAAGGTGGGTGGGACTGGGTACCAGTTTCCACAAACCAGATTGCTTAAGACAACAGAAGTGTATTGTGTCTCATCTCTGAACGCTGCAGAAACCCTATCAAGGTGTCAGCAGTGCTGTGCCGTTTGAAAGCTCTTTCATCTTCTGATGTTTTTCCCAACCATCCTTACCTCATGGCCTGTACATGCATCACTCCAGTCTCTGCCTATTGTCTCATAGCATCTCCCAGTGTGTATCTCTGTCTTTGCCCAAATTTTCCCCTTTTTATAAGGATTTTTTGTTGTTGTTCAGTTGCTAAGTCATGTCTGGCTCTTTGTGATCCCATGGATGGCATCATACCAGGCTTCCCTGTCCTTTACTATCTCCCCAAGTTTGCCCAAACTCATGTCCATTGAGTAAGTGATGCTATCCAACTATCTCAACCTCTGGCATCCCCTTCTTCATTCCCTTCTCCTGCCTTCAATCTTTCCCAGCATCAGGGTCTTTTCCAGTGAGTCAGCTCTTTGCATCAGGTGGCCAAAGCATTGGAGCTTCAGCTTCAGCATCAGTCATTCCAACGAATATTCAAGGTTTATTTCTTTTAGGATTGACTGGTTTGATCACCTTGCTGTCCATGGGACTCTCTAGAGTCTTCTCCAGCACCACAGTTCGAAGACATCAATTCTTGGCGCTCAGCATTTTTTATTGTCTAGCTCTCACATCTATACATGACTAGTGGGAAAACCATAGCTATGACTATGCAGACCTTTGTTGGCAAAGTAATGTCTCTGCTTTTTAATATTCTGTCTAGATTTGTTATAGCTTTTCTTCCAAGGAGCAAGAGTCTTTTAATTTCATGGCTGCAGGCACCACCTGCAGTGATTTTGGAGGCCAAGATAATGGTTTAGGGTCCACCCTAATCCAGTCTGATGTGAATAGATGACTCATCAGAAAAGTCCCTGAAGCTGGAAAAGATTGAGGGCAAAAGGAAGAGAGGGCATCAGAGGATGAGATGGCTGGACAGCAACACTGATGCAATGAACATGAACTTGGGCAAATTCCGGGAGATGGTGAGGGACAGGGAGGCCTGGTGTGTTGCAGTCCATGGGGTCACAAAGAGTTGGGTACTACTGGGCAGCTGAACAACAATGACAACTAATCCAGTCCAACCTCATCCTAATTTGATGACGTCTTCAAAGACCCTATTTCCAATAACACTTTCAAGTATGAGTGTTAGGGCTTTATGTATTTGGGAGGAACTTGACAGCCCATCACAGGCTGGTTTATGGAGAGCCCTCAATGCCATGCTGAGGTGTGTATGTTTGGTGACCTGCTGAGATTTCAGCTGGAGAATGATACAAGGGGACTCCTGTAACTAGTACATTTTCATGAGCATTTACACTAAACCCATGCTCCTCTTTATTAACAAAAGCAAAAGAAAACAGCAATGTGCCCAAACCCACATTTCCATGTGTTTCTTTTCCCCTTAGGAGAGAAGTGACCCACACTTGCTATCCTCCTTTCCCCACCCCATCCTCTCTCCAACCTGCTGAAATATAGATTCTGTTCCCACCTCTCCCACCAGCTCTCTGTGCCACCCTCATCATTTTCCCGTCTACTTACTGATGGCACTGGGTGCTGAGGGCTTCGCAGGTGGCACTAGTGGTAAAGAACATGCCTGTCAGTGCAGGAGAAATAAGACGCGAGTTTAATCCCATGGGTTGGGAAGATCCCATGGAGAAGGGCCTGGCAACCCATACCTGTATTCTAGCCTGAGAATCCCATGGACAGAGGAGCCTGGCAGGCTACGGTCCATAGGGTCACAAGGAATCAGACACGACTGAAGTGACTTAACATGCTCAGGGAAATGGCACCGCTCACCTGTCCTGCAACTCAATGTCTCCAAAACAGACTATTTGCCTCTCCAGCCTGTTCCTCATCTCCAGTCCCCTTGGGCAATGACCCCAAAGGCCTCCAGCTTTCAAACCAGCTTGAGAGTTACCTTTTTTGCCTTCCTCTCACTCATGCAACATCGCCACCATTCCACCATCCCCTCCAGATTGTAGCAATTGTTCCTAAATGATTCCCAGACCCTAAAATGCTCATAGCGGCCACAGCAATCATCAGACTGTGAATCTGTCATGTGATTCTTCTACTTGAACCTCTGTAGGTTCAAGGCAGCCTCCAGCTGCCTACAAGATACACACTGACTCCTAGGGCTGTGAGCAGACCCCATGGGGCCTGGACCTGGCTGTTTTTATTTCTCATCAGGTAGGAAGTATGTTACCAAGTGTCGGCGCACATAAATACTATGTTATTCACATTGTTGATGTTGTCATTATTCTTTAGTTGCCTCAGTCAAGTCTGACTCTTTGCAGCCCTATGAACTGTAACCCTGCCAGGCTCCTCTGTCCATGGGATTTCCCAGGCAA
Source organism: Bubalus bubalis (assembly GCF_019923935.1). NCBI lineage: Eukaryota > Metazoa > Chordata > Mammalia > Artiodactyla > Bovidae > Bubalus > Bubalus bubalis. The sequence continues at coordinate 185,926,332 of NC_059157.1, read as the reverse complement.
GAATACTGGTGCTCGTCACTCAGTCATGGCCGACTCTTTCCAACCCCATGGACCGTAGCCCACCACGCTCCTCTGTCCATGGAATTTTCCAGGCAAGAATATTGGAGTGGGTTGCCATTTCTTCTTCAGGAGATCTTCCCAACCCAGGAATTGAACCCACGTCTCCTGAATTGGCAGGTGGATTCTTTACCACTGAGCCACCTGGGAAGCCCCACCCTACTCACATTTCTGTCCCATAAAATATGCTGCTTTCTTCTCCTCCTACAAGGTCTTTGTGCAACAGAGAAATTCTTCTTCCCTGTTCACCTAGCCAGTGCCTGCACATTCCATTTTAACAAGGCCTTAAGGAGAGAGAGCGTGTGAACAGCAGAATACTGTAATTATCTTTCCATAACTACCTACTCCCCCTCCCTCCAATTCTCTTCACTTAGGACAAAACCCAGGTGGCTCCTCTCCCAACATCACAGGACCAAGCGGACACAAATGCAAAGTCAGCAGTTAGTCTACTTCCATCACGCACCCTGAGAGGCCTTTTCCTCAGTGATAAGAGCATTTCAGACTCTTGTCAGACCCCAAATGTAGGGGGCAGAATTGGCAGTTCAAATAACTCTTTGATTTCCAAGCCAAGAAGATATAATTTACATAAATGACAGAAAACACAGGCTCCTTTACATCAAAGTCCTGTGCCATTCAGCATGGATCTGACCATCTGTGGAGGGTTTGTTTAAACAGAATCCACTCCTAAGAGCACATCCCACTGAAATTCATTAATTTATATTTGGGGGAGACCAATAGTATCAGTGGGCTTCCCAGGTGGTGCAGTGGTAAAGAATGTGCTTGATGATGCAGGAGATCCAGGAGACACTGGTTTGATCCTTGGGTTGGGAAGATCCTCTGGAGGAGGAAATGGCAACCCACTCCAGTATTCTTGCCTGGAAAATCCCATGGACAGAGGAACTTGGCGTGATACATTCCATGGGATCACAAAGAGTCGAATATGACTGAACATGCATGCACATAAATACATAATAGCATCAATGCTGAGAAGCGTCATCACCTGGTGCAACCACTCCATGCTCTGCAGACGAGAACAGATGGGAGAGAGAAAGGAGATGCCTCACCCAAGGTGGTCTGGCTCCACAAAGGACTGGAGACACAGCCCTGCTGGTCTGAAGCCCCATCCTGGCATTTCTTTCACAGGCACCTGGTCTCCCTGATGACACTCCCCACTCTCAGCATAGTCTAATGAAGAAAAAGTCAAAGAAGATTGAGATGCGGACCTGATGAGCTGCTCACCAGCTCTGAGATCCTGGGGAAGATGCTTGTCTAAGATTCCAGGTTTCCCTTTTGTGTTGTGCATAGGCATCTCTTTCCCAACCATCTCAAGTGGTCTATGTATTCAGTCATTATTCGTCTATCCTGATATTTATGCATCATCTTGCCGAGCCTTGGGCATTGTGCTGTGTGCAGTAATGCTGGGCCAAAAAAGAATGTGGTCTCAACCTGAGTCCCCAGCATAGCGTTTCTCTAACTTTGCCCCTCACGGCTCTATGATACTTCAGAATCTCTTGACACCCATAGAAGTGCTGTGGGCAAGGGTTGCTGTCACTGCTGCTGGTAGGGAGAGGCCAGCCTGGTCTCTGACATCAGGTCTTGCTGCATGGGCTTCCAGGTGCCTCTGGCCCCCACTGCTGTGATGCTAGGTATCTTGGTCTGTTGCTGTTCAATTTCCCAGTTGTGTTCAACTCTTTGTGAACCCACTGTCTACTGGAGCTTAAAAAGCAGACATTTATTTTATCAGAGGGCTGGAGGATGGAAATCCAAGATCAAAATGCAGGCAGACTAGGCTTCTGGTGAGGCCTCTCTTCCTGGTTTACCGACAGCCACCCGTGTCCTCATATGACCTTTCCTCCATTCATCTGAGCACCTGGTGTCTCTTATATGGACATTCATCCTATTTGTATGGGCTTTCCCGGTGGTTCAGTGGTAAAAAACCTGCCTGCAAGGTAGGAGATGTGCAGACATGGGCTCCCTCTCTGGAAAGATCTCCTTGAGAAGGGAATGGCTACCCAATCCAGTATTCTTGCCTGGAGAATTCCATGGGCAGAGGAGTCTGGCTACAGTCCATGGAGTTGAAAAGGGTCAGACACAACTAAAGACATGACTTAGCAACTAAACAACAATTACTTAGGAACTAAACAACAACAACAACAACAAATCTTAGCTTGTCAAAGACACTCCGTGACCTTGTTTATCCTTAATTACTTTCTCTGAGGCCCCATATGCAAATACAGCCACACTGGGGGTTAGGACTTCAATGTATGAATTTGGGGAGCGCTTCACAAACCAAAGATCAGTGGTGGACTCTATTTGATGTTGTTAATGTTCCTTCACTGCCCAGTTTGCTCAGTAATGCACATCCTGTATTTTTGACATTCCCAGAAAACTAAATAGCTCTTTCAGGCTTTATTTTTTATTTGTTCAGATGAGTGGGAAATCAATCTTTGACACATTGATTTTTCTTTTTGAAATGAATGTTACTGCCAGAATAATAGAGTGGGGAGCCTTTCCCTTCTCCAAGGGATCTTTCCAACACAGAATTCGAACTGGGGTTTCCTGCACTGAAGGTGATTCTTTACCAACTGAGCTATCAGGGAAGCCCATTCAGTTCAGTTCAGTTGCTCAGTTGTGTCTGACTCTTTGCGACCCCAAGAATTGCAGCATGCCAGGCCTCCCTGTCCATCACCAACTCCCGGAGTTCACTCAAACTCACGTCAGTGAATGGCTGTGATGCCATTCAGCCATCTCATCTTCTGTCGTCCCCTTCTCCTCCTGCCCCCAATCCCTACCAGCATCAGAATCTTTTCCAATGAGTCAACTCTTCGCATGAGGTGGCCAAAGTACTGGAGTTTCAGCTTTAGCATCAGTCCTTCCAAAGAACACCCAGGACCGATCTCCTTTAGAATGGACTGGTTGGATCTCCTTGCAGTCCAAGGGACTCTCAAGAGTCTTCTCCAACACCACAGTTCAAAAGCATCAATTCTTTGGCGCTCAGCTTTCTTCACAGTCCAACTCTCACATCCATACATGACCACTGGAAAAACCATAGCCTTGACTAGACGGACCTTTGTTGGCAAAGTAATGTCTCTGCTTTTCAATATGCTATCTAGGTTGGTCATAACTTTCCTTCCAAGGAGTAAGTGTCTTTTAATTTCATGGCTGCAGTTACCATCTGCAGTGATTTTGGAACCCCAGAAAATAAAGTCTGACACTGTTTCCACTGTTTCCCCATCTATTTCCCATGAAGTGATGGAACCAGATGCCATGATCTTTGTTTTCTGAATGTTGAGTTTTAAGCCAACTTTTTTTACTCTCCTCTTTCACTTTCATCAAGAGGCATTTTAGTTCCTCTTCACTTTCTGCCATAAGGGTGGTGTCATCCGCATATTTGAGATTATTGATATTTCTCCCGGCAATCTTGATTCCAGCTTGTGCTTCTTCCAGCCCAGCGTTTCTCATGATGTACTCTGCATATACATTAAATAAGCAGGGTGACAATATAGCCTTGACCCCAACCAGTAATGCTGAAGAAGCTGAAGTTGAATGGTTCTATGAAGACATACAAGACCTTTTAGAACTAATACCCAAAAAAGATGTCTTTTCATTATAGGGGACTGGAATGCAAAAGTAGGAAGTCAAGAAACACCTGGAGTAACAGGCAAATTTGGCCTTGGAATACGGAATGAAGCAGGGCAAAGGCTATTAGAGTTTTGCCAAGAGAACGCACTGGTCATAGCAAACACCCTCTTCCAACAACACAAGAGAAGACTCTATACATGGACATCACCAGATGGTCAACACCGAAATCAGATTGATTATATTCTTTGCAGCCAAAGATGGCGAAGCTCTATACAGGCAGCAAAAACAAGACCGGGAGCTGACTGTATCTCAGATCATGAACTCCTTATTGCCAAATTCAGACTTAAACTGAAGAAAGTAGGGAAAACCACTAGACCATTCAGGTATGACCTAAATCAAATCCCTTATGATTATACAGTGGAAGTGAGAAATAGATTTAAGGGACTAGATCTGATAGATAGGGTGCCTGACGAACTATAGATGGAGGTTTGTGACATTGTACAGGAGACAGGGATCAAGACTATTGCCATGGAAAAGAAATGCAAAAGAGAAAAATGGCTGTCTGGGGAGTCCTTACAAATAGCTGTGAAAAGGGAAGCCCATTACTGCCCTTCAGTACACTAAATCAACATGGGTCAGGGCTGTGACAGCATGACTGGTTACCTACTGGCATCCTCCTCTTCCTCTGAGATGTAGGAACTTCAGTTAGTTGGGCCCATCCTGCCCTGATGAAAGTCTCCATTTTTCACTTTGCCTTGCCGAGTGGAAGTGCTGACTCCCACTGCAGATCCTGGCTGAAAGTTCAACTACAAAACATACTTTGGCAAATTAAAAGTGGACCAGGAGGGAGGGAATGAAAAATGACGGTGATCACAGATAGGGATCAGTTCAGTTCAATTCAGTTCAGTCGCTCAGTCATGTCCGACTCTTTGCGACCCCATGAATTGCAGCACACCAGGCCTCCCTGTCCATCACCAACTCCCGGAGTTCACCCAGACTCATGTCCATCGAGTCAGTGATGCCATCCAGCCATCTCATCCTCTGTCGTCCCCTTCTCCTCCTGTCCCCTATCCCTCCCAGCATCAGAGTCTTTTCCAATGAGTCAACTCTTTGCATGAAGTGGCCAAAGTACTGGAGTTTCAGCTTGAGCATCATTCCTTCCAAAGAAATCCCAGGGCTGATCTCCTTCAGAATGGACTGGTTGGATCTCCTTGCAGTCCAAGGGACTCTGAAGAGTCAGACCTTGCTTCTATCACCAGTCACATCCACAGCTGGGTGTTCTTTTTGCTTTGGCTCCATCCCTTCATTCTTTCTGGAGTTATTTCTCCACTGATCTCCAGTAGCATATGGGGCACCTACTGACCTGGGAGTTCGTCTTTCAGTATCCTATCATTCTGCCTTTTCATACTGTCCATGGGGTTCTCAAGGCAAGAATGCTGAAGTGGTTTGCCATTCCCTTCTCTAGTGGACCACATTCTGTCAGATCTCTCCACCATTACCTGCCCGTCTTGGGTTGCCCCACGGGCATGGCTTAGTTTCATTGAGTTAGACAAGGCTGTGGTCCTAGTATGATTAGATTGACTAGTTTCCTGTGAGTATGGTTTCAGTGTGTCTGCCCTCTGATGCCCTCTTGCAACACCTACCATCTTACTTGGGTTTCTCTTACCTTGGGCGTGGGGTATCTCTTCACGGCTGCTCCAGCAAAGTGCAGCCGCTGCTCCTTACCTTGGACGAGGTGTATCTCCTCACCACCGCCCTTCCTGACCTTCAACATGGGATAGCTCCTCTAGGCTTTCCTGCGCCCGTGCAGCCACGGCTCCTTGATAAAACATGCTTATAAAGTGAAATTCACAATGAACTATATAAATAACTAGTTTTTAATGTCCATTCATGTGGATTTAAAAATAGACAGCAATGGTAAGCCAAAATCACTGTGAATGGTGACTGCAGGGTGCTGGAGAGGACTCTTTTTTTTTTTTTTTTTAACTTTACAATATTGTATTGGTTTTGCCATATATCAAAATGAATCTGCCACAGGTATACCTGTGTTCCCCATCCTGAGCCCTCCCCCACCTCCCTCCCCATACCATCCCTCTGGGTCGTCCCAGTGCACCAGCCCCAAGCATCCAGTATCAAGCATCGAACCTGGTGACTCGTTTCATACATGATATTTTACATGTTTCAATGCCATTCTCCCAAATCATCCCACCCTCTCCCTCTCCCACAGAGTCCAAAAGACTGTTCTATACATCAGTGTCTCTTTTGCTGTCTCGTACACAGGGTTATTGTTACCATCTTTCTAAATTCCATATATATGCGTTAGTATACTGTATTGGTGTTTTTCTTTCTGGCTTACTTCACTCTGTATAATAGGCTCCAGTTTCATCCACCTCATTAGAACTGACTCAAATGCATTCTTTTTAATGGCTGAGTAGTACTCCATTGTGTTTATGTACCACAGCTTGCTTATCCATTCATCTGCTGATGGACATCTAGGTTGCTTCCATGTCCTGGCTATTATAAACAGTGCTGCTATGAACATTGGGGTGCACGTGTCTCTTTCAATTCTGGTTTCCTTGGTGTGTATGCCCAGCAGTGGGATTGCTGGATCATAAGGCAGTTCTATTCCCAGGTTTTTAAGGAATCTCCACACTGTTGGAGAAGATTCTTAAGAGTCCTTTGGACTGCAAGGAGGTCAAACCTGTCAATCCTAAGGAAAATCAACTCAGAATATTCATTGAAAGGACTGTTGCTGAAGCTGAAGCTCCAATCCCTTGGCCACCTGATGCGAAGAGCTGACTCATTGGAAAAGACCCAGATGCTGGGAAAAATTGAGGGCAGGAGGAGAAGGGAGTGACAGAGAATGAGATGGTTGGATGGCATCATCAACTCAATGGACATGAGTTTGAGCAAACTCTAGGAGATGGTGAAGGATAGGGAAGCCTGGCCTGCTGCTGTTCATGGGGTAGCAAAGAGTTGAACATGACTTAGAGACTGAACAACAACAATGGTCAGAAAAAAGTATCTTCATCCCATTAAGGGATTTGCTAGATCTACTGAGATAGGAAAAGCTTTATATTCTGCTAGAGTTATAATCGTTTGTACATTAACAATTTAAGATTAAAAACCAAAGCACAAAAAATAATTTATAATTTCCTAACCAATGGAATTAAGTGCTGGTGAAGAAAAATAAAGAAATCAATTCAACCAAAAGCAGGAATAGAGAAAAAGTAAAGGCAAGGAAAAATGCATGATCACAGAAAATAAGATGGCAGTAATATGTCACAGTAAACGTTGGGTTGAATGAGATGGGCTTGCTAGTGTTTCAGATCAGATCAGTCGCTCAGTCGTGTCTGACTCTTTGAGACCCCATGAATCGCAGCACGCCAGGCCTCCCTGTCCATCACCAACTCCCAGAGTTCACCCAGACTCATGTCCATCGAGTCAGTGATGCCATCCAGCCATCTCATCCTCTGTCGTCCCCTTCTCCTCCTGCCCCCAATCCCTCCCAGCATCAGAGTCTTTTCCAATGAGTCAACTCTTCGCATGAAGTGGCCAAAGTACTGGAGTTTCAGCTTGAGCATCATTCCTTCCAAAGAAATCCCAGGGCTGATCTCCTTCAGAATGGACTGGTTGGATCTCCATGCAGTCCAAGGGACTCTCAAGAGTCTTCTCCAAACCCACAGTTCAAAAGAATCAGTTCTTCGGCGCTCAGCCTTCTTCACAGTCCAACTCTCACATCCATACATGACCACAGGAAAAACCATAGCCTTGACTAGACGAACCTTTTTTGGCAAAGTAATGTCTCTGCTTTTGAATATGCTATCTAGGTTGATCATAACTTTCCTTCCAAGGAGTAAGCGTCTTTTAATTTCATGGCTGCAGTCACCATCTGCAGTGATTTTGGAACCCAGAAAAATAAAGTCTGACACTGTTTCCACTGTTTCCCCATCTATTTCCCACGAAGTGGTGGGACCAGATGCCATGATCTTCGTTTTCTGAATGTTGAGCTTTAAGCCAACTTTTTCACTCTCCTCTTTCACTTTCATCAAGAGGCTTTTGAGTTCCTCTTCACTTTCTGCCATAAGGGTGATGTCATCTGCATAACTGAGGTTATTGGTATTTCTCCCGGCAATCTTGATTCCAGCTTGTGTTTCTTCCAGTCCAGCATTTCTCATGATGTATATATAAGTTAAATAAACAGGGTGACAATATACAGTCTTGATGAACTCCTTTTCCTATTTGGAAACAGTCTGTTGTTCCATGTCCAGTTCTAACTGTTGCTTCCTGACCTGCATACAAATTTCTCAAGAGGCAGATCAGGTGGTCTGGTATTCCCATCTCTTTCAGAATTGTCCACAGTTTATTGTGATCCACACAGTCAAAGGCTTTGGCATAGTCAATAAAGCAGAAATAGATGTTTTTCTGGAACTCTCTTGTTTTTTGTATGATCCAGTGGATGTTGGCAATTTGATCTGTGGTTGTTCTGCCTTTTCTAAAACCAGCTTGAACATCTGGAAGTTCACAGTTCACATATTGCTGAAGCCTAGCTTGGAGAATTTTGGGCATTACTTTACTAGTGTGTGAGATGAGTGCAATTATGTGGTAGTTTGAATATTCTTTGGCATTGCCTTTCTTTGGGATTGGAATGAAAACTGACCTTTTCCAATCCTGTGGCCACTGCTGAGTTTTCCAAATTTGCTGGCATATTAAGTGCAGCACTTTCACAGAATCATCTTTTAGGATTTGAAATAACTCAACTGGAATTCCAGCACCTCCACTAACTTTGTTCGTAGTGATGCTTCCTAAGGCCCACTTGACTTCCCATTCCAGGATGTCTGGCTCTAGGTGAGTGATCACACCATCATGGTTATCTGGATCATGAAGATCTTTTTTGTATCTGTTCAGTTCAGTTCAGTTCAGTTGCTCAGTCGTGTCCGACTCTTTTTGACCCCATGAATCACAGCATGCCAGGCCTCCCTGTCCATCACCATCTCCCAGAGTTCACTCAAACTCACGTCCATCCAGTCGGTGATGCCATCCAGCCATCCCATCCTCTGTCGTCCCCTTTTCCTCCTGCCCCCTATCCCTCCCATCATCAGAGTCTTTTCCAATGAGTCAACTCTTTGCATGAGGTGGCCAAAGTACTGGAGTTTCAGCTTGAGCATCATTCCTTCCAATAGTTCTGTGTATTCTTGCCACCTCTTCTTAATATCTTCTGCTTCTGTTAGGTCCACACCATTTCTGTCCTTTATTATGCCCATCTTTGCATGAAATGTTCCCTTTGTAGCTCTAATTTTCTTGAAGAGATCTCTAGTCTTCCCCATTCTATTGTTTTCCTCTATTTCTTTGCATTAATCACTAAGGACGGCTTTCTTATCTCTCCTTGCTATTCTTTGGAACTCTGTATTCAGATGGGCACATCTTTCCTTTTCTCCTTTGCTTAGCTTCTCTTCTATTCACAGCTATTTGTAAAGCCTCCTCAGACAACCATTTTGTCTTTTTGCATTTCATTTTCTTGTGGACGGTCTTGATCCCTGCCTCTTGTACAATGTCCCGAACCTCCATCCATAGTTCTTCATGCACTGTGTCTATCATATCTAATCCCTTGAATCTATTTGTCACTTCCACTGTATAATCATAAGGGATTTGATTTAGGTCAGACCTGAATGGTAGTGGTTTTCCCTACTTTCTTCAATTTCAGTCTGAATTTGTCAGTAAGGAGTTCATGATCTGAGACACCGTCAGCTCCTGGTCTTGTTTTTGCTGAATGTATAGAGCTTCTCCATCTTTGGCTGCAAAGAATATAATGAATCTGATTTCGGTATTGACCATCTGGTGATGTCCATGTGTAGAGTCGTCTTCTCTTGTGTTGTTGGAAGAGGGTGTTTAATATGACAAGTGTGTTCGCTTGGCAAAACTCTGTTAGCCTTTGACTTGCATCGTTTTGTACTCCAAGGCCAAATTTGCCAGTTACTCCAGGTATTTCTTGACTTTCCACTTTTGCATTCAAGTCCCCCATAATGAAAAGGACATCTTTTTTGAGTGTTAGTTCTAGAAGGTCTTGTAGGTCTTGATAGAACCGTTCAACTTCAGCTTCTTCAGCATTACTGGTCAGGGCACAGACTTGGATTACTGTGATATACAATGGTTTGCCTTGGAAAGGAACAGAGATCATTCTGTCGTTTTGAGATTGCATCCAAGTACTGCATTTCGGACTCTTGTTGACTATGATGGCCACTCCATTTCTTCTAAGGGATTCTTGCCCACAGTAGTAGATATAATGGTCATCTGAATTAAATTCTTCCATTCCAGTCCATTTTAGTTTACTGATTCCTAGAATGTTGATGTTCACTCTTGCCATCTCCTGTTTGACCACTTCCAACTTGCCTTGATTCATGGACCTGACATTTCAGGTTCCTATGCAATATTGCTCTTTATAGCATCAGACATTGCTTCCATCACCAGTCACATCCACAACTGGGTGCTGTTTTTGCTTTGGCTCCATCTCTTCATTCTTTCTGGAGTTATTTCTCCACTCATCTCAAGGAGCATATTGGGCACCTACCGACCTGAGGAGTTCATCTTTCACTGTCATATCTTTTCTCCTTTCCATACTGTTCATGGGGTTCTCAAGGCAAGAATACTTAGTGGTTTGCCATTCCCTTCTCCAGTGGACCACATTTTGTCAGAACACTCCACCTATCTTTTATTCCTAAATAGGAATAATTAATTAATACTTATCATTCAATCTCAAAGTGCTCTTTTCATTTTGTTCTTTGAGCCAAACTAGGAAATTGGTTAAGAGTGCCTTTTTTTATTTGGAGGGCAGAGGTCTGCTGGGGGGATGGGATGTTGGGCAAAAAACATAGCTACTACTTCCAACTTCAGGAGGTAATTCTTAACTGGTTAGAAGAACAAAATCTGTTTAAATCAAGAACTCAGACCACGCAATGGAGAGAGACTGCATTTTCATAAGCCTTGTCCCCCGAAGTGTATGTTAATCTTTTCGTATGTGGAGCATTTAGGATTTTCAGTAATTAAAAGAAAGCTCAGAGCAAGACATTTACTTGAGGATCCCTGAGAGATTTCAGCTCCAGGTTCCATTTAAACCCTGTGGCACTTGGTAACACCTGCAATATACTGGTTTAAACTGGGCATTCTGGATGCATTTGGTGGTAACCACTGGCAGCTTCAGTGCAATTGGAATGAATAAATAAAGACCCATGACAGGAGGGAAGGAAGAGGGATGGGCTGGCCTCAGGTACTCCCCCTCAGAGGAACATGTTTCTCTAGGCTGTTTACTTGAGCAGCCGGTGGTCCTGGCAGGTCAGAGTCCAGCAGCATCTCTGCTCTGGTCTCAGTCAGCTCTCTGCTGCTGCACCATTTCTCCACTCCAGCCTGTGTCATTCCCAGTGAGACCTGGAAGGCGCTCCCTGGTCCCTTCACACAGGATGCCAGCCCTCAGTGCCTGCTGCCTCTCCTCCCAGCATTTGTGACCAAACAGCCTCTGTATCTTGCCGCCTTCCTTTATTTCTCCTCCTGGGTTTGCTTTTTCCTAATGTTTCTAATAAACGAAATTTACGGGGTCACAATTCTCCAGGCTAAGTGGAAATTTCCTCCCCCAACCCAACACCACATTTGAAAGGGGGACAATTCCCCCAACTGCAATTCACAGAATGTTTGCATTTGGCCTTGACTTCCCTAGCTCATCTGTCTTTCAAAGCCTTCTAGTGTGAAAGTGTGAAAGAGCACACATGGTTGTCAATTTTAAAAATGCACAACATGAGAGTCGCAAGTTAAGTTTTGTTGTTATTTCAGTCTTTCAGTCGTTAAGTCATGTCTGACTCTTTGCAACCCCATGAACTGCAGCATGCCAGGCTTTCCTGTCCTTCACCATCTCCCAGAGCTTCCTCAAACTCATGTCCATCAAGTCGGTGATGCCATCCAACCATCTCATCCTCTTGGGGCAAAATGATGACTATAGCATGTCAGATAGTGCTGAGAAACCACTCCAAATTGGAAGTGGGGAGTACATGCTGTCAAGCACATATTTTTGCAGAGTTTCTGCTAGTCTCCTGAAGCTTTCTACTAGTCACGAGGAGCAGCCATTTTCAAGAATTTTGGTGCTTTTCTAGGTTGGAGGAGATAAAAGAATTGTGCTCATAAAATCGGCTTCTGAAAATATCTGTCTAAAGACCTGTTGTGAAAATTCCCCCCAGAGCACAGAGGGCCTCTTTTTTGTTCTCCACCCTGAACTCCTTTCAGGGGGTGTTGAAGGTCAGCAGCTGCAGCAGCTCATGATTTAATCTTTGTAGAGCTAGATGGCAAGCACCCATGGCAAGTGCCAATTTGTAACTGTCTGGTAGTCACCCAGACACTCTGAAGCTAAAGGATGGAGTATGAATTGAAGCGCTCTACAGCATCACTGCAAGTAGGCCCCTCTCGTGGGCAGGGCCGTCCCTAGGTGACTGCACCGCTGGTAATGAGCCAAGCTCCCCACTAGCGGCTGCACCCTGAGTTCATGATCACCCCTGGAGTCTCCTCGGAGTCATAACAGGCTGAGTATTTATGCAGAAAGGATTGGGTGACGAGCAAGCGTGCTCCCTTCAAAGCTAACACTGTGCATGTCAGTTATACCTCTTCTCTCAGGAAACCGACAAGGTGAGCCATCAGCAGCAGCTGGTCAGAACTCACAGACTGAGAGTGTCAGGCCATGGCAGCCACAGATCTCCTCCTTGGGTCCTCCTGACTGTCTAAATCTTTTCTTCCCAATGAACATAAGTGAGTCACCCTCCTTACAGCAAAATGAGGCAATTGGTCTCTTTACTTGATACCAAAGGAAAATTGAGGCAAAGAGGGAAAAAATTAGAATGGCAAACACTCTTCAGAGCCCCAGAGCAAGAAACATATATATTTTTTGCATTTTCTGCTGCTGCTGCTGCTGCTAAGTCGCTTCAGTCGTGTCCGACTCTGTGCGACCCCATAGACGGCAGCCCACCAGGCTCCCGTCCCTGGGATTCTCCAGGCAAGAACACGGGAGTGGATTGCCATTTCCTAGAGACATGCAAAGCCATTTCTGAACTTTAAAAATTGTGCATCCATTTGGAATAATTGAAACAGAAATGTGAGGGTCATTACATTCACTAATACAGTTACAATGGGATGAACTGCTTCTCAGAGGAACTGCCAATCGAGCTGCTGTATTTAATAACTTGAATGCTGAAATTTCCCCAGGCGAGGAGAGAGTTTTGCCACCAACTGGGGGATTCTTTTCCCCCCTCTTACTCCTTTCTCCTGTGGTGGCCTGGCTGCGGTCCAAGCCCTCTGGAGATCTCAGCCAACAGGAAGAACCCGTGCTCAGCTGTTTCCCAGGAAAGCCAGTCACTGAGTGTGGAGGAGACAAAAAGGACAGGAAGCCCTAGTCCCATTTTGTTCCCAAGCAGTGACAGCTCAATTTCTCATAATCCATGGGACTGAAATGAGCATGGCTGCTACACATGGACAGCAGGATGAGGAGTCATTAGGTCTCGGTCTACAAATAGAATCATCAGGAAAAGGTCTGAACCCAGGTTCCCTGGGGTCATAGAAAGGTCACCATAATGACATATTTGGACCCACTTGGTTAACACAAAAGTTTCATTGAAGTGGGGAGGCAGATGAGAATGAGTCTGGAAATTAGGGCAAAACTTCTAATTCTAGGCTTCTCTGGTGGCTCAGTGGTAAAGAATCCACCTGCCAATGCAGAAAACACGGGTTCAATTCCTGATCCAAGAAGATCCCACATGCCAAGGAACAACTAAGCCCATGCACCTCAACTATTAAGCCTGCTCGCTAGAGCCTGGGAGCTGCAACAAGAGAAGCAACTGCAGTGAGAAGCCTGTACACTGCAACTAGAGAGTAGCCCCCACTCTCTGCAACTAGAGAAAAGCCCACGTGACAACAAAGACCCAGCACAGTCAAAAATTGAAACATGTATAATATCATATATGAAACGAGTCACCAGTCCAGGTTTGATGCATGATACTGGATGCTTGGGGCTGGTGCGCTGGGATGACCCAGAGGGATGGTATGGGGAGGGAGGAGGGAGGAGGGTTCAGGATGGGGAACACATGTATACCTGTGGCGGATTCATTTTGATATATGGCAAAACCAATACAATATTGTAAAATTTAAAAATAAAATAAAAAATAAATAAATAAATAGCAAAAAAAATGAAAAAAATAAAAAACTACTAATTCCAACATGAGCAATGGGGTCTCCTCCTTGCTGTAGTCTGCTGGCTTTAGTAAGGATGATGGCCAGCCTACCCAAAGCTGAGGACCCATTAGCACCTCTGCCATAGTTTTATTTACAGAGTTGCAATCCAACATGCCTGCTGATCCATTAATTGGGGGTGACAGTGACCCAGGGCTTCAGCCACACATGAGGGGTGGTGCCTAATGGGAAAAGACATGCCTCTAGGGCAGTGTGAGTAGGACCCTCAGGGTCTGAAATGCTGAGCCGATGGCTGAGCTTGAGCTTCCATTTCATAAGAATCTTCTAAAGTCTGTGTCTTAACCCCTTTGGGCAGCTGTAATAAAATACCACAGACTGGGTATACACAGTGCTTATACACACAGACATTTAATGTTCATGGTTCCAGAGACTTGAAGCCAGAGAACAAGGTGACAGCAGGGTTGAGGGGGCCTCATCTGGGTCCCAGACATCTCAATGTGTCCTCACATAGTGGAATGGATGAGGGCGCTCTCGGGGTCTCTTTTACAAGAGATCTGAGCCCATTTGTGAGGGCTCCATCCTTACAACCTCCTACATGTATGCGTGGTCAGTTGTTCAGTCTTGTCCAACTCTTTTTGACTCTATGGAACGATTCTACAGAGCTGCCAGGCTCCTCTGCCCATGGGATTCACCAGGCAAGAATGCTGGAGTGTATTGCCATTTCCTTCTCCATGGGATCTTCCTGATCCAGGGATCGAACTCAAGTCTCTTATGTCTCCTGCATTGGCAGGTGGGTCCTTTACCACTAGCACCACCTGGCTATTACCTCCCAAAGGCCCCACCCCCTAAGACCATCACATTGGGTGTTCAGCTCAGTTCAGTCGCTCAGTTGTGTCCGACTCTTTGCAACCCCATGAATTGCAGCACGCCAGGCCTCCCTGTCCATCACCAGCTCCCGGAGTTCACTCAGACTCACGTCCATCGAGTCAGTGATGCCATCCAGCCAGCTCATCCTCTGTCGTCCCCTTCTCCTCCTGCCCCCAATCCCTCCCAGCATCAGGGTCTTTTCCAATGAGTCAACTCTTCACTTGAGGTGGCCAAAGTACTGGAGTTTCAGCTTTAGCATCATTCCTTCCAAAGAAATCCCAGGGCTGATCTCCTTCAGAATGGACTGGTTGGATCTCCTTGCAGTCCAAGGGACTCTCAAGAGTCTTCTCTAACACCACAGTTCAAAAGCATCAATTCTTCGGCGCTCAGCTTTCTTCACAGTCCAACTCTCACATCCATACATGACCACTGGAAAAACCATAGCCTCGACTAGGCGGACCTTTGTTGGCAAAGTAATGTCTCTGCTTTTGAACATGCTATCTAGGTTGGTCATAACTTTCCTTCCAAGGAGTAAGCCTCTTTTAATTTCATGGCTGCAGTCACCATCTGCAGTGATTTTGGAGCCCAAAAAAATAAAGTCTGACACTGTTTCCACTGTTTACCCGTCTATTTCCCATGAAGTGATGGAACCAGATGCCATGATCTTCGTTTTCTGAATGTTGAATTTTAAGCCAACTTTTTCACTCTCCTCTTTCACCATCAAGAGGCTTTTTAGTTCCTCTTCACTTTCTGCCATAAGGGTGATGTCATCTGCATATCTGAGGTTATTGATATTTCTCCCGGCAATCTTGATTCCAGCTTGTGTTTCTTCCAGCCCGTGCTTCTTCCAGCCCAGCATTTCTCATGATGTACTCTGCATAGAAGTTAAATAAGCAGGGTGACAATATACAGTCTTGACGTACTCCTTTTCCTATTTGGAACCAGTCTGTTGTTGCATGTCCAGTTGTAACTGTTGCTTCCTGATCTGCATATAGGTTTCTCAAGAGGCAGGTCAGGTGGTCTGGTATTCCCATCTCTTTTAGAATTTTCCACAGTTTATTATGAATATTGGGTGTTAGGAGTTCAACAGATGGATTGCGTTGGGACACATTCCAGCTATCTCATTCTGAGTTTACTATTATCACCAAAAACTCATGTTATTTTCCTACCAAATGTTAAAAAACGATTTCCTTTTCTTAATCCTACATCCAATTTCTCTTATTTTCATCTTTGACCACATCAGAGTGAAAACTGGTGGCTGGAAAAACCATTTCATTTGGTAAGAAAGTTTAATAGTTTTATTTCTGCAGTGCCTTACTTCGTAACAAGTTGATGAAGAAATAACTTATTGCTATAAGAATAACTTGTTAGTATAACTTGTTAGAAGTTCAGGTGTGGAGTTTGCTAGTATAAACAATCTTGCTGGTGAGAATAGGAAAGACACAGATATCTTCTGAGCTGGTTGCTCTTGGCTTATGTATCCCCTGGTATTGTTCTCTGCTGAACGTGGCTGACCTTGGTGGCTGAATACGCCCAATGCCCTTACCCTTTGGCTTCTGATGGGGTCAGCAAGGGGAAGCAGGGGCAGAAGACCTGCCAGTGCAAGGGGAGAGAGATTTGGAAATCGTTTCCCATGTTAGTCTCTGGGCACATGGTATCCTTCTGGTCTGCTGCATCTCAGGAAATGGTCCTCATGTTGCACTTTTTCCCAGAGACCTCTGGGAAGTAGCTGAAGCCATTTCAACCTCTCACCTTTTTTTTAGAATTAATTTTATTGGAGCATAGTTGATTTACAATGTTGTGTGAGTTTCAGGTGTATGGCATAGTAAATCACATATATCCACTCTTTTTTAGATTTTATTTTCATATAGATCATTATAGAGTAGAATCCCCTGTTCATGCAGTAGGTTCTTATTAGGTTTCTATTGATATTTTCTATATAATAGTGTGTATAGGTCTTGATGGGAGAGGGACTTCCAGTTGTTGTTAAGTCTCTCAGTCATGTCTCTTTGTGACACCATGGATGGCAGCACGCCAGGCTTCCTGGCCCATCACCATCTCCCGGAGTTTGCTCAAACTCATGTTCATTGAGCTGGTGATGTCATCCAACCATCTCGTCCTCTGTCACCCCTTTCTCTTCCTGCCCTCAATCTTTCCCAGCATCAGGGTCTTTTCCAATGAGTTGGCACTTCACATCACATGGCCAAAGTATTGTTTGTAGCTTCAGCATCAGTCCTTCCAATGAATATTCAGGACTGATTTCCTTTAGGATTGACTGGTTTGATCTTCTTGCTGTCCAAGGGACTCTCAAGAGTATTCTCTGGCACCACAGTTCAAATGCATCAGTTCTTTGGCACTAGTTTTCTTTATGGTCTAGCTCTCACATCTGTACATGGCTACTGGAAAAACCATAGCTCAACTACGTAGGCTTCTGTCAGCAAAGTGATGCCTCTGTTTTTAATATGCTGTTTGGATTTGTCATAGCTTTCCTTCCAAGGAGCAAGTGTCTTAATTTCATGGCTGTGGTCACCATCTGCAGTGATTTTGGAGCCCAAGAAAATAAAGTCTGTCACCGTTTCCATTTTTCCCAATCTATTTGCCATGAAGTGATGGGACTGGATGCCTATCCCTATAATAGTGTGTATAGGTCTTGATGGTAGAGGGACTTTCAGTAAAAGAGCTAATCCCTTCTGCAAACTCTGGCTCAGGTGTTAAGCAATGAGTGCATTAGTATTGCATGCCTCAATATGTTTCTTACTCACAACAATCCCTTTTGGATCCAGGCCATTTAACAGAGGGAAAAGTTAAGGCACAAACCCAAGGTCTCCAAATCCACAGCCCACATCTAACTATATCTATATTTCCCCTATCTAGAGTTTTTTCACTTCCTGATTTTTCTCAGCAAAATTTTTCCTTTTTTTGGTATCCATTAATAGCTAAATGAGCACCATTTGAAATATGGGGTATGGTAAATTACTTAACTCATATCATTAAAATAAAAATACTAGTCATTTACTTAATTTCACAATTTTATTAATATTTAGTCACTTAATTTAGTCATTTACTTAATTTCACAATTTTATTAATATTTTTTGAATTAAATTTGCCGAATGACTCCACTTTATTTTTGACAGCACAACTAGTAAATACTGAATATTATAAACAAATAATATGGTACCATTTCTACATTTCATGGAGATGGGTGATTAAAAAGTAGTTATACAAAGTTCAAATGAAGCAGATTCAAAATATTACATGAAAACTCTTGGATATGCCATGTATACATCAAACTTTCTTATATGTTTTGTTAGTATAATTTGTTACAGTTATTTTTTACACGTAAATTGATCAATCATAATTGTTTTCAATTCTGGATTCTTATTTGAATTTGTTAGTTATATTAAAACGATGGCTTTAAGTTCCCTTTAAATGAGTAGTCTTCACTGAACCTTGAACAGCATGTATCCAAAACCAACACAAATAGGAGGTGAAAACTCCCTAATCCTGTCTATAAATATGTTCTTGCTTTTAAACCTATCTGAACTGAGAACTTATGACCAAAATATGCCACAGCACAGCCAGAAGTGAGACATGGGTATTTCAGCTTTTAGACCTTCCACTAAATAGAATTTATATAATAGATCTATTTCTCTCAACTGTAACATTTTGTGACTTTTTTATTATAGTAAAACATACATAATAAAAACACCATTTTAACCATTTTCCGGTGACGAGTTCATTGACATTAAGCGCATGCACCATCCATCCCAGAACTTTTTCATTTCCTCCACTGAAATTATGTACCCCGTGTAGCAATCTTTGTGGCGTTGATTCTGCCTGCCCTCAGTGTGATGCCTCCGATAAGAGCAGTGTCATGAGAGCAGCTCAACCAACTACTCAACCACCTTGTTGATAAAACATGAACATCAGCAGCCAAGATTATGGCTCTTTAATGAGCCAATAGAGAACCCATGATGCTGGGAAAAGACCGTGATGCAGGGAAAGATTGAAGGCAAAAGGAGAAGAGGGAGGCAGAAGATAGATTGTTAGATAGCATCATGGACTCAGTGGACACAAACTTGAGCAAACTCTGGGAGATAGTGGAGAATAGAGAAACCTGGCATGCTTCAGTCCATGGGGTTGCAGAGTTAGACATGACTTAGTGACTGAACAACAACAACCCAACAAAAGAACCCATGGATCTCCGTAATGACCTGTCAATCAGCACTCTGGATGCAGTTGTCCAACCAGCTACAAGCCCTCTAATTATCTCCAGCTTCTCCTCACAGCTCTCTGCTGTAGTCATAAGAACAGCACATCTTTGTCAAAAGGATCTGCTGGAATCAACCTAACATCACCCTGTGATCTTGGTCCCTGAGATCTGACAGATGTTACCCTGATCTAACAGTCTTGCTTTTTTTTTTTTTTTTTTTTAAGGATGCTTTTGGCAAGACTTTCTCTTCATTATCCTCTGCTGGCTCTTAATGACCATCTTTTGCTGGTAAACACACCTGCAATACTTGTGTGTGTCCAGTATGTTCCTTTGGTTCGTCGAGGGAATCAGTCTTAGCCCATGTTGTAAAACAGCGGGTGTGGTTTAGCCTCATCTATAGAGACAAGTTCCCCACACCTGCCACCTCTTCCAGCACTGGCTGCCCACTGCCTGGCATGGCCTGCCCATCAATACCCTTCATCACCTGATACCCTCTGTGAGGGCTGCCCACCACTTCCTCCACAACCTGGCACTGCCTGATACCTCCTCAGCTGCCCATCAGACCCTTTGAGACCTCCGGATCTTCCCAGGTGCCACCTCCTCTGCAATTCTCCTGTGACAGCATTCCTTTATTTTTTAGATATTTTTATGCAACATATGGCATGTGGGATCTTAGTTCCCAGACCCATGCCCTGCAATGGAAGCACTGAGCCTTAACCACTGGGCCACCAGGGAACTCCCTGTGACAGTATTCGTTCTGAATTTTCCTATCAGCTCCGATTCATTTTTTCTAAACCAAATACATCTGACTTATCTTCATAAAACCCACAGCTTGGCAGACATCGTTCTAGGCTCTTTAAACCCTCATACCAATCTTTTGAGTGAAGTACTATTTATTTCCTCCATTTTCAGATGTGGAATTGATAAGGAAAAGGGGAAGTAACTTGCCCAGGAACTGGGAGGCTGTCACGCTCTTAGCCCAGTGCTCTGCTGGGGCTCCTGAACAAACCCATTTTTTCTTGGCATCTGTATGAGAAGCCCCTCTTCTTTTCTTACAGCTTCTGAGACATAATTGTTAGCATCACTGATAAGCCAGTGATGTATTGGATGTTCTTGTTTAGATGAGTGGGACTTCCATCAAATGCTCACACATCGGAAACCCCCAAGACCATGACTATACAAAGATACAGATAGTGCTTCCCAGAGACCGTTTACAGGAGAGTCCCTTTTCATTCTCATTCACATGATCTTCAGGGAAGTTCCTGCCATTGTAATTTTAGATCAAAGACACAAGTACTCTTTTTCTGAAAGATGTGAATGCTTTCTTTTAAAGTCTGCAAATCAAAACTACAATGAAGTATCACCTCACACAAGTCAGAATGGTTTCATCAAACATTCCATAAACAATAAATATTGGAGAGGATGTGGAGAGAAGGGAATCCTCCTAATTGTTGATGAGAATGTAAATTGGTGCAGCTACTTTGGAGAACAGTATGGAGGTTCCTTGAAAAACTAAAAATAGAGCTAACATATGACTCTACCAGAAGGCAGAATGCCAAAGAATTGAAGCCTTCCACCTGTGGTGCTGGATAAGACTCCTGAAAGTCCCCTGGACTGCAAGGAGATCAAACCAGTCAATCTTAAGGGAGATCAACCCTGAATATCCACTGGAAGGACTGAAGCTGAAGCTGAAGCTCCAGGATTTTGGTCATCTGATACAAACAGATGACTCATTGGAAAAGTTCCTGATGCTGGGAAAGATTGAGAGCAGGAGAAGAGGGCATCAGAGGATGAGATGAACATGAACTTGGGCAAACTCTGAGAGATGGTGATGGACACGGAGGCCTCGAATGCTGCAGTCCATGGAGTTGCAAAGAGTTGGACACGACTAGGTGACTGAACAACAACAACAATGACCCTACAATCCCACTTCCAGGCATATACCCAGAGAAAAACATGATCCGAAAGGATACATGCACCCCAATATTCATTGCAGTGCTGTTTACAATAGCCAAGAAATGGAAGCAACATAAATGTCCATCAACAGAGGAATGGATAAAGAAAATATGTGCATATATACAATGGAATATTACTCAGGCATAAAATGGAATGAAATTGTGCCATTTACAGAGACACAGATGGACCTAGAGACTGTCAGACAGAGTGAAGTGAGAGAGAAAGAGGAAAACGAATATTGTGCATTAATACATATAGGTGGAACCTAGAAAAATGGCATAGACCATCTTATTTGCAAAGCAGAGGTAGACACACGGACACAGAGAACAAATACTAAGGGGGGAGGGTGGGAGGAACTGAGAGATTGGGATTGACATATATACGCTATTGATACTATGTCTAAAATAGATAACTAATGAGAACCTACTGTACAGCTCAGGGCACTCAGTGCTCTGTGGTGACCTAAATGAGAAGGAAATCCACAAAAGAGGGAATATATGTATATAAATGGGCTCCCCTGGTAGCTCAGCTGGTAAAGAATCTGCCTTCAATGCAGGAGACCCCGATTTGATTCCTGGGTCTGTAAGATCTGTTGGAGAAGGGATAGGCTACCCACTCCTGGCTGATTCACTTTGCTATACAGCAGAAACTAACACAATCTTAAAAGATAAATGTAGAATATTGATTCAAAGGATAATAAGGTCATATAAAAATAAAAGCATTTATTTTGCTTTTAGAGGTGGGGAAGGAATGCTACTTTAACAAGATATAGAAATCATTAGAGAGATTAGGCATAAATGGCACATGCTTTAGGGCTCAAAAACAAAGCTATGATATGTCATTGGGATAAAAAGTTTTGAGGATGTATCTTAGATGAGCTTTACTGAAAAGAGCAGCTTCTCTGCTAACAAAAATCAAAGTGTCACAAAAAACGTTGTTTTCTTGTTTGTTCTCCCTTATATTCTAGGCCTTTATGTGGGTTTGTCCTCTTAGAGGTACAGACAAATACATGATTACCGCAATACTCAAACACTCAAAGGTCTCCTTCAGTGAGTCCCTGTGGAGCAGAACTAAATGCAACTGGCTTGTCAGCACCCTCGAAGCAGGTCCTGGCTACAGAGCATTGCTCAGCCCAAAGTTGTTGATTAAAGTATCTCTCCACCTTGGTTCTGCTCAGCTTGGTGGTAATTCACTGATCTACTTTCCAGGTCCCTGATTCCTTTTTGCTAATATAAGGTGTTGTTGTTGTTGTTCAGTCATTAAGTCCTATCTGACTCTTTGTGACCCCAAGAACTGTAGCATGCCAGGTCTCCCTGTCTGGCCCTATCTCCCAAAGTTTGCCCAAGTTCATGTCCATTGAGTTGGTGATTCCATCCAATCATCTCATACTCTGTCACCCTCTTCTCCTTTGTCTTCAATCTTTCCCAGCATCAGGATCTTTTCCAATGAGTCCATTGTTGGCTTCAAGTTAAATCTAATGAAAGGTTCAACAGCAAAGTTAATGTGTGAGCTTGCCCTCAATGTGTGTGGCCCATATGGGTACTGAATAGGGAGAGGTCGGCATGGACATTGAACTTCTCTCTGGGGCAGCTGAAGAGACAGCTGCACAGGTCAAATCTCAGCTGACTTTTCTATGATGTCATCTGTCAATATCAGGTATATTCCCAACATGTTCTGAACATGCTTCACTTGGGTGAGCGCTCATAGCATCTCTCTTCCCGAGCGAGCAGTGTGAGCATGGCAGCCTCTGCACACTCGCCTTCTCTATTCACTCTGTTCCCTCTGCCCAGCCCTTCCTTCCTCCTTTAGGCATGAAGTTTCACATGGATTGATCAGTATTGTTGAGAATTGTAGTGAATACATCATAGCCACTGACGTTCACCAAGCACTCACCATGCCCCAAGCTGTTCTGAACCCTCTTAGGGAACAGATTCACTTCATGCTCTCAGCAAGCCTGTGAGGCCAGGCATCAATCAGCCTTGGCTGGGATGGCGGTGATGGCGAGGTTGGTGTTCTGATGCCCCCACAGCAACCAAGCACTTGATTCTCCAGAGGCAGCTTGGAATCCCTGGCACATCTCCAGACCTGTCCTGAGCCAATGCCCACACAGCTGCCTTCACTGGTGCCTAGCCTGATGCTGAACAGCTCATGACCCCATCATGGACAGAATCAAACCAGATCACTCAGGCAGAAAGGTGGACAATGGGTCTTCGGGCTCTGCCCCTATGGAGCAGGGGAGAACTGGGGGGGCAACAAGCTGCTGAATGTCAACACATGGGTCCAGAATTCTGAGGTCCTGCTGTTATCTCCACTGTACAGCAAGGAAACTGAGGCATACAGAGGTCAACTCACTTATATTTTGTGCAGCTTTGTTCAACTCCTGAGGGTCATTCAAGATGCTCCCAACCACCACAGCTGCATGACCTGTCTGCCAATTGGCACCTGAGCCAGCTGTGCAGCAAGGGCATCAGTGGGCCACCTTGACTGACCCTCAGGGCAGCTGATGAGGGAAACAACAGAGAGCAGAGGCTGTGGTTAGCCCCCTGGGAAGGGCCAGGAGTGGTGCTTGGAGTGACACAGAGGGAGGAGCTGGACTATGTCCTTCTTCACTCGGGGCTGACTCTACAGAAGGAGGCTGGGCCAAGGTCATCAAGAAGGTGCCTCTGGGTCAGAAGGATGCTTGGCATGAGCCCAAGCAGCAGCTGAGGTGAGTCACAGGGCGTGTCCAGCAGAGACCTCCTGGCTGGTGGGGGTGGTGGACATGTGCTAAAGGTTCCAGAGAAAACTATGAAAGCAGCTAAAAGAAAGCTGGTATTTGAGCATCTTCCATGATGAAGGACCATAGATGGCACTGGCTGACTCAGGAGACAGCCTCGGGTCTCTAGCTCACCCTCTTCCTTCCTTCTCAGTCCTGGAGGTCTCAGCGAGAAGGCAATGAGAGGGTGGTCAAAACATGAAGAGACACCTTATATTTCCCTTGTGGATTTTCAAACCTAAGTCACAGCTGAACTGTGGGAAAATCAATGAGATACTGAAATTTAGAATTAGACTAGATTGAGTTTTTTTAATTTATTTTATTTTATTTTTAAACTTTACGTAATTGTATTCGTTTTGCTAAATATCAAAATGAATCCGCCACAGGTATACATGTGTTCCCCATCCTGAACCCTCCTCCCTCCTCCCTCCCCATTCCATCCCTCTGGGTCGTCCCAGTGCACTAGCCCCAAGCATCCAGTATCGTGTATGGAACCTGGACTGGCAACTCATTCATACATGATATTTTACATGTGTCAATGCCATTCTCCCAAATCTTCCCACCCTCTCCCTCTCCCGCAGAGTCCATAAGACTGTTCTATACATCAGTGTCTCTTTGGCTGTCTCGTACACAGGGTTATTGTTACCATCTTTCTAAATTCCATATAAAAAATATGGAACGTTTCACGAATTTGTATGTCAACCTTGCACAGGGGCCATGCTAATCTTCTCTGTATCGTTCCAATTTTAGTATATGTGCTGCCGAAGCGAGCACTAGATTGAGTTTTTAATATCCAAGATGGAGGCCTCACAAATACCTGACATTGATGAGAAAACCTGTGGGTCTGTCTGAAATATTATTCAACTCTGGTAGAGAGAATTAAAAGTAGGAGATCACAGTGGGTTAAAAATAAGACTATTTCCTGACTATCTTTTCCACATTCAGCCCCTTCCAGAAACTGGCATCATCACACAGACATCATCAACCTTGATCCTCATTTTATAGGCAAGAAAACTGAGGATTAGAACATCAGCTGATTTACTTGATGTGGGGTCATGAACCTCAAACAAACAAACAAACAAAAACCTAGGCAAGCAAACATATGCCACAGGGTTAATTCAGTTGTTTGATGGAGAAAGGCCACCTGAGACTGTATGTACTGTTGATTTCTCTGTTCCTGTCTACATGTTGGACACTCGGCTGTGATATTGCCATAAAATCCTACGGAAGCAATTATATCAGCATTTAATAAAAAACTGGTGTGTGATTGATGAGTCATTAATATTCTAGCAAGGCAGCCACTAAGAGGGATATTTGGTAAAGAATCCACGTTTAAGGTATGATTAATGCTTGAATCTGACATTGATCTATTCAGAAAGGCATGAAAAGTAGTATTTTATTACTTGTCATGAGAAGGGACTCGACTGAAGTGACAGAACTGGGAGATCAATAATCCTTTGGGGATCAATGAGCAGTTAGGGAATAAAAAGAAAAATGGTGAAAATGACAAGAGTGGAAAGACCATTGTTCTGGACTCCATTCCACCCAGGATGATGGCTCAAGTCAACAGCCAGTGTACCTGGCATTCTGATGCTTGGAATATAGAAAACAATGTTATGGTAAGTAAAGTTCTTTCATTTGCTGAGAATAAAAACATATCCTTAGATTTATAGCATCTGAAGGTTAACTAATTTCTACTTTTATACAACCTTTTTATTCAGAGAATAATAAGCATTTATTTTTATTTTAGAGGTGGGGAAGGAATGCTATTTTAACAATACATAGAAATTATTAGACAGATTAGGCATAAATAACACATACTTCTTGAAGAGATCTCTAGTCTTTCCCATTCTGTTGTTTTCCTCTATTTCTTTACATTGATCGCTGAGGAAGGCTTTCTTATCTCTTCTTGCTATTCTTTGGAACTCTGCACTCAGATGCTTATATCTTTCCTTTTCTCCTTTGCTTTTCACTTCTCTTCTTTTCACAGCTATTTGTAGGGCCTCCCCAGACAGCCATTTTGCTTTTTTGCATTTCTTTTCCATGGGGATGGTCTTGATCCCTGTCTCCTGTACAATGTCACGAACCTCAGTCCACAGTTCATCAAGCACTCTATCTATCAGATCTAGGCCCTTAAATCTATTTCTCACTTCCACTGTATAATCATAAGGGATTTGATTTAGGTCATACCTGAATGGTCTAGTGGTTTTCCCTACTTTCTTCAATTTAAGTCTGAATTTGGCAATAAGGAGTTGATGATCTGAGCCACAGTCAGCTCCTGGTCTTGTTTTTGCTGACTGTATAGAGCTTCTCCATCTTTGGCTGCAAAGAATATAATCAATCTGAATTCAGAGTTGACCATCTGGTGATGTCCATGTGTAGAGTCTTCTCTTGTGTTGTTGGAAGAGGGTGTTTGCTATGACTGGTACATTTTCTTGGCAAAACTCTATTAGTCTTTGCCCTGCTTCATTCAGTATTCCAAGGCCAAATTTGCCTGTTACTCCAGGTGTTTCTTGACTTCCTACTTTTGCATTCCGGTCCCCTATAATGAAAAGGACATCTTTTTTGGGTGTTAGTTCTAAAAGGTCTTGTAGGTCTTCATAGAACCGTTCAACTTCAGCTTCTTCAGCGTTACTGGTTGGGGCATAGGCTTGGCTTACTGTGATATTGAATGGTTTGCCTTAGAAACGAACAGAGATCATTTTGTCATTTTTGAGATTGCATCCAAGTATTGCATTTTGAACTCTTTTGTTGATGATGGCTACTCCATTTCTTCTGAGGGATTCCTGCCCACAGTAGCAGATATAATGGTCATCTGAGTTAAATTCACCCATTCCAGTCCATTTCAGTTCACTGATTGCTAGAATATCAACATTCACTCTTGCCATCTCTTGTTTGACCACTTCCAATTTGCCTTGATTCATGGACCTGACATACCAGGTTGCTATGCAATATTGCTCTTTACAGCATCGGACCTTGCTTCTATCACCAGTCACATCCACAACTGGGTATTGTTTTTGCTTTGACTCCATCCCTTCATTCTTTCTGGAGTTATTTCTCCACTGATCTCCAGTAGCATATTGGGCACCTACTGACCTGGGGAATTCTTCTTTCAGTATCTTATCATTTTGCCTTTTCATACTGTTCATGGGGTTCTCAAAGGAAGAATACTGAAATGGTTTTCCATTCCCTTCTCCAGTGGATCACATTCTGTCAGACCTCTCCACCATGACCTGCCTGTCTTGGGTGGCCCCACTGGCATGGCTTAGTTTCATTGAGTTAGACAAGGCTGTGGTCCTAGTGTGATTAGATTGACTAGTTTTCTGTGAGTATGGTTTCAGTGTGTCTGCCCTCTGATGCCCTCTTGCAACACCTACCGTCTTACTTGGGTTTCTCTTACCTTGGGCGTGGGGTATCTCTTCACAGCTGCTCCAACAAAGTGCAGCCGCTGCTCTTTACCTTAGACGAGGGGTATCTCCTCATCGCTGCCTCTTCTGACCTTGAACGTGGAATAGCTCCTCTAGGCCCTCCTGGGCCCGGGCATCTACTGCTCCTTGGAGGTGGGGTAGGTCCTCCCGGCCGCCGCCCCTGACCTCGGATGTGGGGTAGCTCCTCTTGGCTGTTCCTGAGCTGTCTCAGCCTGGCACTCTCAGCCGCTGCCCCTGACCTCAAACATGAGGTAGCTCCTCTCAGCCGACCTAAGTGCACAGGTCACAGCCGCCCTCGCATTTAGAGATCTTGTCAAGAAAATTAGAGATACCAAGGGAACATTTCATGCAAAGATGGGCTCGATAAAGGACAGAAATGGTATAGACCTAACAGAAGCAGAAGATATCAAAAAGAGGTGGCAAGAATACACAGAAGAACTGTACAAAAAAAGATCTTCACGACCCAGATAATCATGATGGTGTGATCACTAACCTAGAGCCAGACATCCTGGAATGCGAAGTCAAGTGGGCCTTGGAAAGCATCACTACGAACAAAGCTAGTGGAGGTGATGGAATTCCAGTTAAGCTATTTCAAATCCTGAAAGATGATGCTGTGAAAGTGCTATATTCAATATGCCAGCAAATCTGGAAAACTCAGCAGTGGCCACAGGACTGGAAAAGGTCAGTTTTCAGTCCAATCCCAAAGAAAGGCAATGCCAATGAATGCTCAGACTACTGCACAATTGCACTCATCTCACATGCTAGTAAAGTAATGCTCAAAATTCTCCAAGCCAGGCTTCAGCAATACATGAACTGTGAACTTCCTGATGTTCAAGCTGGTTTTAGAAAAGGCAGAGGAACCAGAGACCAAATTGCCAACATCCACTGAATCATCGAAAAA